>NC_064620.1:532281987-533000737 GCF_023898315.1 Schistocerca nitens | reverse complement strand
CTAATTTATGAATATTCAGGTGACATACCTGCTTATTTTAATTGATGTTATTTTTGTTGATCTGGAAACCTATTCGCAGTTACTATAATTCTAGGTAACGAACGTGGTTAGAACGTCCTCTTAGTAATTGCTTTAGCCAACTACCATGGTCTACAAAGAAAAAGGAAGGTAATAAAAACTGATGATCTCTCTAAAATAACTAAGAACTTAAAAGCAGGTATTATGTACTGACTTTCCTGAAAAATTGTGGTGTATACAAACATTCCGATACCCAAATCCTAAATTGAAACCATAACTGCATATATTCCAAACGTTCGGGTACACAGTTGTAGTGGCAACTTCTGCCACCGAATGTAATAGCAACCTCAAATGTAGCGGGAAAAGGTAGAAGGCACCATATTAAGACTCGAATGAGCTTTCCAAATGATTTTTTGTTTCCTGTTACGACGCCCCCATTCCTCTTGGTCTGTGTCACCAGGTACTGAAATGCAGAGGACACCACCTGTCTGCCTACGAAGCGGCTTGGAGCAGAATGGCTGCCTCAGCGACCCGTGCACGCACTGTGTGTCGGTCTTGTGTGCCCGCGGAGTTGCAGCGTCAGCAGGATGCCAGCAGTCGACTCAGTGGTCTGCGTCCCTGCCGACTCAGCGCCACTTGGTGTGAGCCGCAGGCAGCCACCTGCGTGCTTCTCACTGGCGTGGCTGAGATTGCGGTGACAACAGTGGCCCGCGATCTGGCGTCTGAATCTGCGGCCCTCACCTTGGGATGCCTCCAGCGTGTGTTGGAAGTCAGGACTACTGCCCACGGTAGCAAGCCATGGAGTGGCTTGCTGCCGGCTGGCTAAGGACGCCGCGTCAGCCTCAGAGGGTCGAACCAGCTACCTTATATGGACTGGAACGCTTGCACCCCATGTGCTGCTGTGTGTAGGTGGTGGTGTGGCACGCCCTGCCATCCAGGAGAGCTGCCACACTTGAATAAATTCCGTTAAAAGCCCGCACCTATTTACATGTGGCTGTGCACCTCGGTTTTCCCATACGCGCCACTTTGTGTCACGTACTCATAACACGCTAGGCTGGCCAGTGGCCCACTACTGCCTGTGATTTGTGACATGCAAAACCGCTACATATACTATATCAGCACTTTGACGGCCCCGGGGCCTCTATTCTACTTCGCAACTGTTGGTATGCATAAGTCACTGCACTCTAGCCTGCACCTGCCTGTAACTTGTGCTCAGAATATTACACAAAACTAATTTTCCCTGTCCTAAACGGTGGTGCCGCTACACAGCGAAACAATTGGAAGAATTATGCACGGTCCGGTAACACTAATGTGAGCACCACATGCGTTCGATGTCAACGTGCAATAACCACTCACAGACGGCAGGTGGCAATGCAGCAGTGGAAGGTATACACAGCATGTCAAGGGGACGCGCAAAGTAGTGCAGTAGTTGTCATAATATGGAAACGGAGCGATTTTACTGATGCGCGAAAGGGCATGATCATTAGCTTTTGGACCAAGGGCGGATGCATTTCCAACACAGCTAAACTTGTAAACTGTATGTGTGGTTAAAGTATACCATCCAAGGCCAAAGGACGCTATTCAAAACCGGCGTGGAGGCTGCTGCACTGCGTCATAGCCATAGATCATTGGGGTGAACAACGGATGCAGAGATGTGTGCAGGCGAATAGACGTGCAGCTGATGAGCAGCTAACCGCTCAGATGATCCAAATGGATAGGAGCATGTCTCCTCAACGACTTTGTTGCAAGTGGGCCTCAGTAGCAGGCACCTCGTTCATGCACCGATGCTGAATGATTTTCATCAGCTGACGAAGACTGAAATTTGCATACTAGAACCACTACTGGATGTTTACTGAGTGGCAACAGCTGGCTTTTCAGATGATTCACGTTTTGTGCTCCATAAGACAGATAGTCGTTTGCATGTGGGGCGTGAAATGTCTGAAAGCTATCACAGTGTAACAATCGTCTGGAGGTCCTAGGCTGAAGGAGAACTGTATGGCCTGGGGAATGCCTTCATGGCATTCGTTGGGCGATCTGGAAGGCACAGTGGGCCAACACAAGTTTGCATCTGCCATTGGGGACCGTGTCCAATACCACAAGCAGCTGGTTTTCCCTCGGCAGAGTGGCATCTACCAGCATGAAAACGGAACGTGTCACAAAGTTCGCAGTGTACGTGCGCCTTTCGAAGAACATCAGGATGAGTTTAACATACTCTACTGGCCAAAAAACTGTCGACATTAAAACTCAGTCCAGAATCTGTGTGACCACCTTGATCAGGCTGTTCGCGCCATGGACCCTCAACCGAGAAACCTAGTGCAGCTGGCCGGCTAGTGTGGCCGAGCGGTTCTAGGCACTTCAGTCTGGACCGCGCGGCCGCTACGTCGAAGGTTCGAATCCTGCCTCGGGCATGGATGTGTGTGATGTCCTTAGGTTAGCTAGGTTTAAGTAGTTATAAGGTCTAGGGGACTGATGACCTCAGATGTTAAGTCCCATAGTGCTCAGAGCCATTTGAACCTAGTGCAGCTGGCCACAGCTATGGAGAATTGGCTTGTCTCCATAGCCCTGTCTGTACCTTTCAGAACCTCACTGACTCTCCCTGCACATCTTGCTGCAAAAGCTCGTTACTCAGGCATTGGAATGGTGGTCGAAATGTGAATGGACATTGTACTTTCAGACATGGCATAACTAGAAACGTAGAAGTGTGATACGAAATCTTCGTGGAAGCCAACTATCGAACGAAAAAAATGTGAATGAATGCTAATATCCAAATGCATGTTTACAAGCCTGAGAACAAAGAAGGAAAAGGAAACTTCGAATAATGATAGATACTAAGACATAGAAATCAGTAACGTATAATCAAAAACTAAGAAGTAACTCCCCAGAAATAACCCATAATGAGGTGCAGAAAAACATGTGCTGTTGTTTTATACGTGAAAAAGATGACAGAATCTATTTATACATTAACTAAAGAAAATCATAACTACTTTTACAGTAAAGGTAACAACATCACATACTTCTCAGACCCCACATATTTTTGTGTTATTATTACGGTTCATTCAACTATTAATGACGAATTTCGATGAAAAAATATTGATCAGGGGTACTTTCACGGAAGGATAAAAGTAACATATATCAAGATCATCATGCATGTAATAAATCAATTATGAGTTTCTTTACTACTATCGTTTTTGTTTAAGTATTGTTTGTGGAAGCTCGAGAAGTTCTGGCGATTTTTTGGAATACTAAGTAGCAGTGTTTCTTATATTACTGCCCACGATCCAGCATACTATAGTTACAGCCCTTACTGGACCTCTGTGAGTAACTGCACTTTGTATTTTAAACACAAGGTAATAAAAGTGAAAGTTTTGATACAGTAGGCAGCACACAAATTACGTACGCCTTGGAAAAAATCATGCCCCTAACGAGAGAGCCGCACTTGAAGTTCACTGAAGAGCCAAAGAAACTGGTACATGTACCTAATATCATGTGGGGTCCCCTCGAGCACGTAGAAGTGCCGTAACACGACGTGGCATTAACTCGACTGATGTCTGAAGTAGTACTGGTGGGAAATGGCACCATGAATCCTGCAAGGCTGATCATAAATCCGTAAGAGTACGAGGGGATGGATATCTCTTCTCAACAGTTCGTTGCAAGGCATCCCACATATGTTCAATTATGTTCATGTCTGGGGAGTCTGGTGGCCAGAGAAGACTGTTCCCCGAGTCACTCTGTAGCAGTTCTGGACTTGTGGGGTGTCGCATTTTCCAGCTGGAATTGCTATGTCCGTCGTAATGCACAACGGGCATGAATGGATGCAGGTAATCAGACAGGATGCTTACGTACGTGTCACCTGTCAGAGTCTTATGTAGACGTGTCAGGGTTCCCACATCACTCCAACTGCACACCATTACAGAGCCTCCACCACCTTTGAACAGTTCTCTGCTGACATGCAGGGTCCATGAATTCATGAGGTGGTCACCATACCCCTACACGTCCATACGCTCGATACAATTTGAAACGATACTCGTCCACCGAGGCAACAAGTTTCCGGTCATCAACAGTCTAACGTCGGTGTTGGCGAGCATAGGCGAGGCGTAAAGATCTGTGTCATGTAGCCATCAAGGGTAGACAAGTGGGCTTTCGGCTCCGAAAGACCATATCGATGATATTTCGTTGAGTGTTTCGCACATTGACACTTGCTGATAGCCCAGCATTGAAACCTGCAGCAATTTGCGGAAAAGCTGCACTTCTGTCACGTTGAAAGGTTCTCTTCAATCATCGTTGGTCCCGTTCTTGCAGAATCTTCTCCCGGTCGCAGCGATGGTTCAAATGGCTCTGAGCACTATGGGACTCAACTGCTGTGGTCATCAGTCCCCTAGAACTTAGAACTACTTGAACCTAACTAACCTAAGGACATCACACACATCCATGCCCGAGGCAGGATTAGAACCTGCGACCGTAGCAGTCGCACGGTTCCGGACTGCGCGCCTAGAACCGCGAGACCACCGCGGCCGGCGCCGCAGCGATGTCGGATATTTGATGTTATACCGGATTCCTGATATTCAAGGGACACTTGTGAAATTGTCGTACGGAAAAATCCCCCTTCATCGCTACCTCGGTGATGCTGTGTCCCATCGTTCATGCACTGACCATAACATCAAGTTCAAACTCACTTAAATCTTAATAATCTGCCATTGTAGCAGCAGTAACCGATTTAACAATTGCGCTAGACACTTTTTGTCTTATATAGGCGTTACTGACCGCAGCACCGTATTCTGCCTATTTACATATCTCTGTATTTGAAAATGCATGCGTACAACAGTTTCTTCATGCTTCGGTGTAGGTGGCATGAATTTCCTGGATTGCAACATCAGACTGTTTTTTGTGCAATACAGTCATATTCGATCCCATAAGTCAGGATACTGTAGAAGCTCATGTAAAGACAGTATAGTGGTAAAATTGTAGCGGAACACAAACCCAAAAACTGTGGCAAAATACGACCGAGTGTAGAGAGCTTGTTAACGAGTTTCACAGAGCTGTCATGGTGATACAGACGTTAGAAGTCTCTGTTGCTCGTCAATGTGTATATATTGTAACTGAGTTGTTTTTGTGCACCATTATCTGAGGCGTTGCAAGCGCAAGAAATCTTGCAATGTATATGACAGAAACCAGTCAATGTAGCACGAACAGATTCATAAAATCCAGAGCTAATTTGTTAGCGGACAATATTTTGTGTCACAAAATAGAAAATTAATTTCTATTATTCTCTTATAACAAGGTACCACGTTCTTAAGGAAGGAAACTAAATCAGTCATAGCGGCTATTATTATCTCGTCGCTACGGGAAAATTGCAACTACTTCAAGACAAATCCTCGGCTGTTGTCACAGATAGCGTTTGCATAATGTTTTTTTACGATTTAATATGTGAGAGGAGAGACAGTTATGCTTTCGGTTTAGAGTATTTATTGAAGAAGAAAATGTCACGTAAGGATAATGTTAGCATTAGGTGATAAATTATGAGTTGGTTTTTCTATTGAGATTAAATACGTGAGAGGAGAAGAAAGAACACTTTCTATTTACCGTATTTAATTAAGAAAAAATTATCAAAAAGCAATAATCTGTCGTTTGAAGTAATAAATTTTATCTTCGTCTGTCTAGTGACGAAAGGAGAATATTACTCTGAAGGCCAATCGTTTTTAACAAGAATGGGTGTACATTCGTTTTTTCTTTCTCGTCCGTTTTTAGTACTGCCGTTATGAACTGATGTTTTATGGAGATGGTACCAGGGAAGAGTCCTGCACTTTGAGGAATTTCAATTCTTAACTCAATGATGAAGGGTGGATTCTATATTGTGTTCGTTTCGGCAATTTAATTAAACGCACGTACTTCAACAGGCAAAACAATAAAGAAAGCGGAGAAGCCAATATGAGGAAAGTTTGGAATGCAAGGCTGAAACGGTTGGATCTGAATTCTTAAGCATGTCCTGCACAGGGTTTTAAAACGTCGCGAAGTCAACAATCAGATTTTTTTTATGATCTCTATTTTAGTTGTGTAAAGTCCAGTTCGCCTGAGAATGTCATTTAGTATTAGCTATATATAATATTAAACGTTATACATAGTGGGAAGTTAGTGCAGGAGTTCTGAGACGTCTGACCCTCTTCGAGTTTTCCTTTGAAGCCTGAGAGAACATGTAGACCTTACATTGCAGTTGTGTCACGTGTATTTTGAAGGGGGATTGAGCCGTGCGTGGCTCGTGTTCCGGCCATCATGTATTTTACACCCTGTTTTTAACATACTTCCACCTCACTACGTTCATTTAAATTACTACTGTCACTGAGTTGCTGCTTTGCCTGACCGAAACCGGCGCTAGCAGCGCGTATCGATATATCCTCTCTCGTAGTATCTTTGCTCGACTGCTATTACTTCCCAGTCGTTGTGTGTCGTAAAGAGTTCGAGTGGCGAGTTCGGATCTGCCACTCAGTTGGAACACGTCTGGAGCGCAGTCCGATATGCCACTCACGGAGTTACAATGCAGCACTAGTGCAGTCGAGTTGGAGCAGTGAGGTCTGCATCGACATGGCTCGCCCGACCATTGCCGCCACGCATCGCTTGAGCTGGGCCACGGTCTTGGTTAACCGTCGGTCGGGCGTCCTGCCGGACGACGCGTTTTGGCTCGCCGATCGTTCATGAGTCGGCTGTGTGTGTGCATCGACTCCCGATTTGTCTTCATGCATGTTTAGTTACTGTTGGGTATCGTTCAGGTCTACATGGAAGTGTTTGTCAGGTTGTGTATTTAGTTGGCGTTATTTCCACTGACGATTATTCTAGATGTTGTCGGCATTCTGCGGCAGTCGGTCGGTTGCTGTGGACCAGGGAAGTTATCTCCGCGCGGTGCAGTCGGCTGGGTCCGCTGGCGGTCCCTGCACAGTATCAGAACGTGTGTGGAGCTGTCCGATCGCTACGAGCTTCGTGGTTCACCGACCCAGGACGTCAAAGTTGAGTAGGGGTTGCAACCATCCAAGCCACGTGCATTCATATTGTGTGGCTCGTTTCGGTGGTTCGCTGTTGGGGAGTTTTTCCTGTGAGCAACACCGAGTGTTTCTATTGCTGAAGTTTAGCTGCCATGCGGTGCAATTAACAATACCGATTGACTACAATTCGAGTGCACCAGCAGAATTTTCTGCCTTGTGGCCGTTAGTGTTCCGGTTACCTGCCCTGGCCACTAACGTAGTTTCAGGCAGCGTCCTTTGCTCACCTGTTGTCGCTGTCCAACATGGTGAGTAGTTTTGACAGCTAATACGTATTTCATTGTGGATAATCACATTCGTAACCTTTTGTGTTTGAGTTCTCATGTACTGATTGATCGGATGCAAGTCATTGTGTCGGTCGGTCCGTGGCTGTCCCCTGGTTGGGTTCCGATGGATCAAGTGTAGTTGGGCTCACCACCTGTTCCAAGTAAGTGAGTGAGGGCAGACCGACCGCCCTGGAGACTTCTGGGTGCTGTTTTCTTTATTTTCCTCCTCACCGGTGTTTAACTGTCTATTTATAATTTATCATAGCCAATGATTTCAAAATTCTGTTTTTACTGGACTTTATGTATTTTTGAATTTTGGAAAATCAATTGCTAGCCTTAAGCCACTTAAAACCTTATTCTTGAAATTACCATTTAAGCAAAAACAGTGCGTCTTTCTGCCTTAAAGATTATGGTAACATATTTTAAAATTTACAATTTAATTGTGGCACTCATCCGCTTGTATTGCAACTTGCATATGTTTGTTCTATCTACTTTGCCTTGAGGCATTCCAGCCTAGCTGTGATGATACCATATATATTTTAATTATTTTATTTGCTATTTTAACTGCATTTTAATTTTGTTGACTTTTAAGATTTGTTGTTCAGAGGCCCTCAGCCGTGAAATAATTGCCTTTTCGAAACTCGTAGTTCTAAAGGTTCGGCTATGTGCCGTTTTGGTTTAAAGGTGTTATTTAATTACAATAAATTACAATTTTGAATGAATCTGACCGACACCTAGTTTGACCCTTTCCACAATCCTAATCACCTGTTCTGCCCTGCGGGTTTAGCAGCGTTTCAGGGATCTTATCCATATGTACCTTAATGTAGCTACGGAAGCTCAACAGCTGATGTCCTCTTTCTGGATCAAAAACGTATTAACTAAGGGGAACTATGGCTAGAAACACATGTCCTACATCGACTTCGGTTCCTCATAACTTTTCGCCCTAATTTGAAACTAAAGAACAACAAAGTTCCGGTGTTGGCAGGAGCAAAACCGCTTGTACTTACCTGCAGGCTGGTACCCTGAAACGAGAAACAAGGGAGTTAGTTCCTGTACTTATCATTACATGAAGCAGTTGTTGTCAATTAAGGAACTTTTATTATGAAAAGTAGACGTTGCCATAGTGATAAAACAAACACGCTACGCAGAACACACACACACACACACACACACAGACACACGTGAAATGCTACGTTTTCATCTTACGTAAACTTGCTGAGATTATAGTTATATTGTCTTTTTCATGTCGACAGTGCACAAAGTGGCAAATCCAGTTAGTCGGGCGTGAGGACAGGATGAGGATTTAGGGGTAATAAGAATGCATACATAACAAACTAGTGGTTTGTTCAAAGAGGGGAGCATTGGCTCAACTTAGTCGGCTGCATATCGTAGAAATTCAGTCTCTTGGATGTCAGGACGTACGATGAAACGTTTATGTCCAAAGTGAGGTGCAATGTTTACGTCTAACAGAGCGCTACGTGGCGTTACCAATATAAAAACCTAAACAGCCTACTTACACTACCTGTGCTGTTTTAAGCAATCTAACTAATTAAAACCTCTGCACGATAATGACAAATTAGAGGTAAGGACATGCAGATCTACTCGATCTTTCTACGGGGCTGTAAATCTGAAAAAGTTCAAAAGTGGTTCCTGTGCGAAAAACCATAAACTGCTTAAAATAAATTTCCTACCTAGTATTGGTGTCGCCTTGGATAATACGTTGTTCTGCTCGCAGCACTACTAAACTAACTATAGTTGCAAAAGCCAAAATGCAAGATATTTGACAGAGACACATTTAGAATATGTTTACATAAGAACGACTTGGAATTCGGAGGGGGAACATGATTGTGGAGAATGACTGTAATGTCTTCCCTAAAAATCTTACTATATTGTAACCTGACTTGCAATTGTTAAGCCATATCACATATAGTACATTTACTCAAACAAATGATCTTTACAAAAAATACAATAAAAACTTGGGATTACATACAAAGCTGGTCTCATTCAGATTCGTTCTAGAGCAAATGCGCATAAATACATGAATATTGATTACCTTACTGTAGATCGATGTAACAATATGTAGAAGGAATCTTCATCAAAATTTCATAATAGTATTTGTAGCATTTTCTTAATTAATTTTAGTTCAAATATTATTTCTTCTATAAATCATTAATACACAACACAGAAATTATTACACTGAATATTTACTACTAAGTGACTGCCCATTCCGGAGCATCGCAACAAACACTGGTAGCCTCTGGCGAGCTGCACCTGTTCCTCCTTAGCGACAACTGTCTACTACCGCGCGACCTAACATACACTGCAGGAGAGCTGCGAGAGAGCTTCTGCGAAGTTTGGAAGGTAGGAGACGAGATACTGGCGGAATTTAAGCTGTGAGGACGGGTCGTGAGTCGGGGAAGCTCAGTGGTAGAACACTTGCCCGTGAAAGACAAAGGTCCCCAAGTTCGACTCCCCGTGCGGCACACAGTTTTAATCTGCCAGGAAGTTTCATAACATATGCTGTTAATTACACATACTCTGCCTCAGCGATAGCTGCCTCGCAGCGTTCCTTCAAACGTACATCTTCGTAAGCGATATATCGATTATGCTCTTGGAAAATACTTTCAAAGTTACAATTTTCATTCATGTACCTATTTTAACGATCAGTGCCTCATTGGTAAATGGGGTGGGGGTGGGGAGCTGATTTATCGCGCCAAACCACCAGCACTACACCTGCAGCGTCAGCACTGGCGGTACAGAAAGTGGACACCCATTTAACCTGCCCTGGCCAGCCTGGAAGAATACAAAGATAACGTGACTCTTAAAACTTAGCTATTAAAAGTTCTAGCTTGTACAACACTTTACGCAGCATCTGTCTATGGTGAAGAGTTTATGGCTAGTTGTAAATGCATGTGAGACAGTACATCGTTTTCCACCTGTACTCCAGCTTGTCTGGTTGCAAACTGGAAGCTATGTACAATTAGACGATAGGAACTTTTACCATCGTCATGTAAGGTGTTATGAAATGTTCGTAAGCGCAGTAAACGGCAGCTGGAATGAATAATTTATTAAACTGAAGTACTAATCTAGACAGTGCCATCAATCGGAAATTAACTGTTAGTTGAAGCAATGTAAGATTTTTTTTTCTTTTAGCCCATGAAGCGCCCTAGCAGATGTAACTTGTATTCTGTGATAAAATGAAGCTAATTGCTCCTTACACTGTATTGTTACACAACGTAGATTTTGAAAACTGCATCTTCTAACCTATTTCTCCTCTGAATGCATCCAATAAACCTGAATATCGCGTCTAAATTTCTGTGGTCGCACCAACTTAAATCGCTCTCAGCAGATCCTACTTCATATTGATAGAATGTGAATCATGCAGCCAACCAGTTTCGTGTCAAAAGTTTTTCAGGCTTCTAACCGTGTTTGCCAGAAACCTGTCTTCCTCAGAAAAAATAATAACACGTGTGACATAGTATTGCATGAAACGAGAACCGACGTCATAGGGCTTATTCAACAAGAATACGATTCTTGAGATGTTACGGAATTTGGATCATTTTATGGTTCACTAAGGCCGATGACTTCGCTCATCTTTTCATTCAGTGTGTGACACGTGTTATTACTTCTTCTTAGGAAGACAGGTCTATTTCTGGTGAAACCTAGGGAAATGTTTGACTAAACTTTTGACCTGCAGTTGGTTGGCCGTATGGTTCCTATTTTGTCCCTAACTCTACAGTTGCTGACTGCTGCCTTGTTCAAGACCTGAAACTCTTTTATATGTTGTGGTTCTGATTCAAATGTGATTTATCGTTGATCGCATGCTGAAACAATGTCGACTCTTCTCATCTACGAATCGTTTAGTAGTTCTTATTAAGGGGTTGCAGAGAAGATTTCGCAGATGCTCTACAGGATCCATGACATTAGAGATATTTCGCCATTTACAACTCAGTTCATTTGTGTGTACCTATCATGTTAAGCCGGTTCACCCACGTATCTTCAGTGGTCCATTACATTTAGAAAATTATTTAGTAAATGTTTTGATATGAAATCTGTAGGTCTAATGATTCCTGGTAGCTCTTTGTAATCTATTTCTGTTCACAAACATCTGGTCTTTCTCTTACACTTCATTCAATTTATGTCTTATTCATGCATCCCATTTTTTGTTCTGTATCTACTTCTAATCAATGTGTCACATGTAAACATATCCCTACACATCAGCTATATTGTATGACACTGCACATGTTCTTGGTCTCACGCTTCATGCTTCAGGGCTCAATGAGGGATCATAGGAGCACTAGAGTCAAAATAGGTGGTAGGGCGGGGATGGAGAAAGGATGGGTGGGGAAGCATTCTGTGTGTGTGTTTCAACGTTCTTATGGTGAACTCTACATAAATATAAACCACAAGAACACATGAACTTTTGGATTTTTATACATATAGGTACATAACATACATGACAACATTCAGTTCACTGTGGAAACAGAATCAGAAGAGGCAGTAAACTATCTCGACTTCAAAATCAGAAAATCTAACAGCAGAAGGAGCTAATGGCAAGATAATACACAGGAAAACAAACCCCCACAAAAAACGACAGCCACGAGATATGTGATCTACATACTGTCCAGAATACCTCTAAGAAAAAAATAACTATCAAGAACCACTAAACGTAATCATCTGCATAGCAGAAAACAGTAGATACAACAGCGACCTAGTAAACAAACTACATGGCCCCTTTAAAAGGAAAATGCAGACAAAAGACAGTAAAATTAAATACAGAGCAGATACACTGTAAGTAGGCTGTTTCGGTTTTTTTATTGGTAACGCCACCGCTGTATGAAAATCACTGGCTGTGCTGTGTGCAGTCTGTGGCTGCTTTGCATTGTTGTCATACTCGCCATTGTAGTGTTGGGCAGCTGGGCTGTTAACAGCGCGTAGCGTTGCGCAGTTGGAGGTGAGCCGCCAGCAGTGGTGGATGTGGGGAGAGAGATGGCGGAGTTTTGAAATTTGTCATGAGCTGCTATATACACTCCTGGAAATGGAAAAAAGAACACATTGACACCGGTGTGTCAGACCCACCATACTTGCTCCGGACACTGCGAGAGGGCTGTACAAGCAATGATCACACGCACGGCACAGCGGACACACCAGGAACCACGGTGTTGGCCGTCGAATGGCGCTAGCTGCGCAGCATTTGTGCACCGCCGCCGTCAGTGTCAGCCAGTTTGCCGTGGCATACGGAGCTCCATCGCAGTCTTTAACACTGGTAGCATGCCGCGACAGCGTGGACGTGAACCGTATGTGCAGTTGACGGACTTTGAGCGAGGGCGTATAGTTGGCATGCGGGAGGCCGGGTGGACGTACCGCCGAATTGCTCAACACGTGGGGCGTGAGGTCTCCACAGTACATCGATGTTGTCGCCAGTGGTCGGCGGAAGGTGCACGTGCCCGTCGACCTGGGACCGGACCGCAGCGACGCACGGATGCACGCCAAGACCGTAGGATCCTACGCAGTGCCGTAGGCGACCGCACCGCCACTTCCCAGCAAATTAGGGACACTGTGGCTCCTGGGGTATCGGCGAGGACCATTCGCAACCGTCTCCATGAAGCTGGGCTACGGTCCCGCACACCGTTAGGCCGTCTTCCGCTCACGCCCCAACATCGTGCAGCCCGACTCCAATGGTGTCGCGACAGGCGTGAATGGAGGGACGAATGGAGACGTGTCGTCTTCAGCGATGAGAGTCGCTTCTGCCTTGGTGCCAATGATGGTCGTATGCGTGTTTGGCGCCGTGCAGGTGAGCGCCACAATCAGGACTGCATACGACCGAGGCACACAGGGCCAACACCCGGCATCATGGTGTGGGGAGCGATTTTCTACACTGGCCGTACACCACTGGTGATCGTCGAGGGAACACTGAATAGTGCACGGTACATCCAAACCGTCATCGAACCCATCGTTCTACCATTCCTAGACCGGCAAGGGAACTTGCTGTTCCAACAGGACAATGCACGTCCGCATGTATCCCGTGCCACCCAACGTGCTCTAGAAGGTGTAAGTCAACTACCCTGGCCAGCAAGATCTCCGGATCTGTCCCCCATTGAGCATGTTTGGGACTGGATGAAGCGTCGTCTCACGCGGTCTGCACGTCCAGCACGAACGCTGGTCCAACTGAGGCGCCAGGTGGAAATGGCATGGCAAGCCGTTCCACAGGACTACATCCAGCATCTCTACGATCGTCTCCATGGGAGAATAGCAGCCTGCATTGCTGCGAAAGGTGGATATACACTGTACTAGTGCCGACATTGTGCATGCTCTGTTGCCTGTGTCTATGTGCCTGTGGTTCTGTCAGTGTGATCATGTGATGTATCTGACCCCAGGAATGTGTCAATAAAGTTTCCCCTTCCTGGGACAATGAATTCACGGTGTTCTTATTTCAATTTCCAGGAGTATATATATATATATATATATATATATATATATATATATATATATATATATATATATATATTAAGGTAAATACATTGTTTGTTCTCTATTAATATCTTTCATTTGCTAACTATTCCTATCAGTAGTTAGTGCCTTCCATAGTTTGAATCTTTTATTTAGCTGCCAGTACTGGTGCTGGCTGTATTGCAGTAGTTCGAGTAACCAAGATTTTTGTGAGGTAAGCGATTTGTGAAACGCATAGTTTAATGTTAGTCAGGGCCATTTTTTTGTAGGGATTTTTGAAAGTCAGATTGCGTTGCGCTAAAAAAATATTGTGTATCAGTTTAAGGGCAGTCATGTATATTTCTTCAAAGGGGACGTTTCATATGTCGACCCTTAGCCGAGGATACATCACTGGAATCTTCTGATTTTTTTCTTGTAGTTTGTGTAATTAGTGTAGCTATTGTTTATTGCTAGCGCGTAATTGTAGAAAGAATCTCCTTTATAGTTGCAGCCTTTCATTGTTGTACAGTAACACAGTTGTGGCATGCATGTAGATTTGCACCAAGTATTTCGCAGCTGCGCTTGCAATTAACTACATATTATTTTCAGTGCTATGTTAATGTGTTCTCTTATTCTTGCTCTCCAAATTGTGCTTTTCTGTGTTATCGTGTGAAATATTGTGGCAATAATGGCGTGTGAAAAACGTAACACTAGGCTCCAAAGTAAACTGAGAAATAATAGTGACGACGAGCGTAGATTGCCAGCACCACTGTGTAATGAATTAACAGACGTTCAAAGTAGTAATTTGGTAACTGTGCATAGGGAAATGGAGCGGGCTGCAAACAATGGCGTAGTCAGTGAAACAGGTAGTGAACAGGGAAGCATTATCGATCGATCGCTCGGAAACAGCTCGCCTCAGGAATCCGAAATGACAGGACACAATTTTTCAAATACTGTAGATTCAGGTTTTGCGTCCTCACCGTTTTTCAAATGAGTCAAGACACATTTTCCGCTTGTCAAAATGTGAATGTTGCCGGTGCAAATTCACTGCCGAAAATCACTGAGGAACATGTTTCAGACACCAGTGCATTGTTATTACAATTAATGCAACAAATGGGACAAAAGCTTGAAAAGTTAGACACAATGGAACAACACCAGAGACAAACACAGCAACAGTTAGACACAATGGAACAACACCAGAGACAAACACAGCAACAGTTAGACACAGTGGAACAAAATCTCAAAAATTTAGACACAGTGGAACAAAATCTTAAAAAGTTAGACACAATGCAACAATATCTTCAAAAGTTAGACACCACACTTGAACAAACACGTGAAGATTTAACTACTGAGTTACATAACATTGAATCGAAATGTCAAAAAGTCTGTAATGACGTAAAAACACAAATTTGTGAGCATTTTCAACCTATTTTTTCGCGGCATGAAAATGCATTACAGAATCACGAAGGAGCCATAAAAGAACTGCAAACTATTGTTCATCAAAATCATGAGACCCTGCAAGCTAAAATTGACTCAGTTGCATCTACCGATTCGGTTATGCAACTTGCAAAAACTCAAGAAAACTTAAAGGACACAGTAGATACTCTGGAATTTGGTTCAGAAAGACACATGGAGGAAATTAGTTCATTATCAGAGAAAGTAGTTGAACTTTCGGATCAGCTAAATAATTTATCTACGAAGGTAGATGATAATCTGAATGACACACAACCGGTAGTCTTTAATGACACAGAAGAGAGCGAACAAATTAGGAAACCGAAACAAAATCTGAATTAAATTCATACGCAACACGAAAGAGAAATCCGGGAAGTACAAGATCAGCTGACACAGGTAATACAAGAATTACGTATTTCAGAGGACACTCGCGCTCCAACACGGGAAGAGGGACTTAGAAATACGGAAAAGCCGCAAAATAATAACACAGGGCATTTCGGAAGTTATGAAAGAAATTGGCAATGTGCAGCGAATTTTGAGATGGAACGGCCGACACGACCTAACAATGACCGATATGCGACTCGCCGACATGATGATTTTGACTATAAGCTGTTCATTACTACACGTAAATTCAAAACATTTAAGAATTCTGGCAACGACATTCATCCACAAGAATGGCTCCATCAATTCTCTCATTCTTTTCCTCCCAACTGGTCGTTAGAACACAGATTAGAATTTATGTGTGGCTACTTAGAGAATGAACCAGCTGTAAGAATGCGATCGGTCATTCACGATAGGCATAGTTAGCAAATGAAAGTTTTTAGTAGAGAACAAACAATGTATTTACCTTAATAATGTTGAAAACTCATAATATACATAGCAGTTCATGACACCCAGTTTTAAAAATTTCACAACTCCGCCATCTCTCTCCCCACATCCACCACTGCTGGCGGCTCACCTCCAACTGCGCAACGCTACGCTCTGTTAACATCCAGCTGCCGCTGCCCAACACTGCAATGGCAGACAACAACGCAAACTAGCCACAGACTGCACACAGCACAGAGCGCTACGTAACGTTGCCAATAAGAAAACATAAACAGCCTACTTACATAGCCCCCATGCTCCCCACAAAAAATTTTACAAATTGTTTTGGGCAGTGGCCAATAATGATTTGATAAAATTTTTCATAATTACAATAAGAAAGAAATCAAATGCACACATTTATTGATACAATGTTGGTCAAAAGCTAAAATATTCTCACAGTCCATAAAGACAGTCCTGATCGTTCATCACAGTAAAATAGCAGTGTTTTTCTCAACGTCTAAGCAGTAAAAGAAAATGCACACTGAATTTAGATTTACTGTAGCTTGCTTTGCAAATTTCCATTTTTTTGTCATTGCTGTTTGTGTTAATTGTTTTGTGCTGCTGCATTGCCTCGTCCCTTAGTTAGCATCTGAGCTCAGTAGATTTAAGTTAGCTTAAAATGGGGTAGGCTATATAAGAGAACGAGTTGTGATGAATGGAAAGAAATGCATTGAGAAGCTATAAGAAAATGGTTGGCCAAAAAAGTATTTAAAAGAGGATATGAACAAAAAAGTAGGGTTTAGAGACAAAAGGTTTAGGTAGGATTTTCTTGGAAATAAATGATGAGGTAAGATAATGGAAAATAAATAATGAGGTAAGAAATATGTGAACATATAAATACAGAAAGCATGCTTGGATAGAATTTTTTTGGTGGAAACAAATGTTGAAATAAGAGGAAAGATATACGGAATGAAGTTTTGGGGCGGACTGCAGTACCAAATGTCACACTGAAAACAAACCCTGTCCTGTATTTTTGTGTTATTACACTATGTGAATTTGTGTTTTTCCTGTCTTAATGTGTTTAGCCAATAAGAGATATGTTGTAGAATTTTTCTGATAATATGTTATTTTCTTTGTAAAGATGTTTAGATATTATTTATTCTGTTCTGTTTTAATGCTCATGTGTGAAGTTGATGTTTCAAAATTTATTCTGATCTTTATGTATGTACTTATGTCATTATTTTTGTAACATTGATGTATATGTTTATTTCCATTCCATTGCAAACCTGTACTACAAATGTTATCTGTATTGTTATGTTCTTTAATGATGTATTTTGTACCTTTGTAATTGTATTCTTCTGTTATAAAATTGTAATTGACACCAGGTCATCAAATTAAGTAACTTGTAAGTTCCATTTCACTGCACACGTTTCTGTTGGTCATATTATATCGACAATATGTGAGAATTAGGGACTGTTAGTGTTTGCACGTGTGTTAATAATTCAGCAAGGGACTGGATAACAGCATTGCTGGTTCTAACGACATTTCAAAAAAAAATTTTTTGTGAGTGCACAAGTGGTGGTTATGGACTTGCTATATTATCCGCAAGACTCTTCAATGGTGATTGTGCACCTGCACAGTCACAACAGATGGCTGATGGCCATCTCTACAAGGACTACAGTGGGTCTGCATCTTTGATGACCCACTAATACCATTATTTCTACAAGGACTACAGTGGGTCTACACCTTTGCTGACTCACCAGTAACATTATTTCTACAAGGACTGCAGTGGGTCTGCACCTCTGGTGGCCCACCAATACCATACTCTCTACCAGGACTACAGTGGGTCTACTCTGTGATGACCTACCTACCAATATTCTTCAAAACGTCGAATGACTCTGCTGTGGGTTTGCTCTGTTGTGGCCCATTATCTGTCAGCATGTCAAGAGTCAGCACTGTCTTTCTGTTGGAAGGACAACACTACTTCTTCAAGACTGCATGGAAATCCACTCCTTCCATGTGCATTTTATTTTACTGCTCAGACTTTGAGAAAAACACTGCAATGTTACTGTGATGAATGATCAGGACTGTCTTTATGGCCTGTGAGAAAATTTTAGCTTTTGACCAACATTGTATCAATAAGTGTGTGCCTTTGATTTCTTTGTTATTGTAATTATGAAAAATTTTATCAAATCATTATTGGCCACTGCCCAAAATAACTTGTAAATTTTTTTGTGAGGAGCATGGGGGCTATGTAAGTAGGCTGTTTAGGTTTTTTTATTGGTAACGCCACCTCTGTGTGAAAATCACTGGCTGTGCTGTGTGCAGTCTGTGGCTGCTTTGCATTGTTGTAATACTCGCCATTGTAGTGTTGGGCAGCTGGGCTGTTAACAGCGCGTAGCGTTGCGCAGTTGGAGGTGAGCCGCCAGCAGTGGTGGATGTGGGGAGAGAGATGGCGGAGTTTTGAAATTTGTCATGAACTGCTATATATATACATATATATGATATTAAGGTAAATACATTGTTTGTTCTCTATTAATATCTTTCATTTGCTAACTATCCCTATCAGTAGTTAGTGCCTTCCATAGTTTGAACCTTTTATTTAGCTGGCAGTACTGGCGCTCGCTGTATTGCAGTAGTTCGAGTAACCAAGGTTTTTGTGAGGTAAGCGATTTGTGAAACGCATAGGTTAATGTTAGTCAGGGCCATTATTTTTGTAGGGATTTTTGAAAGTCAGATTGCGTTGCGCTAAAAAAATATTGTGTATCAGTTTAAGGACAGTCTTGTATAATTGTTCAAAGGGGACGTTTCAACACCTACAAAACTATAACACACTGCACACACCAGAAAACAAATAGCTAAAGACAAAATTACACACCATAATATACAGCAGCTAACTCACACATAAGATCAACGTCTTCAAAAAACGTAACATTAACGTCTAGGTATCCTGCTAGACAAATAGCAACACAACAGTTCACGAATGAATGAATTAACACGCAATAGCATCAAATTTACATATATGGGTATAAGTAGAGGAAATTTAAACTTCAGGCACAAAAGAACAAATAAGGGCATTAAAAATGAATTTACTCTCTTCACAGATGAAGAAAATCTGATAGAAGAAAGAAGCCATGACACTGGTACAAAAGCAGTCATGACAGTCATAGGCCATAACGAGAAACATTAAGGAATGCCCACTTTGCAGGAAGAGTATTTTATACAGAATGTCATAAAGAAAAATGAAAGAATCTCACTAACCTAAAAAGCAATAGTAGGGCGCACACACACACACACACACACACACACACACACACACACACACACACACACACCAATTACCCTCCATCCATTCCTATCCCCCCCTTGCACCCCCATCTTCTACAGCTTCTAACTACAGATCCCTCCGTCAGCCCTGAAACATTTTAGCAAGAACATGTGCAGTGAACTACAGTATAGGTTACGTCCGTATAAATTTTTAGGCATGACATATCCATTGGAAAAGAAACTTCTACTATGTGCGTTTAGTACAAAAAGAACAACAATTATCCGCACTCTTGGATATTCGAAAGTGTGTGCAAGATGGGTCCCGCGGTCTGGATCAGAAATCGCACAGAAAAAACATTTGTCTTGATTTGTTGCAACGTTCTGAAGCTGAAATGGAGACCTTCCTGTCCCGGATTGTGACAGGTGGAGAAACCTGGGTTCGCCATTTTGAGCCCGAAACAAAACGACAGTCGATGGAATGGTACCATTCCCGTCGGCACCGCAGCATCTCAGGAGACTTTTTGCTGTGATACGATGACGCTCGACCCCGCAGAAGACTGAGGACTGCTGAACACATAGCAAAACAGGGTTGGACAGTGTTACGCCATCCACCCTACAGTCCTGACCTAGCCCCTTCGGACCTCCGCTTGTTTGGACCATTAAAGGATGTCAGTGGTGGAAGACATTTTGAGGACGATGAGGTGATTCACACAGTGAAGCACTTGTATCGCGCTGGAGGAAGGCTGTAGAACGGGATGGAGATGACGTGGAAAAATAAGCTGTGTAGATAAAACACCATTCTCTGGTGTTTGTAATTCTCACTATTTTCAATAAAGAACTGTTGAAGAAAAAATGCGCTGAATTACTTTCTATGCAACCCTCGCAGCTGTAAACAGGAAGAGATTTAAATGAGCTACCAAGAAGTGCTGGATGCGTAGCGTGAATACGCGAGACGTGTTTGGTATTCATGAACGGATTCAGTAGTAATATATGGATTTTTTATCTTTTTATCTGCACGACAAAGCATAATTTATCTACTAAATGTCCTCTACAACCACGATAGGCCTGTAAAAGGAACTGAAAAACATCCTGTATATGAGCGCATTACAGTACATATCTTTGAGTAGAGGTACGATGCAACAGATGAAGATCAACTGCAAGGCTTTAGTTGTTTCGAAACAAATTCCTGTTGGTTGCCACGTGCTTTTACTTAACTGCAGTCTCTGTAAACGGCGCAGGAGAATAAGCAGATCATCCATAGACATAACGTCAAGTGGTGGTCATTACATGTTGCCCGTGGTTCTCCAGACATTTCTTTCCCTCCTGCTGATGCTGTCCCATTACGGTCGACGTGCTGAGATCCGATTGCAACGGAGCCATAAATTCAATAAACAAAACCTGTGTGTATATTCTGCGTACACGCAATTTGTTAATTGAACAACGGTGAGGATGTGTATCTAAGAGATTCTAGAAGGCGGGACACATACACCAACTTGGGTCTCCCTATTTAATTCCTTCTGAATTCCTTGAAACGAATGGAGATACCTGGGTTTCACATAATCGAACGCGTGGAAACCATATTAACTCCTGTCGTTCTTAGGTGTCATTAAGAGTTAATAGAAAAATTGTCTGTAAGCTACACAAATGCGCATATGCTACACGACACTTCACGTAGAAGGCCCCGTGCCGTTTTGCAGTCTCGTGTCACATGACACATCGTTCAAACTGTTACCGATAAACTGTTGCTGCATGAGAGGCCGATCATTCTACATAATCAACGTAAAATGAGGCTTTCTGATTTAACGACCGACATGTGTAGCTTTTATGCTCTGAAGAACCAAAGAAACCGGCATAGGAATGAGTATTCAAATACGGAGATACGTAAACAGACAGAATACGGCGCTGCGGTCGGCAAAGGCCGGCCGGGGTGGCCGAGCGAATCTAGGCGCCCCTAGTCTGGAATGACGCAACCGCTACCGTCGCAGGTTCGAATCCTGCCTCGGGCATGGATGTGTGTGATGTCCTTAGGTTAGTTAGGTTTAAGTATTTCTAAGTTCTAGGGGACTGATGACCTCCGATAGTAAGTCCCATATTGCTCAGAGCCAGATTTTTAGTCGTCAAAGCCTTTATGAGACAAAACGTGTGTGGCGCAGTTATTACATCGGTTACTGCCGCGACAATGGCAGGTTATCAATATTTATGTGAGTTGGAACGTGGTGTTATAGTCGGCGCTCTAGCGATGGGACACAGCATCTCCGAGGTAGCGATGAAGTGGGAGTTTCCCGAACGACCGTTTCACGATACTGCCGTGAATATCATGAATTCGCTAAAACATCAAGTCTCCGATATCGCTGCGGCCGGAAAAATATCCTGCAAGAACGGGACCAATGTGGCTGAACAGAATAGTTCAACGTGACAGAGGTGCAATCCTTCTGCAAACTGCTGGAGGTTTCAAATTTGTGTTAAGTTCTATGGGATCAAACTGCTGAGGTCTTCGTTCCCTAGGCTTACACACTACTTAATCTAATTTAAACTAACTTACGCTAAGGACAACACGAACACCCATTCCCAAGGGAGGACTCGAACCTCCGACGGGGGAGCCGCGTGAACCGTGGCAAGGCGCCCAAGACCGCGCGGCTGCAGGTTTCAGTGCTGGCCCTTCAACAACTGTCAGCGTGGGAACTGTTCAGCGAAACGTCATCGATATGAGCTTTCGGACCCGAAGCCGCACTCGTGTGAACCTTGAGGACTGCACGACACAAAACTTTACGCCTCGCCTGGTCGGACGAGTCTCATTTCAAATTGTATCGAGCGGATGGACGTTTACAGGTAGTTATAAAACCTTATAAATCCATGGACCCAGTAATCAGTAGGGGACTGTTTAAGCTGGTGGAGGCTCTGTAATGGTGAGGGGCGTGTGTAGTTGGAGGTATATGGAACCCCTTATACGTCTGCATACGACTGTGGCAGGTGACATGTACGTAAGCATCCTATCTGATCACTTGCATCCGTCATGTCTGTTGTGCATTCCGACGGACTTCGGCAATTCCAGCAGGACAACACGACACCTTACACGGCCAGAATTGCTACAGAGTGGATCCACGAACACTCTTCTGAGTTTGAACGCTTCCTCTGGGCACCAAACTCCCCAGACGTGAACATTATTGAGAATATATGTGATGCCTTGCAACGTGCTGTTCAGAAGAGATCTCCAGCCCCTTGTACTCTTGCGGATTTATGAACAGCCCTGCAGGATTCATGGTGTCATTTCCCTCCAGCACTACTTCAGACATTAGTCGAGTCCTTGGCACATCGTGTTGCAGCACTTCTGCTTGCTCGCGGGGGTCCTACACGATATTAGGCAGGTGTACCAGTTTCCGAAGCTCTTCATTATATTTACCTCTCACTTATCTCTGTTTCAGTCATTTTTGTAACGAAGGTAAAACAACACATGAGACACAATTTTGTCTAGCAATCATTCCATCATCACTTATTTCAGTACTATGATGGTCAGCGAGCATCTCAACATATGACTTTCTCACCCTAACCAATTTTGCATAGAACGTCAAAGAACCCGAACTGGTATCAATGATGGAAAGTCGAAGTTGCTCGTGCAGATCAGTAATTCAAGTACTATGAGAATACATTCCCACTACATAATAAATTATCATTTGAAGCACGAAGGTAAAAAGGGTTAATATTTAGGGAACAGTGATGTCACGGTAGCTCGATATGCAAACATCAAAGGCAGTGGAATGTATAATATGTCAAACATTACTTTTGTACGCGTAAAGACTGGTACACTTAGGTATTTCTGTTATAAGAAGCTCTGAACAACTACAGCGACATTAAAACACTTCACATTTTCCCCATTAGTGAATATGATATTCTCACAGTTTTCAAAACTAAAGTAACAAGATAATTACTTATTTTTTTCTTGTCGTGATATAAAAAATTTAATGCGCCAGCTGCGTCGATCTGAACCTGAAAAAAAGGAATTTGGGTTAAAGGACTGAATTACGCTCAACGGTGTAGTTACTGAATCCGCTAATGCATTTGGACATATAGCACCCTTTTTCTAATTTTAAAATGCAATACTCAGTTCTAGTGGGCAACTACTTGTTGGAAAAAAGTACGACAGTGGAAAAAGGTTTTTGGAAGCTAATAAACAGAAAATTCTTCATAGCATTTAATTTCCCATGGGCGACTGTTCTGCATGTAGTACGTTTATAAAACAGAGTCATTGAAATTAGGTGAAACGTTTTGTCCAAAGATACTATTTATAAGTCACAAAGTTTCTTGTTAGTGTGACTGTTAAAATACGGACGAATCTTCGTCTCGTGCAATTACAATTAAATCTTAAAGCAAAAAACTGCGCGTCACAGAACTGCTTACACAGTCAATAATCTTAAATAATTATGTTTATTTCCGGTTTGACATCACTTATCATGTATCTTCATACAACAAATAATTACGTGCTGTACCTTTTATTTTCAGTAGCGACCTGAAGGCTTTCTGTACAGAAGACGAAAGCGGCTGGCTGCTCCGCATCTATCACAGATCGGAAGATGTTCACTAAAAAGCAGGATGGGTGATCACTGACAAATGAGTCGATAACGGTATTAAAAGAAGAGAAAAACGGTTTTGTCCGTGCCACGTCTGTGAACATTTCAGTTATTAATTACATTCGGTTTTCTCTAATTGAGAGGTACTATGCAATTGAATAAAGGATGGTTGGAAATTAATAGTCTTTAATATGAGCTCATTGGTAAAATACACTCCTGGAAATTGAAATAAGAACACCGTGAATTCATTGTCCCAGGAAGGGGAAACTATATTGACACGTTCCTGGGGTCAGATACATCACATGATCACACTGACAGAACCACAGGCACATAGACACAGGCAACAGAGCATGCACAATGTCGGCACTAGTACACTGTATATCCACCTTTCGCAGCAATGCAGGCTGCTATTCTCCCATGGAGACGATCGTAGAGATGCTGGATGTAGTCCTGTGCAACGGCTTGCCATGCCATTTCCACCTGGCGCCTCAGTTGGACCAGCGTTCGTGCTGGACGTGCAGACCGCGTGAGACGACGCTTCATCCAGTCCCAAACATGCTCAATGGGGGACAGATCCGGAGATCTTGCTGGCCAGGGTAGTTGACTTACACCTTCTAGAGCACGTTGGGTGGCACGGGATACATGCGGACGTGCATTGTCCTGTTGGAACAGCAAGTTCCCTTGCCGGTCTAGGAATGGTAGAACGATGGGTTCGATGACGGTTTGAATGTACCGTGCACTATTCAGTGACCCCTCGACGATCACCAGTGGTGTACGGCCAGTGTAGGAGATCGCTCCCCACACCATGATGCCGGGTGTTGGCCCTGTGTGCCTCGGTCGTATGCAGTCCTGATTGTGGCGCTCACCTGCACGGCGCCAAACACGCATACGACCATCATTGGCACCAAGGCAGAAGCGACTCTCATCGCTGAAGACGACACGTCTCCATTCGTCCCTCCATTCACGCCTGTCGCGACACCACTGGAGGCGGGCTGCACGATGTTGGGGCGTGAGCGGTAGACGGCCTAACGGTGTGCGGGACCATAGCCCAGCTTCATGGAGACGGTTGCGAATGGTCCTCGCCGATACCCCAGGAGCAACAGTGTCCCTAATTTGCTGGGAAGTGGCGGTGCGGTCCCCTACGGCACTGCGTAGGATCCTACGGTCTTGGCGTGCATCCGTGCGTCGCTGCGGTCCGGTCCCAGGTCGACGGGCACGTGCACCTTCCGCCGACCACTGGCGACAACATCGATGTACTGTGGAGACCTCACGCCCCACGTGTTGAGCAATTCGGCGGTACGTCCACCCGGCCTCCCGCATGCCCACTATACGCCCTCGCTCAAAGTCCGTCAACTGCACATACGGTTCACGTCCACGCTGTCGCGGCATGCTACCAGTGTTAAAGAGTGCGATGGAGCTCCGTATGCCACGGCAAACTGGCTGACACTGACGGCGGCGGTGCACAAATGCTGCGCAGCTAGCGCCATTCGACGGCCAACACCGCGGTTCCTGGTGTGTCCGCTGTGCCGTGCGTATGATCATTGCTTGTACAGCCCTCTCGCAGTGTCCGGAGCAAGTATGGTGGGTCTGACACACCGGTGTCAATGTGTTCTTTTTTCCATTTCCAGGAGTGTAGATCAGATATGGATTGATCAAAGATCAAACTATAAGTTTTCTCTTTAGTTTGCACAATAAATCCCAATTCAGGGAATGGCAGAAAACCTGACACTCTATAATTTTCCAGGGATTGGTTACCACTCCTCTAGAATGATTGTCCACACTATGTTTAAGATTGAACTACTCTCATTCATGAAGCAGTATCACTTCCTCCTTTCTTCAGACGGCACCCAATGTGCTGCCGCTGTGTTACAGTCTCTGTTTAAAAGACAATATTCCAACTGACTGACTCATCGGTTCATCAACACCCAGCCCAAACCACCAAGGATAAAAAACTGGAAATTTGGAGAAGTTGTTAACCTTTTTCTATAGACGTAGTTTGAGAAGGGATTATTCGAAATTTCATTCCTAAGGGGGAAAAAGGGGATGAAAGGTTTTTTGAAACTATGACTAGAAAAACAATTATGAAGCTAGACCTACGAATATTGGTAATCGATTTCTCGGTCACAAACAAAGAAATATGTGTTTGAACGTTTTTTTGGAAACTTAATGCCTTTGGGTGGGCAATAGTGGGAGGATTTTTTTAAACAAATCGATATCAAGGAACTGCAGAAGTATTTTTCAAGCTACACCTATGAAAATTTGTGTTTGACTTCCCGGGTACAAAGAAAAAAATATGTTTTAATTTTTTTTTGCAATAACATCGTCATCATCATCTTGGACAGTTTGCAGCCTCTGGCCAGGTCTCTTTGGAACATAAGCCTCTCCATCGTCTTCTGTCTTGCCACCATCTCTCCGTCTTCACCTTGATCCAGTCTTCTCCTTTCTGCTGGACGCATTCCTCCACTCCTTTCAGCCATCTGTCTCGCACTCTTCCTCTTGGCCTCTTTCCTTCCAGTTTCATCTCGTGTATCCTCCTGGGTATCCTCGTCTCCTCGCTTAACACCCCCATACCATCTCAGCTGCCCCTAAGGGGGCAGACACCCCTAAGGGGGCAAAATAGGGGCTGAAAAGTTTTATGAAAATATTTCATTGGGAAAGCATTTTCAAAGTTAACTCTTTAAAAGTTAGTGTTTGGCTTCTCGATTAGAATCGAAAATATACGTGTTTCACATTTTGAAAAATCAAATCCTAAGGTAGTGAAATAATAATGAAAATTTTTAAGAAAATATTTATTTATACTAACTAAATTGCAAGATAAATCTATGAAAACTGGTATTTCAGTTCTCGGTAAGATATAAAAAAGTATGCGTAAGGAAGATGAAAGCTTCTGTGGAAATATCTCCACAAGAACGCAATAAGTCTTGATGAAAAAATTTAAAAAACTTATGGAATCCAGCTAACAGAACAGCTTTTTGGTCAGAAGTACATTCGTAAAAGACCATTCTTCCCTGGCCTTAATTAGCGTGAAAAGTTTAGAAGGCGTTATAATTTGTGAACAACATAAAATTCGATTGAAGAGAAAGAAAAAAAAAATCTGTGCAGGCCATACGTCCACACGAGCGAAGCAGCGGGCAGTAAGTTAGTAATAAAATATCGATGGTGGAGTAAATCAACATAGCCAAGCAATGTTACCATGGGACGCTCACATAGCGTGAGCAACATAATATGTTGATATATAGTTCTACAATTTCGTTTATCCTTGTCGACAATCTTATGAGCTGATAAAAGTAGCGCGTACTGATAAACCTAGTAACAACTATAAACCCTTTGGGGGGAGGGGGGGGGGGGCAGTGGTAAGACAAGATAGTCGCAGTTGGCAACAAGGCGTTTCGAATCCCAGTCTGTCTACCCAGATTTATTTCTTGCATGGTTTTCATTTATCACCAGAGGCACTGAAAGAACCTTAGTATTTCGTGGTCCCTATCTCTTCTTCTCTCAAAACACACTAAATGTTGAATGTATTATTTTCTTCTTTCCTTGCATAGCATACCCGTGTGATGTCATGAATAAAGCGCCAAACGTACTTGCCCTTTTATTATTGGGACATCGTTATTTTGTACGATTTGGCTCGAATATTTCAGCGTCAACTATTTGTTCGTCGTTCTTCATCACACTTCAAACATGGCAATATTAGTGATGATTAAAACGTTTGCGACGACGGAAGAGCAAAACTGGAAATACAATGACAGTCTAGCGATTGACATTTCTATATATGTTTCCAAACGTCGAAACCCAAACGATAAGTTTTTGTACACATGTCGATATGCAGGTCGCGATGAAGGTAATATTCCAGCATTGCACTCTTGTAGTCGGTGTAAACGGGGCTTAATTGTTGACACTGAATGACGTTGAACAGTTAACAGGTGATTTTATGAACTATATTTACGTGTACGCGAAACACATGAAACCTGCGGGAGTTTTGTTCCGTATGCAGTGAACAAAACAATTATGGCTCTGCGGACCACTTGTAATGGTTTTATGGGCCGTTTTTGCCAACAGCTGAGTTAAGGCAAATGTTTCTTTCCCGTCATTTCCCTGCCTGCGCTTTCATCTTCCTCTAATGGCCTCATCGTCAACGGGACGCAAGCCCCTATTCTTCTTTCAGCCTTTTTTGGTTGTATCGTAAGTGCTTTACGATACCTTTTCGTTGATGCAAATAACGCCACATTTGATTTATGTTGAACTTTCTGTACTCAAATGCACATTTCTGATGTAATCACAGTCTTGAAAATTTCACGTATAGCAGGTTATACAAAATGTTTTGAAAAATAAGCATACAGCATTACACGTTTACAATACGAACAGTAGTGGTTAATCGAAGCTTCTTTGTCTGAAACAAGTTTATTTTAAGGAGGTGATTATTTTCATCTTTCAAATATTTTAGAAAAATCATGTTCTGACACTATACCTCTAGGTCACTTCATGAAAACTGTCGGTATCATCAACAGATCATAGCTATGTGCGATGTAACGCACAGTATTTAGGGACAGTCATCAAGTTGAAACCCAAAAATAATCATCATTTTCCCAGAAAACCATCATCGCTTTACGAATTTTTAACTGTAGCACATTCGTGTAATCATGCTAACTTGTATCTACAGTTATGTTACACAGTAGCTGCATCAAACACATAGCAAAAAAGGAAGAAATCAATAGAACAATTACATCACGTCAATTTAAAACACAAGAGAATGCGAAGAAGCCCTTCATAACAAAGGACAATGACACTCCACAGTTCCAGACAATTCGTCGTAACCACTCATCCATGGGAATTAGAAATCACAAGTAAAAATAAAAAAGAAAGAAAACGAGATATAAATATATGTCTAGCAGTTAGAGAGGCCTAACTAGTATAACATAAGATACCATCTTAAGAAAAAAAAGGGGGGGGGGGAGATATCACTGACCATGTGAGGTACAACTTTCTAATACAGAAGGTTACAAACGTGGAAAATTTTACATCAGCATCGCTGAGAGGTGTGCAATCAGCTACACTGAGAAGCCAAAGAAATTGGTACACCTGCCTAATACACTCCTGGAAATTGAAATAAGAACACCGTGAATTCATTGTCCCAGGAAGGGGAAACTTTGACACATTCTTGGGGTCAGATACATCACATGATCACACTGACAGAACCACAGGCACATAGACACAGGCAACAGAGCATGCACAATGTCGGCACCAGTACAGTGTATATCCACCTTTCGCAGCAATGCAGGCTGCTATTCTCCCATGGAGACGATCGTAGAGATGCTGGATGTAGTCCTGTGCAACGGCTTGCCATGCCATTTCCACCTGGCGCCTCAGTTGGACCAGCGTTCGTGCTGGACGTGCAGACCGCGTGAGACGACGCTTCATCCAGTCCCAAACATGCTCAATGGGGGACAGATCCGGAGATCTTGCTGGCCAGGGTAGTTGACTTACACCTTCTAGAGCACGTTGGGTGGCACGGGATACATGCGGACGTGCATTGTCCTGTTGGAACAGCAAGTTCCCTTGCCGGTCTAGGAATGGTAGAACGATGGGTTCGATGACGGTTTGGATGTACCGTGCACTATTCAGTGTCCCCTCGACGATCACCAGTGGTGTACGGCCAGTGTAGGAGATCGCTCCCCACACCATGATGCCGGGTGTTGGCCCTGTGTGCTTCGGTCGTATGCAGTCCTGATTGTGGCGCTCACCTGCACGGCGCCAAACACGCATACGACCATCATTGGCACCAAGGCAGAAGCGACTCTCATCGCTGAAGACGACACGTCTCCATTCGTCCCTCCATTCACGCCTGTCGCGACACCACTGGAGGCGGGCTGCACGATGTTGGGGCGTGAGCGGAAGACGGCCTAACGGTGTGCGGGACCGTAGCCCAGCTTCATGGAGACGGTTGCGAATGGTCCTCGCCGATACCCCAGGAGCAACAGTGTCCCTAATTTGCTGGGAAGTGGCGGTGTGGTCCCCTACGGCACTGCGTAGGATCCTACGGTCTTGGCGTGCATCCGTGCGTCGCTGCGGTCCGGTCCCAGGTCGACGGGCACGTGCACCTTCCGCCGACCACTGGCGACAACATCGATGTACTGTGGAGACCTCACGCCCCACGTGTTGAGCAATTCGGCGGTACGCCCACCCGGCCTCCCGCATGCCCACTATACGCCCTCGCTCAAAGTCCGTCAACTGCACATACGGTTCACGTCCACGCTGTCGCGGCATGCTACCAGTGTTAAAGACTGCGATGGAGCTCCGTATGCCACGGCAAACTGGCTGACACTGACGGCGGCGGTGCACAAATGCTGCGCAGCTAGCGCCATTCGACGGCCAACACCGCGGTTCCTGGTGTGTCCGCTGTGCCGTGCGTGTGATCATTGCTTGTACAGCCCTCTCGCAGTGTCCGGATCAAGTATGGTGGGTCTGACACACCGGTGTCAATGTGTTTTTTTTTTTCCATTTCCAGGAGTGTATCATGCAGGCCCCCCGCGAGCACGCAGAGGTGCCGCAACACGATGTGGCATGGACTCGACGAATGTCTGAAGTAGTGTTGGAAGGAACTAACACCATGAATCCTGCAGGGATATCCGTAAATTCGTAAGAGCACGAGGGGATGGAGATCTCTTCTGAGCAGAACGTTGCAAGACATCGCAGGTATGCTCAATGATGTTCATTTCTGTGGAGTTTTTTTGTCCAGTGGAAATGTTTGAACTCAGAAGAGAGTTCCTGGAGCCACTCTGTAGCAATTCTGGACGGGTGGGGTGTCGCGTCGTGCTGCTGAAATTGCCCAAGTCCGTCGGCATGCACAATGGACATGAATGGATGTAGGTAATTAGGATGCTTACTTACGTGTCACCTGTCAGAGTCGTATCTAGACGTATCAGTGATCCCATATCACTTCAACTGCAAACGCACCACACCATTAATGAGCCTACTCCAGCTTGATCAGACCCTGCTGCGGTGCAGGGTCCATAGGTTCATGATTCCATACTCGTGCACGTCCATCCGCTCGATACAATTTGAAACGAGACAGTTCCGACCAGGCTACATATTTCCGGTCATCAACAGTCCAATGTCAGTGATAAGGGCCCAGGCGAGGCGTAAAAGCTTGGTGTCGTGCAGTCATCGATGGTACACGAGTCGGCCTTCTGCTCCGGAAGCCCATATCGATGATGTTTCATTAAATAGTAGCACGCAGACAGTTGTTGAAGGCCCAGCACTCAAATCTGTAGCAATTTGCGGAAGGGTTGCACTTCTGTCATGTTGAACGATTCTCTTCAGTCGTCGTTGGTCCCGTACTTGCAGGATCTATTCCCAGCAGCAGTGATGTCGGAGATATGATGTTTTACCGGATTCATGACGTTCACTGTATACTCGTGAAATGGTCGTACGGTAAATCCCCATTCCGTTGTTACCTCGTAGGTACTGTGTCTCATCGTTCGTGCGCCGACCATGACACCACGCTCAGACTCACTGAAATCTGGATAACCTTTGTTTGTAGCAGCAGTAACCGGTCTAACAACTGCGCCAGACACTTTTTGTCTTATACAGGCGTTGCCGACCGCAGCGCCGTATTCTGCCTGTTTACATACCTCTGTGTTTGCGAACGCATGCCTATACCAGTTTCTTTGGATCAAATGGTTCAAATGGCTCTGAACACTATGAGACTCAACATGTGAGGTCATCAGTCCCTTAGAACTTAGAACAACTTAAACCTAAGGACATCACACACATCCATGCCCGAGGCAGGATTCGAACCTGCGACCGCAGAGGTCGCGCTGTTCCAGACCGAAGCGCGTAGAACCGCTCAGCCACTCCGGCCGGCCCAGTTTCTTTGGCTCTTTAGTGTGTATGTTTGCCTAAGTATGTCAGGCGATTTTGGTGTGTGCATGGAGTCACGGTAAGACCAACCGAGCTCCCTCCAATGTGATTATACACGACTTGACTCCAAGACAATGGACGGCAAAACGTATGAGCCGTAGTGACAACTACGGAACCAGTTATCTACGATGATTTAACAGTGCTATCGCCTAGCTGAATGCGAATGGGCTCCATCTACTGCGTAAGACTGCTCTCGAGAACAGGTTTCCGTGGTTTTACTTTCTCAGTAGAGACATAGTGAAGTGTCTACTTTAGACAAATATTCTCTCCTGTAGCCAAACAGCGGTGACCTTCCCTGTGGATTTTTGGCCGGAGTGGTGGACGAGAAGACTCCATGGCACTTAGTCCGGTCATTCTGTGGCAGCACCAGGAGGGGGCCCCTCCTGAGAAAATGGTGTTCTTCTTTGATAGCGTGTCTGTGCGTCTCATCTGAACGAAAGGGCACAGGTTCCCCACTATTTTCGCCGTCTTGTGACTTTATTTAACCATATGATCAGCAGATACTGAAATAATTTTCCCCCAACAGCCGGTCGTCGTGTGTCAGGGCAACACATCTGAGGGTCCATAAAGCTGACAAACATGATTTTAATTGTAATTTACTTATTAAGTTTTCCAACTTTACACTCACGCAATCATCTCGTGGTAGCGGCCGATGGATGTGTAGTTTTGTCTCCCATATGAATCTGGGACTGGAAATATTATTAACTGGGTGATTAACTACTGTTTCTTTGTAAGAACTGGACAACATTACCGCTGATACCTCGCTTTTGTTTCTGATATGTCACAGAAAAGACTCCGGTTTTTAAACTGATGAACATTTACAGAAGGCTCTACAGGACACTGCTTACTGCCATTTAGTGGATGTTCCCAAATATGATTGTCAATATGTTATGCTATGGAACGTATTCATTCACTAACGACCTCACACATATTACAGATCAGTGACAATTTTTCTTCATTTAGTCTTCGTTTGAAAACAAATATGGTCATGTCATGCTGAACAATCGGTTTTCTGCCGGTTACACGTGTCTTTCTTGCGCGTTCTGCGAGTCTCGCAGTAGAAATATCGTGCAAGAAAGACGGAGTAACAGGCAGAAACCCGAATGTTCAACATGACAACGCCTCACCGGCAAATCCTTAAGAATTAAATATGGCGATGTTTTATGCCCATATCCCCATATTACATGAGAGTGTATAAATCCATATAGATTTCCGTTTATTACCTTTCGTTCTTTGACACCGGAGATGCATTTATTATGACCATTTATTTATAAGGGAGGAATGATTTTTACAATCATTGACACGATGCAAGAGAAAATGCCACTTTAGTCTGCTCAACTATTTCGCGTCTTTAAGATCTTTATAGTTGCGGTAATGCCGGCCGTTGTGGCCGTGCGGTTCTAGGCGCTTCAGACTGGAACGACGCGACCGCGACGGTCGCAGGTTCGAATCCTGCCTCGGGCATGGATGTGTGTGGTGTCCTTTGGCTGGTTAGGTTTGGGTAGTTCTAAGTTCTAGGGGACTGATGACCTCAGATGCTAAGTCCCATAGTGCTCAGAGCCATTTGAACCATTTTTGTTACGGTAATTTTCTGCGTCCTGTAAGTTTAACGCATATATAATGTTGATCTAGACACAAACGGCCATCATTGGACACATAAGTTGCGATCTATGTCAGGTTGTTGCTGTTCGTGTAGATTATGAGACAGTTCTTTGGATACACTTGGCGTACTTCAAAGTTTTACTGATTTAAAAAGAAACTAGCCTCGACAGTTGTTTATGAAGTATTTTATGACGTAGATTGATCTCTCTTCTCCGTGTCTTAGGACTATCCTTCTTTGTGTTGTCTTTATCTGATAATTTACTAATTTAAAAAGACTAGCCTCGATAATTGTTTATGAAGTATTTTCTGACGTAGAGTGATGTCTCTTCTCCGTGTTTTAGATCTATCCTTCTTTGGAGTTTTCGGCTCGCGCTTATCTAATTTGTCTCCAGAGATTTTTCATTCATAGAGTTTACTGTAAGTTTGCTAACGCCAGCTTCTACTTTTCCTCTAGCTGATCGTGTGTGCAAGCAGGAGTCACCTATTCTGCATCTAGCGAACGTTTAGCTTATCTGCACCAGTAGTTGATCAACATTTTGTTGGAATGCTGTCTCTCTTATACTATGAATACTTTTAGTCTTGTATTTGCGATCTGGGAGTTACCATGTTTATGCCACTATGCAATTAACTGTAGCTTTCAGTTCCAACAATCAGAACGCAGATACGTTTGCATCGTGGGCTTCTCTCTTGGCTTGTTCTGGTGAAGTGTTTCTGTGTGCTCTATTGACGTGCATAAGAAGTTAGTTTGCCCTGTAATTTTTGATATGCTTATATTTTTTATTATTCTCCTTGTTCTTATTTTGTAAGCATGTCAGCTCTTCTTGAGCTGCTAGTAAGTCGCCATCGATAATGACACTATTGTGTGATCTGAGGCAACAGTATGTAACAATGGAAAAGACCGTTTTACTCGAGCGACTTTCTGGTCAAAAAAGTATGTGGGTCCAAGTCACGCGCTATGCGTTTAAAACGGCAGCCAATCACGTCGCGAGCGAGACAGTGACGTCAGTGATCAATTGACTGTGTCGAGCATGGACATCTGAAATGTCAAGTACGCTGCACGCTTCGCATGCGCAGAACTAGCGGATTATGGCGTTATCTGCTAACACAGGAAGTTAACCTATTCTCACCTAGTTCATTCGTGTTATGGGAGTAGATGTTAAACTATTGTGTCTTCTTAATCTGTTGCTTTCTTGTCTGTTTTGTTTTCGTGACACATTGTAAATATTACATGAAGATCTTCCTACAAGCGATATAAAATCTCTCAAAGCAAGAAAGACTTACGTTTTACACTCCCTGCACAATCGAAGTATTAATAAATAATAGCGTAAACAGGTAATTTTGTAATGAAAATAGTTTCAATAGTCAAACAATCGTGTCTGTTTAACGAAATAAATTATTTTCTTTCGTATTTGGCATTTAGAAAGAAAAGAATAAACGAAGATAATGTAAAAAAGAGCTATTTACTGCCTTCCTATGGTTTGACATACTTGGAAGTTTACATTTTCCGTGTAAATGGTTGGAAATGCTTTGCACGACACGTTTTATATTCTTTCAGTTCTCAGGAGTGTGGACAAGCTACATTTACGCGCTTGTGCATTTCACGTCATCACTATTCGCTGTCATCTCGTTCTGCGTCTTCCTATGTGCCTTCTTCCTTTTTGCTGGTTAAGCGTGGTCTGACGTGGGATTCTCTCTGCACTCATTGTTTGTAGCTCAGATTTCCGTAATGTTCTATTTTCTTCACTGTTTCCCTTAATATAAAAAATACGTATTTGATTCCCAATGTCCTCATTTATTATGATCTCCCCTTGTAACATGTCTTAACGTCGATGAAAAATCTCGTTTCCGCTGTCTGCACTTACATCACCTTTGTATGGATCCATCAGTCACTTACATATAGAAATAAAGATGTAGCTGCAGTTTTATAAAATTTTAATTTGCTTCTACTCTGTATTTTTCTTTGGAATGTATTATTTCATCCTTCTACATACTGACATTTGTTAATCTTATTTTCTACACAATTGTCCACATAATACGTCATATAAGATCCTAAAAATTTAAAGCTGGACACCCACTCAAGTGGGCATTCATCATCATCATCAACATCATCAGTTATCTGCTAAATTAGCAGGTCCTTTGCCTATCCATTTTCTGCGATCCATTGCTTCCTTCTTAAGACTACTCTATGTTGTACCGTCCATCATGTCATCCAGTATGTGGAATCTCTTCCTACCTCGCTTCCTTTTACCTTCTACATAACCTTCTAAAACTGTTTGTATCAGTACGTCATTATTTCTTAATATATGCCCAATCCAATTTCTTTTTCCTCTCTTTATTACATCTAGTAACTGTCATTTTTTACTCTGTCCATCCAACTTATTCTTTCCATCCTCTGCCATATCCAGATCTCAAAAGCCTCCAGCCTTCTCTGTCTTTCTGCCTCATAGTCCATGTTTCAGCGCCATATAGTTCTCTGTCCAGACTACTGCAGAAAATTCTCCTTTTCTTATAAAACGACTCTTTTCCCATTGCTATCCTTGTTTTTATTTCTGTGGGCATTATCTACTATTATTTTGAAGCAGATGAGTATTTCCCATGATGGCACAAGACTTTAGTTTTCTTCTTTCTCTTTTCGCCAACTGATGTAGTTCATACACAGCTTTTTGTAGCTCACATTTACTGTTGCTACATCATTTACATATATAACGATATCAACATAAATATCTCTGTTAATCTGTATAGCAGGATTTCCTTCCTCTGTACAGTACCTAAGCGAATAAATTAAGATTGGCGGCAGGTTTCAGCCCTTGTTGATCGTTACATGTTCAGTTTTAGTACTGACAACTTTCGTTATTATTTTTGTGTCCTTTTATAAGTTTTTATAGCCTCTACAAACTGAGCAGTTATCGACGATGGGCGAGCAGTAAGTAATTCAACACCTTTTTCTCTACCAATTTTGGATGAGAAAATGTGAAATTTGCTGTGGGACGTCGTGGACTATTCCCACGTTAGCTTCAGGAGTTTCATGAGGTTTCGGTAGGGGGCGGCGCTATACGTAACCTTCAAAATTACGTCTGTAACGGAGAAGCGTTCCAAGCAGAGAGCTTCCACCGAGCATCTTTTGGTGAAAAACCGAAGCATCACAGATATTCACAGGCGCTTTGAGGACGTCTACGGAGACCAGGCAGTGAACAAAATCACGGTAAAACATTGGGCGAGCCGTCTTTCATCAACGCAACAAGGTCGCGCATACCTGTCCGTCACCCGCGCTCTTCCGGCTGCACACAGATGCAATACTGGAACGTGCGAACCCTCTCATTCGAGGTGAACGACAGGTGACAACCAAACGCCTCGCTGCACGACTGGACGTCTCTATTTTTTCTTTTTTTTCCCTTTTTTACAATACGTTCTGTGCTTTTATTTTTCTGTTAGTGTCCATGTAATTATTTCCTTTAGTTTTCTATATTTTTTGCAGCCAGTGTTCCCAGGTGGTCACCCATCCAAGTACTTACCGGGCCCGATGTTGCTTAACTTCGGCGATCGGACGAGAACGGTGTATTTTTTCTCTTTTTATTTTATATTTTTGTATTTTTTATTTTTGGTTTTGGTTTTTGTTTCTTTTTTATTTATTTTTTTATTTCTTTTATTTTTTTACATACTCTTCAAGTGGAACCGAATCCTATTACTCAGTTACTCTCTCTCTCTATCTTTCCTCCTTTTCTTTCCTAACATGAACATATACACTCCTGGAAATGGAAAAAAGAACACATTGACACCGGTGTGTCAGACCCACCATACTTGCTCCGGACACTGCGAGAGGGCTGTACAAGCAATGATCACACGCACGGCACAGCGGACACACCAGGAACCGCGGTGTTGGCCGTCGAATGGCGCTAGCTGCGCAGCATTTGTGCACCGCCGCCGTCAGTGTCAGCCAGTTTGCCGTGGCATACGGAGCTCCATCGCAGTCTTTAACACTGGTAGCACGCGACAGCGTGGACGTGAACCGTATGTGCAGTTGACGGACTTTGAGCGAGGGCGTATAGTGGGCATGCGGGAGGCCGGGTGGACGTACCGCCAAATTGCTCAACACGTGGGGCGTGAGGTCTCCACAGTACATCGATGTTGTCGCCAGTGGTCGGCGGTAGGTGCACGTGCCCGTCGACCTGGGACCGGACCGCAGCGACGCACGGATGCACGCCAAGACCGTAGGATCCTACGCAGTGCCGTAGGGGACCGCACCGCCACTTCCCAGCAAATTAGGGACACTGTTGCTCCTGGGGTATCGGCGAGGACCATTCGCAACCGTCTCCATGAAGCTGGGCTACGGTCCCGCACACCGTTAGGCCGTCTTCCGCTCACGCCCCAACATCGTGCAGCCCGTCTCCAGTGGTGTCTCGACAGGCGTGAATGGAGGGACGAATGGAGACGGGTCGTCTTCAGCGATGAGAGTCGCTTCTGCCTTGGTGCCAATGATGGTCGTATGCGTGTTTGGCGCCGTGCAGGTGAGCGCCACAATCAGGACTGCATACGACCGAGGCACACAGGGCCAACACCCGGCATCATGGTGTGGGGAAGGATCTCCTACACCGGCCGTACACCACTGGTGATCGTCGAGGGGACACTGAATAGTGCACGGTACATCCAAACCGTCATCGAACCCATCGTTCTACCATTCCTAGACCGGCAAGGGAACTTGCCGTTCCAACAGGACAATGCACGTCCGCATGTATCCCGTGCCACCCAACATGCTCTAGAAGGTGTAAGTCAACTACCCTGGCCAGCAAGATCTCCGGATCTGTCCCCCATTGAGCATGTTTGGGACTGGATGAAGCGTCGTCTCACGCGGTCTGCACGTCCAGCACGAACGCTGGTCCAACTGAGGCGCCAGGTGGAAATGGCATGGCAAGCCGTTCCACAGGACTACATCCAGCATCTCTACGATCGTCTCCATGGGAGAATAGCAGCCTGCATTGCTGCGAAATGTGGATATACACTGTACTAGTGCCGACACTGTGCATGCTCTGTTGCCTGTGTCTATGTGCCTGTGGTTCTGTCAGTGTGATCATGTGATGTATCTGACCCCAGGAATGTGTCAATAAAGTTTCCCCTTCCTGGGACAATGAATTCACGGTGTTCTTATTTCAATTTCCAGGAGTGTATATACTAGTTGATAGGTACACATATAACAAAGATACACAGATACATGGAGACTGGTTATATTTCACCACCTGACGCTAACTATATATGTAGACTTATTTTTGCTACAACAGCATGTAAGACGCAAGAATGAGATCAGTGTACGAATCATCAAAACTCAATTGCGAGACTAAATGGAGAACTGAGGGAAATAAGAAGAGGTCGCACACATCTTAGAGTTGTCTGTCATATGCATGATGCAATGCAGCTGATAAGAAATTTGCAAAATATTCATGGTGTTTTTCACTGTTTTTGATCTTAGAATATTGTTCCCAAATGTAAGTCAAAAAGGAGAGTCCGTCGTGAATTTGCCGATCGATGAGGGCGTAGACAGTATGGCCCAACAACCACAGATCAGTCTTGTGTTTTGCACGTGGGAAATATTTAAAATCCGGTATAACGACACTGTCTACAGAGACGTGAGCCGACGTAGTTCGCGTGATGAGAGCCACCATTAACTGGCAAGTCCTCCACACATCGGAAACATCATGACATTGCAGGCAGTTTTCTCTGGTGTCAGGCACGCCACATCTGCCACAGTTGGGGGAGGCGAGAAGCTGAATATCGGCTAAACGCTGATTGGTGGGCAGTATGTGGTAGTGCTGACACACACTCGTCCAACAGTTGGGGTACCCAAATGCTTCCTCGCCGCGTAACAAAAGAGCACCGAAGGATCATTTGTGCGGAACTGCTTGCGCGTTACGACAACCTTTTTTTTTGGAGACGGTCTTGAGTAGTGAAACACGGATCCATCATTTCGAAAAGGAAACAAAATGGCAATCCCTCGAGTGACACCACTCTTCCTAACCTCCGAAGAGAAAGTCCAAAGCTGCACACTTAGCCGGTAGAGACATGGCGACGTTGTAGGACTTTAAAAGGGTTATGATCGACACTGGAATGTATTGTGCTAACCTTGGAAATGGGAGAAGCGACTTCAGCGTGTTCGTCACCACAAGAATGAAAACCAACTTCTCCTTCTCCATGGCAACTCTAAGCCTCACACAAGTCCGAGCATCCGAGAGGAGCTCACAAAACTTCATTGGACTGCTCCTCCTCATACACATTACAGCCCGTATCTCGCGCCTCAACATGAGATCTGCCTCTCCAAGTGAAGGCAGTACTCTGCAGGAAGCAGGACGTTGATGATGGGTAGGTTATCGATATAGCAAGCAGTTGACTAAAATGGTGGAACCATAGGAGCATACAGGGGTAAGACCGCCAATTTGAACGGAGATCATGATGGAAAACAGAGTTTGTTGCCAAAGGAGTGGGGAATAATATGATGTATTGCAACACTGAATCAGATCAACCTGTTTGAAAAAAAAAGTGCTGCTATACTTATTTAACGCCCCTCGATAGCTTTAGTTACAATGTCTCAATATCTCTTTTTTTCTACACTGCCAAAAACCTTTAAAATCAGTAAATGCTGTATGTTCCCCTAACTGATTTGTCGCCATTTCTCTTTCTTTTTATTTTAATTATATAATTGTTGCGTGAACGGCTTTTCCTGAATCCACTTTGATTTTCTGATGGGATGCACTCTGTTATATGTTTTTATACTATTATTATTTTTTTGCCAATGGTTTATTCGCTGTGTTATTTCACATAATATACACAGTCGTTTCATTTATCTTTTTTTTATATTTCCCAATAATTCCGGGATCAGTGCCAACGTTCATCAAATAAACGTAATGTCACAAAATGGCGGGAAAATTGGGGACTGGCTTATCTTATGAGGTCCATATTAATACCAGCTGATCCACCAAACTTTCCAGTTCTTCATAATTTTTAAAATTACTTGCTGTTCTTCTCTTGTGAGTGAATCCACAGTAATATTGTACAATGTGATTTCCTCTTTCATCTGCGACAGTTTTTTTTACGCTACTGGCCATTAAAAATGCTACGCCACGAAGATGACGTGCTACAGACGCGAAATTTAACCGACAGGAAGAAGATGCTGTGATATGCAAATGATTAGCTTTTCACAGCGATCACACAAGCTTACATGAGGAAAGTTTCCAACCGATTTCTCATATGACAAGCAGCAATTGACCGGCGTTGCCTGGTGAGACATTGTTGTGCAAATGGCTCTGAGCACTATGGGACTCAACTGCTGTGGTCATCAGTCCCCTGGAACTTAGAACTACTTAAACCTAACTAACCTAAGGACATCACACACACTCATACCCGAGGCAGGATTCGAACCTGCGACCGTAGCAGCAGCGCGGCTCCGGACTGGAGCGCCTAGAACCGCACGGCCACCGCGGCCGGCAACATTGTTGTGATGCCTCGTGTAAGGAGGAGAAATGCGTACCATCACGTCTCCGACTTTGATAAGGGTCGGATTGTAGCCTATCGCGATTGCGGTTTATCGTATCGCGACTTTGATGCTCGCGTTGGTCGAAATACAATGACTGTTAGCAGAATATGGAATCGGTGGGTTCAGGAGGGTAATACGGAACGCCGTGCTGGATCCCAACGGCCTCGTATCACTAGCAGTCGAGATGACAGGCATCTTATCCGCATGGCTGTAACGGATCGTGCAGCCACGTCTCGATCCCTGAGTCAACAGATGGGGAAGTTTGCAAGACAACAACCATCTGCACGAACAGTACTACAACGTTTGCAGCAGCATGGACTGTCAGCTCAGAGACCATGGCAGCGGTTACCCTTGACGCTACATCACAGACAGGAGCGCCTGCGATGGTGTACTCAAAGATGAACCTGGGTGGACGAATGGCAAAACGTCATTTTTTCGGAAGAATCCAGGGTCTGTTTACAGCATCATGATGGTCGCATCCGTGTTTGGCAACATCGCGATGAACGTACATTGGAAGCGTGTATTCGTCATCACCATACCCGCGTACCACCCGGCGTGGTGATATAGGGTGTCATTGGTTACACGTCTCGGTCACCTCTTGTTCGCATTGATGGCACTTTGAACAGTGGACATTATATTTCAGATGTGTTACGGCGCCGGCCGCTGTGGCCGAGCGGTTCTAGGCACTACAGTCTGGAACCGCGCAACCGCTACGGTTGCAGGTTCGAATCCTGCCGCGATCATGGATGTGTGAGTTGTCTTAGGTTAGTTAGGTTTAAGTAGTTCTAAGTTCCAGGGGACTGATGACATCAGATGTTAAGTCTCACCGTGCTCAGAGCCTTTTGAACCATTTTTTGTGTTACGGCTCATGGCTCTACCCTTCATTCGATACCTGCGAATCCCTACATTTCAGCAGGATAATGCACGCACGTATGTTGCAGGTCCTGTACGGGCCTTTCTGGATACAGAAAATTTTCGACTGCTGCCATGGCCAGCACATTCTCCAGATCTCTCACGAATTGGAAACGTGTGGTCAAAGGTGGCCGAGCAACTGGCTCGCCACAATACGCCGGTAACTACACTTGATGAACTGTGTTATCGTGTTGAAGCTGCATGGGCGGCTGTACCTGTACACACCATCCAAACTCTGTTTGACTCAATGCCCAAGCGTATCAAGGCCGTTATTACGGCCAGAGGTAGCTGTTCTGGATACTGATTTCTCAGGACCTACGCACCCAAATTGCTTGAAAATGTAATGACATGTCAGTTCTAGTATAATATATTTGTCCAATGAATACCCGTTTATCATCTGCATTTCTTCTTGGTGTAGCGATTATAATGGCCGTTACTGTATAATATTCTTTCCACTTTCCTAATAGTATTTAGTTCAACCGCTTTTTCCCTCTGCCAGTGATACAATATAAAGTCCGTGATTTTTGTGGATAATCTTGAGGTTTTTTGTATTTGTGAACAAAACTGGTAGTTGCATTACATGTGCCAAATCATGATTGTCAGCAAGAATCTGTAAAGATCTTCTTCGCCGTCCTTTGTGCCACCGTATCTTCTTGTCTCTCTCTGTCTCTGTCTCTCTCTCTCTCGCCGGCCGCGGTGGTCTAGCGGTTCTGGCGCTGCAGTCCGGAACCGCGGGACTGCTACGGTCGCAGGTTCGAATCCTGCCTCGGGCATGGGTGTGTGTGATGTCCTTAGGTTAGTTAGGTTTAAGTAGTTCTAAGTTCTAGGGGACTTATGACCTAAGATGTTGAGTCCCATAGTGCTCAGAGCCATTTGAACCATTTTTTTCTCTCTCTCTCTCTCTCTCTCTCTCTCTTTCTCCCTCTCTCTCTCTGTCTCTCTGCAGCATCTCAGTCCAATTTCGGCGATGTTTATGTATGCACGCTCGTGTGTGTTTCCGCACGCACGTCGGCGCGCGCGCGTGTGCGTGTAGACCAGCAGCTGCCTGCGGCGACCGGGGCCCCGCCTCATTCCACGCCTCGCTGCCGCCGGCATCAGCGCCTGCTGGCGGACCACCCGACACGCGCAGTCTGCCAAACGTTGTGACGCCTGCCGTATCGCGCGGCCTCCATTTGCCGCTCCGCGAATCGCTCCATCCGTCTGTTCCCCGACTCAGAGACCGCCTGCCCTAGACCCATTCGCACCGCCGGAGGCCGCGGGCGGGGTATCATCCCCGTGCTCTTGCATTCGCAAGTCCTCTGCGCGCGTATTTGTGTGTGTGTGTGTGTGTGTGTGTGTGTGTGTGTGTGTATGTGTGTGTGTGTGCCAGTGGTAGCTCATCAGCCGCGCATGTACGGCACCACCTGCACGTCCCTACGCATTCGATTCGCACCCGTGTTCTTGGTGTGCCGTCGTCAAAGCGGCTCAATTTCGCACTGATCTCCATAACAATGCGGTGTAGGCGCTTAAGCGCGGTTAATGAAGCCGGGGGGGGGGGGGCTGCAGAGTGCCGAGCTACCGAGAATTACGCTAAATATTAATTTTGTTATCTTAGAAGGTAGATTAAGAAAAGGCAAATCTACGTTTCTAGCATTTGTAGACTTGGAGAAAGTTTTTGACAATGTTGACTGGAATACTCTCTTTCAAATTATGATGGTGGCAGGGGTAAAATAATGGGAGCGAAAGGATATTTACAATTTGTACAGAAAGCAGATGGCAGTTATAAAAGTTGAGTGACATGAAAGGGAAGCAGCGGTTGGGAAGAGAGTGAGACAGGGTTGTATCCTCTCCCCGATGTTATTCAATCGATATATTGAGCAAGCAGTAAAGAAAACAAAAGAAAAACTTAGAGTAGGTATTAAAATTCATGGAGAAGAAATAAAAACTTTGAAGTTCGCCGATGACATTGTAATTCTGTCAGAGGCAGCAAAGGACTTGGAAGAGCATTTAAACGGAATTGACTGTGTCTTGAAAGGAGGGTATAAGATAAACATCAACAAAAGTAAAACGAGGATAATGGAACGTAGTCGAATTAAGTCGGGTGATGCTGAGGGAATTAGATTACGAAATGAGACACTTATAGTAGTAAAGGAGTTTTGCTATTTGGGGTGCAAAATAACTGATGATGGTCGAAGTAGAGAGGATATAAAATGTAGACTGGCAATGGCAAGGAAAGCGTTTCTGAAGAAGAGAAGTTTGTTAACATCGAGTATTGATTTAGGTGTCAGGAAGTCGTTTCTGAAAGTATTTGTATGAAGTGTAGCCATGTATGGAAGTGAAACATGGACGATAAATAGTTTGGACAAGAAGAGAATAGAAGCTTTCGAAATGTGGTGCTACAGAAGAATGCTGAAGATTAGATGGGTAGATCACATAACTAATGAGGAGGTATTGAATAGGATTGGGGAGGAGTGGAGTTTGTGGCACAACTTGACCAGAAGAAGGGATCGGTTGGTAAGACATGTTCTGAGGCGTCAATGGATCAGCAATTTAGTATTGGAGGGCTGCGTGGAAGGTAAAAATCGTAGAGAGAGACCAAGAGATGAATACACTAAGCAGATTCAGAAGGATGTAGGCTGCAGTACGTACTGGGAGGTGAAGAAGCTTGCACAGGATAGAGTAGCATGGAGATCTCCTGTCGAACAAGGATCTAGCTTCATCACGAGATGACAGTCAACATCGTCCTTGATAACCACGGGGCCCCAGCGTTTACGGCATCTTTTCCCTTCAATGCTGCATATCTATCCTCTTGCTGTTCCATTTTCCTCTTCAGTGGGGAACATATCTGGGGTATTTTCGCGAATGGGTCCCGCGTTTTCAATAGCTGACATAAGAAAAGTCTTACCACTTGATCCGTGGTAAAGATTGCTGATTTTTGAAGAGCGTGCCGCAGCGCGTAGTGTGAAGCACTCGCCCTCCGTTTCTGGTGGTGGCGCCGCTGTGGCAATCGCAGCTTTGGTGTCTCCCTCTGGTGGGAAAGGGGAAAGGTTGCCTGTTCACGTGCATTTAGAGGCGCTATGGGCTCACCAGGGTGTCAGTCTGGGTCAGTATCTCGTCCCCAGCTTGCTAGTCTGTCTCTCGTCCGCATTTGTTAGGCAGTTAGTGTCTGTCTGTCGTTCGGAGTGCTAGTATGTCTGTCGTTCGGATCAACCTTTACAGCCGGCAAAATGAGAGTCTTTCCACTCCGCCAGTAAGAGAACTGAGCGAGTGGTTGCCCGGTCCGGGCTTAGTTCTTGCATCTGAGTCTGAGCGTTAGGCCGCCAGTCTGCTCGAGTTTGCTCAGGCAATGGTCATTGGCGGTTGGATCGATCTGTTGGTCGGTCGCGCACTGAGACACAAGATGACTTGTCCGCCTTGAGCGTCGGCGCATGTGAGGTTGCCACGTGAGTCCAGTGGGCCGTACCGTATAGCGAGGGGTAGTGACTTCGCGGTCGACACGAGAGCAACAGGAGTCAACCCACGACATCAGTCTGGCCGGTGCGAGCTGCAGACGCCGTGAGACGGGAGATCGGCGCGCCTTCCTGCGTCCGTTGAAGCTGCTGGCAGCGGACGGTTCGGGAGAGCGATTTGGGGGTGCTGCGCCATGTCGTCTCGAGAAATGGCAGTTTATTAGAAGTTAAGTGATTGGTGATATGTTGTTTGATTTATTCTTGTTAAATTCTACTTGTTTTCTTCGTGAGGTCGCCAGCCGTTTTGCTTTGGGGTCGTCCCACCATTCTTCTCCGTTTACCCACCCGCGGGAAGCTGGTTGTTTATAAATTTGTTGGTCCGTTTTTCCCTCGTAGAGTAGGGGCGTGTTAGACCAACCTGCGGTTCGGGTTGTTCGGTAATCTCCCTATCAATCTAACGTACGTTAGTAGCTGCGTCTATCATGTTTGTCGGATTTTGTATGTTAACGAATTTATTGCTTGGAGTGTAACGGCCTAATACCTAAAATATGTTTTGATCTTTAGAAACTTTGATGTTGTTGCCTATGATCTTCGGTATTTGTGTACTGTAGATCATCTTAACTATTGTTTGGCCAACCTTGTAGATTTCATTTTATGGGCTTTTATGTAAATGATCTGTTTAGTATATAAAGTTGCCACTCTTTCAACGTAAGACTTTTCTTAGAAGTTGAAGTCAAGTTTCACCTTCGGTGGCAAGGTTCATATTTTAATTGTTAGTGTTTTCTACCATTTCCATCCCTGCTAAGGGGGGTGCATAGTTTCTGTGCTTGTGTAAATTGTCAAAACTCTTAGTTTCAAGTTATCTGGTGTGTTGCAGATTTGCAGCAGTGTAGTCTTTCAGAGGCTGGTGTGAGCGGTCGTAACTACGGCCGTTTAGAAAGGGAGCGGCAAGGTTCTCTGCCCGAAAGCTCATACAGTCAAAACTTGTTTCTTTCTGCCTCTGAATAAATTGTAACTTTGATATTTAGAGGATGCTTTCTGATTATAATTTTAAATCTGTTTCTTTTCAAAAATCCTTTTAGGTTCTATTAAAGTGAATAAAATTCCCATTTGTTCAAAGGAATTTGGTTATGATTTCATCAGTTACTCCCTGGCAACTACTTCCATGCTTACATAGTGTGATTAAATGTGTTAATGTTCTTGATGAATCGCTAGTAAATAAAATAAATTCTTAAGAATATTCTTTGAAAATCAATCACGGTTCATCACTGTTTTTTCCTTTCTTCGTTCGCACCCTCCTATCCTTCCTCCGCTTCGGCCTTTGAAGTTCCTCTCTTTCTTCTTCCGCCCTGTGGGCTCCTAAAGGCCGGCCCCCGCGTCTAACGCAGAACAGGTGACTAGACAACACGCTGGGTGGACAGGTAGAGTTCGTACGTACCCACTGGTACAGGCCAGGCCAAGGGACGGCCTGCGCTGCTACTTTCCCAGACTGCCGATTGGTCCCTCTGTGAGGTGTACGGAAGGTGTGACTTGAGGTGTGAACCATCACCTAAGGCTGGTGAGGCCCCCTATGAGGAGGGCCACAGTTGGAAGGTGCGCGCCATCAGAGACGCTGGCAACCGCGGAGGATTTTCTCACTACGAGCGAATCATCATCGCAGTCCACGCCTACCAAACTTCAACCGAATAAAGCTCCCAAGTCAAAGTCCTTCCCAGCTGTACCACAGTTCCTTGTGGTTTCACGTACTGCAGACGGTCAGCCTTTGCAACGTTAAATCAGTTTCTTATTCAGAAAGTTGCTGATGCAATTGCCGGACCTATGAAGTCCTGCTCTCGTTTATGCAATGGCACCTTGCTTTTGGAGACTACTTCTGATTCTCAAGCACAAGAACTGCTTGTCGCTTCACTTCGCCACAGCTATCCTATTTGTATCGAGGCCCATAGATCTCTGAATTCTTCCTATGTTTTAGACTATGCTGCTCCATGGTCTGATCAAAGGAGAAATCCAAATTTACCCCTCTGACCTTCAGATGATGATAAAGGTAGATGCATCCTTAGTACCCACATGCACTCTTTTCCTCACTTTGATAGAGTGGCACTTCCATCCAAGATCAAAGCGGGCTATGAAGTTAGTCCGACCGTACATTCCGAAGCCGAGCCGTTGCTACTACTTCCATTATTTCAACCACACTCGAATGTCCTATCGACACCCAGAGAAATATTAACATGTGGCTGGGCTGCTCACGAGGGTGCCTCCTTCTTCCTGCTGTGAGAACCGCAATGGCGACCACGCTGCCTCCTCTCGAGACTGCCCTGTGTATCTCGATGAGTGGGATGTTCATGAGATTCGGGTAAAAGAAAAAGTCGCTCGCAAGCTACTGGCTAGACGCAAACCCTGCGTTCTACTATCTGGCACTTACACTGCTGTTCTTGCTATGTCCCGCTCCATGAAGGACATTGCCATAGACATGCGACCTCAAATTAAGCATTGTGGTTGTGAAATCTCCCAGTGTCGTGGTAATATCGCCGTCTCCTCGTCCAGCTGTGCAACAATCCACTAAACATTCCCTTCCCAAGGCGAGGTCTCCTGCTACACAACCAGCAGGGCGGAAAGGACAGAAGGAATACTTCTGCGAAGACTTCCTACGTTCCTCCAGACAAGAAACATCTGAATCTTCCTCTGCAAACCGGAAAGGCTCCAAGACGTCAAACAAAGAAGAACGATCTTCTCCTTCATCGACTTAGAGATACTCTTCAACGGTGTCGCCACTTCATATCCTCGCCCGGATACCTCCGTGACACCATTGGGCACCGCCAAACATTTTTCTGCCCTGGACTCCTCAGTCGACACAGGGAGAATACCGACGCCTCTGCAGATCTGGTGGAGCAGGATCTTCCAGCCTATGCGCCCTGTAGCAGTGAGTCTTTTATGGATGGCATTCGGCAGCCGCTGAAGTGATACCCCCTCAGTTTATTCCTTCCTCCCCTTTCCTCATTACTCTCTTTCAATGGAACGTTCGTGGTCTTCGATCAAAAAAATAAGATTTACAGATATAGTCACAGTGTACGCTTGTTCTTTGCCTCCAGGATAAATAATTGCGTTCTCACGACTGCTCTGAGCTCTCGCACTTTTTCCCGGTCCATTTTCTTTTCCCCCCCTCTCCCCCCGAGGACGGCATTCGATCTCGCTGGGGAGTCATGATGCTCATACGTGAAGACATTCATAGTCAACCCTTCTCCCTGACTGCCTACTTGCCAACTGTTGCAGGTCACCCATTGCTTCCTCACTTGTCATTTTCCCTTTGTTCCGTTTTCATCCCTCCATCATTTGATGTCACCAGAGCGAACTTCCTCCACCTCAATGGGCAGGTACCTCAGCCCTTTTCTGCTGTTCAGTGACTTCAATGTGCACCATCTCCCGTTGAGGTTCTGGGAGAATCTGTCCACCAGGTGCTCTCTTGGCTGACTTTCTCAATCAACTTAACCTCCTCTTCTTTAACACAGGATCATCCAAGTTTCATTCAGCCTCCAAGCACACCTGTTCCTATTTGGACCCATTCTTTTGCATTGCCAGTTTGCCCATCGTCTCGAGTGGTCCATTCTCTTTGACACTTTCCCGAGCGACCATTTCCGTGTGATATCCGTTTGCTGACTCCTAGCCCAAGTTATAAAGGCCGACTGGAGGCTTTACTCCTTCCTGACGACCTTCGACGAACAATATTTCCCCAGCTGTGATGACCAGGTAGAATATCTTACAAACATCATCCTTACAGCCGCGGAACGTTCCATTCCTCACACTTTCTACGTCGTCTTTGTCACGCCGTGTCCCAGTCCCTTGGTGGACTGAGGCGTGCCGCGACGCGATTCGCGCGCAGAAATGTGCTCTCCGCGCGTTTAACCGTCATCCTACGACTGTAAACTACATTCATTATAAACAGTTGCGATCACAGTGTCTTCAGCCTCTTCATGGTATAAAAAAAACTAGCTGGATTTCGTTCACTAATTCTTTTAACGGTTCCATCCCTCTTCTGTCGTCTGGGCCAACCTCTGACAGCTCTCTGGGACGAATATCCATTCCCCAATTTCTGGCCTGACAGTAGCAGATGATATCATAGTGGAACTTACTGCTATTTCCAACACCTGGGGCCACCATTATGCGGGGGTCTTGAGGTCCTGCCACTATCACCCTGCCTTCTTCCACCAGAAACCAGTGGTTGAGGCTCGGGCGCAACTCTTCTCAGATTCGTGAGTACTACAATGCCGCCCTTACTATGAAGGAACTTGATCATGCTCTCGCTTGATCCCGATCCTCCTCCGCAGAGCCAGACAATGTTCACATTCAGATGTTGCAGCACCTTTCTCTTGCAGTCAAGCACTTTCAGCTTCATATGTACTACCGCACCTGGCGGGGGTGGGGGATGGGGGGTGGGGATGGCAGAGAACAGAGGGCATGTTTTCCAGACGTTGGCGTGAAGGTACCGTCATACCTATACCTAAGCCCGGTAAGGACTAAAACCATCCTTATTGTTACCACTCCATTTCTCGCACCAGCTGTGTCTGCAAGGTCATGCCTAGCTGGTGGCTTGAGTCTCGCAGTTTACTAATCACTACACATTCTGGATTTCACCGATCTGCAGTTGACCGTCTCATCACCATTTCCAGACATGTCTTGAATGGTTTTCTGCAGAAATCCCAGACTGTGGCCGTGTTTTTCGATTTGGAGCAAGTCTAGACACCTGCTGGAGAACTGGTATCCACCGTAATCTCTGTACGTGGGCCTTCCATGAGCGCGCACCCCGTTTCCTTCAGGAATTTTCAAAAAACCGAATTTTCAAGATATGTGTTTGTTCTGCATTGTTAGACATCTCTATCAATGTAAACAGTGTACCTCAGCGTTCTGTCCTGAGCGCCGTCTTCTTTGGTATCACCATTAATCCTATAATGACCTGTCTCCCACCGAGCATCTGCGATTCCCTTTTCGTTGACGATTTTGCGATCAGCCGGAATTCTCCACGGACTTGTCCCATTCAACTGCGTTTTCCGCGGTGTCTCGATCGTTGTTACTCATGGAGCGTCGACAATGGCTTTAGTTACTACACAGAAAAAACCATTTGTATGAATTTCTGGTGGCGAAATTGGTTTCTTCTACCGTCTTTACATCATGGCCCTGTTGCTCTTCTGTTCGTTGAAACTACGAAACTCCTGTAGTTCATGCTCGATAGGAAGCTTTCTTGGTCGTCCCACGTGTCTTACCTAGCAGTATGCAGTCCCACAATGTCCAACGTGTCCTCAGTGGTACTTCCTGGGGAGATAATCGAACCACCCTCCTCCATGTGTAACGGTACCTTGTCCATTCGAAACTAAACTATGGGTGTTTCGTTTATGCATCTGCACATCCGTCCCTCTTGAGCCGTCTCAGTACTATCCCCCATCGTGACATGTGTCTGGCCACTGGTGCCTTTTATACTAGCCCAGTTGAGAGTCTGTATGCAGAAGCTGCCGAGCTACCGCTGTCCTACCGCCATGAATTTCGCCTCAGCAAATATGCATGCCATTTCTCTGGCATGCGTGGCCACCCATCCTATACCTCCTTCTTCGATGACTCCTTTGATAGCCAGTTTTCTGTTCCCTCTTGGAGTTCGCTTTGGGCTGTCGCTCCGGCAACTTCCCCGATGAATGTGAAACATTCATCAGCTTGGCGGTTCATGTTCACCTTGGCCTTCATTCGCTTCCTAAGGACACTGCTCCAGCCTCGCTCTATCGCCTTCAGCTTCACGACCTTCGCTCGGAACTTCGAGGAAGTACATTTGTGTACACTGATGGCTCTCGGACTGACCGTGACGTCGGTTGTGCCTTCGTCATTGGCACCGACGTTTTGCAGTATCGGCTTCCGGAACACTGCTCAGTATTTACAGCAGAGCACTTCGTCCTGTATCAGGCCACGCGGTAAATCCGCCGACTCAGGATTTTCAGTTATGTCATCTGTTCCGACTCTCTCAGTGCCTTTCAATGCCTCTGTGTGCTGAACACCGTCCATCATTTAGTGAAGCGGGTCGGGGAAAGCTGTCACTTGCTCACTCTTGATGGAGCCACTGTGATGTTTATGCGGTTTCCTGGTCACGTCGGTCTGACAGGAAACGGGGCCGCTGACGCTGCTGCCAAGGCTGCAGTTCTCGTACCTCAGCCCGCTACTTCTTATATTCCCTCTGTAAGCAGATGGCGTCACTCTGGCATTACCACTGGTCCTCCCTTCGTGGGAACAGCTCCGGGCCATTAGGCCTCTCCCGGCGGCTTGGACGACCTCCTCTAGGCCCTCTCGCCATGTGGAGATCATTTTAGCTCGGTTGCGTATTGTTCATCACCATTTGTAAAGGGTTGCTTTCCCACCAGTTTGTGCTCATTACGCCCAATCTTTGACGGTCCACCATTTCCTGACGGAATGCTCTTTTCTTAACCACTTACCTTCTCGTTTGCGTTTGCCGTCTGAGTTATCGGCCGCTTTAGCGTACGACGCGAAGGCTGTCGACAGCATTTTACTTTTTATCCGTCGTAGCAATGCGGCGAAGGACATTTCACTTTTAGTTTCTCTATGGAGTATTTTATAGTCTTTTCTCCACGTCCCTGTTTTTACCTGTCTCCTCTTCCGTCGATTGGAATTAATGTTTAGTCGTTTTTAGCTCCTCTTTTTGTCTTAGTGTTCTACAGTTTTCTCATGAGGGTTGTGACCCTAATCGTTTTTGCACCCTAAAACAATACAAAACAAAATATTACAGCTTAAAGTAACCAGCAGTTGTACGTCGCGTAGAAAGGACTGTTATTGCAGACAGGGGTGAAAATAGGCTGTTAACTGTATAACATTTATTCACGAAAAGAATGGGCATCGAGTGGCAGTGTCGACGGAGAGATAGGTCGAATGTCCTTGCAGGAAGTTATAGATAAAAATTTTATGTTGTGTAAAGAGGAGCACAGTACCTAATACACTGGAAACGGTGGATACAGTTGAAGATGTGGATTTCGTCGTCCTAGATTGTCAAAGTGGCGTGCGATACTGGACCACGTTGCAAACGAGTTGTCAAGGTATAATAAGAAGGAGCATTTTAACTGAAAAACGATGGCCTCGAACCTTTGCCTAAAAAACCTGTTAGGCTAGTTCTCAATGGAAAAGGAAGGTAAATCGAATGTACCTTGCGCAAGGGCAATAGGACCACTCAAGCTTTCAGTACACACCTATATCAACGGTTTATCACGTAACGCCAGCCACACTAGAATATCGTCGTTGGATGATCATAATAGTGGCACAATAAATGACACAGGTAAATCACGAGTATTTCCCGATGAAGCGAATTTTACAACTAGATCTTTATTATTGTCTTGGTTGATTTGACCTCCCACATAAATGACTTGATTTAAAATCAAATTATCCACTAGGATTTTAGATCTGGTCGGTTTTTTGCCCCAGAAAGCTATCATTTCAGTATCGTATTGGTTACAAAAGTAATTCAGGAAGTTCAGTGCACGTTGTAGCATGTATTCTTCTTCTTGCTATAGGAAGATGTCCTCTGCCGTTAAGTACAACATTTAGCGCCGGCCGAAGTGGCCGTGCGGTTAAAGGCGCTGCAGTCTGGAACCGCAAGACCGCTACGGTCGCAGGTTCGAATCCTGCCTCGGGCATTGATGTTTGTGATGTCCTTAGTTTAGTTAGGTTTAACTAGTTCTAAGTTCTAGGGGACTAATGACCTCAGCAGTTGAGTCCCATAGTGCTCAGAGCCATTTGAACCATTTAGCCTCTTGTCGTTTGGTATTTTAGTATCTCATTGTATGTTGCCTCCGATATCGGATAATGTCATTAATATACATACAAAAATAGTGGGTAATATTGTGAATCCTAATTGTACGTACTTATGCTCTTGTTTGAACAGTATTTATTATAACTTTTATTCTTTGCGTAGGCAACTTATGGCTTTTATTAATTTGCTGGAATATCCGTTGATATCCATTTTAGTTCAAATTTTGCGTCTGTTAAATGCTTTAACCAAATCTACAGAAGCTACTTCTGTCTATAGGTTTATTGTCGTGTTGTCTCTATTACTTTTGATCGTCTTTTTCTGAATCCAGTCTGTAGTTCATTGACGACAATTTCCGAAATTATTTAAAGTTAACTGTGTACTGTTCTCCATGTGACTTATATAGTCATCCACTTATACGGTCATCTATCTGGCAACAATTTTCTACGAGAGAGCGATTTTTTCTTGTCTCCCAGAATTGACACAAGAACAGACCAAATAAAACACTAAGTAATTTGGCAAGAACTAATGGCAGAGGCAAGAGGTAGCAAGGTAAACGAATACCGCGACAACTAGTATGAATTCATAAAAAGAATAGTCAATAAATGACTTCACAAAGCAGCGGGAAGAAGAGGCATTGGAAGAAATGTAAAGACTGTTTTTGAACACAGTATAGCCTCGCTGCCTAATCCATGATGTTTAGAAGAAGGAAATGAATGGCATCGACCAATACGTAAGATTTACGACATAGTTAATGCTTATAAAAAGGAGAGACAACTCAATAGTACTCGATTATAAGCTGTTGAGTATCTGGAGCAACGCCAGATCACTTAAAGCAGGGTCAGTCACAGAGTGCAAAACTCCACGTGAACACGATATGCTGCACACATGCAGACTAAGGCTCAAGCTATCTCGATTTTTCTCTGTACTTCTCGGAAATACTTGGTACCGCGCCACGTTCCATTTAGCATTGTGATGCTGCATTTTTCCGTCAGTACGACATTCATCAAGTCGACAGAATCGTGTCACCACTGATGAGCTTCGCTATTTGTTTATGATTTAAAGGAATTTCGCAGGTCCAGTGGATGTGTGGACAGAAATACGCATTCTAGTGATCTATCGTCGCAAGCCATGAAACATGAATGGCAGTGACAAAATAGGATGATAAGAATTCGCTACATCACTTATGGAGTGGCATTATCCATGGGTACCGCAGATTTGTTGTCGAATAATATTGAAACACCACGCTGAAGGAAATTAAAGTTTTATTTGTGGTGAATTTAAGTATTTAGTTAAAATGAAAGAACAAAAGATACAACGATCTACAGACGAGATTCATTGTTCTGTACATCAAGAAGCACTTTGTGTTAAATATGCAGGCAAGGAGGAAGACGAGATGAAGATGGTATGAACAGTACATTTTCTGAAGTCACAGACATTATTACACTTTCCGTTGCCACTGTTTTCGATGGAATTCTGCAAAGAATACAGACACTTTATTTTATAATATTACAAGGACGTTGGTTAAGTCAAGGGGAATGCCTGGTACGATTTTTCGTTTTAAAACCCGCAATTTTTGGAATTAGGAAGGCAAAAATATAGTTTCCTGAATGTTTTGTGAACCCTGAAACTCCCACATCTTTTTTACAGCTGTTTTCGAGCCTGTTTGCCATTGCAGTTGAAAGTGGCCCTGTGCAAATCCAGATGGAACAGATTGATCTGCAGTGTAATTCCTGTTTAAAAGACGAATTCCTTTGCAGTAAAACTGTCCAGCAGGTCTACATTGTTTTCGTCTGGAAGTATTTCTACGTTTCCCTAGTGAGGTTAAAAACGTGAAAAAATATTTAGATCAATATATGTGCGTGAAAGGCCTTCTTGGATTATGAAACTAAATGATTCACAATTAGATGGCAACCCCAGTGCAAAAATCTGTGAAATTGTGTGGAAATGCCAGTATACTGACAATCTGTACCAGATAAAAATTATATTTTGTCTTCACCACGTCGGAAATAATTAAATGATAGTGAAATGTGGTTTGTTTGTGATCCGTGTCGTTGAGCGGTATGAAAAATGAAGTCAACCCCCGAATTGTTATTTCATGCGAAGCAATGAATGCCGTTTGGCAAAGAGGAATTTCACTTATGGTGCCATTCATTGGATTCTGACAATATGTCGGAAACAGCAATTTCTGACATTGGCATCGTCATGCCTCGGCCTTCTTCAAGTAATTCATGTCACAGAAAAATAAGCTGGTTAAATAGGAAGTTTGATCGTTTCACTTACCTCACAAATTAACATTCTTGATCAGCTGTTCTCCTTCGTGAAGTCTGATTTGTTTAAAAACATGCAAACAATGGGTATTTGCAGTCGCTCCCTGTAATGAGACATTGCCCTCAGGTGCCTACAAACATCACTTATTCTGCCATAACATTTTCTCTTGTTATTTTATTGATTAATAAATGGCTTCTCACCTCGTGATGAGCCACACATTTTAAAGTTCCTAAGAAGACGACACTACTATGACATTTCAAGCTAAACGACTTTACTGTACGAAAACTACACAGAGTAAGAAACTAAACCGATCACGTTTCCAGTCACAACTGAACTGACCAGACCGGCGTTACGTAAACTGTGGAATCTAACCTTTGATTTGCCCAATACTTTCCGCGGGAAGATCGACATATAACGTTCTTTCTCTTACCACTAAAAGTGCAACTCCTTGTATCTCACAGTCTTGACATGTTATTTGAAACTCATTTTAACTGCGGTGTAGTATCGACGGCTGGCCATCAGAATGTGCGATAAACTGACGTTCTAATTAAATGGATTCACCCAGATTTCTCCATGTGGTCTATATACATGACCTACAATACGTAATTGTGAAGACTGCATAGGGTATTAGTTTTTTATGAAAAAAAACGGATCAGAACCTAAATAGGTAGTGATTTGTCGAAATAATGGGTCGAATTAATCTGAGCACTGACGCAGAAACAGAAGTATTGTTCATCAAAGGTAATGATTTAATTGCCCTTTATTCGCCGTTTGGCTGCACAGCAATTGTAAGAAGGCAGAGGTAAGAAACATTCAGTGATGTTTTACCTACACAGAAAACGGTTTTCAAGTCAGCTGAAATAAATATGGATGTCTCGTGGTGGGAAGTAGAGTGCAGTTGGTGCTCATAGTGTACGTTCGAAACATTGTTGTTTGCTACACGTGTTTCACGCCCAGTTGATTGAATGCGCAACATCAGCCACTTGGTTAGCCACTGTTCCCCTAATCACGGGAACGAGCGGGGTAGCGCATTCAATCAAACACTGGGTTCGTTTCTCAAAATTAGTATCCGACAACCTTGATTTAGTTTTCCGTCGTTCCTATACATCATTTGAGACAGATATCCTGATGGATCCTTCAACGAGGCCATGCATGACGTCCTTCACCAACCTCTTCGATCAGAATTTGCGTTCGTACTTAAACGAAACCTAAATCCTATTAATTCTTCCTTCAGACCGAGGAGTTTTTCATATTCAAGTGTTACTACCTTAGTAACTTAGCGTCCGGCGAATGATGGCTGTGGCTAAGTGAATGGAGACTTTTGAGTGTATTCTCAGTGAAGACTTGGAACGCTGGACGCTTCTTGCTGCCTACAGCTTTCATAAGCAGTTACCTGCACACTAATAACACTCATTAAATTATGCTAAATTATATTAAAGTGCTAACCTCTCCATAAGTACAGACTGATGACCGATCCCCTACAAACACTGGCTAAATCCAAGAGACAACTCGCACGTTCCGTCATCTGTGGCTCATTTACGAACTGCGTGAGACATCAACACGCATAAATTTCTTACGGCGACGCTCATTGTTAGTTGTTTTAGGACTGTCTAGTAACATTGCGATTGTCTCTTCTTCAAATGGTTCAAATGGCTCTGAGCACTATGGGTGTCAACTTCTGAGGTCATTAGTCCCCTAGAACTTAGAACTAGTGAAACCTAACTAACCTAAGGACATCACACACGTCCATGCCCGAGGCAGGATTCGAACCTGCGACCGTAGCGGTCTCGCGGTTCCAGACTGCAGCGCCTAGAACCGCACGGCCACTTCGGCCGGCGATTGTCTCTTGTCTGTTACTACTTTTGTTTGGTTTCCTGCCAGGATTCGTGTTACACAGAATAGCAAGTCCTTTCTGATTATGTCTCTATTTGCATCTCTGCGGTGTTAACCAACGTCGTTGGGAGTGTCATCTTACGTGAGATAGTTACTTTTGAGGAAGTAGTCACGATCGCAATATATTGTTTATTTAAAATAATCGGTTTCGGTACTTACAGCAGGCCATCTTTCGATTAATTGTAATGTAAAGATTGTAAAAGTGCATGATAATTTTATTGGTAAACTTGTATTTAAAGCTAAGCGCTTTTAGAAATGACCTGCACTATTTATTCAAAAAGCAGTACTTGTATAATGATATACATATAACTGTACTTTTAGTTTTATACTTCATCTGCACGTCATAAATATTTTTACTTGAACTAAGATCCCAGTTGCCTGCACCTGACGTAATGCAGCAAATTGGCGTGCTATCAAGAACTTTTGACGCGTGGCAATACAGGCACTAGCAGTAGTCATCGCCTTGACAGAACGCAGCTACTCAGAATGTCGCCAGCTCCAGAAAATGTGTAAAACAACATACATTTATAGTGTAATCTTTGTACATTTTATGCAAGACTGCCGCCCAAAGTACCTTACACTTCATAAGTAATTAAATCTGTTATTAGCAAACCATTTCCTGTACCTGGTTCTGCTGAAGATTTCTTTATCAGTGTTAATCTCTCATCTCGTATTGAAGTGAGCAGACTAAGAAAACGCCTTGACACGTTACAACCGTATTAGAAACTGTAACTCAAGCTGAGTGTGATGTCCGTCAGATCAATGCACATCCCAGCTAAGAAATCCGGGCATACCTCAAGTCCAGTATTTAGATACTTATGCCTTACTTTCCAAACTCCCCAAAGATGTCTTGCTAAACTGACTTGAATTAAAATCTTTTATATATAAAACTCGAAGAGAGACAGAGCTGAAATATACTTTAATGTGAACAACATGTCAGATTTAAATTAAAAAGAACTCCTTCAGGAACAAATCGCTCTGTAATGATATAAAAATTTCCAACACGCACACAAGCCCTTTACAAAGGCCGCTAAATAGTTTTTTAAGAAACAAATATCTAACAGTAGTACCCGGGAATCGTACTTCACAGTACCTTCGTAGTACTACACAAAGACACAAACGTCATTGGCAGGTTGTTCACCATCACGTGGAGAGTTTGTAAGTCAAAGTGGAACTTAAAACATGATACGCAACCTCCACGCAATATGTCTCAGAATTTGATACATCCACTTGCGATACTCTCTCTCTCTCTCTCTCTCTCTCTCTCTCTCCCCCTGTACGTCTCTGACTAGCGTAACGACCATGTAGCGTGGACAGTGACGGGTGTCTTTAGCGCTCCTTAGATGGCGCAGCGACCGTCTATCAGTATCAGGGTAGTGGCTAAGAAATGCCTATGTCTCTATAAATAGTGCCAAAGAAACCAGTATAGACATGCGTATTCAAATGCAGAGACACGTAGACCGGCAGAATACGTCGCTGCGGTCCGCAGCGCCATTATAAGACAACAAGTGTTTGGCGCAGTTATTGGATCTGTCAGTGCTGCTACAACGGCAGGTTATTGACATTTAAGTGCGTTTTAACGTAGTGTTATACTCAGAGCACGAGCGATGCGACACAGCATCTCCGAGATAGCGATGAAGTTAGGAGTTTTCCATTCACGAGTGTACCGTGAATATCAGGGATCTTTGACATCGCTGCGGCAGGAAATAGGTCCTGCAAGAACGGGACCAACGACGACTGAAGAGAATCGTTCAACGTGAAGGAAGTGCCCCCCTTCCTCAAATTGCTGCAATTTTTCAGTGATGGGCCATCAACTAGTGTCAGCGTGCGAACCATTCAACGAAACATCATCGATATGCGCTTTCAGAGCCGAAGGCCGACTCGTGTACCCTTGATGACTGCGCGACACAAAGTCTTACGCCTCTCCTGGGCCCGTCGATAACGACATCGGACAGTTGAAGACAGGATACATGTTGCCTGGTCGGGCGAGTCTGGTTTCAAATCGTATCGAGCGGATGGACGTGTACGGATATGAAGACAACCTCTTGAATCCTTGGAGCCTGCACGTTAGCGGGGCATTGTTCAAGTTGGTTGAGGCTCTGTAATGGTTGGGGTGTGTGAGCTGGAGTGATATGGGACCCCTGATATGTCTAGATACCACTCTGTTAGGTGACACGTAGTAAGCATTATGTCTGATCACCTGCACCCATTCATGTCCATTGTGCGCTCCAGCAGGACAAATCGACACCTCAAACGTCCAGAATTGCTGCAGAGTGGTTCCAAGAACACTCTTCTGCGTTTAAACACTTCCGCTGGTCACCAAATTCCCCACACATTAATTAAGCATACCTGGGATGCCTTGCAACGTGCTGTTCAGAAGAGATCTTCGCCCCCTCGTACTCCTATGGATTTATGGACAGCCCTGCAGGTTTAATGGTGTCAGTTCCCGCCAGCACTACTTCAGACATTAGACAAGTCCATGAAACATCGTGTTGCGGCACTTCTGCGTGCTCGTGGCGGCCCTACACGATATTAGGCAGGTGTACCACTTTCTTTGGCACTTCAGAGCGTCATTGCCTCGCACACACTGATTTATTAAAGAGTGAAATGTAATGCTGATACAGACAATAATCACCTCCCGTGCATAAAACACTCCAGGCTGCTTAGCATCCCAACAGAACATGGAAGCCCTACATTCTTCCCTGTAATATGTCGCAACTTTTACAGGTTTTGGATCGTTTAATTGCAGTGTTTTATTCGTTGTTAGATATTGCTTACCGTCTCTCGTTCTCCTAACTACCTATCAAGACAAAAGTGTTATAGGTGTGACGACGTTTACCTCATAGTAACTGCAGCTGAAGTGTTTCACAATAATAAATAAAAACTTTAATACAAAAAGTAAAAATCAATCTCAAATCCAAATAAGGCAACTAGTGTTGGGAACAGTGCTGGAATTCCTCCTGGTTATATTGGAGAAGGTCCTACTAAAGGCAGATTTTACGCTATCTTCCTACGATCTGTAATAGCCTACGTCCAGGTCTGTGTTATTCTATGGTTACCACTAAGATTGTTGCTCCGTTAGAGAAAAGCAGGAACAGATGCAGTGTTGATTTTTGTCCTTGTAACCTTTGCTCTCAAGTAGTTGTTCGTTATTTACCAGGCACTGAAAGCGGACTGGGTAGATGGTAACACACCATAACACGCAGAAATATGTGGAGATAATACAGATCACTGATACAGTTGATAACTTCGTTAGATTTATTCCAGATTTATTAATGAAATGTATGAAAATTACAGCGATTCTCTAATTATAAGTTACTAATAATGATACTGATTGGAGGTCATTGCAGTGACCTGTATTCTGTCAGTTAGTAGTACAAACTTTATTTAACATAGTTCAGAAGCGAATAAGAATCTGAAATGAGGGTGGTCGTGCACTTTCATGAAGACGTAATTTTTAAATTTACCCAGTAGTTTCCACATAGATGTACTCAAAAAATAAAACCAGGAGAAAGACATAGGTACACTATGTGATCATAAATATCAGGGCACTGGTTGAAAATGACTAAAAGTTCGAGGTACACTCCATCGGTAATGCTGGAATTCGATATAGAGTTGGCCCACCCTTAGCCTTGATGACAGCTTCCACTCTCGCAGCCCTACGTTCAATCAGATACTGGAAGGTTTTTTGGGGAATAGCAGCCAATTCTTCACGTAGTGCTGCAGTGAGGAAAGGTATCGATGTCGGTGGGTGAGACCTGGCACGCAGTCAGCGTTCCAAAACATCCGAAGATCTTCTATAGGATTCAGGTCAAGACTCTGCGCAGACCAGTCCATTACGAGGATGTTATTGTCGAATAACCACTCTGCCACAGGCCGTGCAATACGAACAGGTACACGATCGTGTTGAAAGATGCGATTGCCGTCACTGAAATTGTTCGTCAAGAGTGGGAAGCAAGAAGCTGCTTAAAACATCAATGTAGGCCTGTGCTGCGATAGGCCGGCCGAAGTGGCCGTGCGGTTAAAGGCGCTGCAGTCTGGAACCGCAAGACCGCTACGGTCGCATGTTCGAATCCTGCCTCGGGCATGGATGTTTGTGATGTCCTTAGGTTAGTTAGGTTTAACTAGTTCTAAGTTCTAGGGGACTAATGACCTCAGAAGTTGAGCCCCATAGTGCTCAGAGCCATTTGAACCATTTTGTGCTGCGATAGTGCCACGCAAAATAACAAGGGGTGCTAGCCCCCTCCATGAAAAACACGACCATACCATATCACCATGGCCTCCGAATTTTACTGTTGGCACTATACACGGTGGCAGATAACGTTCACCGGGCATTCGCCATACACACACCCTGCCATCGGTTCGCCACACTGCTTATCTTGTGCTTTCCACTGTTCAGTGGTCCAATGTTTACAATCCTTACACGAAGCGAGGCGTCGTTTGGCATTTACCGACGTGATGTGTGGTTTACGAGCAGCCACTCGACCATGATATCCAAGTTTTCTCAATAATGGTTCAAATGGCTCTGAGCACTATGGGACTTAACATCTGATGTCATCAGTCCCCTAGAACTTAGAACTACTTAAACCTAACTAACCTAAGGACATCACACGCATCCATGCCTGAGGCAGGATTCGAACCTGAGACCGAAGCGGTCGCGCGGTTCCAGACTGATGCGCCTAGAACCGCTCGGCCACCCCGGCGGCCAAGTTTTCTCGCCCCCCGCTTACCTGTCATAGTACTTGCAGTGGATCCTGATGCAGTTTTGAGTTCCTGTGTGATGGTCTGGATAGATGTCTGCCTGTAACACGTTACGGTCCTCTTCAACTGTCGGCGGTCTCCGTCAGTCAACAGACGAGCTTAGACAGTAAGCTTTGGTACTGTAGGTGTCCCTTCACTATAACTTCTCCATAACACCGGAAACAGTGGACATTGGGATGTTTATGAGTGTGGAAATCCCGCGTACAGACGTATGACACAAGTGACACCCAATCACCTGACCACTTCGAAGTCCGTGAGTTCCTCGGAGCGCCCCATTCTGTTCTCTCACGATGCACCTAATACGAAAAACATATGTTTTTTGGGGATGTCTGGATACTTTTAATCCGGTAGTGGATCTATACTTTCGAACGAAGAAACAGAGGGGATGAAACATGAAGCTGCAGATACCCTACTTCTCCTCGAGCAGCATCACTGGAGTCGCTGAGTTTGAACATCTCCATCTCAAGATGGCACAATACCGCTTACTTCATAAGCAGTGCTACCATCGTCAGCCATAATATTCCCGATGACAACATAGTTTACTGACAAAATACGAAATAGACAGATTCCGATTTGATACAATGGAAGTGTAACACTTTATCTACGCCTGCGAGTATGAGGCAGGCCTCCGTATCAATAAAACGTAATTTAGCACATGGACATAAATCGAAAAATCTGGAGATATTTGACTAAGCTCGAAACCTTCATATGACATATGACAAACCACCCGTAATGCAGTGATGAAATACATTTTGCAACTAGACTGTTGTGGGCCTTGCTGGCTCCCTTCCAGTCGGTAAAGCAATATGAGGTGTATATTCACACGCGAGCTGCAAGTTGACACAGACCGAGCCGTGACTGAAATGCAGTGTAAATAGCACTGTTTTCACAGCAGCAGAACAAACACAGCAGCTAGCAGCAGGGCATAGGCAGCCGAGTCTCAGTAAACGTGTCTCGTATCTGCTGAGTGCGTTTGCTTTCCCAACCGTAACGTCCACAACAGCTTTTTGGGAGTGTCATCTTGTTGACAGGGTAAGATGCTCGCAAATGTTAGAAACTTATCAAATACACTAGCTAGCAAATATGTTCACCGCCCCCCTTCTAACAGCCGTGTACCGCAAGTCTCTAGAGGAACGGAGGGTTCCTAATGATTGGAAAAGAGCACAGGTAGTCCCAGTCTTCAGGAAGGGTCGTCGAGCAGATGCGCAAAACTATAGACCTATATCTCTGATGTCGATCTGTTGTGGAATTTTAGAACATGTTTTTTGCTTGAGTATCATGTCGTTTTTGGAAACCCAGAATCTACTATGCAGGAATCAACATGGATTCCGGAAACAGCGATCGTGTGAGACCCAACTCGCTTTATTTGTTCATGAGAGCCAGAAAATATTAGATACCGGCTCCCAGGTAGATGCTATTTTTCTTGGCTTCCGGAAGGCGTTCGATACAGTTCCGCACTGTCGCCTGATAAACAAAGTAAGAGCCTACGGAATATCAGACCAGCTGTGTGGCTGGATTGAAGAGTTTTTAGCAAACAGAACACAGCATGTTGTTATCAATGGAGAGACGTCTACAGACGTTAAAGTAACCTCTGGCGTGCCACAGGGGAGTGTTATGGGACCATTGCTTTTCACAATATATATAACTGACCTAGTAGATAGTGTCGGAAGTTCCATGCGGCTTTTCGCGGATGATGCTGTAGTATACAGGGAAGTTGCAGCATTAGAAAATTGTAGCGAAATGCAGGAAGATCTGCAGCGGATAGGCACTTGGTGCAGGGAGTGGCAACTGTCCCTTAACATAGACAAATGTAATGTATTGCGAATACATAGAAAGAAGGATCCTTTATTGTATGATTATATGATAGCGGAACAAACACTGGTAGCAGTTACTTCTGTAAAATATCTGGGAGTATGCGTGCGGAACGATTTGAAGTGGAATGATCATATAAAATTAATTGTTGGTAAGGCGGGTACCAGGTTGAGATTCATTGGGAGAGTGCTTAGAAAATGTAGTCCATCAACAAAGGAGGTGGCTTACAAAACACTCGTTCGACCTATACTTGAGTATTGCTCATCAGTGTGGGATCCGTACCAGATCGGGTTGACGGAGGAGATAGAGAAGATCCAAAGAAGAGCGGCGCGTTTCGTCACAGGGTTATTTGGTAACCGTGATAGCGTTACGGAGATGTTTAATAAACTCAAGTGGCAGACTCTGCAAGAGAGGCGCTCTGCATTGCGGTGTAGCTTGCTCGCCAGGTTTCGAGAGGGTGCGTTTCTGGATGAGGTATCGAATATATTGCTTCCCCCTACTTATACCTCCCGAGGAGATCACGAATGTAAAATTAGAGAGATTAGAGCGCGCACGGCGGCTTTCAGACAGTCGTTCTTCCCGCGAACCATACGCGACTGGAACAGGAAAGGGAGGTAATGACAGTGGCACGTAAAGTGCCCTCCGCCACACACCGTTGGGTGGCTTGCGGAGTATAAATGTAGATGTAGATGTAGATGTAGGTTTCGCTCATATGTAAATATGACATTTTCATGGCTGGTGGTCGTTATTACGCAAATATCGTTGAAACGATGTAACAACTACGTGTAAAAAGGCCTTAGTTTGGGGGTGTCTTGGTGCTCGGTTCGTATTTGGGCTAGCAAAGGCGGGAAAAAATATTGTTTAGCCCGGACAAGCGGCCATTTGTACAACCATTCGACCATCTGTCTTGCTGTGGTTATGTTACGGTGCATTACGAAAGGTTTGTACAACTAACCGGAGCTGACACCCATTCAAATTGTGTGAGTTGAATAATTCTTCCTGTGAACAAATTTATTTAAGCTTAAATAAAAGCTCAGCTAAAGGCACCTCAGGTATGTCCACCGTTCGGATTTTACTTGCAAAAAGATCTCCCTTAAATAGCTCCGCTCGCGAACGAGTCAAATTCTGGCCCTCCGGTGTATCGGATCACGGTCTAAGATAAGTTTTAACAGTCTGAAAAAATGTTGATACGTTTCGATTTAACATGCAAAAAACACGTTTTCCTGGAAGGTTTCTGAAAAACACCAATTCTGTACTTTTAATTACACACATCAGAAAAAGTTTTTCCTCACCCCGGTTCCCAGAACTCCTGAAGATAGGCGCTGAACGTGGATGTTGTATCGCAGTCACAGTCCCTTTGCCTGTTCAGAGATGTCACTAAACCCACCCAAAGATATAAACAACCATGCATGAACAGCGCCTATTAGACGGAGGGGGTCCGACGGCCGATCAGTTCCAGTCATTCCACCAGGAAGGAGGTACACGGCTCGTGTTGTCTGTAGTTCAACCACGACAAGACGATCGCGTCCGCATTGTTACTTTGTGCCAGGAATGGCTCTCAACAAGGGAAATGCCCAGACGTCTCGGAGTGAACCAAAGCGATGTTAGCCGGACTTGGAGGAGGTACAGAGAGACAGGAACTATCGATGACATGCCTCCCTCAGGCCGCCCAAGGGCCACTATTACTTAGGATGACCACTACCTACGGATTATGGCTCGGAAGAACCCAGACAGCAACGCCACCATGTTGAATAATGCTTTTCTTGCAGCCACAGTACGTCGTGTTACTACTCAACTTGTGTGATGCGCAACTTCACTCCCGACGTCCATGGCGAGGTCCATCTTTGCAACCGGGACACCGTGCAGCGCGGTGCAGATGGCCCCAACAACGTGTCGAATGGACCGCTCAGGATTGGCATCATGTTCTCTTCACCGATGAATGTCGCATATGCCATCAACCTGAAAATCGTCGGAGACGTGTTTGGAGGCAACCTGGTCAGGCTGAACGACTTAGACACACTGTCCAGCGAGTGCAACAACATGGACGTTCCCTGCTGTTTTGGGGTGTCATTATGTGGGGGCCGACGTACGCCGCTGGTAGTCATGGAAGGTGCAGTAACGGCTGTACGATACGTGAATGCCAACCTCCGACCGATAATGCAACCATATCGGCAGCATATTGGTGATGCATTCGTCTTCATGGACGACAATTCACGGCCCCCATCGTTCACTTCTTGTGAATGACTTCCTTCAGGATAATGACATCGCTCGACTAGAGTGGCCAGCATGTTCTCCAGACTTGAACCCTATCGACAATACCTGGGATAGATGGAAAAGGAATTTTTATGGACGACGTGACCCACCAACCACTCTGAGGGATCTACGCCGAATCCCGCTGAGGAGTGGGACAATCTGGACCAACAGTGCCTTGATAAACTTGTGGATAGTTTGTCACGACGAATACAGGCATGCATCAATGCAAGAGGACGTGCTACTGGGTATTAGAGGTACCGGTGTGAACAGCAATCTGTACCACCACCATTGAAGGTCTCGCGGTATGGTGGTACAATTGCAAAGTGTGGTTTTAGTGAGCAATAAAAAGGACAGAAATGATGTTTATGTTGATCTCTATTCCAATTTTATATACAGGTTCAGGAATTCTCGGAACCGAAGTGATGCAAAACTTTTTTTGATGTGTGTAGTGCGAATCGGTTAAAACTACGCACGGAGGTGGGAAAATTGATAAAGTTAAAGTAAATTGTTCTTATCCAATAAATGTTATGCGCTGTCGAAATACGAGGATTACAGTCGTTCAGCTGTAGCTCATAAGATTCCTTTCTTATGTGAACTGAATGCACAGAAAATGTTCAATAATTATAAAATGCGTTATTACGATAAAACTGAAAACTCACTTTCATAAATGTATATTCATTCTGATTTTACGTGTAAAAACACGTTTTCGAGTTTTTTTATGCATGCCACTTCTATGTATCATGCTTGAGCGAATCGGTTCAAAATTTGTAAGAAGGCAGTCAAACATACGTAACTAATAGTCGTCCTGTTCTGCCGAGAAAGTTTTATCCGTTGCTACGATATAGGGGTCTTGATTAGTACACAAAAAGCATGTAAAATCTGGTTTTACGCGAATCGCACGTACTGAGGCGGAATAAAGTGGTTGAAATGATAATAAAAAAGAGTTCTTACGGTTATTATAGGAAACATTTGCTAAACTCTTTCATCTTTCGAGTTTTACTTGAGAAATATCACGCTTTTGCGCAAGAAACTGTATTTCGTGTAAATGCGTTGCATTTTAGATCTGCGTTTGTATGTAAATAAAAGAGCTGGTTATTAAACGTGGTTATTCTTTAGTTGTTTATAATTTAAAGATTTTACTCACCAGCAGCTTGAAATCATTGAAAAATCTTCGGACGTGCAAAACAATGCATGCATCAGACCAGAACTATGTCTAGCCCTGAACAGTACAATACACTGCTTCATAGAGCATTTAAAGATTTATGCATGACCACGCAGGAAACTAAACTAACCCGAAAATTACTGTAAAAATAATTGTCAGTAAAAGTGTCCCTTAATTTCTAACCAGAAGAAAATGTTTTACTGCGTTTTTTTCAATAACACTATTATATATTGTAGAAAATTTACTTTCGGACAAAATAAGCGTAAGTTTCTCGATTTTTGGGTTGTAATATTTTTTCGTGCATGATAGTTTCTTAGCTCTTCTGCTTATTTCAGCCAATCATACTCATACTTAATTCAGAATGGTTGTTCTTGTCAATGTTGCTCACAGTGAGTTTTTCTAGCGGTGGTCTCCTAATTTTCAGTTTTTATTGTTGCATACTTTAGACAAACAATGAAAAGAATTTTAAGATATGAGGTAATTACAAGACATACGATTTCAAATAGTTTATTATTTGTTGCACGAATCGTTCAGCTTGCGCTGTAATAAGTATGTTAACCTATGTAATAGATCGTATCGTAGTGTTTATCTCCGTAATACAAACTATTTACATTCATTATCATCTTAATCTTCGCAAAGCATTTAATATTTCGTACGGCATCATATTTATGTTTGCTGTTATTTTGTGCAGTGTATTAAATATGACAAACCTGGCATTGCCCGGATATTAATTTGGCCAAGAACAAATAGACACATATTTCTGTCTTTCTAGAGGTTTGGATAAATCTACAGTAGGAAGTATCCAACAGAGAGGTTACACCTATAATGAGAAGTTTTAGACGGTGGAGATGCATGAACCCTAAACTTTAAGGACAAGTTGTGTCATACCTCACTACACGACAAATACAATGTTGTATGACGTAATGGCATGTGTCATGTTATAAGACGTGACATCAACCTTCATGTTACTTTACTTCACACAATGTATTATTTTACATGAGATGAATACTAATGCTATCACGTACAAAAGCGCGAATATGTCAAGATGTTTGGTTTAAATGTCTCTGAAACAGCCACGTAAGTCGGAAAGCTAGTTCCCTCGTTTTAACATTTCTAACTCTGCCCAGGACATATTCGGGTTGTTTTGGGGGAGGAGACCAGGCAGCGAGGTCATCGGTCTCATCGGATTAGGGAAGAAAGGGGAAGGAAGTCGGCCGTGCCCTTTCAGAGGAACCATCCCAGCATTTGCCTGGAGCGATTTAGGGAAATCACGGAAAACCTAAATCAGGATGACTGGACGCGGGATTAAACTGTCGTCCTCCCGAATGCGAGGACATATTCGGCTTTTTGTTCTATTACAGGAGTATTTTCCCTTATGGTATACAAAACGTAAAAGAACCAAGAGGGAACAACAAGATTGAAAGACCAAGAATGAGGTGCTCAGGTGACACATTGTACACATGTGAATAGTCTATTTGTTGCCGGTTCTCCCAATGATTTTAGAAATTCTGATGGAATGCTATCTATACCTGCTGCCTTATTTGATCTTCGTCAGAAGCTCTTTTAAATTCTGATTCTAGTACTAGATCCCCTATGTCTTCTCTAAGCATTTCTGTTTCTTCCTGTACGACGTCAATAGACAAGTCTTCCCCCTCATATAGGCCTTCAGTGTACTCTTTCCACCTATCCACTCCCTAATGAGCATTTAACAGTTGAATGAGCATGGCACCCTTAATGTTACTATCCGAGATTTTAATTTCACAAAAGGTTGTTTTGACTTTTGTATATGCTGAGTCAGTCTTTCCGACAGTCATTTCTTTTTCGATTTCTCCAAATTTTTGGTGCAGGCATTTCGTCTTAGCTTCCATGCACTTCCTACTTAATTCATTTCTTCTTCTTCTTCTTCTTCTCGCGTTACGGCCTCTGTAGGCCCACGGGTAGCCCCTTCGTGGACTACATTTTCCTCTTCTTCTCCCAGAACCTCTTCATTCTTTCTCTTCTTCTCTCCCGCTCTTCTTCCGAGATCTTCAGTTTCCGTTTCTCCTATCGGTTCCACTGGTGACACTCTAATCTTTTCCTGTATTCTTCTCTGTCACTGATCTCCGGCGTATTTGTAGGTGTATATTTGTTCCTCCAATTTTCCTTTCCTTCGACCTTGTTCCCCAATTCCAACCAGTCCTTCCGAACAAGCCACTTGGTTCCTGTCTTTCCCCTTGTTCTCCCTGTTGTTTCCCCACACTCTCCCCGTCATTCTGTCCATACCCATCCTAACTACATGTCCAGCAAACCTTGCCCTCTTTAGTCTGATCTCCCCGGATATTGTTCTCATGTTCCGGTACAATTCTTCCCTAGGTCTTCGCATCCACCTCTCTCCACCTCTTTTGGAACCTAGTATTTTTCTCAGTAGTTTTCTCTCTTCTTTCTGTAGTTGTTCTGCCCAATTTCTTCCTAGTGTCATTGTCTCAGCAGCATGTAATACTGCATTCCTCACCGTTGCCTTCTACATCTACATCTATACTCCGCGAGCCACCTTACGGTGTGTGGCGGAGGGTACTTATTGTACCAATATCTGATCCCTCCTTCCCTGTTCCATTCACGAATTGTGCGTGGGAAGAACGACTGCTTGTAAGTCTCCGTATTTGCTCTAATTTCTCGGATCTTTTCGTTGTGATCATTACGCGAGATATATGTGGGCGGTAGTAATATGTTGCCCATCTCTTCCCGGAATGTGCTCTCTCGTAATTTCGATAATAAACCTCTCCGTATTGCGTAACGCCTTTCTTGAAGTGTCCGCCACTCGAGCTTGTTCAGCATCTCCGTAACGCTCTCGCGCTGAGTAAATGTCCCCATGACGAATCGCGCTGCTTTTCGCTGGATCATGTCTATCTCTTCTATTAATCCAACCTGGTAAGGGTCCCATACTGATGAGCAATACTCAAGAATCGGACGAACAAGCGTTTTGTAAGCTACTTCTTTCGTCGATGAGTCACATTTTCTTAGAATTCTTCCTATGAATCTCAACCTGGCGCCTGCTTTTCCCACTATTTGTTTTATGTGATCATTCCACTTCAGATCACTCCGGATAGTAACTCCTAAGTATTTTACGGTCGTTACCGCTTCCAATGATTTACCACCTATGGCATAATCGTACTGGAATGGATTTCTGCCCCTATGTATGCGCATTATATTACATTTACCTACGTTTAGGGAAAGCTGCCAGCTGTCGCACCATTCATTAATCCTCTGCAGGTCTTCCTGGAGTACGTACGAGTCTTCTGATGTTGCTACTTTCTTGTAGACAACCGTGTCATCTGCAAATAGCCTCACGGAGCTACCGATGTTGTCAACTAAGTCATTTATGTATATTGTAAACAATAAAGGTCCTATCACGCTTCCTTGCGGTACTCCCGAAATTACCTCTACATCTGCATAGTTTGAACCGTTAAGAATGACATGTTGTGTTCTTTCTTCTAGGAAATTCTGAATCCAATCACAAACCTGGTCCGATATTCCGTAAGCTCGTATTTTTTTCACTAAACGTAAGTGCGGAACCGTATCAAATGCCTTCCTGAAGTCCAGGAATACGGCATCAATCTGCTCGCCAGTGTCTACGGCACTGTGAATTTCTTGGACAAATAGGGCGAGCTGAGTTTCACATGATCTCTGTTTGCGGAATCCATGTTGGTTATGATGAAGGAGATTTGTATTATCTAAGAACGTCATAATACGAGAACATAAAACATGTTCCATTATTCTACAACAGATTGACGTAAGCGAAATAGGCCTATAATTATTCGCATCTGATTTATGACCCTTCTTGAAAATGGGAACGACCTGCGCTTTCTTCCAGTCGCTAGGTACTTTACGTTCTTCCAGGGATCTACGATAAATTGCTGATAGAAAGGGGTCAAGTTCTTTAGCATAATCACTGTAGAATCTTACGGGTATCTCGTCTGGTCCGGATGCTTTTCCGCTACTAAGTGATAGCAGTTGTTTTTCAATTCCGATATCGTTTATTTCAATATTTTCCATTTTGGCGTCCGTGCGACGGCTGAAGTCAGGGACCGTGTTACGATTTTCCGCAGTGAAACAGTTTCGGAACACTGAATTCAGTATTTCTGCCTTTCTTCGGTCGTCCTCTGTTTCGGTGCCATCGTGGTCAACGAGTGACTGAATAGGGGATTTAGATCCGCTTACCGATTTTACATATGACCAAAACTTTTTAGGGTTCTTGTTTAGATTGTTTGCCAATGTTTTATGTTCGAATTCGTTGAATGCTTCTCTCATTGCTCTCTTTACGCTCTTTTTCGCTTCGTTCAGCTTTTCCTTATCAGCTATGATTCGACTACTCTTAAACCTATGATGAAGCTTTCTTTGTTTCCGTAGTACCTTTCGTACATGATTGTTATACCACGGTGGATCTTTCCCCTCGCTTTGGACCTTAGTCGGTACGAACTTATCTAAGGCGTACTGGACGATGTTTCTGAATTTATTCCATTTTTGTTCCACATCCTCTTCCTCAGAAATGAACGTTTGAAGGTGGTCACTCAGATATTCTGCGATTTGTGCCCTATCACTCTTGTTAAGCAAATATATTTTCCTTTCTTTCTTGGCATTTCTTATTACACTTGTAGTCATTGATGCAACCACTGACTTATGATCACTGATACCCTCTTCTACATTCACGGAGTCGAAAAGTTCCGGTCTATTTGTTGCTATGAGGTCTAAAACGTTAGCTTCACGAGTTGGTTCTCTAACTATCTGCTCGAAATAATTCTCGGACAAGGCAGTCAGGATAATGTCACAAGAGTCTCTGTCCCTGGCTCCAGTTCTGATTGTGTGACTATCCCATTCTATACCTGGTAGATTGAAGTCTCCCCCTATTACAATAGTATGATCACGAAACTTCTTCACGACGTTCTGCAGGTTCTCTCTGAGGCGCTCAACTACTACGGTTGCTGATGCAGGTGGTCTATAGAAGCATCCGACTATCATATCTGACCCACCTTTGATACTTAACTTAACCCAGATTATTTCACATTCGCATTCGCTAATAACTTCACTGGATATTATTGAATTCTTTACTGCTATAAATACTCCTCCACCATTGGCGTTTATCCTATCCTTGCGGTATATATTCCATTCTGTGTCTAGGATTTCGTTACTGTTCACTTCCGGTTTTAACCAACTTTCCGTTCCTAATACTATATGCGCACTATTTCCTTCAATAAGCGATACTAATTCAGGAACCTTGCCCTGGATACTCCTGCAGTTTACCAATATTACGTTAACTTTTCCTGTTTTTGGTCTCTGAGGACGGACGTTCTTTATCAACGATGCTGATGTTCTCTCTGGTAAGCCGTCAGGTACTTTATCGTTTCGCCCAAGGGGGGGTCCCTCTAACCTAAAAAACCCCCGTGTGCACGCCACACGTACTCTGCTACCCTAGTAGCTGCTTCCGGTGTGTAGTGCGCGCCTGACCTGTCTAGGGGGGCCCTACAGTTCTCCACCCAATAACGGAGGTCGATGAATTTGCAACCATTATAGTCGCAGAGTCGTCTGAGCCTCTGGTTTAGACCCTCCACACGGCTCCAAACCAGAGGACCGCGATCGACTCTGGGCACTATGCTGCAGATATTAAGCTCAGCTTGCACTCCGCGTGCGATGCTGGTTGTCTTCACCAAATCAGCCAGCCGCAGGAAGGAACCAAGGATGGCCTCGGAACCCAAGCGGCAGGCGTCATTCGTTCCGACATGTGCTACTATCTGCAGCCGGTCACACCCAGTGCGTTCAATAGCTGCCGGAAGGGCCTCCTCCACATTACGGACAAGAGCCCCCGGCAAGCACACCGAGTGCACACTGGCATTCTTCCCCGACCTACCCGCTATTTTCCTGAGGGGCTCCATAACCCGCCTAACGTTGGAGCTCCCTATAACTAATAGGCCCGCCCTCTGTGACTGTCGGGACCTTGCCGGAGAATCGGCCACTGGCCCAACAGGCGAGGCATCCTGTGGTGGCTCGGAAACGATGTCATCACCACTAGGAAGCACCCCGTACCTGTTGGAAAGGGGTAAGGCAGCTGCCACGCGGCCAGATCCCACCTTCGCCTTTCGGCCAGGCACGCGCGAGCCCACCACTGTCCGCCATTCACCCTGGAGTGATGGCTGACCGGTAAGATGCTCACTGCCGGAAGACGCAGCGACATCAGGGGTTCCATGTGATTCCAAGGCCACCGAAGTAGGCATAGGTCTCACCACAGTTGCCCCAACGCCACTACGAGCCGACGCCTGCGCCTCGAGCTCGATGAGCCTAACAGACAAAGCCTCCACCTGCCCCCGAAGAGTGGCCAATTCTCCTTGCGTCCGCTCACAACAACCACAGTCCCTACACATGACTATGTTTACCCTACTCTATACGGTGACAAATTCCCAAGATAATCTTCTGATGAGCTACTCTGATAATCAAGAAACACTCACTGAAATACGAGACGCGAAAACTACGCTAGGTTTTCCCAGAGAAACTATTTAAAAGCTAAGCGCAGCAAATAAGTACAAAATAAATTTCTGTCCTAACGATCAAGAACTGTTAGTTTCTATGCAGAGCATAGTGACTTATCTTTGCCTTTGTGGATATATTCTTTTTATTGTATATCTCTCTCGTCATGCAGAAGGCTGATCTCATCTTCTTTATCCTCTCTGTTATTCCCTCCTTGCTCCTGTTCCTTCCTGTTATAAATTCTCCCAGGTATTTAAATCTGTCCACCATTTGCACAGTGCCTTCCGGTGTTTCCGTCTGCAGTGGTATTTAATGTCTTTGTCTTGTTATAGGCGATCCTCTGTTCCACCTTTCTGGCTACCTTACATAAGTTGTCGAGTTGTGCCTTTGCGTCGTCTTCCGTCTCACTATTGCTGTGTCATCCGGAAAGGCTAGGCAGTCCACTTGAGCCCTGTTGTCATTTTCGTCCCCCACATGGGTCTTTGGTATTCCCATTTCCTCGTTTATTGTTCATTTCTAAATAACTTTTACTTCTGTATTCCTGAATTTCCCTGAACAGTTTTTTGCCTACTCCGTTCACCGATCAGTTATCCATAGTTTTTTTCGCAGTTACGGTACCTTTTTTGTACCCATGATTCTCTTTCCAACTTCATTCTTCTTCAACTGAGCTTCCTACTGAGCTGTTCCCTTTCGTAGTATCTATAGTTTCAGTGAACTTCAAGTGTAAATATTCGCTCTTTAGTATTCCGTATCCCACTACTTCGTGCGTATATTCTTCCTGATTAGTCTCTTATACCTCAGCCTACTCTTCATCTCCTCTAAATTGTGATCTGAGTTTATATCTGCACTAGGGTACGCCTTATATTACAGTGTATGATTTCGGAATCTCTGGCTCACCATGATGCAATCTAACTGAAATCTTCCCATAGCTCCCGGACTTTTGCAAGTATGCCTCCTCTTCCTGTGATTCATGAACAAAGTATTCGCTATTACTAGCTGAGATTTATTGCATGCCACAACCAGTACTTCTCCTCTCCCTCATTCCTAGTACCAAGCCCATATTTTCCCGTAACCCTTATTCTCCTCATTCACATACAATCGCATTTCAATCCCCCGTACCTGTTAGATTTTCATCTCTCCTTACACACTGAGTTACCTGTTCAATATCCGCATATGCGGTCTCTATCTCTTCTGCTTATTCTCGTTGCGACGTCGGAACGTATACCTGAACTACAGTTGTCGATGTTAGTTTGCTGTCGATTCTGAGTAAAACAACACTACCACTGAACACATTACACTCTCTCTCTGTCGTATCTTTTCAGTTCCGAGGCTGCTGATATTACCCTATACTCATCTGAACAAAAATCCTCTTCATTCCATTTCACATCTCTGACACCCGACTATTCTTGATTGAGCCTTAGCATTTCCATTTCCAGATTATCTGTCTTACCTACCACGTTCAGATTTTTGACACTGCACACTATTTCGTCGTTATTCAGTCTTTTTCTCACGTTCACCTCCACCTTGGCAGTCACCTCCCGGAGTTCGGAATGGGGGAGTAGCCCGGAATCTTTTGTCAGTGGAGAAATCGTCATGTCACCTTTTCAATTACAGGCCACATGTCCTGTGTCTATAATGCCAATTCATCCTCCTTTAGGGGCTGTTTCCCACTCCAACAGCAAGAGAGGGCCCTGAATCTCTGTCCGCTCCTCCACCCTTTTTGACAAGGCCATTGGCTGAATGAGAATAACCACTTATGCCGAATGTCTTGGGCCGCCATTACTGACGACTTTTATTCGAACTCAAAATTAAAGACGTTTTTATTGCTAATGAAAGACGCTACCCTTAGACACGGGTCGAAAAAATCTTGTCAATATTCTAGTGAAATTCAAAAGTATTTCAGTCGAAAAAATCTTGTCAATATTGCATTTATTCGTCTTTTTGTTACATTACTACTCTATTACACACCAGCATTGAGTAAGTGAAACCGAATTAACGAAAAGTATTTAAAAATACAATTACAAGAAAACACGCCAAGTTTTCATTTCCAAGAGAGGTATAATGGTTAAGACACTCAAGAAACTCAGTTAATTTTCGTGGTATAAATCTTTCTTCTGTTTCAGGGTACGAGAAGTTGCACCATCGAAGAAGTATAGCTTTAACGTCCTCACATTATATAAGTAGTTTTCAGTTATATAGAATTTCACTTGCTCTTCTTCCTATAAAATTCTGTAACCGAAAAGATGACAACATATTTCTAAACAGCTTTAGTATGTTATACAGCACTTACAAGTGTAGAAATTGAAATATTTATAAATGCTGCACACTTCAAAATCTCATCTTTAGGAACAACAACATCGTAGGAAATGGCGAAAACTACTTAGGGCTGTCTCTGTTGCGCATTCCTTCGCACGATTCTAAACACTATGCTCTAGGTTCAACACTTTCCCCTACATAATTCTTCTTTGCAACTTCGATGTTAAGCTGATTTAGTGACATTCATAGCACTTAGCACCCCATTTTATCTCCGAGGTTGTGTGGAAGAGATGCTTTTGCATTTTACTGTTTACTACATACTTACATATGGAATATAAATTCAACGTACACAAGTAAGACAAAATACAGCTCGAAACGATGATCACTGTTAGTTTCAGACCATTTTAAGGTTCCATCGACAGGAAAAAGTTAGATATGTGGTTGCAGTCTACGATTCATTGAGGTGTCTCAATAACTGTAAAGATTTATGTCGCATTAAATGGAACAGGCCTCATTAATATTTACTTCGACCTGCTTAAACAAATCATTGCGTGTCCGCACAGGGACGATGCGAAAGGGAAACACAAGCAAATTTCCATGATTTTCAAGGATAACTGTTCAAGCTTTTAAACACTCGTTAGGTGAGAAGCAAAAAATTACAACAGGACAGGAAAGACAAAGAAATTGTTAAGGAGAGAGTGAACTACTGAAAAGGAAGTAAGAGGTGGAAGGAAAATTAAACATGCAGATAAATCAAAGGCAAATTCAGCTCATTCAGTTTTACTTCGTTTCACAAATTGAATATCTTATAACAGTCGCAATAAATTATAGTTTCTGTACTTCAGATGTTTAACTGCAATTAAATATTTTGAGATAAACCACTACAATAAATTTTCAAATGGAGACTCATCTCAATAAAGAGCTGCAGTGAATAACTCTGCAGCGGAATGTGCACTTTTGTGGAGTTTCGTCGTCGGGAGCCTTGGTCCGGCACACATGTTTAATCTCTCAGAATGTTCCACAATGGGACACTTCGCTGCAGATTTATTCCGGATATAACGTTTCCTGCCTTGCTAAGCCCATTCTCTGCAAGAGGCTCTAATTTATCGAGATATGCTGCGAAATTTGAAAAATATTGGAGCGTTACTGGCAGAATTTTAGCTGATAGAATGGGTCCTTATTCGTGTGTGGATACCTCTTTCGCTAAGATCATTGCCCGCTAATAGCAAAAGCCAATTAAGAACTACCCAGGAATTTTTTCATTGTCATTAGCATCTTAATTTCCGTAGCAGGTGACGCACCATACCTCCTAATCTTTTTCCTCGGTTTAACACGCCCATCGCCGAAAACTTCAAAAGTAAACTTAAACTTCTTTTTCTCACTGTTCTTGCTGCTGCTGTCCTCAGTTAGAAGACGGATTTGATGTATCTGTCCGTGCTTGCCTGTACTCTACATCTCTGCATAATTACTGCAACCTACTTCCGACTGAACCAGCTTAGTGTATTCATGCGTCCCCATTCCAGAGACATACGGGGGATAGGCAAAATATCGTGAACACCTATACTTACTTGGGAATGGTTTATTAATGAGGGGTTGGACACCTTATTTGCCCGTAATACAGCTGCGATTCTTCTTGGAATACCGGCATATAATGATTGTATATTCTCCAGTGGAATGTTTTGCCTCTCTTCGATCAGAACCTCTTCTACCTCCTGTAGAGACGAGGCAGGTAGAAATCTGCTCAGGAGTCTGCGCTCCAATACCGCCCACAAGGGTTCGATAATGTTCAAGTCCGGGCACTGCGCTGGCCAGGGAAGACGCTGCAGTTTAGTTGCTTGCTCCTCATACCACGATTGTACTGTCCTGGCTGTGTGAATGGGTGCATTATCGTCCTGAAATATGGCATCGTTGTTCGGGAACAACATTTGGATCACTGGGTGCACCTGATCACCTAAAATGTGCACATAATCGTTGGCTGTAACACAGCCTTAGAGAGTAATGATGGGAGCAGCAGAATAGCATGATGTGACTGCCCACACCATCACACCCCCACCTCAATGCTTAACCACTGGAATGAAGCAATTAGGATTGTAGGCTTCTTTTGGCGTTCTCCAGACGTAAACCCGTCCCGATGTTGGAAATAACGAATAAGTTGACTCGCCAGAAGGTATGACGTGTTTCCACTGATCAGCCGTCCAGGATTTATGTTCCTCACGCCATCTTTTACGCTTCTTTGCGATGGTTGTCGTCACTAACGGTTGCGGTAAAGCAGATCGTGTATGAGTATTCGCTTTATGGAGTTCTCGGCGGAAAGTGCCGACAGATACGTGGTCTCGAAGATGGCTATTGAGCAGCCGTAGTTTTGACACAATTCGTATTAGCGTACGACGATCTCTGTAATTCAGTTTTGATTTGCGCTCACTATTACATTTATACGGTGATATCGTTCCATGTTTTGCGTAGGCTGTTATGATTGTTGAAACAGTTACTCTTGGAACACTCAATAAGTTGGCTATCTTGGTTACTGATGCTCCAGCTAATCAGTCCTTCACAATGTGCCCTGTTTGGAACTCTGTTGGGTCTTTCATTGCACGTCGACCTCGGCCTCTGAATTCAAATACGAAGTGTGCACTACTTGTAAACAACCTGCACTGATGCCTAGTCCGTACTGAACACGCACAGTCCAACGCGACACGTTCCTTACCTGCGTTGTTGACAGTCACACACAACCATCCCATTACTACCATTGTTCATATTATTTTGCCTATCCCCTGTATTTTTATTTGTAACATAATAAAGAAGAAAAAATATTTTTACCCTTAAAAATAAAATTCATTGCGTTTCACAAATGGCCTGTGTAACTCAGTTGTGTAACTCACAAAGAATAAAATGCCTACTTCAGATGCCCTAGTAGCATCTGTAGTGCCATTCATGAGTATCTTTGTTTCATTAAATTCAAGCTACTGTAATACTATGGACCTCATGCTGCCTCTCGAATCTGCATGGTAACGATAGACGAGAAGCTTGTTTCCTGCCAGCTGCTCCATCACCGAGACGTTTTCGGGGAACTCGTAAATTATCTGTGCTAAATTTGATAATGGTGGTCCACTCGGCGTTAAGGTGTGGTTTACCGATTTTGGGGAATTCGGACGCTGTGCTGCGTTATTTTCTGGCAGCGCAGTAATCAGATTTTAGGTTGCGGACACAGAGGCACTGACAGCAGCTTTCCGATAACGTCGATAGATGCTTTGTCAAATTAATACCGATCCCTTTCGTCAGTTTTTGACGGAGCGATGACACGCAGCTTCTGTTTAGAGACGTGTTTTGTACTACGGCTTTCAGAACAAAAACGACATCGAATGCATGTCATTTAGCTATATCTGTCTCGTAAGGAAACATACGCAGGCTGAATTTTTATACAGACTATAAAATTACAGATTTTATAAAAATAAATTGAGACCCACAGAGAGTGACTCATAGGTGTCAAGATGTAACTGCGCAAATGAAAGAGAAATGCATTCTTATTTGCTTAAGGTAAAAACCCAAATTTAATTCAGAAACACGAAAAAAAAACCGGAACAGGAGCTTCCAATATGAGCAAGATGATTCTCGTGAGAAAACATGCATTACTAGTGGCAAACGCGACAGAAACGTACTACAAAGGCGATTACTAATACCCGTTCAGCTTCAAATAAAATCAGCACAAGGACTATGATGTCAGTTTTGAAAATTCCGGAAAATTCGTAATTTCGTGCCAACTGCGTGTTGGAGTGAAATGCGGTTGGCATTCCTGAATACACCTGTGTTTAATGTGTAACTGCCGGAAGTTTCATTGTTGTATGTCTGTTAGTCATTTTTCAGTGCTGTATTGAGTAAAACGTCCTGTCGCATAGTCTCTGAATTTCGAGATGGAAGAGTGAGAGGAGTAACGCGTCTGGATTAAATTTTGCGTGAAACTTAAGAAAACCTTTACAGAGACATACCAAATGAAGCAGGAAGCCTCCGTTGATGAAAGCCGTACTCGGTGTTACGAACGGATCACATGGTTTAAAAATGGCCGGACAGAAGTTGAAGATGAACCCTCGGTCAGGACGCCATTCGACATTCACGTCAGGAACGTCAACGGAACGCTACGGTCGCAGGTTCGAATCCTGCCTCGGGCATAGATATGTGTGATGTCCTTAGGTCACTTAGGTCTAAGTAGTTCTAAGTTCTAGGGGACTGATGACCTCAGATGTTAAGTCCCATACTGCTCAAACCTCGTATGTCAGTTATCCAGCAATGTCTGTCATTCGATATGTGCGTGTCAGACAGGCATAACTTCAACAGTAAGATACCACGAATGTTTAAAACAATGGAAAGTACGAGTACATACCCCACATTTGCAAACCACTTCATACAATAGAGTCACCATTATACTGGCGCAGAAAGACTCCATTAAGCAGCAATAACAATCCGTAGGCTACTAAACAGGCCACCAGCTGCAACTCAAAAACTATCCCCTATAGTAACTTTAAGCATTAAATTTGGAATACGCCACCTTTCTCACGAACCATATTTTGAGGCTATACTTTATGCCTAAAATTTACCACAAATATTTTGGATATGTTGCATTAAAATGTAGATCTGAGGCCGAAATGGGTCGTCAGATGGTGTTAGCTAAAAAGTTTAAAGATAACTGGAGCAACATTAGTAACAATCATTCCGCCCTATAATACCGGTGTTGGTGCTATGCGCGAGGTGTGCTTACCTGTGTTTGTGTGATTGGTTTGTGTCTCTCTTTTACTGATGAAAGTTGTGGCAGAAAGCTATATGTAAGAAGTGACTGCAGCAAACAGTGCCACTTATCGTTCAGCACACCTGCTAGATCCCTAAAATAGCTTCATCAGACCATTTCTGATACTACTTTTCCTATACTGGTTATTTGTAGTTTGTTCATTTGCAGTAATTAACGTTTTTGTGACTGTCCAATTCTGTAAATCAGCGATTCTTAAACTGTGTTCCACGGAACCTTGGAGTTCTGTGGAGGTCATGCAACGATTTCTCGAAACCTGCATACCGTTTGTAATATCGGTCGAGAACGTATCTTAAGAAACAATAACAATTAATGCCCCAGCGAAATGAAACACGTAGAATATCCAAATGAAACCATACGGTTCTAGAGACTATTTTTAGTTTAATAATTTACGTTGCGTATCAGCAGAGTGAAGGTATGAATGAAAACTTGTGCCAAAGCTGGGATTCGAATACGGATTCACTGCTCGATGCTGAGGTGCTATTCCAGTACAACTGGAGAGTTTTTGTAAATCTGCGTGAGTTTAGAGGAAATTCCAAGTGAGCTGAGACATGAATGGGAAATAGGATTGAGGACGGAGGCACGCCAGGGTAGTCCGTTTCTATTGTGCAAAGCCACTATACCCGGGTGGCGTAGTGGTTATGTCATATGCTTAGTGAGCAGAAGAAATGAGTTCGAATCTCGGACACAGTTCAAATTTTCATTCGTCTCTTCAGCCTGCTTATATACATCATAGATGTTTGAGACTTGAAAACAACAGTGGATTAACCGCCGTTTCGTTCGCTGCTGAGATGCTATTACAATAAAGTTGGTGAACCTCTGCAATACTGTTCGAGTTTACGGGGAATACCAAGCAAGCTGAGGCGTGAATGGGAACTTGGATTTATGAGGTAAGCATGTTAGGGTAATCCGTGGACTACTGCAAGCCTAATGTGCTAGGGTGGCATAGTGGTTAGCTCATATGCCTAGTGAGTAGGGACTCGGGTTCGAATCCCTGCCTTTGTACAAATTTTCATTCGTCTCTTCATGTCGGCACATACAATAGCAACTAACACTCGCTTCCAAACTCGGAAGTTTTCTGCCGAGAACTTGACTCTTCTGCTTTGAATTCAAAAACTATCTCTTTTGCTAAAGATAATTACGGTGTGAGTCTACAGACGAGCTTTTGACATGCTCTTGTTCAGGTCAGAATGATCCACAGCGGTTGGACAGGTAGATGTCAGATTCATGCCCATGGGCTCATATGCTTTTAGTAAAAGTTGTGAGGGAACATGAGACTAAAAGGTCAGGGGTGACCCTAGCAACCATAAGACATGGGTGTTGGACCTCACCAAACATAACAAATTCATCCTTTAACGAAGAATTAAAACTGGTCCACAACGCTTCCTGCTTATTATAAAATTTCGTGGTTTATGCAGGGTGATTTTTTCCACCGTGTGCGAACTCTAGAGCTTGATCGATGAGAAAATACAGAATAAAAAAGGTCTAATGAACTTCTATCCGGAAATGCATAGTTTCCTTTTTAGAGACCATTTATTCAACATAGATTGTTACAGATCCTGGTCTAATAGGCACAGTACCATGTAGCCACAGTTACAGCGTATGTTAAAAATGGTTCCCATTTGCCTCACTCAACCCATGCGTGTATGCGCCATAGCATGTTCTGTCTCACACGTTCAGATCGTCCAAGCTGCTTTCGTACAGTGTCAAAGGCAGGGTGGCGCGGGGTAGCCGCGTGGTTCGAGGCGCCTTGTCACGGTCCGTGCGGCTCCCCCCGTCGGAGGTTCGAGTCCTCCCTCTGGCATGGGTGTGTGTGTCGTCCATTGTGTAAGTTAATTTAGAGTAAGTAGTATATAGGCTTAGGGACCGACCACCTCTGCAGTTTGGTCCCATAAGACCCTACCACCAATTTCCATTTTCAGAGACAGCATGAATACGCTTCTTTGGCGTCTCCATATCTGGAATGGACTCTGCATAAACGATACTTTTGAGGTGGCCCCTCAACTATAAATCACAAAGGTTGAGATTCGGTGAACGAGCAGGTCATGCACCTGGTCCCCCTCGTCTGTTCCATCGACTAGGGAAGACACGATTGAGGCGGTCTGGACGTTAAAGGCGAAGTGGACTGGAGTACCATCATGTAGCAGCCACGTAACCCATCGAATCGTCGAAAGCATTTCTTCCGGCAGGGGAGGCAAAGTCACCCGCAAGAATCGCCGATAATTCCGACCTGTTAGGTAACGTGGAAGGAAGACAAGTCCCAAAATAGGTCGCCACTTATCCCGGCCCACACATTCAGTCTGCACGGATGCCGACGATTGGCTGTCACCATACCATGGGGGTTCTGAAGTCTATCCAGCAGATGACTGTATTGAAAGTTGTGTTGTCACCCCGTGTAGAGGTGACCTCATCTGTGATTAGGAAGGATTACGCAAATTCCGGAATCGTGGTTGCCTTGTGAAGAAACCAGTGACAAAACAGCTCCCGGTGTGGAAAGTCTGTTGCAAGTAAGCCCGGCACGCGCAGTAAATGATAAGGGTAGTAACAATTGTCATGGAGAATGTTTCAAGCGGTCGTCTGGCTTACCCTATACTGGCGAGCCAACCGCCTGGTACTGACACGGCGGTTGCCTTCCGCAGTATTTATCACATTTTCCTCCAGGTCAGGCGTCCAGTCATTTTGGGTACGTCCTTTGTGGTTTCCTGATTCCTGAAACGACTCTGTCTCAGACAAACGGCGAAACACTGTTGCAGACATTGAATACGGTACTATTGTTGCTGTACGCGGGGATAGGTCTCCCGATACAACCTTTCTGTCCACCGCCCGTTGACATTTGTCTTTCAGTAGGTTAATACCACGTCGACAAGCTTTCGATTGGAATACGGAACCATTGTGTACAGCGCAGCATCACATCCACAACAAGGTGAGTGAGAAAGAGAAGTAAATCGGACACAACATTACCAATCACTCTGGCAGGAGAGGGCGCTATGGCATGTCGTGTGAGGATGAGTATCACCCTCTATGAGGAAACCATGCATATTATAACCGTCGCCACATGGTACAGCGCATAAAAGGCCGCAGTCTCTGTAACAAAGTATGTATGGTCTTTAGCATGGAACCCACGCATTTCCGGACGTAAGTCTATTAGACCTCTTTAGTTCTGTGTCTTCTCATCGATCAATTCCTAATGTTGTACACAGTGGAAAAATCACCTTGTATATACATGAATCAGTCCCGTTCGATCTTGAGAAATGCCCAGAATACGAAATCTGACAGTTACTGACACTTGAATGTCCCAGAAAATAGTGGATACTTCAGGTGAATGAGATAAAAATCATAATCTGCGAATGAGCCACAGAGAGACAAATCTAACGCCTGAATCTTAAAAAATTCCACATGCAAGTAGTATCACTGACGTAGTCTTGATGGAGCCTTCATCGTAACAACGCGTCTGTAAGCGCTCGGAAATTCTCATACCCTGCTCGTCCAAGTTGACGTTTCTCTCCATATTCAGCACTCAACGAGGTGGAGTAGTTGTGAACGCCGAAATCGGCTGCAGAATGCAACACATCTGCTGCCAGTTGCCAGAAACACCCTACTTCCCCTCTGAAGATGCTGTCGTCCTGTGTCCACAGACCAAGTGTCTCGTTCTGTGTCTCAAGCTGAAGTGGTCTCTTCACGATCCCCAAACGAAGTGTTCTCTCCGATAACAGAGTTCTTCCTCCTCCCCACAAGTCCACTCAATTCTTGTGTGCCATTGAAAACCGCTCTGCTAAATGCTGGTCAGAGACATTTTTGTTAACAGGAAAACAGTGTCGCCATCTAAAAAAAAGTTTTACAATGTCAACTAATCGTTTAAATCCCACATACGCAGTTCTTAATCAGTTATGATTTACACACCCACTCTTCAACTATGTTTCCCGTTTCAACCAATGCGCTCATTTCTACGCCCGCATTTCTTGGGAACTGCATACTTGCTTCCCCTCCTTTGTAATTTTTCTTTTTTTAAGATTAACCATGCAGCCCTCTTACAACTATTTAGGGAAGAAGTTGTTCATCTCGTGCAAAGCGGTGCCAGGAAGTCACCCTGTTACTTCACGAGGAGACAAGATTTCCTTACATCTCACAGAATGCCGAGATCACTATCTGTTACTGACTTAACCTTGCGCAGCGTTCTCGGAAGGCGACTTTGACGTGGTGGCACTGGGTTCCAAGAATAAGATTCTGCACAAGCGGAGGTATTCGTCGAACTATGTTTTATGTGGTCTGTCATTTTCTGACTGGGTCCCATATCGGGCAGGGTGCGTTGACAATAAGCTACAGCAACACGGAGTCCCAGGTGCCTTTCTCAAACAAATCCTCGGTATTTGTGTGTTATCTGCCCCGAGTAGTCACTTCACTTCATTCCCTCGCTCTCTCCTCTGAAATGCGAGTCGCGTCTTATTTGAGGATAGGGTGAGTGGAACAAACACCATGTCGATGGCCTGGGCTTCTATGCCCAGCCACTATCATCATGGACAGAGCTAAACTACCGAGAATATTACTTGCAAAATAGCAACAATGAGAGCGGAGGAATTAACGTAAACCTAGACAGTTAATATTGAAGCCACTGACATATATAATATCACACATTATCAACTTTTTAATTTGTGGGTGCCAGCCGGTGTGGCCGAGCGGTTCTAGGTGGTTCAGTCTGGAACCGCGCGACTGCTACGGTCGGAGGTCCGAATCCTGCTTCTGGCATGGATGTGTGTGACGTCCCGGTTGGTTAGTTTTAAGTAGTTCTAAGTTCTAGAGCACTGATGACCTCAGAAGTTAAGTCCCATAGTGTGAGAGCCATCTGATTTAGACCACAAAAACATCAAATGAAAAAAAAAAAATAGAATTTTCTTATTTTGTCAGCTGTCATACTGCGTAACGTGGACAGTCATAAGCTATTCTATATCTTATTAAATCTTCCATGTATGTAGGGTGAAACATCGGAAAAAGAAATATCCAGGGTCCTACAATCGAATGCACGGTAACTCAGAGCATCACAGATTTAGCAGCCAATGTAAAGAATTAATGCACTTTTCGTTTCCGATCAAGCGAATAACTGCTACAAATGGATGAATCTCATGACGCTGATGGAATCACAACATTAATCATATTAGCTATATATCTGCACGAAAACTCATCACTGGAGGACCTTAATTTATGGAAATCGCTCCCAACACATATTTCTTTTCCTGAACAGGTTAAAATACCATAGGACAACTGCATTATTAATTGTACCGGTAGAGCAATGTCCATGAGTGGCGTAAGTAATGAGGCTGCCAAGCTTATTAATAATATTGCCGGAAACTATTCCAGCAGGCACACTATGACAGATAGGCAAGCACTTGCTGCAAAAATATATCCACTACTATTAAGAATTCTGTTGTTTGGTTCGTAAGGCCATCAACTTAATAAGACTTCCTGTACTAAATAATGGTTTGTTGAAAATGTTACGTGAAGCCGCCGGAATACGTACAAACATCTCTTCTTTTACGTTCTGGGATCACACGATTATCTCTAGGAGAGGTATAATGATGGCATTCAGGTTTCGTTTTAGAGCGCAATTTAGATGTGAAAGTCAGTTTTTTTGTACAAAAACCACCTGTTTCGAATTTCCTGTTGAAGTGACATTTTTAGAAAGATCAACTCGACCCGGGATTTCTTACTTATCGCGAATGTAGGTTCCAGGGCAAACAATAATGTGTACTTGTAGGTCACGAACAAATTCTTGCCTTGAAGTAAAGGTCTTCGGACAGTTGGTGTGGAGCAGTCAGTTTCGTCAATGAAGGTTTGATGGAGCTTTTAATCAAGATTTCCCAAATGAAAAGCAGATTACGTATAAAAATGAATTGGGAATTAAAAGCAAATTAACTGAGAGTGTACGACTTTAGAGCAGTCAGCATGAGCATACGAAACCTTTAAAGCTGACATCTCTTTCAGTTTAAATTCATATAATGTATTCACAGTTGCGAATATGGACAACCGTCAGCTGTACAGAGGAATAACGAAAAATTTGTGCCTGACGAGGCTCGAGCTCGATTCCCCATTTATCGCGGACGCTCGCCGTTATCATTAGGTCATCGGAGTATGCTTGATGGTCAGACCCAAACCTGCAGATGTCATCAACAATGTTTCTACAACCTTCTGCCATAAATAATGTATACTTTTGTACATGGGAGACATTTCGATTGAAAAGTTGCTTTTCCTGTTTGGGGGGATAAATATGATATTTCAATGCTTGTGTTGTTCAGCAGTGTGATGCAATGGTTATTCAGACATACATGGATGTCCCAAGGAACAGATACTGCGGCCGCTACAGCCATTATAAAATACATGAATTGTCTTCGCAGTTGCGAATATGGACAATCATCAGCTGTATAATGGAATGACGACAGTGAAGATTTGTGTCCGACCGGTACTCGACCCGGTATTTCTTATTTATCGCGAATGGTGACCTCACCATTAGGTTATCCGAGCATATTTCACGGCCCGACCAAAAATTCTATATCCCGTCAACCATTTTCCTACAGACTGAGCCCTGACATCCATTTAGTATGTCCCGGACTGGGGAGGCATATTAATGGAGAGGTCGCGTTCACTGTGTTCACGGATAAATACGATTTTGCAATGGCTTTGTTGTTCAGAAGTGCGATGCAATATTCCTCAGAACACGCATGTATGTGCGAAGAAAGAGGCACTTCGGCGACTACAGCCTTTATGAAATACACCAAATCCATTCACAGTTGCTAATATCCATCACCTGTGTGTATAATCGAAGGACGACAATGAAAATTTGTACCGGACTGGAGCTGGAACTGGGTTTTGTCGCTTATCATGAGCGGTCTCCTTATGATCAGACTACCCGAACACACTTCACAGCCAGACTCAAACAACCATATGTCGTCAGTCTGCACCAGTGCATCCATAATGTATATTCCCGTATAGGGGAGACTTCTAAAAAGTCGCTTGCGAGGTGTCGGCAGATAAATAAGATATTGCTGAGCCTATGTTGTTCAGAAGTACGATACAAAGTTCTTTCCGAAGGAATGTTGTATCGCAGTTTTGGAAAACACAGTCACTGCAATGTCTAATTTAAATTCATGTCGATGGCGGAAATCTGGTGCAGATGAATATTTTCAGCTGTCACAAAACGCCGAGTTGGAAATTCAATCATTTACAACTTCATATATGTATGTCCGAAAGCGGATTCTCGGCTTAGGCGTCGACGAAAAATAAATACCACAACAGACTGGGTGACGAACCTGTGTTGAGAATTCATCTCTGCCTGTTTTTCAGTAGTCCGCATATCTGTCAAATTAAGAAACTATTCAGAAGTTCTAAATTTAAGTTAATTCGATAACATTTTGATCAATTCTGAAATTTTCTTTAGACGTAAATAAATATTATTCCGAAAGAATTGTCATATTTGTTGCAAATAGTGCCTACACCAATTTCTGAATTAAAACAATAAAACGAACAGTAATTAGCGTTTCAATTTCCGAAAAGATTAAGAGCCGTTGCTACAGACAATTCGTACATGTGACTGTTCATAGACGAGGAAAGAGGAGAGACGCATTGCCCCTGGAGAAGAGGTAGTGTGTACAAACGAATGCATAATTTGGTATCGGGCGGTCGTTTGACCAAAAAGTGGCAAGGCATTTAACTTCCTCATCTGAGTTCGAGTGTGAAAGAGTGGAGAATATTGTGAGGCATTCTGGTCTGGGAGTGGATGAGGTATCAAGGAACTGTACAGCAACCGTCAATGCGAATATTCTTTCTTCCGTGATGACGGATACCACAGGGAGGTCCGCTGTTTATTATTGATTAAGATAACTTGTTTTACATCTCTTTCAGGTGCATTTATTAATGTTAGTCCTATGTGCTATGTATTTCGGGGCTATTTCGTTTCCGAACGATAGCATGAGGAACAAAATAAATACAGTAAAGGAACATAAAGCTAGCTTCCGTCTTCACTGGGAATAAGAAATGCATATTTTTTGTACTGGAAACAAAAAAGAGCAGCACCATCACTTTAGTATTTTGGAAGCCGTCTACCCGTGGCCATGGGGTAGTGTCTTTCATTAGTACTGAAAACGTCCTCCGTCCCGGATTCGAACCCTGCCCCGCTTAAATTTTGAATAAATATCACCAGCCGCGAAGACTACAGGCGTAAGAAGTCCCACTCATTCAGCTAATGGCCTTGCCGATTAGGGTGGAGGAGCGGACAGGGATTCAGGACATTCTCTTGCCCTTGGAGTGAAAACTGCCCTGATGGATGGAGATATAGGCAATGGTCAACGCTACGAGAATGCAGATGGCAATGGAAACCAACGTATTGAAGATGCAGGACATGTGGCCTTGTTGTTGTTGTTGTGGTCTTCAGTCCTGAGACTGGTTTGATGCAGCTCTCCATGCTACTCTATCCTGTGCAAGCTTCTTCATCTCCCAGTACCTACTGCAACCTACATCCTTCTGAATCTGCTTAGTGTATTCATCTCTTGGCCTCCCTCTACGATTTTTACCCTCCACGCTGCCCTCCAATGCTAAATTTGTGATGCCTTGATGCCTCAGAAAAAGCCCCTACCAACCAGTCCCTTCTTCTTGTCAAGTTGTGCCACAAACTTCTCTTCTCCCCGATCCTATTCAATACTTCCTCATTAGTTACGTGATCTACCCACCTTATCTTCAGCATTCTTCTGTAGCACCACATTTCGAAAGCTTCTATTCTCTTCTTGTCCATACTAGTTATCGTCCATGTTTCACTTCCATACATGGCTACACTCCATACAAATACTTTCAGAAACGACTTCCTGACACTTAAATCTATACTCGATGTTAACAAATTTCTCTTCTTCAGAAACGATTTCCTTGCCATTGCCAGTCTACATTTTATATCCTCTCTACTTCGACCATCATCAGTTATTTTACTCCCTAAATAGCAAAACTCCTTTACTACTTTAAGTGTCTCATTTCCTAATCTAATTCCCTCAGCATCATCCGATTTAATTTGACTACATTCCATTATCCTCGTTTTGCTTTTGTTGATGTTCATCTTATATCCTCCTTTCAAGACACTGTCCATTCCGTTCAACTGCTCTTCCAAGTCCTTTGCTGTCTCTGACAGAATTACAATGTCATCGGCGAACCTCAAAGTTTTTACTTCTTCTCCGTGAATTTTAATACCTACTCCGAATTTTTCTTTTGTTTCCTTTACTGCTTGCTCAATATGCAGATTGAATAACATCGGGGAGAGGCTACAACCCTGTCTCACTCCTTTCCCAACCACTGCTTCCCTTTCATGCCCCTCGACTCTTATAACTGCCATCTGGTTTCTGTACAAATTGTAAATAGCCTTTCGCTCCATGTATTTTACCCCTGCCACCTTTAGAATGTGAAATAGAGTATTCCAGTCAACATTGTCAAAAGCTTTCTCTAAGTCTACAAATGCTAGAAACGTAGGTTTGCCTTTTCTTAATCTTTCTTCTAAGATAAGTCGTATGGTTAGTATTGCCTCACGTGTTCCAACATTTCTACGGAATCCAAACTGATCTCCGCCGATGTCCCCTTCTACCAATTTTTCCATTCGTCTGTAAAGAATTCGCGTTAGTATTTTGCAACTGTGACTTATTAAACTGATAGTTCGGTCATTTTCACATCTGTCATCACCTGCTTTCTTTGGGATTGGAATTATTATATTCTTCTTGAAGTCTGAGGGTATTTCACCTGTCTCATACATCTTGCTCACCAGATGGTAGAGTTTTGTCAGGACTGGCTCTCCCAAGGCCGTCAGTAGTTCTAATGGAATGTTGTCTACTCCCGGGGCCTTGTTTCGACTCAGGTCTTTCAGTGCTCTGTCAAACTCTTCACGCAGTATCGTATCTCCCATTTCATCTTCATCTACATCCTCTTCCATTTCCATAATATTGTCCTCAAGTACATCGCCCTTGTATAAACCCTCTATATACTCCTTCCACCTTTCTGCCTTCCCTTCTTTGCTTAGAACTGGGTTGCCATCTGAGCTCTTGATATTCATACAAGTGGTTCTCTTCTCTCCAAAGGTCTCTTTAATATTCCTGTAGGCAGTATCTATCTTACCCCTAGTGAGACAAGCCTCTACATCCTTACATTTGTCTTCTAGCCATCCCTGCTTAGCCATTTTGCACTTCCTGTCGATCTCATTTTTGAGACGTTTGTATTCATTTTTGCCTGCTTCATTTACTGCATTTTTATATTTTCTCCTTTCATCAATTAAATTCAATATTTCTTCTGTTACCCAAGGATTTCTATTAGCCCTCGTCTTTTTACCTACTTGATCCTCTGCTGCCTTCACTACTTCATCCCTCAGAGCTACCCATTCTTCTTCTACTGCATTTCTTTCCCCCATTCCTGTCAATTGTTCCCTTATGCTCTCCCTGAAACTCCTACAACCTCTCGTTCTTTCAGTTTATCCAGGTCCCATCTCCTTAAATTCCCACCCTTTTGCAGTTTCTTCAGTTTCAATCTGCAGTTCATAACCAAGAGATTGTGGTCAGAATCCATATCTGCCCCTGGAAATGTCTTAAAATTTAAAACCTGGTTTCTAAATCTCTGTCTTACCATTATATAATCTGTGGCCTATAATTCAAAAAATGTCCATTAGCAAAATATTCAGACTAGACCCCTTCCGGGTCTCTGAGATGGGACTGCCAATGGGGAGGCGATCATGAGACAAAGATTGAACTACCAAAGATAGGGTAACGTTCAAACAATCGGGGCGTGGAATGTCAGAAGTTTGAACGTGGTAAAGAAGCTAGAAAGTCTGGAAAGGGAAATGCTAAGGTTTCATTTAGACATAGTGGGGAATAGAGAAGTGAAATGGAAAGAAGACAACGATTTTGGTGAGATGAGTACAGAGTAATATCGACAGCAGCAGAGAATGGTATAACGGGAATAAGATTCGTTGCGAATAGGATGGCGGGCAGAAAGTGAGTTACTCTGAACGGTTCAGAATCGACAGCACTAAAACACCGACAGCTGTATTTACATGCCGACACCGTAAGCCAAAGGTGAAGAGATGAAGTGTATGAGAATAATGATTCGGCACGTATAGGAAGATGAAAATCTGATAGTCATGGGGTACTGGAATGGCGTTGTAGGGGAAGGAGTAGAAGAAAGGATTGCGGGAGAATATGGGATTGGTACTATGAATGAGAGACCGAGCTAGGTGGCGCAGTGGCTAGTACACTGGACTCGCATTCGGGAGGACGACGGTTCAATCCCGCGTCCGGCCATCCTGATTTAGGTTTTCCGAGATTTTCCTAAATCGCCACAGGCAAATGCACGGCCGACTTCCTTCCCCGTTCTTCCCTAATCCGATCAGACCGATGACCTCGCTGTCTGGTCTCCTCCCCCAAACAAACAACCAACCAACCAACCAATATGAATGAGAGAGAAGAAAAAGTAATTGACTTCCGGAATAAATTTCAGCTAGTAATTATAAATACTTTGTTCACGAATCACAGGAGAAGATGGTATAATTCGCTGGGAGATACGGAAAGATTTCAGTTAGACTACATCATGGATTGTAAGGCGTTCCCAAGCCGGATGTAGACTTTCATCACAATTTAGAAGAGATGAAGCGTGGGCTGAAGGTTAAGAGATTAGCCAGGAAGAATCAATGCGCAAAGAAGTGGTACACGGTAGTAATAGGGAATGAGGAGATACGCTTGAAGTTCAAAGATACTGTAGATACGGCGATAGGGACTAGCTCATTCGGCAGTTCACTTGAAGAGGAATGGACTCTCTCAAAAGGACAGTCACAGAATTTGAAAAAAAATGATAAGTAAAAAGTAAATGCGAAGAAACCATTGGTAACAGAGGAAATATTTCAGGTGATTGGTGAAAGAAGGAAGTAGTAAGATGTTTAGGGAAATTCAGGAATATAGAAATACAAGTCACTTAGGCATGAAATATCAAATAGGAAATTCGGGAGAAAAATGGCTCTGAGCACTATGGGACTCAACATCTGAGGTCATGAGTCCCCTAGAACTTAGAACTACTTAAACCTAACTAACCTAAGGACATCACACACATCCATGCCCGAGGCAGGATTCGAACCTGCGACCATAGCGGTCACGCGGTTCCAAACTGAAGCGCCTAGAACCGCATGGCTACAACGGCCGGCTGAAATTCGGGGAAGCTAAGGCGAAATGGCTGCTTGAAAAACGTGAAAAAATTGAAAAAGAAATGTTTGTCGGAAGGACTGATTCAACATATAGTGATGTCGAAACAATCTTCTTTGAAATTAAGGCTCTATCATTAACAGTGTAATGGCAACTCCGCTGTTAAATGCAGAGAAGAGAGCGCATGAGTGGAAAGCGAGCACTGAAGACCTCTATGACATGGCCGACTTGTCTGATGATGTCATAGCAGCGTGGAGTGACCGCGCGGTTTGGGGCACCATGTCACGGATTGCGCCGCCACTCCCGGCGGAGGTTCGAGTCCAACCACAGGCATGGATGTGTGTGTGTTGTTGTTAGCTTAAGTTAGTTTAGTTTAAATAGTGTGTAAGCCTATGGATGTGATAGAAAGAGCTCGGACTTTGCAGCGCGAATACCTACACTCTAGCAATACATACTGTGACAACACTCTTATCGTATCGCATGTACGGCAATTACCACCCATCAGGCTGCATGAGTAGTGCTGTACAGTGGATAGCGTTTTGGGTTAGCATGCAGGGGTTCGAGGTCGTTTCTGGTAGACTCTACTCTTCACACCGGCTGGGGTGGCCGAGCGGTTCTAGGCACTACAGTCTGGAACCGCGCTACCTCTACGGTCGTAGGTTCGAATCCAGCCTCGGGCATGGATGTGTGTGATGTCCTTAGGTTAGTTAGGTTTAAGTAGTTTTAAGTTCTAGGAGACTGATGACCTCAGAAGTTAAGTCCCATAGTGCTCAGAGCCATTTGAACCAATAGTCATGACACAATGAATTCTGCAGGACTGTCCAAAAATCCATAAAGGTACGAGGGGGTGGAGATCTCTTCTGAACAGCACGCTACAATGCATTCCATATGTACTCAATAATGTTCATGTGTGGGGAGTTTGGTGTTTAAAGTCAGAGGAGTGTTCCTGGACCCACTCTGTAGAAATTATGAAAGTGTGGGGTGTCGCATTTTAATGATGGAATTGCCCAAGTCCGTCGGAATGCTGAATGGACACGAATGGATGCAGGTAATCAAGACGCTTAGATACGTGTCCACCTGTCAGAGTCGTATCTAGATGAAACAGTAACCCCGTATCACTACAACTGCACCCTCCGCACACCATTTCTGAGCCTCCACCAGCTTAAACAGTCCCTTGCTGACATGCAGGGTCCATGGATTCATGAGGTTGTCTCCATACCCGTACACGTCCATCCACTAGATACAATTTCAAACGAGACTCGTCCGAACAGGCAAAATATTTCCAGTCATCAACAGTCCAACGTCGGTGTTGACAGGCCCAGGCGAGGTGTAAAGCTTTGTGTCGTGCAGTAAACAAGGGTACACCAGTCGGCCTTCGGCTCAGGACGCCCAAATTGATGATGTTTCGTTGAATGGTTTGCACTCTAACACTTGTTGATGGCCCAGCATTGAAATCTGCAGCAATTTGCGGAAGGGTTCCACTTGTGTCACGCTGATCGATTTTCTTCAGTCGTCGTGGGTCCCGTTGTTGCAGGATCTTTTTCGGCAGCATCGATGTCGGAGATTCGATGTTTTACCGGATTCCTGATATTCACGGTACACTCGTGAAATGGTCATACGAGAAAATCCCCACATCATCGCTACCTTGGAGATATTGTGTCCCATGACTCGTGCGCCGACTATAACACCACGTTGAAACTCACTTACATCTTGCTAACAATAATCGATCTAACAACTGCACCAGAGGCTTGTTGTCTTATATAGGCGTTGCCGACAACAGCACCGTTTATTGCCTGTTTCCATATCTCATTATTTGAATACACATGCCTATACCAGTTTCTTTGGCGCTTCAGTGCATTACCGAAGGAAAGAGTTAAGTCCAAACCGCTAGTAACTCTCTGCCTGTGCTATCAATGAGTAACAGCAGCAACACCGAACGCCTGCGACGGACTTCACGAAGGAGCGAAGACGTCGCATGAGCGAGTATAACACACTGAAAGCACGCAGTAATCCGTGCCTAACAGACAAACAGGCAGAGCTCTGCGGCTACCGTTTACACTGACAAGGCCCCAATGGTTTTGCTCTGTTTGGAAACAGTGAAATGTTAGTGCAAGAAGAGAAGCATTCTAATAAAATCTGAATGGTTTTATCTCAGAAATATAAGAATTTGCTTAATGGTGTTCCCTCTCGTGTTGTTTAATGTATTATTTACTTATTAAACACTCCTCAGTAACAGTGATATTTATAAAACTTCATTTTAATGTCGCCGCTTACTGGCCTTTAGAATGGAAAACCGACAGAAGTCACCCTCGGGGAAAGTTAGTTTTGATTTCGGAGAATTGTTTGAACACCGAAGCAATATATACCCTACGACTTATGGTAGAAATAGCTTAAGCCAAAGCGAACATACATTTTGTAGCATTTTAAGATTAGGATAAATGACTATGTCGCCTGGAATACATTATTTCAATTTCTGAATCTAGCAGGGGCCAACAGAAGCATAGGTCTTAATTTGAGGACGAGATTTCTGAGAATTTACATTTACAGCACTGCATTGTATGTCAGTGATAAATGGGTGTGGAGAAACCGGAGCAGAAGAGAACAGAAGTATATAACTTTTATTGCTACAGAAGAACGTTGAAAACTGGTGGCCTGATAAGATATGGAATAAGGAGGTTGTCCACAGAATCGGTTATGAAAGGAATATATGGAAAATACTGACAAGAAGAAGGGACAGCATCACGGGACATATGTTGAGAAAAAAAGGGGGCAAATGGCTCTGAGCGCTGTGGGACTTAACATCTGAGGTCATTCCCCTAGAATTTAGAACTACTTAAACCTAGCTAACCTAAGGCCATCACACACATCCATGCCCGAGGCAGCATTCGAACCTGCGGCCGTAGCGATCGCGCGGTTCCAGACTGAAGCGCCCAGAACCGCTCGGCCACAACGGCCTGCCATTTTGAGGCATGAGGGAATAACTTGTATGGCAGGTTGATAGAGGGAACCGTAGGACCTAGAGAGTAAAAATTGTAGAGGAAGGCAGAGATTGTAATACATGCAGCAAATGATTGCGGACATAGGCTGGAAGTGCTGCGAGATGAAAATGTTGGTTCAGGAAAGGAATTCGTAGCAGGCCGTATCATATCAGTCAGAAGACCGATGATACAAAAAACCAGGCGTAAAATTAAAGGAGCGAAAAGCCATTTACAACTTGTACAGAAATTAGAAGACAGTTGTGAGTCGAAGGGCATCAAAGAGAAGCAGTGTGCGAGGAGAGGATGAAACGCGGTTGTTGTCTATCGCCAGTGTTATTCCATTTGTAAATTCAGTAAGCTGTGAAGGAAAGCAAGCAAGAATTTGGAAAATGAACAAATGTTCAGAAAAGCGAAATAAAAGCTTTGCGGTTGGCCGATTACATTGCAGTTATGCCGGAGTCGGCAAAGAAGCACAGCTGAATGGAATGGATAGGAGGAAGTAAGATGAACAGTCACAAAACTAAAACAAAAGATATGGAATACACTAAGATTAAAGCAGGCGATGCTGAAGGAATCAAATTAGGAAGTGTGACACTAGAAGAATAGGTGCGTTTTACGATAGCAGAAATAGAAAGCATACGAAAAGTAAAATAACAATGGCAGGAAAAGTGTTTCTGAGGGAGTTAAATTTGTTAACATATAGTGCATGGTCTTGTGTGAAAGTGAAACATCGCTGATAGACAGTGTGGACAGTAAAAGAACAGAAGCTTTTGAAATGTGGTGCCACAGTACAAAGCTGTAGATTAGTTGCGTAGACTGAGTCACTAATAGAATTGGCGAGAAAATTTGTACCATAACTTGACTAAAAAGAAAGCCATCGGCGATAGGTTGTATTCTGAGACACCAGGAAAAACGTCAATTTAGTATATAACTGAAATGTGGATGATTTAAAGTGGATAGGGAGGCCAAGACACGAGTACAATAATCGGTTTGAAATGGGTGCGGGTTGCAGCTCTATTCGGAGATGAAGAGGCTTGCACAGCATAGAGTAGCGTGAAGAGCTGCTCCAGACCGGTCGTCGGAGTGAAGACCACAACAACAACAACAACAACAACTGGTCTCGACCACTGTGCCACATTCGTTGCGATATTCGAGAGTACAACATTTGGTAAGGAGCATAATGCCATCATTTGGGCAGATATTAAAAAAAGGAACACCGTGAAGCCTGCAAACTGCCTTGTCTCACATGTTTTGGCAGAAACGTAACAAATGAGTTAGCAAAACCTACGTAACGGTACAGTAACAAATTCCCTGCGTTAGTCATCCCATTTTTATTCTACAAGAGCTACAATGATGAGCCAAAACATTGTGACCCATTGCTTAACAGCTTTTTTGTTCGTCTTTGGAACAAAATACACCACTGATTCTGCTTATCAGTGATCCGACAGTTTATTGGTAAGTTTGTAGAGGTGTGTGATATTAGCTGTCCACGCACAGGTCATATAATCCGTGTAATAACGGGCCGTTATTTTGCGTGCCCCGTGATGGCGCCCGATGGCGACCTACACGGGTTCTACTGGATTTATTGTGGTGTCACCGTCAGACACCACACTTGCTAGGTGGTAGCTTAAATCGGCCGCGGTCCTCTAGTACATGTCGGACCCGCGTGTCGCCACTGTGTTATCGCAGACCGAGCGCCACCACATGGCAGGTCTCGAGAGACTGACTAGAACTCGGCCCCAGTAGTACGGACGACCTAGCAAGGCGCAGTTATCCATATCTGGAGAGAGTCTCACTTGTGTTCACCATAGAGATGTACAAGAAGAAATTAAAGATAAGTATATGAGAAGCTCCGTTCTTTTCTTTATAACTTTTACCACATATCCTGTTTCAGATTTAACGCAAGACGGCGTGAGTTGACGCGTGCCCTATCGGCTACTTCATTGTGGACTGGCTGCTCTTGTCAGTCCACAACATTGGCGACTAGGATTGAAGGATTGTTCTTTTTTCCCTTGCTTTGCTCTGAATTGCTTGTGTCATGGCTTCGCCACAATCTCCGGATGTACTGTCCGAATTTTTTCGCTTGCAGAATCAGCAGACGCAGGCGTTATTGGATGCCCTTGGACAGCTCGTCCAGGGTCAACGTGTGCTGCAACACGATGCGGCAGCCGCCGCTTCATCGCTACCGCAGCCACAACACGCCGTTGCACCGCCCTTCCGTAATTTTGATTCAACCCACGAGTCCTGGCCGGAATGGTCCCGCCAGTTCGGCTTTCATCTCGCCGCCTACAGAATTCAAGGTAATGAGCGGCAGCCGTTTTTGCTTTCTTGTGTCGGTGTGTGCACCTACCGTGTGATAGTGAAATTGTTTCCCCGACGCGACGTAGCAACTCTGTCCTACGAAGAAATTTTGTCGGCGTTAGATGCCTATTTCAAGGAAACAGTAAATGTCGTTGCCAAATGGTATACGTTCTTTCGTACAAAACGTACGGCCGGTCAGACTAATAGGGAGTGGGTTGCGACATTGCAAGGACTTACTAGGGATTGTGAATTTCAGTGTGAATGTGGCCTCCCTTATTCAGATACTATGGTGCGTGATGCAATAGCACAGAACGTTTCTGATGTTCGCATACGGGAACAGATTTTGAAACTAGTTAATCCCTCCCTTCAACAAGTGATAGACATATTGGACAGGCAAGACACACATGACTTTGCTCAGGACTCGTTTGAAACTTCGCCAGCAGTGTGTCACATTAACCGGCCCGCCGGGCCCGCTGCACGGGACGCTAGGCGGCCCTCGCGCCCGTCAGCGCAGCGGCAGCCTAGCTCGCACACACGTGCGCCGCGTAAGCAAGCAAATGAAGTTCTAAAATCATGCCCGCGGTGTGCAACTAGACATTCGCGTGAAAATTGCCCATCCCGCCAAGCTACTTGCTTTTACTGTCATAAGAAAGGACATGTACAAAGTGTTTGCCAGAAAAGGCTTAGATCGGACAATCACAACAATTCCCGGCCCTTTGCTTCGCGCCGGAATCGAACCGAGGACACTCAGGCTCGTGGACCTTCGCCCATGGACATTCATGTCGTTCATTCCACCCCGTCCTGTGCCACTTTATCTAACAGTGACTGTGTTCGTCCCACAAAAAGTGTGCGTCGACGTCGCCGGAAATCCCGTACAGTCGCAAGTGCTTCTGTACCTGTATCAGTTCAAATTGCACGTGAACGTCGTTCTTGTCGTCAGCAGGACAATAAACTTTTTGTGGACTTAGACTTTGAAGGCAAAGTGATCCCATTCCAGCTCGATACCGGAGCTGCAGTTTCATTGCTCAATCACGCCACGTACGAACAACTGGGCGTCCCTCCGTTGCGTGCCGCGAATGTTCAGCTCAATAGTTACTCAGGGCAGCGGATACCTGTGTTAGGATAGTGCAGCCTTCTTGCAACTTACAAAGGACAAACAAAACTTGTGTCATTTTACGTTCTTCGTTCTTCTACGGCAGTGAAATTGTTTGGTTTACATTTATTTCAGTTGTTTAATTTGTCTATCGTAAATCAGGTCCTATCAGTGAATCAGACTGTGCCTTCCGCCAGTGTTTCTCGTCTATGTGAAGAATTTGTAGACATTTTTGCACCGGGCCTTGGTTGCGCTAAGAATTATGCAGCGCATTTGGAACTGAAAGCAAACGCGCAACCGAAGTTTTTCACAGCGCGCACTGTTCCCCATGCATTGCGTGATGAGGTCGCAAGAACATTACACGATTTAGAATCTCAAGGTGTAATTGAACGTGTGCAGGCTTCTCTCTGGGCTTCACCCTTAGTAATTTTGCCAAAACCTTCCGGAAAATTGAGACTTTGTGTGGACTTCAAGGCAACTGTGAATCCACAACTTGTGACTGCAACTTTTCCTTTGCCCCGCCCGGAAGATCTTTTTGACAAACTGCGCCCGGGAACATATTTTTCAAAGTTGGACCTAGCAGATGCGTACTTGCAAATACCGGTGGACGAAGAATCCCAGCGCGTCTTGGTGGTAAACACGCATCTTGGTTTGTATCGCTTCAACAGACTGCCATTCGGGTGTGCATCTGCACCTGCATTGTTTCAGCAATATTTACAAACTGTTTGTGCGTCGGTCCCTACTGCTGCGAACTATCTGGACGATATTGTGACCTCCGGAAAGACAGAAGCCGAACATTTGCAAAATCTCCGAACGTTATTTCAGGTCTTGCGACAAAATGGTCTTCGCTTGAGGAAGGACAAATGTGTGTTTTTTGCTTGGGACTTACCCTACCTGGGCCATGTCCTCAATGCCCAAGGAATACATCCGAGTCCAGAGCACCTCCGTGCCATACAGGATTTGCCGTCACCGCAGAACTTGAAACAGCTGCAGAGTGTGTTGGGGAAACTTAATTACTCCCATAAATATGTTCCCCATGCCTCTTCCATTTCAGCTCCGTTTCATCGCTTACGCCGTAAAGGTGTTCCGTTCGTCTGGACGACGGAATGCGAATGCGCCTTTCGCCAGTTGAAATCGGCGTTGCTTTCACATACTTGCCTTACGCCATTCGATCCCCGAAAACCTCTTTTGTTGATGGTAGATGCATCGGATTTCGGGATCGGTGCTGTGCTTGCGCACAAAGATGGATCGCATGATCGCCCTATTGCCTCTGCGTCAAAATTGCTCTCATCTGCGCAAAGAAATTATTCCCAGATAGAGAAAGAAGCTTTGGCTCTCGTATTTGGTGTTACGAAGTTTTATGATTTCTTGTATGGTCGTCACTTTACCATCCTCACAGACCACAAACCTTTGACATCGCTTTTTCATCCGAACACGCCTGTACCTCCACGTACAGTGCAGAAATTCATTCGCTGGTCTCTTTTTCTCTCGCAGTACCGCTACGATATCTTGTATCGGTCCACTGCTAAGCACGGAAACGCTGATGCGTTGTCCCGTTTACCTGTTGCCGAGGATAAAGCATTCGATTCTTCCGAACTTGCTTGCATGTTCATTGATGCGGAAACCGATGACGTGGTCGAATCGTTTCCGATTGATTTTCGTCGTGTAGCTACGGCCACAGCTGTTGACCTTGTCCTTGCTACTGTTTTGCGTTTTGTTGCTACGCAATGGCCCTTGTCAAAGTCACGGATCGATTATCCGTTGGTTCGCCGATTTTTTGCTCACAAGGAGAGACTTTTTGTACGACGTGGTGTTTTGTTGTTGCGTTCTGATAATGATCAGTCTCGGGTTGTGGTCCCACGTTCGTTACAGTCTTCTGTCTTAAAGCTTCTCCACCAAGGACATTGGGGTATAGTGCGAACAAAACAACTTGCTCGTCAGCACTGTACTTGGTTCGGAATCGATGCTGCGATTACGAATATGTGCTCTTCTTGCGTGGCGTGTGCTGAACACCAGGCCGCCCCGCCGCGGAAATTCTTTGCATGGCCGACAACCACTTCCCCTTGGCAACGCTTGCACATCGATTTTGCTGGTCCATTCTGGGATGCTCGATGGTTGGTTGTGGTCGATTCTTTCAGTCATTTTCCGTTTGTTGTCCGGATGTCTTCAACGACGTCATCTGCCACCATCCAAGCGTTGTCCTCTATTTTTTGCATTGAAGGTCTACCACAGACTATTGTTTCCGACAGTGGCCCACAATTCATGTCTGCAGAATTTCAGTCTTTCTGCAAGGCCAATGGTATTCAACAACTGGCATCCGCGCCGTTTTCGCCTCAGTCAAACGGTGCCGCTGAACGATTGGTCCGGACTTTCAAGTCACAGATGTTGAAGTTGAAAGAGTCGCATTTTCGAGAGGACGCATTGTTGCTCTTTTTGTCCTCGTATCGCTCTCAGCCCCGCGATGGTCGCTCGCCGGCTGAGCTGCTCCATGGTCGTTCTCATCGAACCTTGATGTCTTTGCTGCATCCGCCGCATCAGGTTCCTGTGCTGCGCCAGACTCCTGCTTTTGCTCCTGGCGACGTTGTCTATTATCGCAACTTTCGCGGTTCACGGCGTTGGCTCGCAGGGCGCATTCTTCGCTGCCTCGGCCGCACGATGTATTTGGTTTTGGGGGCCTCTGGTGAGGTGCGTCGGCATCTCAATCAGCTGCGCCTCTGTCGTCGCCTGGGTTCTGCCGCTCCCCGTCTGCTGTCAGCGACGGGGCCGTCCGGTCAGCGCCCTGGGGACCCATCTACTGGCTCGCCTCATCCCCCGGTGTTCCCGACGCTGCCTTCCATTTTGCCTCATGGCGCCGCGCCGCCGCAGCCGCCGCAGCCGCCCCCGGCGCCGCCCGCAGTGGACGCGTCGCTGCAACCCCCACGCGCCTCCCTGGGTCACGCGCCGCCGCTTGCTTCCCGTGACCAGCCGTCCTCCGCCATGGAACTATTGCCCGCTCCGGACCAGATGTCGTCATCGCGCGTCGGATTCCCCGACGCCATGGAGGTCGACCCTTCGGCCCCTCCTGTCTCATTACGGGCGCATACACTGCATGTTGACGTGCAGCCTGGACTAGGTTTTCAGACGTTTCCTAGCTCCCCTCGGACCGAATGGCAGGGTGCGGGTGGCACAGCCTCGCCTGTTGTTAGGCTCCCCACCTCATCGCCTACGTCAACATGGGGTCCTCCCCACGGCGGACGGAAGCCTTATAACACGACCGTTCGCCGATTTGCGGGGGAGGAATGTGGTGTCACCGTCAGACACCACACTTGCTAGGTGGTAGCTTAAATCGGCCGCGGTCCTCTAGTACATGTCGGACCCGCGTGTCGCCACTGTGTTATCGCAGACCGAGCGCCACCACATGGCAGGTCTCGAGAGACTGACTAGAACTCGGCCCCAGTAGTACGGACGACCTAGCAAGGCGCAGTTATCTCACTTGTGTTCACCATAGAGATGTACAAGAAGAAATTAAAGATAAGTATATGAGAAGCTCCGTTCTTTTCTTTATAGCTTTTACCACATATCCTGTTTCAGATTTAACGCAAGACGGCGTGAGTTGACGCGTGCCCTATCGGCTACTTCATTGTGGACTGGCTGCTCTTGTCAGTCCACAACATTTATATCTCGCGAATCTGATCGCACAGACATCTACGTGAGTTCACTACAATGCAGCTCCTACCACTGTAGCACGGTTCTGGCTCCGAAACAACAATTACACTGTTGAAAGACAGTATCTCCATCGGGGAAGATAATAAGCGTGAAGGGACGCAGGTGGTCTGAACCAGTCAGCGTGTCTTCGATTACTACCAAAGGTCCCGTAGAAGTGCAGAAGAATGTCTCCCTTAGCATAGTGTAATCCCAACAGCCTGTGTCCGTAGCACGCTGCACATTTCGAGCCTCCGTTCACCTCCACGACGGCCTTTGGTGATATCCTATGGACCTATTGTAGCAAAAATATGACTCACCCAAAGAGCTGACACGTTTCCTTTGATCCACGGTCGAATCCTGATGGTCCCGAGCCCAGTGCATTCGTAATTGACGGTGTCTTTGGATCAAAATGTGGACATTTAGGGATAACTTGCTGCGGAGGTCCATGTTCGAAAATGTACGATGAACGCTGTGCTCCGAAACACTTGTGCGTGCATCACTATTGCGCTCTTTTGGGAAAGATGCCACACATCACTATCTATCGCAATTTGCAAAGCATACAAGCCTCCGAAGTCGTGGACGTCCAGCCATTTCACGCCTAGTAGTAGTTTCACCTCTTTCCGTAGCTGCTCACGACAGTAGCACGTTAACATTCGACCAGCTTCGTTGTTTTCGAGATTCTCGTGCGCCGTGCACGGCTCGTGGTCTTGCCATTTATTGTTTGTCATCTTCTATTACGGTACTGCCGCCTCGTTTTCTTATTCTATTTACAGGCGTCACTAACTTCCTGCCTCACTTGGCCTTGAGCGGCAGCAGCAGCGCGTATCGATAAGTGCACTGTCGTACCATCTCTGGAGCGACAGATAGTAGTTCCGGGTCGTTGTGTGTCTGACGGTCAGTTGGAGACGGACCAGCAGTGCAGTCGGGACGTAGCAGCAGTGAAGTCGGGGACGGAGCGACGGTGAAGCGCGGACAGCCGATGCTCGCCGACCGCTGGCGACACACATGAACTGTCCGACGGAAGGAGACTGGAGCGGGAATGACCGTTGGTTGGTCGTTCGGTCAGTCGTCTCATCGGCCGGCGCATATTTGGTCCTTTCACTGTTTCCGGGTCTGGGAGTCGGTCGGTTGGCGAGGATTAGCAAGAAAGTATCCGTCGCGCGTACTCTGGCTGGGGCCGTGCACGCGCGGTTGGAGTGTGAGGTGCTGCTTGCGGGTGCCACGAATTTCGTCGCTCACCGATCTTGGACATTAAAGTTGAGTCCTCACTTAACCTACTATCTAGCCTTAACTGTTTACATTTCTTCGTTTGATCCTAGTTGTCGCTTTTTGGACATTTCCACGAGCATCAACGTGTATGTATTCAAGTCGGCTAGGATTCCAGCCGCCTTCCTGTGGAGTTTAACTTGATTTATTCCTTGTTATTGAAGTAGACCTGCGGTATCTTCTGCCTTGTGGCCGTTGACGTTCCGGCTACCTCCCCTGATCTTTGACGCAATTTTCGGCAGTGTATTTTCCTCGTCGTGTTGTTGCTGTCCAGCGCGGCGTGTAGTTCGACAGTTGAGATGTTGTTGGTTGTTGTGGGCGTCAATATACTGTGTGTCAAAAAAATGGTTCTAATGGCTCTGAGCACTATGGGACTTAACTTCTAAGGTCATCAGTCCCCTAGAACTTAGAACTACTCAAACCTAACTAACCTAAGGACGTCACACACATCCATGCCCGAGGCAGGATTTGAACCTGCGACCGTAGCGGTCGCTCGGTTCCAGACTGTAGCGCCTAGAACCGCTCGGCCACTTCGGCCGGCTACTGTGTGTCGCTGTAATGAAATCTTGTGGTCGTTTTACTAGTGGAGTGGAACTGATTTTGTTGACTGGTCTGTCGGCTGTCTGTCGGTTGGGTTGCCTTCAGATTAAGAAGTCGTTGGACATGCTGCCTCTCTCACCTAAACGGGCTTTAATGTTACAATCTCAGCCTGACCATCAGAAACCTCTGAGCGCCTTTCCTTGTGAGATTGTTATTCTTTTACCTGGGGCCTTCAGCCGAATTTTACATAAGATGTTTTAATATAAGGACTTCTGCCTTTTTAATTGAAACTCGTTTTCTAGGCCTTAAGCCGATAAACATATTTTGTTGATATGTGGCCTTGAGCCGAGTATTAATACATCTTAAATTAATGTTCTAGTCTTGCCCTTAAGGCATGAGATTGTTATTCTTTCAGGACCATTCAGCCGAATTTTATATGAAATGTTTTAAGATACGGCCTTCTGCCTTTTAAAATTGAAACTCTTTTTTCTAGGGCTTAAGCCGTTAATTTTTTTGCTGATATGTGGCCTTCAGCCGAGTTTTAATATCTCTTCAATTAATGTTTCTGTCTTGCCCTTAAGGCATAACATTTTATGCTTTTGTATGGGGCCTTTAGCCGAATTTTGCATTGAATGTTTTAAGATAAGGCCTTCTGATTGAAACTCCTCTTATTGCTTAATATGCGGCCTCCAGCCAAGTTCTTTTTTATTTTTTTTTTAAATCTAATGGGACTTGACTGCTAAGGTCATCAGACACCCTAAGCTTACACACTATTTGACCTAAATTATCCTAAGGACAAACTCACACACTCATGCCCGAGGGAGGACCCGAACCTCCGCCGGGATCAGCCGCACAGTCCGTGACTGCAGCGCCTAGACCGCTTGGCTAATCCAGCGCAGCCCAGCCAAGTTCCTTTAAAATTAAATTGCTAAGGCCTTCAGCCTGTTTAGATTGTAGATTTAGAAAACATTTTTGGGTGAAACCTCCAGAAGAACCTTGTATTTCAATTTCTTGCTTAGGCCTTGTGTCTTAGATTTTGAGTGTGGCCTTCAGCCGATCTAAAGTTAATCAAAGGAGGTCGATTAAAGTCTTGAGTGTTTTGCATCCTTCTTGTAATACTGTGTGTTGATAAATAAAGTCTGTATGTTGAGTGCAACTGACAGCAACTTATTTTGGCCCCTTTCCCCAACCTAATCCGCTCTGTCTTGCTAGCCCAGGCATTTCAACTCGTTTACAGGGTCTGCGTAGTAATAATCTGCTCTTTGTCAACATTGCAATGTTGGAGTACATCTGCTACTAGGAAAGATGGAAGGCTTTTCAATGTCAGTCTTCTGAGGAGTAAGACAAAGCGCTACAAGAAAGTCGCTCGTGAACTCCTGTATGCTGATGATGCTGCAATTGTTGCGAACTCTGCAGAAGAGCTGCAAGAGCTAGTATCAAGATTTAGTCACGCATGCCACCTATTCTCGATGAGTGTAAACAGCAGTATGACCGTTATTATGGTTCAGGGTGCTAACACAAAGCCGAATATCACACTAGATGGCACTACTCTGCAAGTCGTAGATAACTTCTGCTATCTTGGATCTATCATAGAATCAAACATGCCTGTTGACAAGGAAACTGATGCTCGCATTGGAAGAGCTGCCACAACTTTTGGTTAACTCTCTACACGTGCTTGGAGAAACAACAAACTCTCTTTGACCACCAAAATTCTTGTATATCAAACTTGCGTCCTAGGTATCCTTTTGTATGCAACGGAAACATGGACTACCTATGCCAAAGAAGAACGTCGCCTTAATGCTTTCCACATGCGGTGCCTGAGATCCATCCCCGGAGTAACGTGGAAGGACCGAGTGACCAACGAAGCAGTGCTATCTAAAACTAACTGCAACAGTATTTCAGCTATCTTGAAGCAGAGACGCCTCCGCTGGCTGGGACACGTCCACCGTAAGGATCCTGACAGATTACCACGTGAGGTGAGGGTTGGAGAGGTCTCTATAGCCAAAAGACCTGTAGGACGTCCTCTATTGAGGTTCAAGGACTCCTGTAAACGAGATATTGAGAGCTTTGGAATCGACACAAACAGATGGGAGGCACAGGCTAGCATGAGACCAGTGTGGCGTGATGATATATCATATGGAGTGTCGAAGCCTGATGAAGGCTTGTTAGGCAGATTAAGGCAGAAAAACCTTCGCAATGCTACCACTGCTCCTGCCTTAGCCGCCAGATACACTTGTGACAATTCCGGCAAGAGATACCGTGCTGCCATTGGCTTGACAAGTCATATGAAAAAATGCAACCCATAACCACACAGACACTGCAACAATCATTACCAAGATGTCGTGGCCAATATATATTTGTCAAAGTCGCTTATCTCAGATGATTACACCATTTGCAGCCCATATCATCGCTAAGGTGATCCCCATCCGTGTCTGCTCCGCCTGCATACTTTTGTTACCGCCTTACGTGCGCGCAGCGCCAACAGGTGCCATCCAGCGTCGCGTTAGGCATTGATCATAATGTTTGGTTTTATCACTATATTTTGCATATGCAAACGATGCAAAATCAGTTAAGATTACGTAGAACATATTTTTATTCGGGCTGTGACTCGTCCGTTTAGATTTAAGGTACTTTGTAGGTAACGTTAAGCAAGACATCTACATGTAGATACATCATACTCCGCAAGCCACCTGACGGTGTGTGGCGGAGGGTACCCTGAGTGCCACTATCGGTTCTCCCTTCTATTCCAGTCTCGTATTGTTCGTGGGAAGAAGGATTATCGGTATGCTTCTGTGTGGACTCTAATCTCTCTGATTTTATCCTCATGGTCTCTTCGCGAGATATACATAGGAGGGAGCAATATACTGCTTGACTCTTCGGTGAAGGTACGTTCTCGAAACTTCAACAAAAGCCCATACCGAGCTACTGAGCGTCTCTTGCAGAGTCCTCCACTGGAGTTTACCCATTATCTCCGTAACGCTTTGGCTATTACTAAATGATCCTGTAACAAAGCGCGCTGCTCTCCGTTGGATCTTCTCTATCTCTTCTATCAACCCTATCAGATACGGATCCCACACTGCTGAGCAGTATTCATCTCCGTTGGCTCTTCTCTATCTCTTCTATCAACCCTATCAGATATGGATCCCACACTGCTGAGCAGTATTCAAGCAGTGGGCGAACAAGCGTACTGTAACCTACTTCCATTGTTTTCGGATTGCATTTCCTTAGGATTCTTCCAATGAATCTCAGTCTGGCATCTGCTTTACCGACGATCAACTTTATATAATCATTCCATTTTAAATCACTCCTATTGCGTACTCCAAGATAATTTATGGAATTAACTGCTTCCAGTTGCTGACCTGCTATTTTGTAGCTAAATGATAAGGGATCTATCTTTCTATGTATTCGCAGCACATTACACTTGTCTACATTGAGATTCAATTGCTATTCCCTGCACCATGCGTCAATTCGCTGCAGATCCTCCTGCATTTCAGTACAATTTTCCATTGTTACAACCTCTCGATACACCACAGCATCATCTGCAAAAAGCCTCAGTGAACTTCCGATGTCATCCACAAGGTCATTTATGTATATTGTGAATAGCAACAGTCCTATGACACTCCCCTGCGGCACACCTGTAATCACTCCTACTTCGGAAGACTTCTCTCCATTGAGAATGACATGCTGCGTTCTGTTATCTAGGAATTCTTCAATCCATTCTCACAATTGGTCTGATAGTCCATATGCTCTTACTTTGTTCATTAAACGACTGTGGGGAGCTGTATCGAACGCCTTGCGGAAGTCAAGATACACGGCATCTACCTGTGAACCCGTGCCTATGGCCCTCTGAGTCTCGTGGACGAATAGCGCGAGCTGGGTTCCACACGACCGTCTTTTTCGAAAGGGATCTTTCTATCTATGTATTCGCAGCACATTACACTTGTCTACTAAAGTATATCGTCCAGCTTAGGAGAACCGGGCGACAAGGGAGGTTCTAATAAAGTTATACAACGTAGTACTACCAACTCAGCTCAAGGAATGAAGCAGCCAGTTAACTTACACGAGACATTAATTTATACTCAGCGTGGTGCACAAACAAGAACACGGAAAATGCGAAATATGCGGTGCAGCTAACTTGCGGAAACGTTTCCGCTGTTCATTCGGTGTCACCTTAAGTGCCGTATTTCCTCGGCACGTCGCGTGCGGACTGCAATATTCCGCGCGTGCCGCAGCGGGCGTCAGTTTTATCGCGTGGGAGCTCAACTCTAGAAGCCCCGTTTCCTGCGCAGAGGTGCGAGGTCGCATATCCACGGCCTGCGGCAATGTCGCCAGGTCTGCCAGAGTTGTGGCCGACCGCCGCACTTGGTCGCGGGCGCCGCGGAAGAGCGTAAATATAGCCGGCCCGGGGCTGCGCTTCCTGTTGTGTCTGCAGACAGCGCCTTCTTCCTTCCTGTCCCCCACGGTCGCCGCAATTCGTCCTCCGCCGTGGCCCGGCAGGCAGCTGCGGGGGCGGCCGCACTGAAAGCGACTGCGCAGGAACCACTGACAAGTAAACCTTCCAAAGGCATACACTTTGATTTTGATCAGCTTTGAATATGCTGCAGTGTGGAGCAAAATAAGAGACACATACCTTTCGTACGTGCCGGTAGTTAAAGGGGAGAAACACCCGCTTGGAGAACTTCGTTTGATATTTCTGAATAAATATTGTTGAAACAGTAACAGATTTTTTAAAATAAATAAAATAAAAGTAAACAATCTTCAAATAAAACTTCTATGGTTTTTAATATTCAACGGAGCGTCAAAATTTGTTGAAAGGGTAATTTTTTTCGAAATTCCCTCCCGCTCACTATTTAGTTCTTCATTTCGATATTTGACAAGACGTATATCTTCATTAATAACACATTTAGTTATATATGATGAACAGTCGCGGCCGGCCGGTGTGGCCGAGCGGTTCTAGGCGCTACAGTCTGGAGCCGAGCGACCGCTCCGGTCGCAGGTTCGAATCCTGCGTCGGGCATGGATGTGTGTGGTGTCCTTAGGTTAGTTAGGTTTAATTAGTTCTAAGTTCTAGGCGACTGATGACCTCAGAAGTTAAGTCGCATTGTGCTCAGAGCCATTTGAACCAACCTTGACGTGAGTGAGACAGCTCTTTGACGTTTGTTTCCGTGCGGAGACACTAATACCGTCCGAAATCCTGCGGGAATCAAAATTTGCGAGTAGAATGTTAATGGACGAGGGAGACTGCATATCAGCGTGAGATAAGATGAGAATTTTGGTAGGGCTTTAAGTGTCTCCGGATTGCCGAAGCGGCAGCGGCACAATAGCTCTGCGTGTTCCGTCAGAGGATTACCCTGCCCTTCGTAACATTAAACAAAACCAAAAAAGACAGAGTGAATGGATAAACGATCACCTTGAACGGGCGTCATATGACGTCTGCCCCGAACAAATGCAACTAACAGTAACGAAGAAAATTAGTTAAAAAGAGCAGTTAAGGCAACCGTTCCAGAGAAGCTGAGCATCAGGGTACGAGGCCTGGTCCGGAAGAAATTTTCAGCTCTCGCCGTTGCGTTACCACAGTGACTTGTGCGATTGGAAGTCACGAGTTTGCCACTCTCCCTTTCCTTCCCCATCTTTTCTTTCTTATCAACTTATCTTCCAATACGCGTGGTGACGCAGTTACAGAGATATTACAAGTTACTGAATACAAAGAGATGAACACAAAGTAATTATTAATAGCGATGGTTAACCTCTGACCAGCCACACGTCTCTGTTAAAACCAAATATGTCCTCCTCGACAACGTGCGAACATGCAACGTTGCCCGTGGTCTATTCAGATCACGCAATGGAAGTTGAGGGGGAACATGCAGTCCTAAAGACAGTACCCCATACTGAAGTAGATCATACATTTGTAATTTTGACACACACTCAAACATTCACGTTGACTAATAAAATAAACAGCCTTCAGTGGAAGTACCGAGTCAAGCACTGTGCTTTCGCCGGACACACCGAAAAGATGCCTCCAATCACTACGGCTTACATATCGGGGCCCGAGCTCGAACAGGTATCACCCAGTGCTAGAAATAACCAACAGCAGGTAAGCTGAATCTGTACATTAAACTGAGCTGTTACTTCAACGGCTGTGGCTGTCGATCCAGAGAGGTCTCAATGTTTTCCATGGGATAGACCAGGGCAACGACTAACTGAAGAGAGCACACTGGAACGAGTAGTCAGCGGGTGCCCAACAAGGAAGCAACACTAAGGAGCGGGTGACGAGCAGTTACGTAGTGTCTAGCTTAAAACACCAGCTGACCGCCGCCCCCTCTCTCTCTCTGCCACTGGCTGAGTATCGAGGACACCAAGCTGGCTTTAAATGTTTAAATGCGTGAATTGCAAAAATGCGTATGGAAGTGGTGATGGGGGGGGGGGGAGGGGGTTGAGGTTGGGTGCAGCGACGTAGCCCCTAGCAAGGCCGACGTGGAGCCTCTTGCTACTGAAGGGCTCTGTGGCACCATGTCTCGGTAAAGACCATTTCAGACGCTTACCTTTGGCCTAGGTGTGCAGAGAACTGTTTGAACGACGCTGTTTTGCTGATATTTTGGTTTGCATCCAACATTCAGTGTCTTTGCTGAGGTCCCAGCCATCATTACTTGTTGATTCATATGGTGGTAGGCTGTGTTCTGGAATAGAATATTGTGTTCCTACCGGTTCCGGACGTTGCATTTATATCTGGTACGTGACTGATTCTCTCATTGTCTAAGAGTATTAGGCTTTAGCCGTTTTCAATGTAGTGTTAAGACATTAATTTCACTGGATACGTATGTTGATACTGTATGTACACGGAAGAGTCAAAGAAACTGGTAGTCGTGGCTGATACCGTGTGGGGCCCCCGCTAGCACCCAGAAGTGTCGCAACACGACGTGGCATGGACAAGACTAATGTCTGAAGTAGTGCTGGAGGCAACTGACGCCATGAGTCCTGCTGCGCTGTCCATAAATCCGTCAGAGTACGAGGAGGTGGAGATTTCTTCTGAACAGCACTTCGCAAGCCATCTCAAATATGCTCAATAATGTTCATGTCTGGGGAGTGTGGTGGCCAGTGGAAGTGTTTAAACTCAGAAGAGTGTTCCTGGAGCCACTCTGTTGCAATTGTGGGGTGTCGCATTGCCTTCTGGAATTGCACAAGTCCGTCGGAATGCGCAATGGTCATGCTTACGTACGTGTCACCTGTCAGGGTCATATCTAGGCGTATCAGGGGTCTCATATCACTCCAACAGCACACGCCCCACACGATTACAGAGCTTCCACCAGCTTGAACAGTCCCCCGCTGACATGCACGGTCCACGGATTCACGAGGTTGTCTCCATACCAGCTCACGTCTATCCGCTCGCTAAAATTTGAAACCAAACTCGTCCGACCAGGCAACATGTTTCCAGTCATCAACAGTCCAATGTACGTGTTGTCGGGTTCAGGCGAGGTGCAAAGCATTGTGTCGTGCAGTCACGATCGACGCAAGAGTGGGCCTTCGACTCCGAAAGTCCATATCGATGATTTTACGTTCAAGGGTTCGAATGCTGACACTTGTTGATGGCCCAGCATTGAAATCTGCAGCAATTTGCGGAAGGGTTGCATTTCGGACACGTTCCACGTTTCTCTTCAGTTCTCGTTGGTCCCGTTCTTGAAAGATTTTCCTCCGGCAGCAGCGATATCAGAGATTTGATGTTTTACTGTATTCTTGATATTCACGGTACACTCGTGAAATGGTCGTACAGGAAAATCCCCACTTTATCGCTACCTCGGATATGCGGTGTCCATCGTTCGTGCGTCGACTATACCGACACGTTCAAAGTCACTTAAATCTTGATAACCTGCCTTTTTAGCAGCAGTAATCGATCTATCAACCGCGCCAGGCACATGTTGTCTTATACAGTCGTTGCCGACCGAAGCGCCACATTCTGACTGTTTACGTATCTGTGTATCTGAATACACATGCCAATACCTGTTTCTTTGGCGCTTCAGTTTCTTTTAGTGTAATACGTTTTTCATATTAGCTGCATTTTGCAGCAACCTACTGCCATGAACTCCATATCAGCGACCTCAGTAGCCATTAGACATCGTGAAAGACCAGAATGGGGCGCTCCGCGGAACTCACCGACTTCGAATATGGTTAGGTGACTGGGTGTCACTTGTGTCATATGTCTGTACGAGTGATTTCAACACACCTAAACATCCCTAGGTCCACAGTTTCCGATGTGGTAGTGAAGTGGAAACATGAAGGGAAACGTAGAACACAAAACGTACATGCTGACGTCGTCTGTTGACTGACAGAGAGCGTCGACAATTGAAGAGGGACGTAATGTGTAGCAGGCAGACATCTATCCCGACCATCACACAGGAAATCCAAACTGCATCAGGATCCACTGCAAGTACTATGACACGCGGGAGTTGAGAAAACTGGGATTTCATGGTCGAGTGGCTGCTCATAAGCTACACTTCACACCGGTAAATGCCAAACGACGCCTCGCTTGGTGTAAGGAGCATAAACATTGGACGATTGAAGAGTGGAAAACGTTGTGTGGAGTAACGAATCACGGTACACGGTGTGGCGATTCGATGGCAGGGTGTGGATGTGGCGAATGCCCGGTGAACGTCATCTGCCAGCGTGTGTAATGCCAACAGTAAAATTCGGAGGCGGTGGTGTTATGGTGTGGTGTGTTTTTCACGGAGGGGCTTGCACCCCTTGTTGTTTTGCGTGGTACTATCACAGCACAGGCCTACATTGATGTTTTAGGTACGTTCTCGCTTCCCACTGTTGAAGAGCAATTCGGGGATGGCGATATCTTTCAGTACGATCGAGCACCTTTTCATAATGCACGGCCTGTGGCGGAGTGGTTGCACGGCAATAACATCCCCGTAATGGACTGGCCTGCCTAGGGTCCTGACCTGAATCCTATAGAAGACCTTTGGGATGTTTTCGAACGCCGACTTTGTGCCAGGCCTCACCGACCGACGTCGATACCTCTCCTCAGTTCAGCACTCCGTGAAGAATGGGCTTCCATTCCCCAAGAAAGATTCCAGCTCCTGATTGTACGTATGCCTGCGAGAGTGGAAGCTGTCATGAACGTTAAGGGTGGGCCAACACCATACTGAATTCCAGCATTACCGATGGAGGGCTCCACGAACTTATTTTTCAGCCAAGTGTCCGGATACATTTGATCACTTAGTGTATATGATCTAGTGGATTGTTTTGCTCTTTCTATTTATTTAAAAGACCGTGACGCGTGGTAGCAGCTGCCTCATTCTGCCTTTCTCAGCTCATTAAAAAATTTTCCCCTAAATTTTGGCTTTGCAACATATTCCCGCTTTTTTGAACACCCAACTAACCTCAGCCTCTCACGAGCTCCCACTTATTTGTCGCAGTAAGTATCTCAAATATGGTTCAAATGGCTCTCAGCACTATGGGACTTAACTACTGATGTCATCAGTCCCCTAGACCTTAGAACTACTTAAACCTAACTAACCTAAGGACATCACACACATCCATGCCCGAGGCAGGATTCAAACCTGCGACCGTAGCGGTAGCGCGGTTCCAGACTGAAGCGCCTAGAACCGTTGGGCCACTTCGGCCGGCTAAGTATCTCATACCCATCCCCTACCAGTTGCCTTTTCTCAGTCATTCATTCAACCAAGTTCATTATCACTATATCTTTGCACCTCTCTATCACTGTCTCCTGCGTCATAGCTACTGTTCGCATCTTCAGTCCTACATGCTATTGTCTCCTCTCATTGTCACTGTCTTCCTCACGCTCTGTCTTTCCGCTAATGTCTCATTTTTTCATTGCCACTACTGCTGTCTCTTCCTTTTTATCTTTGTCATACGAGTATACTCTGTCTCTCATTAGTACTGGCTTTCACGCACTTTTCCACCTTCTCTATCTCTTTACACACCCCTCCCCCTCTTCCCCACTCTTAACACTCTTTTCTTCACTCATTTTGTAACATTGATCTGTCACTGTCAGCTCTGTAACACAATCAGTCTACTGTCTTCCAGTATTTATTAATTTTACGTCCTGTATTACTTTCCCTCAACGTAAAAAGGCACGAACATGTTCTGATACTAAAATTTTTGAGCAAAATTTTAAAGGTGCTGAGAAAGGTGGAATGAGGCGGATGGTACCCCACTTTTCAATCAGAGCCTTCTATATAAACAGGAACATATTCACATTTTTTGCTCTCCGATTGGTGCATTTTTCCGTTGGTCCCCTTCATGTCTCTGCTGCAGCAGGGTATGTTACTCATATGAAACGAAATGTATTCGACAGTAAAATTTAGATAGTTTACTTACGTAAAACGGAAATGAGAAACTAATTTTATACCTCAGACAAGGTAATTATGTGCAAAAATATTTTGTTTGTGGTTCTATACTACAAAATGGGTTTCCCAGATAAAAATCGAGACACATTAAAACATATTTCTTCATGCCACGTTTTCGTCTCACACGGCATTTGACGTACGTAATTAATGTGTACAAGTTGTAGAAACTCGAACCTTAGTACATCGGAAACGGACAAAGATATGAAGAAAATTTTCAAGGCTGTCTGAGAACGGGATCTTAGGAGTACATAGTAAATATTACAGCCATTTGCTGTCCATAGCCTCTCGGAATCCGAAGAAGGGTTTGGGTCCAATAAACAAGTTTGTGGGGTGTTTCCCGATATGAAGAAAATTTTCAAGGCTGTCTGAGAACGGGATCTTAGGAGTACATAGTAAATATTACAACCATTTGCTGTCCATAGCCTCTCGGAATCCGAAGCAGGGTTTGGGTCCAATAAACAAGTTGATGGGGTGTTTCCCGATAACGGATAAAGATTTTTGAAAACGGGAGATTGCTCTTCTAAGTAAATTCCTAGAGAATAAACCGTTCAAATTTGAGCAATTTGCTGTGCTTATTTATTATTTATATTGCGTCCCATACCGCTTTTTACGTGTAGAAGTGCGGTAACTTTGAACCTCTCTATCTTGAAAACGGATAAAAATGTCAAGAAAATTTTATTCAAGATCGGAATCTTAGAAATACGTCGTAAAAATTTCAGCCATTTTCTGAGCATAGTAATCTAGGAATACCCGGCTTCGTTTTCGTCCACTGGTGACGGCGTCAGTTTATTAAAAAAAAGAAAAAATCACTTTCTTTGGAGTTTTACGAGGAACCGCCCATGGAATGGAATAACGGTGCCTCCGTATGGTACACTACTGGCAACTAAAATTGCTACACCACGAAGATGACGTGCTACAGACGCGAAATTTAACCGACATGATTAGCATTTCAGAGCATTCACACGAGGTTGGCGCCGGTGGCGACACCTACAACGTGCTGACATGAGGAAAGTTTCCAACCGATCTCTCATACGCAAACAGCAGTTGACCGGATTTGCCAGTTGAAACGCTGTTGTAATGCCTCGTGTAAGGAGGAGAAATGCATACCATCAGGTTTCCGATTTTGATGAAGGTCGGATTGTAGCCTCTCGCGATTGCGGTTTGTCGTCTCGCGACATTGCTGCTCGCGTTGGTCGAGATACAATGACTATTAGCAGAATATGGAATCGATGGGTTCAGGAGTGTAATATGGAACGCCGTGCTGGATCCCATCGTTCTCGTATCACTAGCAGTCGAAATGAAAGGCATCTTATCCGCATGGCTGTAACGGATCGTGCAGCCATGTCTTGATCCCTGAGTCAACAGATGGGGACGTTTGCAAGACAACAACCATCTGCACGAACAGTTCGACAACGTTTGCAGCAGCATAGACTATCAGCTCGGAGACCATGGCTGCGGTTACCCTTGACGCTGCATCACAGACAGGACAGTCTGCGATGGTGTACTGTGGTCTAGCGGTTCTGGCGCTGTAGTCCGGACCGCGGGACTGCTACGGTCGCAGGTTCGAATCCTGCCTCGGGCATGGGTGTGTGTGATGTCCTTAGGTTAGTTAGGTTTAAGTAGTTCTGAGTTCTAGGGGACTTATGACCTAAGATGTTGAGTCCCATAGTACTCAGAGCCATTTTTTTGATGGTGTACTCAACGACGAACCTGTGTGCACGAATGGCAAATCGTACTTTTTTCGGACGAATCCAGTTCCTGTTTACAGCATCATGATAGTCGCATCCGTGTTTAGCGACATCGCAGTGAACACACATTTGAAGCGCGTATTCGTCATCGCCATACTGGTGTGTCACCCGGCGTGATGGTATGGGGTGCCATTGGTTACACGTCTCGGTCACCTCCTGTTCGCATTGACGGTACTTTGAACAGCGGACGTTACATTTCAAATATGTTACGACCCGTGGCTCTACCCTTCATTCAGTCCCTGCTAAACTCTACATTTCAGCAGGATAATACACGACCGCATGTTGCAGGTCCTGTACGGACGTTTCTGGGTAGAGAAAATGTTCGACTGCTGACCTGGCCAGCACATTCTCCAGAACTCCCACCAATTGGAAACGTCTGCTCAAAGGTGGCCAATCAACTGGCTCGTCACAATACGCCAGTCAGTACTCTTGATGAACTGTGGTATCTTGTTGGAGCTGCAAGGGCAGCTGTATCTGTACACGCTATCCAATCTCTTTTTGACTCAATGCCCAGGCGTACCAAGGCCGTTATTACGGCCCGAGGTGGTTGTTCGGGATACTGATTTCTCAGGATCTATGCACCCAAACTGCGTGAAAATGTAATTACATGTCAGTTCTAGTATAATATATTTGTCCAATGAATAACCGTTTATCATCTGCATTCCTTCTTGGTTTAGCAATTTTAATGGCCAGTAGTGTACTATCAAGACCACCTTAGATAACATCAAATGCAAACAGAGCCTACCGATTTGCTCCATTAGCGTAAGTAGGAGAAAGTGCGAAATATTCATACTTCGACCCTGTACTGCCGGATGCATACCGATTAAGGTGGCCACATATAAATATTCTGTGAAAGCATTTGAAGCACATTTGGCACCACGTATTTTTCGATTAGAAATTTTGTCCCTCTATTCATGTTGTTTAAGAAAACAAGCTTGATTTATGTCTTGTATTGACACATTAGTTATGACTTTTCTTTCCTGGGTTTTAGGTTTCCACAAAAAAGAATAAAAGGGATTATCAACAAATCAATAGTTTGTTGTTGTTTGCAAGTACTTCCCAACGTTGCCTCAACGGTAGAAGCCACTTAATTTCCATAAGAGGAATTCGTCCAGCCAAGATTTCAGTTAAACGTCATTACTGAGCAAAACCCCACTGATTGCAGTCGAGAAGGATCGGAACAGGTGGAAATCCGAAGGCGACACGTCGGGAGAATACGACAGCACTTTCCTGTCAAGCGTTTCACTGGTTCCCTTGACGATCTAAGGTGTTGCGTTGCAGGAGAACGCCATGTCACTGCTGAGATAGTTTTTGCTAACTAGCGTTGTTGAATCGTTGCCTTGTTTGGACATAAAGGCGAGCGGGAACGATACATCTCCCCCATGTTAATTTTAGCAAATACAAGGAACATTGTTTCTAAAAACCATTAAACATATTGCTCTGAAATTTGGACTATATGTTCAGTGAATATTTCTCTACAAAGTTATAATGCCATGTCAAGAAATATTTATTGTTTTTTTTTACAATTTTTTTAAACAGATGCTTATTTTTTCTCGAAAAAATTTGCACTTTTTCTTCTATACCTATTGAATTATACAAATTTTTTTTTTACATTTTGTTATAAAAATGAAGGAAGAGAAGTAAACAATATTTTATATAAATTTCATTCATATAGTTTCAGCAGTTTTTGAGAAAATATTCCTCGAATATGAAAATTTTAAAGTTATGGGAAATGGCTTCCAAAGTTTTTTAATACATTCCTGCCCCATATGATGGATTATTAGCATACTCTTCTTTTCCCGGTGTTAATTTGCTTTTATTGGTCTTTTCTTAACTTTTGCTGCATGTTGAAGGCTTTTGTCTCTTCTTCCTGCACCTCTTACTCTTTCTTCATCAATTAGGTGCATTGTGGAAATGGTGTTGTGCCCTGGTTGGAAACCTACACGTTTCATCACATCACATTTGATAATGTTTTCTTCATTGTATGTCACCACTGAATCATACACTCCAAAATGGAATGTTTTTATCTGTACAAACACTTTTTTGGGAATCCTAATCCAAATTAAATTATTTACATTTGGATATTGTGTTTTCCAATGTAAACACTTTTCCAATAAACTTGGCTGTGATAAATCTCTGAATATGGGCTTAATTACCTCAATTACACCATTTGGCAAACTGTTTTCATTGGCATATTCCTTTCCTGATTGGTACTTACACCATGAGTCATCACCTGTAGGGCACAGTGCATGTTTTGGGTGCTCATTTGGTGATGCAGTATGAAAAAATATTGCCCCTACTGCTCTCCTCATATGCTCAATTCTTGTTGTATTTTGCCTAATGTCACACCCATAATACCTCTGCAATCTACCAATTGCTTCATCTGTCGATCTTCCTCTTCCTCCAAGGGTCTTACCATCACTAAGCTTCTGGCATCCTAATGTCTGTTTTAGTTTGTGCAAGCGAGCCCCCATGCACTTCTGCAAATGTACAATGCACTCCTGTTTTTTAATGTGAATTTCATTGCCATTAGGTTTGAGTTCCTCTACAGCTTTATATCCCTTAGAATCACCATCTCCTAGATGGTTAGTCTGTCGTACATTATACCACTCCTGTGATCTGGAAAAAATTGCTTTCACTCCCTCTACTTCCATCGCTCCACTCGTGCCGTGAAAATATGCTTCTCAACTTTCACTATGTCCGTTCTTGATACTGCCCTTACATCTGCAATGTTTTGAGAGAATAGCAACATGAATTACTTTGCAGCTGTCTCCACTGGTAGCTGTGACAACTCCATTTAGAGATTTATGACTTCTACTTAGCTATGATCCATCTAAAGCAACAGTTCAATCTCTACAATGCCCATTATCTGTCACAGCTTCTTCAACTGCTTTCTTCATTGCTGCTTGAGCAATATCTTCAGCGGAAGATCCCACCAATTCATTATAACATCCAAACTTGGTTAGTGGTTTGGCAAGTTCATAATTCCACATAACATTGTCCCTGCAGCACTGCCCTTGCCAATGCAACGCAAGCCAAATACTAGCCTAACATTTATATCATACACCTTCTTTCCACTATTACCACTACGAGGAATACTGTTAGAATTAGGAAACGAAACTTCTGCAGGACATTTGTTACACGTCAATAACACTTTACATGCCAAACCAGTGTGTGAAGCTATTTTAAATTCCAGTCCTCTTTCTTTGCAAACTTGGCATAATAAGTTATGTTTCAAAATATTAGAGAGCAAGGAAATGTTAATTATTTCATTCACATCATTACTGTCACTTTCATAGTTTTCAAATTTTTCTTTGATGTCACAAAGATTCTTGCTGGAGGAAGTTCTATCACATTCATTTTGAGTAGTCGGTGAAGCAGTCTGAGCAGAATCTCCCTTCGAAACAACAAAAGATTTCTTCTTCCTCTCTCTGTGCCTTTACTTACACACTCGATTGTTGAAACGGGGCATATTGATATCCACAAACCAAATACGTAAAACAGGTACGAGCAAAATTCGTCAAATACGCAAAATTGAACAGCCAAACAACACAAAGCAAACTCCACAAGCCAACACACACATTATAACGTTCATGTTTACCGATATGAACAGTCACTTGTCACAGAGACAAAGTCATACAACGTTGGAAAACAAAATACTGTCTAATTCCGCTAAGATACCCTGCTTGCAGCCAGCGAGCGGCGGCGTCAGATATGACACACCAAATCGCTAGAACCGTTTACACGGCGCGTCAACTTTATAGCGACAAAAAACACACATAGAATTCACTTAGAAGGGTGAAACTCGATTTGTTTTATTCAGAAAACTCCAAATAACTTTTATAATGAAAAACAAAAAACAAAAAACGTCAATTTTGTCATTTTCATCGTTCCGGCTCCCCTAAAGTTTCGCATTCACTGTTTGATTTCGATGAAGCAGTTCGTGCTTTACCATACAAGACTTCGAGGTCGAAATTGCTGTCTTTGAGTCGCTTAAATCAATTTTGAGCGTTGTAAGAGGGATCGCTTCTTTGTCACATCCACACAAATACCTCGACTTGCTTTTATGTCTCTGGCATCCCGATTAAATGCAAAAAGAAAAAAGTGTCTAGTATTCTGTTTTGTGTAGACTCAACAACTCTATTTTATTGACGTGAAAAGACAAGAAAAAGCTCTGCACACTGTTTCGAAAGAGAACATAATTTCCTATCGAATAATATAAAACCCACTGCCAAAAAAAAAATTATTTTTCTCTCAAAATCTTCGTTTCACGAAAAACGCCAATACGTATGGTCCAGTCCAATGTATATTAAAGAAGTTTGGGTAAATAGTTGAAGCTTGTGTTACTGAGGCTTAAATTCTGATTATTGAATCCATATAATATGGGTGATAAATGCTTCTACTTCTCTTGAGCAAGATTAATTGAACAATCATTATGTGCTTAATTACTTTGGTCTGTTAACATGCGACATTTTGATTACTGTAAGGTGGCTCTCGGTGCAAGGTGTAAAACTCTAGATCTTCTCATTATTATTAATATTTTAAAACGCGTTACTTGTCAATGCTAACCCCAACACATTCCAAAATCCATCCTTATGCTCACTGACGATTCAGGAACTATCCCTTTGCGTATTCAGTCTTTTGATCTCCCCCATACAACAGATCTACCATTGTTCAGACAAGGGTACCCAGACACGCGTTTCAACTAACAAGGCGGTGGGGACACAGAATGCGAGAAAAAATTACAAGGAATGTACAAAGCTGATAGAACAAACAATAAGGTCGACAATGGCAACGAGGAACTAACAACAAACCCACCAAAGGTAGCTGCCGGTCAAACACAAGAGACAGTTATATAAAAAGATGGAATTCATGGATATCACGACAACATCCGCGAGCTAAACGTGCATAGACTGTACGGGTGATGCAGAAAGCTTTTGTAGCCTATTAGTACGAGACAAACTTATGAAGGAGCCACCATTAATGTAAACCATTAAGCTTCACATACAAAAAGTAATAAATTTTCAGTGTCATATTTATGAGGCAGGCTTTGATGTGATAATATTGCTAGGGATTGTTTTGGGTCGTTTGGCAAACGTTTCAGGCCATAAAGCCGTCATAAACAGAGGACAAGAGACGGGTACCTCAAAATTACATGAAATTTAAGTGGAATGTGAACCGCAGCATATCGTGCTCTGTGGTGAGGCAGATTTGTTAAATTTAGAAACGTCCAACCAGGTAACATTTACGCAACTTCAGCATAAACAGCCGAAATATTGCGAGACGGCAATTTTAGGCTGGACCGATGCATGTGCTTCTAACGGTACTCCATGCTCCGATTTTATTGCAAATGCGTGGAGACCTCAGTTCACCTGGCATAAATAATATCAGGCACCGAACCTAAATACTTCAACTACTCCATTGCCACTAACGTACACCAGGAAACTCATACACCTCAAGAGCCACGCGAATGCTTCATCAGCAAGCAAAGTAAACAGGACCCGCTCTGAACGGATTCTCCGCGTTATCGTGCAAACATGAGATGCGGCGCGTTTTCTTTTCGGCTCAGCATCCAAGCATACACCGCTGAGGATATACAGAGAGTAGCAAGTGGGAACTGAATTGCGCCGTACCCCATGACTCAACACCAGAAAGAGAACTCGCTCAGGCGTGGCAAAGACGATTTTTACGCAGAATGAAATTTCCGTTTATACATTCCAAGCCAAAATTAATTCCGCATATGAAAGAAAAGACGTTTCAGCGAGCAGGGAACCCCATGCATTTTCTCCAAAATTTTTGTTTATACAACGAATCAAGTCGAAAATCACTAACCAAACTAGGAATAAATTTATAAGCACAGTATTGTATGGTAGTGAATCAGTGACAGCGGGTGTACCGGAATAGAGGAGAATCGAGGCGTCTGAGATGTGGTGCTAATCACTGTAACCTCCCCACAAAAAATTCGAATGACAATACTTAATAGAAATGGAGCCAAGCGTAACCTTCCCGCAAAAATATTAATGACAAAGACAATTAAATAATAATTAGCAATCTGACCTAAGTATAAGATCCCATAAAGTAATGAAAGATAATCCCATGACAATGAAAGTACACCGTTAATCAAAACTCAATTAAACCGAAATGTCGGTCTTTGGCCCTGTGCAAAAATCAGAATTAATCTCTTACCTCAGTATGTCTGCATGAGAAATATCTGCTCTTATTCTGCGCCACAGCTTGGACGAAATGCATCGCAATAACTATTTTTTTTTAAAGTTATCTGAAAATTTTCTTTAAGGAAATGCAAGGGAATCAAATGATTTTTTTTTCTTTGTTAAAAAATTGTTTTGAAATCAAAATTATTATTGGGGCGATTCTTTAAAGTCAATTACAATGAATGTACACTAGATTATCTGATGAGCGCAAAGCTGCATGAATACTTATTTAATAAAAATATACCTCATCCTGAATCTCGACCATTGCGGTGCCGACGCCCGCCGACTGCTCTAGGCTACCACTACTGAACTCTCTCGCAACTAGACCGCAACTCTACTCGGCTACAACTGCCGACAGATTACTGTACTGCACTCGACAGACAGCTCGCTACTACTACAACAGCACTACTGCGCCTCGAGCGCAACAGCTCTGGTCAGAGATTCTACAATGCCTCGCCATCGCCGCCGCACAACATACGTGTTTCATAACCCTCCACTGGGGGGGCAAAAATTTGGCAGCGATGGTGAGTCATTTGGACTTGCCAATCGCGGCAAAATTTTTCTGTAATTAATTAACTTTTACATTTTACAAAAAAAATTCAGATGTAGTACATGAAATAAATGTTGTGCACATGCACCTAGTACAAAACACTTCAGACAAGACAAAATATAAGTACAAAACATATTAGTAAATCAGAAAAATGTATATACAAATTATTTGACAGATAACAAAGTGCACACGCACTGTAAGATTCTACAGCATTTTTTTTTTTTCTTGAACAAAATCATGTTGGCAAGGGACATGAGTGCACATGCACTGCAGTGGAGAACATATCAGCAAAAGACGAAATGTATATACAATGAGTAACAAATGACATAAATCATAAAAAGTATACAGAATGAACACAAATCATATCGAAAATTGAGAAGAGTGCACAGGCACTGGAGTTCAGTTGAAAACATATTCACATAAGTGCACATGCACTGAAAACTTTTGAACATTTTTATAACAAATAAACGCAAGTGTAGAAAAATCATCAAATCACACAAAGTATATACAATATAGATGACAAGAGTGCACACATACTGCACTTCAGAACAAATCGAAAATGTCTTTAGTATTTTCACAACAAATAAACAATGGCAGAAAATCATGTCGACACGTGACACAAGTGTACTCGCACTGGAGTTCAACAAATCGAAAAAAATGTATAGGCCATGAACATAAATGATGTTAGCTAAAATGATTTTCACTATTAGGATAGGAAAGGAAAAGATTGCATCATGGTTGTAGCACTTTAGTTTGCACACAGCTGCACTGAAAGTCCATATCTTTCCACAGAATCACAACACTAAGTGATACAATTTGCAGTTCCGTTCCCAGAAGTATTTATCAGCGTATCAAGACACTGAAACGTCGTAGTAATATTCCATGCTATCATTTGGCAGTATGCCAGGTACACCAAACAGTGGGACCATAATAATGTCTTTGTCGCTTACGGTGGTGGACAGCATGTCGTGTCAACACCACGCTCGTAAGAGGCACACCAACGTAGAATTAGTGCAAAAACCAAATATAGTGCTCCATGATAATGAGGATGGACAAGACAAATGGATGTTACAATAATTCCAGGTAGTTAGGTCAGAAGGTGAAGGACATTATATCACAGACTAGTTTTGATTACATTAGTAGTTTGCGGTATCCATAGCCTAGTTATTGAACATTTCTGTACCATTTATGTAGTATTACAGAAAAATGTTCATTAATTGTTTTACAGACAACATTGTCATTGCTCATTTCAATACCGTAATCAGTAGCATTCATTTCCTAATTACAAAGCATTATTAATTAATCATTGGTCATTTCAATACAGTAATCGGTAGCATTCTTTTCCAAATTACAAAGCATAATCAATAGCATTCAATTCCTTGTTACGAAGCGTAATTAGTAGCATTAATTTCCTAGTTACAAAGCATTAGTAATTAATCATTGGTCATTTAAATACAGTAATCGGTAGCATTCTTTTCCCAATTACAAAGCATAATCAGTAGCATTCTTTTCCCAATTACAAAGCATAATTAGTAGCATTCAATTCCTTGTTACAAAGCGTAATTAGTAGCATTAATTTCCTAGTTACAAAGCATTAGTAATTAATCATTGGTCATTTAAATACAGTAATCATCTCAATACAGTAATCACTAGCATTCTTTTCCCAGTTACAAAGCATAATTAGTAGCATTCGTTTCTTTATTACAAAGCATAATCAGTAGGATTCATTTCCTAGTTACAAAGCATAATTAATTAATGTTCATTTCAATACAGTAATCAGTAGCAATCATTTTTCAGGTGACATTATTCATAGCTGATCAGCATTACACAGAATTCTCTGAAACTGGTATCATTATTTGGGACTGGTAATACATTTTGTTAGCAATGCATTGCGTTGGGATCGATAATTAATTGCTCAGGCATAACAATATTTGCTTTTGACCTATTGCTGCAAATGAGGATAGGTAACGTCATTCGTCATGAGTCAGCTGTAGCAAGGTTATGAAACAAGGCAGTATATGTGATCACATTTATAAATTATAGACACAAATGGGTAAAAAATAAAAATGCAAGTATTAGAACGGTATAATAAGTAACAGGTTTAGTAAGTATCATGAAAAGCTTCTGCTGGAAAATACAAAATGGATTATTAAGCTGAAAGAAGAAACGTAGACTATGCTGAAAAGTAGTGAACTTCGAATTAACAAGTAGTGAAATGTGTATAAAAAATGTGTTCCATAGCTGTCCTTTCCAAAATCTTCAGTCATCCTACTATGCAATATAACACCTGCTGTCAAAGCAAACTGCAACAAATACTTAAATAACTACATAGCATAAATTCATAACTTCAACATTATCCTCATCTGTAAAGAAAAACTTCATTATTCATATCATCATAACTCCATCATTATCATCATCACCTGTAAAGAAAAAACTTCATTATTCATAGTAACATATTCTTCATCATTATTCTTCATCAGCATTCATTATCATCTGCAAAAAGTCACTTCATTACTCATTACATAACTATTCCTTATTTCTATCATATTTCATCACTTAAAACTAAGATGTGTAGTTCTGTCTGACAGCTTGCATCAATCGCCTTGTATTCTGAAAGAAAAAAAATTAGTTAAGACTGCTATTCTGCGATGTGTATAGTATATTCTTGTTAATGCTTGTTAATTCTGATCCATTTACTCGTCCTCATAAAGTTATTGCATCTTCTTTCGTTTATTCCGTAGGTGAAATTCCCATTTCTGTTTAAATTTATTTCCTTTACGCATCATGTCTTTCTGAAATTGATGAACAAAGATTAATGTTTTGCATTTAAATCATATACCCACTAAATAATGACTGGTTAATGGTGACACAATTAAGCATACAGCATAACATGACAGAAAACGTAATATGTCAAAAACATGGACAGTGTTCAAACGCAAAAACGTACAGAAAATATCACAATGCAGCAGCAAAAAAAAGAAAAATGTAAAACAGTCACGATGTTGAGATATCATAGGGCAAAAATGTCAAAGTCAACTGGTGTGTGTTATACCTTAACTAGTTCACAGTGCATACAAACAAAACTTGAAAACAATCGTACATACATAAGAAAGACAAAATGTGACATTCGTTGTGTTCAGCTTGTATGTAGTGTAGTTAATAGAGGCGATAATTAAAGACTTCAATGGAGAGAGAATTTGATAAAATTAATGCGTCACTACAGAGAATTGCATAATTATTCATAAAATGCGTAAGTTCATCTGGAAAAATATGCACGGTCTAGTGTGTAACGACAAGAAGAGCGACCTGCTAACCTTACCTTGCCGGGCACTTGCCAAGAAAAAATACGATAATCATCAATAATTGTTCACATAAATATCTGGAAAATGTATTACAGTGTGATAAATCATAAAGTATGTTCATTCAATAAACGGTTTAACATTGGAGATATGGTGATTGCCTTTCGATTTTCTGGTTCTCAAAGTTTCGACGTGTACAACATTGGGGTGAGGAATGCTGCGAATCCGATATGGACCTGCGTATAGAAGTTCAAATTTACTGCACTTACCTTTTAATTTGCTGGATAAATAGTGTGTACGTACTAATATCTTCTGTCCAACGTGAAAGTCTCGGCGTCTACAAACCTGTTTTTGCTGTCTTCTCCGGCGCTCTGCGGCACGTTTGATGTTGTTCAGCGCAATGTCAATTATTTCGTGGTGTCGTAATCGACGAGATGTAGGAAATGTTACTAATTCTTTGATTTTGTTTGGTGGTTCAACGTTTTTCAGTATTACAGACGGAGATAGCATAGTGGATTCATTTGGAATGGAATTAATTACATCTTGGAATGAGTGTATGTGTGTGTCCCAATTAACATGTCTTTTGTGGCAGTATATTCTACACAGTTTACCAATTTCTTTCATTAATCGTTCACAAGGGTTCGAAGAAGCGTGGTACTTGGATATATAAATCGGAGAAATGTTTCTAGCTCGTAACATGCGTGTCCATATAGCAGAACGAAATTGTGATCCATTGTCAGAAATTACTTTCTTCACATGCCCTACATGAAATAGAAAATGCTTTACAAATGCTTTCGAAACAGTTTTAGCAGTAGCTTTGCGTAACGGAGTGAAAGTAACAAATTTTGAAGTGAGTTCAACAGCGACAAAGATGTAGCAAAAACCTCTATTAGTTCTCGGAATTGGACCAAAAATGTCTACTGCGGCCATATGTCTTAATTTAACAGGTACAATGGGATATAATGGAGGAATGTGTGAAGTGGTGTCAGACTTAGCTTTCTGGCAAATTTTACATGACGCTAAAACTCGTCGTATACGTTTTTCCATGTTTGAAAAATAACAGTTCTGTCTCAATATAAGAAAACATTTTCTTGCTCCGTAATGTGCGTAGCTTAAATGCGTGTACCATATTAATTTGTTAACCAGTTCGTCAGGAATGCATAATAACCAATTGTTGCTGTCAGGATGAGAGCGGCGAAACAGAATGTCATTGCGTACAGTGTAGTGGTTCCTAATCGTAACATTATTCTTATCTTGCCAAAGGTGTTTAATTTCTTTCCACACATTGTCTTTGCTTTGCTCTCGTGCTATGTCCTGTAATGACGAGGAAATAAAATTTTCAAATGCTACTTGCTGAATGTACATGACACTGAAATTTGCTTTGCAGAAGTTGGTTGCTATGTCTTGCTGATTGTTGCTGAGAGAACGGGATAATGCGTCTGCTATTACATTTTGTGTGCCGGGAATGTAAACAATCGTAAAATTAAATTCCTGTAAATACAGTTTCCATCTGCTTAATCTATCATGAGTAAATTTGGCCGAAAGTAAAAATTGTATCGCTCTGTGGTCTGTGTATACGGTGGTGTGTCTTCCATAAAGAAAATGCCGAAATCTCGTAAAAGCCCATACGACACATAATGTTTCTAGTTCAGTAACGGAATAATTTCGTTCAGCAGGTGACAAAATGCGGCTTGCAAATGCGATGTTTTTAATTACTGTAGAACCATCTTCTTCAATTTCCTGAAAAATATGTACGCCTAAAGCTGTGTTGGAACTGTCGGTGGCAATAGAAAAATTTCGAGTAAGATCTGGGTGCGATAAAAGTGGAGCATTCAATAAAGCATGTTTTAGGTTCACGAATTCAGAATGTGCTTGCTTATCCCATGACCAAATAGTGTTTTTACCTGTTAATTGGCATAATCTAGGTGTGTCTAAAGCAGAGTGATGAATAAATTTACGAAAAAAGTTAATTAAGCCCAAAAAACTGCGTAATTGTTTCTTCGTCGTAGGAACAGTAATGTCACGTAGAGCTTGAAGTTTTTCCGGATCAGGCGCAATGCCTTCTGCTGAAATTACGTGTCCAAGAAATTTTATAGAAGTTTTACCAAAATGCGATTTACTGAGGTTAACTGTGAGTCCTTGTGCATGGAAAGTTTGCAATAGTCGTTCTAAAATCAGATTATGTTCAGACCAGTTAGCTTCTGCAATAAGAATGTCGTCTACGTACGTCGTAATTCTGTCTTTAAGTTCTGTCGGAAGTATTGTGTTCAAACCGCGAATAAAAGCTGCAGAAGAAATAGTTAAGCCGAATGGTAATTTACAAAACTGATAACAGTCACCAAAACAGAGAAAAGCTGTATATTTTCTGCAATTTGGATGAAGTTGAATTTGCCAAAATCCCGATTTCAAATCTAATGTAGAATAAATAGCAGTACCATGAAATTTTTGTAGAAGTTCTTCCAGTGTCTGTGGTCGATCGGTTTCATTAATAATAATGTCATTAATGTGACGTGAATCAAGTACGAGGCGAAGTGACCCATCTTTTTTCTTAACAATATGCAGCGGGTTTATGTACGGACTAACTGCTGGTTCTATAATTCCTTGATCGAGCATATCCTGCAACTCTTTTTTAACTTGTTCTCTATGAATATACGGAATGGGATAATGCTTTGCTTTAAATGTATCATGCTGTTTGACTTGAAATTCATACATAAAGCCGGACATAGTACCAGGAACATTGTCAAAAACTGGAGCTTGCTGTAAAAGAATTTTATGTAGCTGCGTGCGTTCGTCGTCTGTATTTGCACTGCTTTGTTTAACTTTATCAGAAATCATCTGCATTACGTCGTAGTCGGTTTCGTCTGGAATGTTATAGTTATGTACGTACGTGTCTGTGAACAATGCGGAATTACAGTCTATGTTACGTGTTGCGAAAATGACCTCTGTGCGGTTAATTGTTTGTTCTTCTGCAGATAGTGAATGCTGAAATTCTAAAGCTAATTGCACATTTTCATCTTTTAACATTAAATAAGAATTTTGAAAATCAACCACTGCGTCGTGTTGTACGAGAAAATTAGTACCTAAAATTACGTCTGTTGTCAATAAAGGAACAATCCAAAAATTTGAGTGAAAAATATGACCTCCAATACAAAATGATAAATGTGTCTGTAATTTAACGTCTACTCCTTTACTCGATACTGCTCCTTTTACTTTCGTTTTGCCTAATGGTAATGTAGGATATGTATTCTCTTTGTTACACTCGTTAAAAGTTTCCTCATTTATTACTGACATAGGTGATCCGGAATCAATTACTGCTGAAAATTTCGATGAACCTATTTTAACTTCGATGACAGGATGTGAAATGGTTTTCTGAACAACTGGTTTTTCCTGCAAAAGAGTATCTCGTATGTCGTCGAAAGTAATAGCATTTTCGTGAACAACATTATGCGTGTCTAAGGTAGTGCTCGTATTACTGGAAGATGCGTCCTGTACAGTATCTAGTCAGATTCTATCTGGCGTGTTACTATTATCAGGAGGATTCCGTGGCATTTCTACTATTTGAACAGTTCTATTACTTCTTCCAGACGTATTACGCTCTGGATGATACCTACTGTCGGGTTCATTCACGAGAATATGTTGTTGCTGATCATTTTGCTGTTGGTACGACCGACTGTTGTTAGATATACGCTGAAAATTGTGCTCATCGTTTTTACGTCTGTCGTGATAGTCATTCCTATACGGTGCATTGCGATAGGAATTGAAATACTGTCTTCTCTGTCCGTAGTTATTTTCTTGCTCCCGTACGTTACTATTTGTTTGACCGGGGACTATACGTGCACGCGGCGAAGCATTAAAGCTTGGTTGACCTTGTGCATTCCATTGTTGGTTAGGTATGTTAACCGGTTGACTTTCATGCTGTTGTGCTGGAAAACGTCTATTGTTACTAAAATGTGATTCCTGTTGCTCAAAATTTTGACGATATTGATAATTAGAATTTTGTCTGTTATTAAAGTTTTGGTGGTTATCATTCCTAAAGCGTCTGTTACTTCTACCATTGAAATTACGTGTCTGATTATAATTGCTGTACGTTTGCTGGCCTTGGTTGTTATACGAAAAATTTTTGTTTACAAAGGAATAATCAGATTGCTGCACTTCTAAAAGCTGCAACAGATCCCTGAAAGCCGAAATATTTTCTTTTTGCTGACCCGTTAGGAGTGACACTCTTAATGATCGTGGCAGTTTAGAAATGCATAATTGTATAAGTGCTGATTCACTATAGGGTTCACTCAAATACTGATTTTGTTGCACCATGTGCTCAAAAAATTGCGTGACACTAGGAAAATTTGTGTTCTCATAATTTGGCAAACTAATTAGCTGATCTTTAATTCCGCGCTGTGTCGTCTTCGACCAGTACGCTGACAGAAAAGCATTCTGAAATTCCTCTACTGAATAACATTGTCTCGCGATCGGCCTCATACGAGTTGCCGGTTCGCCTTCCAAAAAGCTGCAAATAAATTCCAGTTTGTGCGTAACGGGCCAAGTCGGTGGAAAAGCAAAGCTAAACTGTTGTATCCAATCTAGTGGGTGAATCTGTGTTCTGTCGTTTTTAAACACTTTAAACTTTCTCACTGACAGAAAATGTTTGTAATCGAAATTATCGTCTCTGTGTGATGGAACAGGTTCATGGTTGTAAGAGAATCTGTTGAACTGTGATTGTTCGGAATCAAAGTCGTGTGCTCTTTGTAGATTACCCAAATTACACGCGTTGCGCGAATCTGACAAATGTTCGCAAAGTGGCGTCTGCTGTGATGCGTTATTAACCGAAATACTTTTCATCTCTGTGACTTCCTGTTGTAAACTAGACAATTTTCTACGTAAAGTGTTATTAGATGAATCAATCTCATTAATTGTCTGCTGTAAATTTTGAAATTCAGGTGTTTGGTTAAATGAGACCGGTGAAATGTCGTCTGATTTGCTGTCATTAGTACTTTCAATAGCATCAATACGACTGGCCAATTCATCATATTTTTCAGTCAGTATTTTTGCCTGATCATCGTTTTTAGAATCGGACGCGTTAATCTGTTTTTGCAACTTACGTGTAATTTCGTTCAGATTTTTAACGTCAGCTTTGACGACATCGGAATCCTGTGTTATTTCTAATTCTTCAAATCTGTCTGTCACTGTCTGAATATCTGCTGTGTGTGTATCCGTTTTTGATTTAAGATCAGAAATTTCATCGCGTAATTCCGCGTTCAACTGTTCGATGGTATTAATTTTGTCGGACATTGTAGCAATATTGTTGTCTACGTATGTTTTTGCTTTCGCAAACATCTTACGTTTGTCTTCTTGTCTCTGTGCAGTGATTGTTTCCATGACTTGTCGTTTGACTTTATTTTGATCCTGAATAAATTTGCGGAAACGCGTATCACTGTTTTCTATGTGAAGACTAAGACGTTCGTTAATTTGAGTGTTCTGTTGTTCGAATTTTGCGTCAATCTTTTCATCCACTGTGCGCGAAAGTTCTGCTGTCATTGCTTTAAACTCGTCGCGTAATTGTGTAGCCTTTTCAGAGCATTGTTTAGCGACTCCGCTAATTTCGTCTCTGAGTGTTTCTGTTGCAGCTGTTTGCAATTCCCTTAATTCCTGAGCAACAGACTTAATTTCTTCGCTACTTTTTCGTGAACAAGCCTCGATTTCCTCGCGTAACTGTTCCTTAGTGTCATGGCACTGCGCGGCAACGGCTCTAATTTGTTCACTTAACTGTCTGGAATTGTTATCTAATTTTTCATTTAACTGTCTGGAATTGTTATCTAATTTTTCATTAAGATTGTCTTGTTTTTCGTTCTGTTGTTTGACCTGTTTACTAAGTTGTTTGTTATCTTCTTTAAGGTTGTCTTGTTTTTCAAGAACTTGTAGCAATATTGCCATTAATTGATTCGAGGTAACATTACCTACTCTATTCTCTGTACTGTTTGATGGTGGATCTGGAATTGTCTCGCTTTCTGCAACCATCTGGTTATTCTGAGATTTACAAAAAGGTTTGCCACTCGAATGTACATTGTCAGTCACTATTTCGGAATTAAATAAATCCGTCGTACTTTCCGTACACTGTCCATTCTCATTAAAAAAATTTGTCTGTACGCTACTTGAATTTTCCAAACCGGTTGTGTTAAGCTGGGCAGCGCTCATTACAATAGAGCGCCCCGCGTCATCGATTGTCGTCAAATCAACAGAAGACGCAATCGAGTTCGTTTGTTCATCATTAAGGTCTACATCATTATTAATGGTTGGAAGGCACTGATTGTCAGTGAACGCAGGATTGTCATCATTACACTGCGTGTCACAATTACTATCGGTCATGTTGTTTAAGTCGGTAATTCCGTTCATAATGCCTCGCGATACACTATTCACTGTCTTTCGCGGCATTTTCACAATAGACACAAATATTCACAAAAGAAATAAGCACAATGCAAAAGCAACACACAAATACAACAGAGCAACGAATTGCCGTTGACCTGTAGAAAGAAAGTCACAAGATTAGTAAAAGCGTTGCGCCAAATTCTAATTATATTTAAGTAAATAAGAGCAGATATCTGACTATTTTTCAAAAGACTCTCTACGAAATACGATCCTGGACTGGGTGTCGCCAAGTGTAACCTCCCCACAAAAAATTCGAATGACAATACTTAATAGAAATGGAGCCAAGCGTAACCTTCCCGCAAAAATATTAATGACAAAGACAATTAAATAATAATTAGCAATCTGACCTAAGTATAAGATCCCATAAAGTAATGAAAGATAATCCCATGACAATGAAAGTACACCGTTAATCAAAACTCAATTAAACCGAAATGTCGGTCTTTGGCCCTGTGCAAAAATCAGAATTAATCTCTTACCTCAGTATGTCTGCATGAGAAATATCTGCTCTTATTCTGCGCCACAGCTTGGACGAAATGCATCGCAATAACTATTTTTTTTTAAAGTTATCTGAAAATTTTCTTTAAGGAAATGCAAGGGAATCAAATGATTTTTTTTTCTTTGTTAAAAAATTGTTTTGAAATCAAAATTATTATTGGGGCGATTCTTTAAAGTCAATTACAATGAATGTACACTAGATTATCTGATGAGCGCAAAGCTGCATGAATACTTATTTAATAAAAATATACCTCATCCTGAATCTCGACCATTGCGGTGCCGACGCCCGCCGACTGCTCTAGGCTACCACTACTGAACTCTCTCGCAACTAGACCGCAACTCTACTCGGCTACAACTGCCGACAGATTACTGTACTGCACTCGACAGACAGCTCGCTACTACTACAACAGCACTACTGCGCCTCGAGCGCAACAGCTCTGGTCAGAGATTCTACAATGCCTCGCCATCGCCGCCGCACAACATACGTGTTTCATCACGGAAATTGAAAATCAGGTGGACTGGTACGATAAGAAACGAGGTGGTTTTCTGCAGAATCGGTGAAGAAAGGACCATACCGAAAACAGTGACAAGAAGGGATCGAATGTTAGGAAGTGTGGTGAAATACTGCAGTAATCTATGTGGTACAAGAGGAAGCTGTACTGGATAAAAATTTAGTGGAAGACAGAAATTGGAATACAGCCAACAAATCACTGAGGACGTAGGTTGCAAGTTCTATTCTGAAATGAAGAGATTAGTATAGGAGAGGTATTCGTGGCGGGCCTCATCAAACCAGTCAGAAGACTGACTACGGAGAAAAAGAGGACTGTGCATGGCAGATAATTCAGGTGGCTCATTTTCAGAATTTCAGTGGAATAGAGGACTTCAGTACATCACATAGTGAGAGAGTTACGCACGATGGGCAAAGCTATAAAAGATCTGCGTTCTGGTCCAGATGGACCAATCGGGACCGACTGACCGCCGTTTCATCCTCTATAGCGTCACTGGATGAGGTACGGGTCAGCACACCGCTCTCCCGCATGTTGTTGACTTTGCTGACCTCAGAGGAAAAATGACCACCGAGGAAAACTGTTTGGTAGTATCGGGACTCGAGCCCAGGTCATCGACGTAGCGAGACACGCTGACCACTGAGCTACAGAGATGGACATGCACGATAAGGCAACATTTAATAAAAAAAAGAAAGATTAGAGATATTTATGCGTAGTTTCATGAGCCGGGTTGAAAACAGGTAAGTGTTCGTCAGTGTTATCACTAATCATGTACACGTTATCGGTAAACTGACTCGTTCCACATCACTTAGATAAAAAAAAATGTTCAGACGATCTATGGAACATGTAACTAACTATATACTTTCCTACACGAATGTGGCTTCCGACATGAGACCGTGATGCAGTGAGAAAGACCGTTAGTCTATTAAAATGAAAATACCGAAACAAACGGTAGGGCTTCTGCGACAGCGTTTCTCGACATGTTCTTACTTCAAGCAAGTGAACGACAATGCACGTATCAAGCCAGTAATAAAATCTATTCAAGTTCCCTATGAGACGACTGTTGTACTCGGGCGTGCTACGAGAGATGTTTATTTCCATACTTACACAACTTTTCTACTATAAAATCTCTTGCTATAACCTTTATAGATAGAGAAATAAACTGTGTTAGAATAGAGAACGTATATCTTTCGCTACAGTGACTGAATCTGCATTCGACACTGTATTAATAGATACTTCAAAATCTTGTTTCCAAGGCCCTGAGCCAAGATACAAACTGGTAATATGTTAACGGTTTACATTTCAATTCAGTGGGCCATCAAACAGGAATGTCTCTGTCTTCCACTTTATACTACCCTGTAGTTAAAAAATTTCACTGGAGCTCACACGCCATTAATTTAATCAGCAACGAAACAGTGCTGCACACTTATACTAGCGATATTTAGATTGGGCCCAAGAGACGTACTATGCTAACACCTACATAGTGGTTAGAATCCACTGCACAACGATGATCCTTCCCAGATCCATCGCCAAGCAGACCTTATCAGCTTGAGGTTACCCGTGTTTGCTTTTGGATAGGATCCGCCTTCAGCAAAACATAGTTATGTTTTTAACCCAAACATGTTTCATTTCAGTTGCAGCATCTTCAGTGGGCTTTTTTCTTACAGCTGTTAAAGATAAAGAATATTCTTTAGTGTTTGTATACATGTAAGTATTAGTTTTTCAATCGTAATTACAGATATTTGAGGAAACATATAAAATTATGAATTCATGCCTTTTTACCACATGGTGTGTTTTTTCTGATGTATTATGTTTCTACAGTGACTGTTTGGTTTCCCAGTTTGTCATCTGCAACCACTTACACCTTAAAGTAGACAAATTATTTAAGCCAAAATTACGATTTTAAAATAGTTATAGCTATGCAGGAAATTAATTAATTGTGTGTAGAAGGTTTTCTCTGTCTCTCTGTCTCTCTCTCTCCCTCTCTCTCTTTCTCTCTCTCTCTCTCTCTCTCTCTCTGTGTATATGTGTGTGTGTGTGTGTGTGTGTGTGTGTGTTTACATTACGTTTCAACAGCAGCTTGGTACAGTTAGAGCGTAAATAGTTTAAAAACGACTTTCGAAATTATTGCACTTCCTCCTAAATCTACGTCGACACGGCTGCTCGGAAAAACACGCTTAAGTGCCTCGCAGGAGGTTTATAGAAGCACCTTGACACTCTCTATTATCACACTCCCCTCGCGGAAGGAAAGATCACCTACAACATCCAGAACGAGCTTTCATTTCCTTTATTTTATCATGATGATCACTTATCCGTATGTAGGTCGGCGTCAACAAAATATTTTCACATTCAAAGAAAGAAGTTCTGAGAAGATCCCGCCGCAACGAAAAACTCTTTTGTTTTAACGATTTCCACACCAAATCCTGTAACATGTTCTTGACATTCTCTCCCCTAATTCTCGATGATACAAAACGAGCTGCTCACTCCGTTAATCCTATCTCGAAGGATCCCATATCACGCAGCAATACTCCAAAAGAGGACGGACCAGAGTAACGTAGGCAGTCTCTTTAGCGTATTTGTTGCATCTTCCAAGTGTTCAGCCAATAAATCGCAGTCCTTGTTTAGCCTTTTTCTCAACATTTTCTGTGTGTTCTCGCCAATTTAATTTGTTCATAACTGTAATTCCTAGGTTGTTTCAGCAAGAGTGTTGTAACCTGTGTTTTCGTACACTAAGGGATCAACTACGTCGTTTGTTAATTTATTTGTTGTACATCTCTCAAGTGCTGTCTATACTATTTCTTTGAATTGAAGGCTTGCCAGGCAAAAAATAAAATGAAGCTATATAAAAAAAAAACTGAATAAGGCTTTTCGCTGTAGAAATAGATAACATCATGAAACGCCTACTTTCATTTGAGCAAGGAACATGTAAACGACCTTCATCTTGCACAAATATGATGAAATCGCTCTTTGAATACATAGATGCACGTTTAGAACGTTTAACAACTGTAGAGACGAATATGTAAGGTAGTCAGTTGCGCGACTTCAGTCATTTGATAAAAAACGCTGTTACTAGTAACTAACATCAACAGAAAGATTGGACAGGCATCTGGAGAAACATCTGCTACATCTCTGAAATCACTGTGGTACGTCGTGTTGACGTGGACTGTGCTGACCCTACGGAGAAAACACGTATTATAACCAGCGCAATGCCAAAATTGCAATCAAATTTCCATTGCTCAACTTTTCTTGAGAAAAAAGTCCTTTCACACCTATAATTTTTAAAGTTTCTCCCCTACGAGGATGACTAGAAACTTTAAAACGCAGATATGGCCATGTGCACGCGCGATGCTGTGACGTGAGAAGCAGGCAGCTGGTCTATGCGGGTGTCTTGACAGCTAAAAACGCTGGGGGTGCTCAGCAAACTGAACTCGCATTCGGGAGAGTGTCGGCTCAAAGAGGCGTCCGCCCATCCGGATATAGGTTTTCCGTGATTTCCCTAAATCCCTAGACGTAAATACAGCAAAGGTACGGCCGATTTCCTTCCTCATCCTGGAAACAAATCTGTAATGACCTCGTTCTCGACGGGACGTTAAATCCTAATCTTCCTCCCGCTCATTCTTCTTTACTGAGTTGAGCTCAGATTGGCCGCGCGAATGTCGCTTTGTCGTCTGTGAGTGGCAGCAGCTTTGAGTCTACATCTACATCTACATCTACATTTATACTCCGCAAGCCACCCAACGGTGTGTGGCGGAGGGCAGTTTACGTGCCACTGTCATTACCTCCCTTTTCTGTTCCAGTCGCGTACGGTTCGCGGAAAGAACGACTGCCGGAAAGCCTCCGTGCGCGCTCGAATCTCTCTAATTTTACATTCGTGATCTCCTCGGGAGGTATAAGTAGGAGGAAGCAATATATTCGATACCTCATCCAGAAACGCACCCTCTCGAAACCTGGACAACAAGCTACACCGCGATGCAGAGCGCCTCTCTTGCAGAGTCTGCCACTTGAGTTTATTAAATATCTCCGTAACGCTATCACGGTTACCAAATAACCCTGTGACGAAACGCGCCGCTCTTCTTTGGATCTTCTCTATCTCCTCCGTCAACCCGATCTGGTACGGATCCCACACTGATGAGCAATACTCAAGTGTAGGTCGAACGAGTGTTTTGTAAGCCACCTCCATAGTTGATGGACTACATTTTCTAAGCACTCTCCCAATGAATCTCAACCTGGTACCCGCCTTACCAACAATTAATTTTATATGATCATTCCACTTCAAATCGTTCCGCACGCATACTCCCAGATATTTTACAGAAGTAACTGCTACCAGTGTTTGTTCCGCTATCATATAATCAAACAGTAAAGGATCCTTCTTTCTATGTATTCGCAATACATTATATTTGTCTATGTTAAGGGACAGTTGCCACTCCCTGCACCAAGTGCCTATCCGCTGCAGATCTTCCTGCATTTCGCTACAATTTTCTAACGCTGCAACTTCTCTGTATACTACAACATCATCCGCGAAAAGCCGCATGGAACTTCCGACACTATCTACTAGGTCATTTATATATATTGTGAAAAGCAATGGTCCCATAATACTCCCCTGTGGCACGCCAGAGGTTACTTTAACGTCTGTAGACGTCTCTCCATTGATAACAACATGCTGTGTTCTGTTTGCTAAAAACTCTTCAATCCAGCCACATAGCTGGTCTGATATTCCGTAGGCTCTTACTTTGTTTATCAGGCGACAGTGCGGAACTGTATCGAACGCCTTCTGGAAGTCAAGAAAAATAGCATCTACCTGGGAGCCGGTATCTAATATTTTCTGGGTCTCGTGAACAAATAAAGCGAGTTGGGTCTCACACGATCGCTGTTTACGGAATCCATGTTGATTCCTACAGAGTAGATTCTGGGTTTCCAAAAACGACATGATACTCGAGCAAAAAACATGTTCTAAAATTCTACAACAGATCGACGTCAGAGATATAGGTCTATAGTTTTGCGCATCTGCTCGACGACCCTTCTTGAAGACTGGTTCTCAAGAGCGATTAAAGGCATACCTGGAGGAGGAGCTGGGAAAAAACCCATGCGTCTGTGCGTTGGCGGAAGACATAGAAAAGTTAACCACCATGGCTGAAATGAGGCCGGCCGGTGTGGCCGAGTGGTTCTAGGTGCTTCGGTCTGGAACCACGCGACCGCTACGGTATCTGGTTCGAATCCTGCCTCGGGTATGGATCTGTGTAATGTCCTTACATTAGTTAGGTTTAAGTAGTTCTAAGTTCCAGGGGACTCATGACCTCAGATGTTAAGTGCCATAGTGCTCAGAGCCACTTGAACCATTTTTTTTCTTGAAGCTGAAATGAGCGACCGCCATAGGTATTAAACAAGTTTAAATTCAATTAAAACTGAGCCAGACTAGTTACGGAAAAGACATTAATGTAGTTTTTATCAGTCATCAGTTCTCTGACTGGTTTCATGCGGTCCGTCACGAATTCCTCTTCTGTGCCAACATTCTCATCTCAGAGTAGCAGTTGTGGCCGGCCGCGGTGGCTCGCGGTTCTAGGCACGCAGTCCGGAACCGTGCGACTGCTACGGTCGCAGGTTCGAATCCTGCCTCGGGCATGGATGTGTGTGATGTCCTTAGGTTAGTTAGGTTCAAGTACTTCTAAGTTCTAGGGGACTGATAACCACAGCAGTTGAGTCCCATAGTGTTCAGAGCCATTTTTGAAGTAGCAGTTGTAACCCACACCAACCAGAATTTTATGAACACCAACCTACTATCGATACAAACTCGTCCAGACGATAGCAGCATCACCTGACGGGGAATGACTGCTAGTCAGACACACGCACGGTACATGAAGCATCTGTGAGTGTGCTGTCCGTGTGTAGAATAGGGAAGGAGTTTGATCCGAGTTTGATCGAGAGCAGATTGTGATGCCCCAGAGGCTCTGCACAAGTGCTTCGGAAACTGGACGACTTGTTGGGTGTTGGAGGAGTGCAGCGGTGAGTGTTTTCAACACGTGGCGAAACCATGGTGAAAACATGGTGGGTTGGGCGACCTCCCCTCATTACAGATGTCAGATGTCGTAGGTTGGGCAGAATGGTAGAACAGGGCAGGTGGCGAGCTGTGGCGAAACTAACTGGCCACTTCAGTGCTGTGCAGAGTACAAGTGCGTCTGATCTCACAGTGCGCCGAACAGTTCTAACGATGGGCCTACGCAGGCGATGAACCACGCATGTGCAATGTGAACACCACGACAGTGGCAGAGCGTTTTATGGTCTGATAAATCCCGATTGCTTCTTCATCATGCCGATGGGAGGTAGTGAGAGCGTCGTATTCCAGTGTGACAGCTCCTTGACACCTGCACTGAAGGACGACGGCTCCATTACGCTCTGGGGAACATTCACGTGGGTCATCCATGGGTCCAGCTGAGTTTGCGCAAGGCACCATGACGGCCAAGGAATAGCGGACACTGCTTAGAGACCACGTACACCCCTTCATGGCGATCATTTCCCGAATGTTGTGCCATATTTCGGTAAGAAAGTGCAGCATGTCACAAGGCCAGGAGTTTGATGGAGTAGTTCAAGGAACACATTGGCGAGTTACAGTTGATGCGCTGGCCCTCCAACTCGTCAGATCTGAACTCGGTGAAAAACGTCTAGGATTAGTGGCGTCAGACGTGACTTGCGTGTGCAGATGTGCTGACGTTTCCCTCCAGGTACCTACCAAGCCCCCATTGCTTCCATGCCACGACGCGTCGCAATTGTTATCAGTGACAAAGGTCGACATACTGGTGATTAGGTAGGTGGTCATAATGTTATGGCTGATGAGTGTATGTTTACATTTATTTGCTGGATGTATTCCAGTCTCTGTCTACCTCTAGATGGTTCAAAATGCTCTGAGCACTATGGGACTTAACAGCTGAGGTCATCAGTCCCCCAAAACTTAGAACTACTTAAACCTAACTAACCTAAGGACTTCACACTCATCCATGCCCGAGGCAGGATTCGAACCTGCGACTGTAGCGGTCGCGCGGTTCCAGACTGTAGCGCCTAGAACCGCACGGCCACCCCGACCGGCTCTTCCTCTAGAGTTTGTACCCTCTCCAGCTCCCTCTACTACCATGGAAGTCATTCACTGATGTCTTAAGAAAAGACCTATTATACCGTCACCTCTTGTTGACAAAGTTCTCTATAAATTCGTTTCCCTGCCGTTCTACGGATGGCTTCTGCTTACCTTACCTTATCATTCTACTTATTTTGCAACAATATTCCCTAGCAACCACATTTCAGATGCTTGGATTCTCTTCTGTTCCGATTTTCCCACAATCCATGTTTCACTACCATACAATGCTTTTCACGAAAAGTCCATTCTCAGAAATTTCATCCTGATATTAAGGCCAGTGTTTGATACTGGTAGATTTCTCTTGGCCAGGAATGTCCTTTTCTCCAGTGCTAGTCTGCTTTTTGTGTCCTCCTTGCTCTGACCATCATGAGTTATTTTGCTTCCTAGGCAGCAAAATTTCTTAAATTCGTGATCCCAAATTCTGACGGTAAGTTTCTCGCGGTAAGTTTCTCGCTGCAATCTTTTTTCAACAGATCCTGAAATTCTTCACTTTCATTGAGGATAGCAATGTCATCAGATAATGGTATCAGTGATATCCTTTCACCATGAATTTTAATCCCAGTCTCGAGTCTGTCTTATATGACCCGCCAGGTTAGCTGAGAGCGCTAATGCGCTGCTTCCTGGATTCGGGTAGGCGCGCCGGCTCCAAGATCGAATCCGCACGGCAGATTAACGACGTGCGCGAGGGAGCCGGTGGGCTGGCCAGCCTGGATGTGGATTTAGGTGGTTCTCCACATCCCGATAGGTGAATACCGGACTGGTCCCAACGTCTCGCCTCAGTTAGACGCCTCGCAGACATTTGAAACACGTTCGCATTATTTCACAGTTTACGCTAGGTGCAGACAGCTGGGATACACTAATTTCCGTTCCGGGGGGTTTGGGGCGGTAGCTGGAAGGGCATCCGGTCACCCCTTTCCATTAACCACGCCAAATCCGATTGTAACAATGCCGATCCTGCGGTAACTGCAGGACAAGGCCCAAGTAAAAGAAGATGTACTAACACTTCAAAGTGCTGTTCTTGGTTTTTCTCTAAGTTAAATAGGTATCACATCACACTAGGAAGCTGCTATTGTTTGGAGATTTATTTTAGAGTTGTACATTTAAATGATAAACTTTTTCATCTGTATTACCATTCTCAAGCAATCTCCAGTTATGTAGCCCAGTTAGTATATACAGTTTACACATTGTATCACTGATTAATATTGTACATATAATTAATATTTGTTAAGTATGTTTCAGGTAATGGTAGCATACGGCCTTGACTCATGATGATACGAGACCTCAAACACCCAGCAGACATCTTTTCAGTGAGCCAGTCGTCATTCGCGAGAGAGAGAGAGCGCGCAGTCGTTCACCAAAGCCAGAGCTCTGGATTATATATAAGAAAAGAGAGGGTGGCGTTTTGATAGTGTCCGGACGTTTTGTAAGCATTAACTCTGGGACTTGTGATTTTCGCGAGTGTCGGCAGTACATATTTTTAATTACTTCAGCTGGAATGCTCAGAATAATTCACAGTAGGTAAACTATAGAAGTTTTCCGGGTTAATTTTCCAATAAACTGATCTTGTAATTTTAACTAGTTCACAAACTGGGAAATGTAATTAAAAAGCTTATGCTGGATGAACTTTGATTTAATCTCGAAATTTTACCGGAATTTGACGCAATACGTAGTATGAGATAATGCTGTGGTTTTTCTTTCAGCTCTCGCACAGCCATACCTCGATTCACTAATGAACAGTTATTAAGCTGACACAGTGTTGAAAAGAAACAAATAACCTCAGTTTTATTCAGGTGATGAACTACCATGGTTCTGAATAGTATTTTTCGCTGCCTGTTCCTACCTGGATGTTTTATGATTTTTTGTGACTGGTTTCGAGGGTGATTGTGACAAATGCGTTTGGACGGTTACTAGACAGTAGCGTAGCTATATTATAAAAATGTACCCACACGTTCTGAAATCTAGTAACTTTCTTACTTGAATTAATAATTCGTGCAGCCGCACGTGTAGATTCAAGAACTAAAAAGCAGCATATTTTAATCAGCAGTATATTATTATTATTATTATTATTGTTAATATTATGTGCGATTCGACCCTGTAGGATCACGCAAAGCTTCTTGATTCTTTTTCCTTTTTCTCCACACTGCTCTCATTTTTTTCTGCATGGGCTGTCTTCCTTTCCTCTGTCCATTTTGTTACTGGTATCTTCGGAGCTTCGTTCTCTGACTTCCCTTCTGTCAACTTTTTGCTTAAATACCTTTCTGTCCAAAATATCTGACTAATATATCTGAACTTTTTGTAGGTCCTTTTTGACCTCTTGTATTCAGGGTAGAGTTTTAAGTCCTTCTATGTATTTAAGAATTTTGTATGTAAGTCTTGTTTTGGGAAGCCTACAGAGGTGCCAATAAAAGTTTAATCGCCTTTTTCTAATGTCTGCTGCAAGACTGAACAATTTCTCACTCGTTTCAAGAGATTGTAGTCTTAGTCCTCTTCTGTTTTCTTTGGCCGTTGTATGTTCCTGATGATCTTACGTTCTTGCTTTAATAATTTTGTTAGGTCACCTTTTATGTGGACTGTCAGGTTTTCACTGCAATACAGGACTTACATAATTATTCAAACATCATTACCATCGCATTGTGGTTGGTCTCGTCCAGTATCAGTATTTTCGTTATGATTTGTACTTTGATATCAGTCCAGATGCGAACTGATCGCGAAAGATATGGCAACGAAGAATAGGGACTAAAAGGATATTCATAACAGATGTTTTACATCTGGATTGGGCACTACTTCCAATTTTCTTTCAAAACTGCTAAACATTTCGTCTCTTCTTTCATTACTTATAAATCATGTTGAAACCTGCTGAAAAACACTGTCATGACTATCTTTCTCTCCAACACTGAAAGAGAAGGAGAAAACTACAGTATATATACTGTTGACTGAAAGCTTATTGCCACTCTCTTAGGAGCGTATTCGTTCATTTATGAAATGTGGTACAATAGAAATACACCGTGGCGTAAATTCTACAAATTCTTTGAAGGTATGACGCAACAGATGGGTACGGAAGTTTCATAACTTACGGACTGGCGATCTGTGCTCGCGTAGCTGGTGCACGATGGGTCCCATATGTGTTCCACAGGATTCAGATCAGAAGATCTTGGTGGCTCAAATATCTCTTCACTGACTTTCTACGCGAACCTCTATAGAACAGTTTTAGACTTTTGACTAGGAGTGTTATCACACTGGAAAATATTATCGTCGTAGGAGAATACCTCAGATACGAAGTGATACAGGTCGTCCACAATAATGTTCACCAAGCCCACAGCTGCCATGTTCCCATGGAAGCCCACGTGAGGGATGGACTCCCATTTCGGTTTCACAAAGAGTTCTCTACTGCACTGGAGTCTTACCTAGCTTGCATTTACCGCGAATCTCTCACCCAGTTCAAAGCCCCACGCGATTGAAAAAAAAAAAAAAAAAACGCATGTGACTACTGTATAAAATAAGAACAAGAGATTGGACCCATGAAATTGCTGACCAATATCCCTAACATCGTTCTGCTGCAGAACCCTTGAACATTTTCTCAGTTCGAATACAACAGAGACCGATGTACGTGACTCAGCAAGGTTTTAGAAAACATCGCTCGTGCGAACCCATTTCGCCCTTTTTTCATATGATACACTGCGAACGAGGGCAACAGGCAGATTCCATATTTCTAGATTTCCGAAACATATTTGGCTTGGTGCCCCACTGCAGATTTTTTATGAAGATGCGAGCATATGGAACTGTTTCCCGGATATATGAGTGGCTCGAATTCTTCTTAAGTGATGGAGATCGGTTTGCTGTTCTCGACAGCGAGTGTTCAACAGAGACAAGGGTATTGACCAGTGGCGAGCTGGCGCCAATCCTATTTTGTTCGTGTACTTTTGAGATAGATTGTGGCTTCGGCAAGCTATCTTTGCTTTTCGCGTGTCTTATCTTGCAGCTTGGCAGGCGAAGCGAGTCGGCTGTTTGCCTTCGACTGGTAACCCTCGATATCTCGTCCCATTTGGGGAGACGAGTGTCAACTGCTACCGGACGAGCGTGATGACCGTTACACGTTGTGGTGTAAAATTGGTTGGGCGTTTTATCGACATGGGCAGCTGGGAACAACATTTGAAGGGAAGCGGTGAAGCTGTGAAGCTGTGAAACCCTCTCCCTCGTATTGTGTACCTGATATGGAGTAAGTCGTCGTAATTGTTTGTTCACCGACACACTCAGAGATTTTAAACTTTATTATTATGGTGAGACTTTTATAGTCGAACCTTAAGACGGTGTGGAATAGTTCAATTGGCCTAGTTAAATTGTGACCGTTATTTGTAAATTTTCTCAGGAGTTTTACTAGTACTTTGTGTCTCTTGCAATTAAACGATTTTATGTTGCCGTTTTTAAAGCCTGCACTCTATTAAGACAGTTGTCCATGTGTAAGTGGGTCAAAGGTTCTGCCGAGTGTTTCTATGTTTCAGAGTAACTGGAATGTCTTTGTGATTCGGGCAGAAACTTTGATTGTGCCAGCGCCTTGGCGGGGAGTGAAATGTCATCTGAGGTCTAGGCTTGGTAGTTTTTAAGAACCTGGCCACTACCGGAGTTGTTCACATATCGCCTTAGTATTTATCTTCCTTCCGTCAAGGCGGGTTAAGCTGGTAACCTGTTTGTATATGAACTCGTTTTCTTAAATATTAGGGACTTGCAACCGGGTAAACCTTAAACCGCATAGCTTCTGCTGAGTTCCTTGTGCAGCTTGTTCTACTAATTTTTTATTAACACGTCTGAGCACGTGAACATTTAAGTTTTCAAGATCAGTGTTTCTGTTGTAGTTTTCTTATTTATTTAAATGGTTCTATCATATTATGTAATGGCATCTTAGCTTGGCACTAGTGTTCAAGTGTTATAAAGTCACTCTTTACCTGTAATTGCCGCGCGGGATTAGCCGAGCGGCCTCAGGCGCCGCAGTCATGGACTGTGCGGCTGGTCCCGGCGGAGGTTCGAGTCTACCCTCGGGCATGGGTGTGTGTGTTTGTCCTTAGGATAATTTAGGTTAAGTAGTGTGTAAGCTTAAGGCCTGATGACCTTAGCAGTTAAGTCCCATAAGATTTCACACACTTTTTTTTACCTGTAATTGTTTTCATTATATTTTGAAGGAAGTCCTGTATGGGGATTTAAAGTTCTCAAGTCCGTCAGTAACCCTTTTTTTAAATATGGAATTGTTTGTTGGAGTACTGAGTACGCTGGGTTTCTAACTGTATTTGCAAAGTTTTATCTAGTGGCTCGTTCACAATTTGTAATCGACAATTTTTTTAAAAAAATGGGGTAATGTCAATAAACTGCCTTAATTATACTCGTAAATTGTGACTACCAACCATGATTGCATTCCGCTTCCTCTTTTATGGTATTTAATATAGGGCGTGTAAGTGTGGTACGATGAAGGAAATCACGTATCAGGTATTGTCCGAACTGCCCCAGGGCATAAATTATCTGGTGGACAGGATAGTCAGCAATCTGTGGTTATTTGCTAATGTTACTGTGGTGTACCTGACGGCGTTTGAGTTGAGTGGCTGTACGAGGGTATAACGTGACGTAAAAAAAATTTCTAGATCGTGTAATCAATGACAGCTAGCTCCAAATGTGGAAAAATGTAAGTAAATGCGGATGAGAAGGAAAAAACCATTATGTTCGGATAGAGCTTTATTAATGTCCTGATTGACACAGCCACATCGTTTGAATATCTTGGCGTAAAGTTGCAAAGCGGCGTGAAATGGAAAGAACACTTGAGAACTGTGGTACGGAAGGCGAATGGTCAACTTCGATTTATTGAGTGAATTTTGGGAAAGTAGGTTTCACCTGTAAAGGGACGGCATGTAAAACGGTGGTGTGACCTATTCTTCAGTACTGATCGAATGTTTGGGTTCCGTAGCAAGTAGGATTAAAGGAAGACCTAAGCATACAGCAATAGCAGTGTAGTAGTCGTTTAAATACCTGGGAATTACGTCGCGAAGCGATATGAAATGGACAGAGCATGTGGGGATTGTGGTTGGAAAGGCGAATGTATTGGGAGAATTTTAGGATGCGTGATTCATCTATAAAGGAAACCGCAAATAGGATGCTAGTGTGACATATTCTTGAGTACTTCTCGAGTGTTTGGGATATGCACGAGGTCGGACTGAAAGAAGACATCGAAACAATTCAGAGGTGAGCGACTAGATTTATAATCTGGATATTCAGTTAGCATGCATGTGTTACGGATTCGCTTCGGGATCTCGAGTGGGAATCCCTGGATGAAAGAAGACACTTCCTTCGAAGAACACTACTGAGAAAGTTTAGAGATCTGGAATTTGAAGCTGACTGCAGAACGAGCCTACTGCTGCCAACATACATTTCGCCTAGGAATCACGAAGATACGACAGTCGTTTTTGTCTCGCTTTATCTGCGAGTGGAACACGGCAGTTGTGGTACATGGTATACTCTGTCACGCACCGTACAGACGTTTGAGGAATATCTAAGTAGATGTAGATGTAGATGAAGCGACTCAGAGGTGGGCTGCTAGATATGTTACAGATAGGTTTAAACAGCTCTCAAGTGTCACAGAAACGTATGCGGAACTCAAATTTGAAACCGTGGAGGCAAGGCCTTTTGGGTTTTACAATATTTTATTGTCATCTTAATTGGAAATTTGATTTTTTTTAAAGATTTCTTGTTGACCTTCTGCCTTTAAAGGTCTATGATAATATATTGTAAAATTTTGGAAATTAATTTTGGCCTCAGTCATATGTATTGCACTTTGCGTATGTTGTTTTTTTGAATTATTTTATTGCTATCTTAATTGGATTTTTATCTTGTTAAGATTTCTTGTTGGAGGCCTTCAGCCGTCAAAGAGTTGCTAAATTACAATAAATGACAATTAGAAGCAGAAACTGACATCAACCCTTGGCCCTTTCCACAATCCAATTACCTGTTCTGCCCGGCGGGTTTTAGCGGGCGCCTCACTCCCCTTTCTGGATGTACTGGTTAGGAGAAGAGATGGTGGCATTTTGGCCGCAGTGTGTACCAGAGGAAGACACATCGTCGTACACGTACAAGCTGACAGCTGCAACCACCCGTCTCAGAGAAATGGCGTGCTCAAAACAGTGGTACATAAGGCTAGCAGTATCTCTGACTACAAAAGTATTAAAGAAAATCTTCAACATCTGAGGACGGTTTCACTGAGGAATGGCTACAAGTAGTGGCAAATTCGGAGAGCCCTAAGTCGTCCCCATTCTGTACAACTGGCGGAACCAGACGAGAAATCTCTAAGGATACGGCCATTGTATTCAATCCTTTTTCTAGCGCGTTATCCAGCAAGATAGGACGAATTCTTTGGAAACACCAAGTGAAGAATGTCTGCCGCTCACCAGCCAAAACACAAGCACTACCCACTAGTGTGAAACATGACCTTGGACTATGGAAATCCGCAGTCTCTCAGCGTGCCAAAGTTGTAAGACTTTCATAGGACAGATGGAGCGTACTGCCGAAGATCGTTGCTGAGAACACCAACACCATAGTAGCTTGCAGAAGCGTAACAAGTCGACAATCGCAGATCATTGCCTGACGGAATTGCATGGAATGGACTATAACAATAACAAAGTTCTGACACAGACGTCCAAATCCTAAGACTGTGTCAGCAAGAAATCTGTTGAGTTTCGAGCTGCGGAAACGCTGATAAATCGTGATTGCGGATACTTAATTAGAAAGACATGGGACGCCGCTGATATAATGGTGAAGAAGAGGAACAAGATACTAGACAAAACTAATTTCGGGGACAGGTGGAGGAACAGCAAAAGTGCAACCCTAGTAAACCACTACGTTGTCTATATAGAATTTCAGACTGATGTCGGATTTAACAGTTTTATCGCTTTTAGTTAAAATGTTTTTGGAAAGCTAAGAAATGACAGAGAGCGACGTTAAAAATAGCTCTTACGTGGGAAAGTACCCATGCCTGTGTGGGGTGTATGAAATCAGATCCTTGTGATGGCATTATATGTGCTCTGTCAAGCGACAATTTTTATTTTTATTTTTTATTTTTTTTATCAGTCTTCTGAATGTTTGATGCTGCCCGCCAGGAATTTCTTTCCTGTGCTAACTTTTTCATCCAACAGTAGCAATTGCAATCTACGTCCTCAATTATTTGCTGGATGTATTCCAATCTCTGTCTTCTTCTACAGCTTTTGCCCCCTACGGCTCCCTCTAGTACCATGGAAGTCATTGCCTCATGCCTTAACAGATGTCCTATCATCCTGTCCCTTCTTCTTTGCAGTGTTTTGCACATATTCCTTTCCTCTCCCATTCTGCACAGACCCTCCTCATTCCTTACCTTATTAGTCCACCTAATTATCAACATTCGTCTGTAGCACCACATCTCAAATGCTTCGATTCTCTTCTGTTCCGGGCTTAGCACAGTCCACGTTTCATTACCATACGATGCTGTTCTCCAGACATAGATACTCAGAAATTTCTTCCTCAATTTAAGGCCGGTATTTGATATTAGTAGACATCTCTGAAGAAGAGAAATCTGTTAACATCGAGTATAGATTTAGGTGTCAGGAAGTCATTTCTGAAAGTGTGGCGTCACCGCCAGACATCACACATGCTAGGTGGTAGCCTTTAAATCGGCCGCGGTCCATTAGGATACGTCGGACCCGCGTGTCGCCACTGTCAGTGATTGCAGACCGAGAGCCGCCACACGGCAGGTCTAGAGAGACTTACTAGCACTCGCCCCAGTTGTACAGCCGACGTTCATACCAGTGGTTCACTGACAAATTACGCTCTCATTTGCCGAGACGATAGTTAGCATAGCCTTCAGCTACGTCATTTGCTACGACCTAGCAAGGCGCCGTATTCAATTGATATTTATATTGAAGCATGTACAGTCAAGAGCGATGTACTCCAAATACGGATTAAAGTTAAGTATTCCAAGAACTACGTTCTTTTCTTATTAGACTCAACTCCTTTAATTGTTCCAGACCTCACGCCAGTCTTCGTGTAATTAAACGCTTGCATTTCGGCCTCCTCTAGCAACACGGTGTTGGCTCTTCTGCCAACACTACAGAAAGTATTTGTATGGAGTGTAGCCATGTGTGGAAGTGAAACATTGACGATAAATAGTTTGGACAAGAAGAGAATAGAAGCTTTAGAAGTGTGGTGCTACAGAAGAATGCTGAAGATTAGATGGGTAGATCACATAACTAATGAGGAGGTGTTGAATAGAACTGAGGAGAAGAGGAGTATGTGGCACAACGTGACTAGAAGAAGGGACCGGTTGGTAGGACATGTTCTGAGGCATCAAGGGATCACAAATTTAGCATTGGAGGGCAGCGTGGAGGGTAAAAATCGTAGAGGGATACCAAGAGATGAATACACTGAACAGATTCAGAAGGATGTAGATTGCAGTAAGTACTAGTAGATTAAGAAAGTTTCACAGGATAGGGTAGCATGTGGTAGCATGGAGAGCTGCATCAAACCAGTCTCAGGACTGAAGACCACAACAACAACAGACGTCTCTTGGCCAGGAATGCCCTCTCTGCCATTGCTTGTCTGCTTTTGATGTCCTCCTTGCTCCGTCCGTCATTGGTTATTTTACTGCCTGGGTAGCAGAATTCCTTAACTTCATCTACTTCGTGACCATCAATCCTGATGTTCTCATTTCTACTACTTCTCATTACCTTCGTCTTTCTCCGATTTACTCTAAACCCATACACTTTACTCATTAGGCTGTTCATTCCGTTCGGCAGACAATGTAATTCATCTTCACTTTCACTCAGGATTGCAATCTTCAAATGGTTCAAATGGCTCTGAGCACTATGGGACTCAACATCTGTGGTCATAAGTCCCCTAGAACTTAGAACTACTTAAACCTAACTAACCTAAGGACATCACACACATCCATGCCCGAGGAAGGATTCGAACCTGCGACCGTAGCAGTCACGCGGTTCCTGACTGAGCGCCTAGAACCGCTAGACCACCGCGGCCGGCGGATTGCAATCTCTTCAGCGAATCGAATCATTGATATCCTTTCACCTTGAATTTTAATTCCACTCCTGAACCTTTCTTTTATTTCCATCATTGCTTCCTCGATGTGCAAATTGAATAGGAGGGGGGAAGGCTACATAGGTGTCTTACACCCATTTTAATACGAGCACTTTGTTCATGGTCGTCCACTCTTATTATTACCCCTTGGCTATTTTACATATATGACCTGTCTCTCCCCATGGCTTACCCCCACTTTTCTCAGAATTTCGAACATCTTGCACCATTTCACATTGTTGAATGCTTTCTCCAGATCGACAAATCCTATGAGCGTATCTTGATTTTTCTTTAGTCTTCCTTCCATTATTAACCGCAAAGTCAGAATTGCCTCTCTCGTGCCATTACCTCTCCTAAAGCCAACCCCGTCGTCATCTGGCGCATCCTCAGTTATTTTTTTTATATTCTTCTGTATATTACTCTTGTAAGCAACTTGGATGCATCCGCTGTTAAGCTGATTCTGCGGTAATTCTCGCACTTCTCAGTCCTTGCCCTCTTCGGAATTTTGTGGATGATGCTTTTCCGAAAGCCAGATGGTATGTCACCAGACTCATACATTCTACACACCAACGTGACTAGTCGTTTTGTGCCCATTACCCCCAATGATTTTAGAAATTCTGATGTAATGTTATCTATCCTTACTGCCTTATTTGATCTTAAGTTCTCCAAAGCTCTTTTAAATTCAGATTATAATACTGAATCCCCTATCTCTTATAAATCGACTTCTGTTTCTTTTTCTATCACATCAGGCAAATCTTCCCCTTCACAGAGGAATTCCCGTTGCTCTCTTAATGTTATCACCCTTGCTTTTAATGTCAGCGAAGGTTGCTTTGACTTTCCTATATGCTGAGTTTGTCCTTCCAACACTCATTTCTTATTAGATGTCTTCACATTTTTTCTGCAGCCATTTCGTTTCAGCTTCCCTGCACTTCCTATTTATTTCATTCCTCTGCGATTTGTATTTCTCTATTCCTGAGTTTCCCGGAACATTTTTCTACTTCCTCCTTTCATCGATCAATTGAAGTATTTCGTCTGTTACCCATGGTTTCTTCGCAGTTACCTTCTTTGTATCTATGTATTCCTTCCCAACTTCTGTAATGGCCCATTTTTGTGATGTCCATTTCTCTTCAACTGTACTGCCTACTGAGTTGTTCCTTACTGCTGTATCTATAGCCTCAGAGAACTTCAAGCGTATCTCGTCATTCCCTCGTACTTCTGTATCCCACTACTTTGCATATTAATTCTTCCTGACTAATTTCTTTACCTTCAGCCTACTCTTCATCACAACTATATTGTGATCTAAATATATGTCTGCTCTTGGGTACACCTTACAATCAAGTATCTGATTTCGAAATCTCTGTCTGATCACGATGTAATCTAAAAGAAATCTACACGTATCACCCAGCCTTTTCGGAGCATATCACCTCCTCTTCTGATTCTTGAACAGAGTATTCGCTATTACTAGCTGAAACCTGTTAAAGAACTCAATTAGTCCTTCTCCTCTCTCATTCCTTGCCCCAAGCCCATATTCTCCAGTAAACTTTTCCTCTACTCCTTCCCCTACAACTGCATTCTAGTCCCCCATGACTGTTAGATTTTCATATCCCTTTACATACTGTGTTACCCTTTGAATATCATCATACATTTTCTCTGTCTCTTCATCTTCAGCTTGAGACGTCGGCATGTATACCTGCACTATCGTCGTCGGTGTAGGTTTGCTGTCGTTTCTGATAAGAACAACCCTATCACTGAACTGTTCACAGTAACACACCCTGTGCCCTGCCTTCCTATGCATAACGAATCCTACACCTGTTATACCATTTTCTGCTGCTGATGATATTTCCCTATACCCATCTGACAAGAAATCCTTCATTCTACTTCACTTCACTGATCCCTACCACATCTAGATTGAGCCTTTGCATTTCCCTTTTCAGAGATTCTAGATTCCGTACCATATTCAAGCTTCTGACATTTCACATCTCTACTTCTGGAACGTTATCCTCTCGTTGATTATTCAATCTTTTTCTCAATGTAACCTCCCCCTTGGCAGTCCCCTTCCCGGAGATCTAAATCAGGAACTATTCAGGAATCGTTTGTCAGTGGAGAGATCATCATGACAGTTCTTCAATTACAGGCCACATGTCCTGTGGATACACGTTACGTCTCTTTAATGCAGTGGTTTCCATTGCCTTCTGCATCCTCATTCCGTTGATCATTGCTGATTCTTCCGCCATTAGGGGCAGTTTCGCACCCCTGGGACAAGAGAGTGCCCTGAACCTCAGTCCGTACCTCCGCCCTATTTGACAAGGCCGTTGGCAGAATGAGGAGTGACTTCCTATGGCGGAATATCAAACTTACTGACTATACTACTTTGAGATTTCTGTTCCACTCTTACTTATCCGTCAGTGAGATGTTAATATGTTTCACTACCACTATATTAAACACACAGCCAATGCATATGAGCATATGATAAACTGTGGGAACTATGCAATGGATTGTAGAAAGTTGATACTGAAATTTGTGTCTTGAGAATTACGCGTACTAGTACATTACTTTTAAAAATGCCAAAATAAGGTAATTATATTACCATTCATAGGAGTATATATTGACATGTGTCTGCAGCCTGTTTTGATTAGCACTGAAAAAAATAATCATTTTATTTGTGGTGTGATTGAAATTCACTTTTTGACAGAACTTGCAGTGAAGGCGCTTTCCATCTGGGATATCATAAAGTATACTAACCTCGATGTGGTCAATTTAATATGTGTTGTAAGTGTGTTACACATCTCGAAACCTAAACAGACGTATAAATTCGAGTGTAATCATGCCGCCGATGTCTCTAGTTGCTTTATGACAATTATGTTACCACTAACACACGATTTCAGATGATGCCGATCACCACAACGTTTCAAACACAGTCAGAGCTTCGCCAACAGAAAGTTAGAGCTTCGGTGCGTGTGTTTGTCAGGCAGAGAAAGAGGGAGAGTCGGAGTGAATGTGTGTGTGTGTGTGTGTGTGTGTGTGTGTGTGTGTGTGTGTGAGAGAGAGAGAGAGAGAGAGAGAGAGAGAGACAGAGAGAAGAACAGAAGAGACGAAGGCTTATTAGTTTTAAAATACCTTCCCCTGTCCATCTTTCGCCCTTTCGTCACCAATTGTAGGATATTTCATTGTGTATCTGTGACGTGCAACCTGTACATGTCCACTTTCATAAATATGCAATTTTTCGATAACCCATCGTCGGAATAATTCATTCATATTATTTCTTGATATCCACCCTGTTGGTTTCAGTTCTCCGTCCGGAACCCGTCACAAATATTCATTTACTTGTCTCACAGTAACTGCTGAGAGATGAATCCCCAGTTGCCTAACGTTTAAAATAAACTGCATTTAGGCATGCGGATTCAACCGTCAAATCCCGGACGATTCCTGTCACGCTTTTAATTACTTCTGCCAGTTAATTTTTCAATATGAGTTCATCCGCCAAAACACACAACACATATTCCGCTTCTATCCCACTTGCTAACACTTTCCAAGCAGATCAGCGATTGCCATGTCTTTGAATGGTGGCTTTACTGAGTCCATAACTGCAATAGATTTCTGGTTCGAATAAGACGTGTTACGGAGATGCTTCGGGAATTCAAATGGGAATTACTGGACAGAAGTCGACGTTCTTTTCGAGAAACACTATTGAGAAAATTTAGAGAACCGTCATTTGAAGCTGACGGCTGATCGATTCTACCAGCGCCAACATATATTGCGCGTAAGGACTACGAAGATAAGATACGAGAAATTAGGGCATAGACACAGTCGATTTTTCCTCGCTATATTTGCTAGTGTAACAGGAAAGGAAATGATAAGAAGTAGTACAGGGTATCATACACGCATCGTTCGGTGGCTTGCGATGTATCTATGTAGATGTAGATACAGAATAGGAAGACTTTTTCGATGATTAATGTTTCCACCAGTTTGACAGCTAGGGTTGCGGCAACACTGACGTCTAAACGACAAATTCTTGTGGAAGCAAGTATATGAAAAATAAAATACTTCTAGTGATGCTGTAAATTACAATTAAACACAATTCCAAACAAAAATTCTAGATATTCACAAAGAAATTGACTGAAATGCCACTCCTTTTCCCTTTAAGTGCTTGCACTAACTATGACATAATTTATCACAATGGAAATGTGTTAGTTTGTTCTTATTTCCAGCCTTGCTCCCACACTAGCTACCAGGCGTTTCCTTTCGATATGTCTTTGCTTACAACATTCCGTTATTTAATACAAGTTTCCTATCACATTATTTTTCTGCATCGATTTCCTCGCTTTATTTTACTATGCTGTTTGACAGTTATTCCTCATTATTACAGCCATCGATAAGCGTCTGGTATGTATCATCTCTCTTATTCTTAAGATTTGTCTTCCATCCGCTCGTTGTACATCAGTTTGTTACTTTCTCTTATTGCGCTTAATTTTCCACCACATGGGATCACTTCTTCCCATTAAAAGATTCCCTTTTTTTCTTTTAATTCCATTACTGTTCTGTCTCTAAAACGGCTTCTTTCTTTATCCGAACTATACGTTTTATTTGTTATAGGCGTATAATGTTGATTTTTCCTTCTGATAATATTTATTGTTCTTTATTGTCAAACATGTTGTCCCTCATTATACGCGAGTCCATCCGTTTCAAATTCTCATCTACGATTTACTATAGATAGCTATCGGCGATTATGGAAAATTGCTGTTGTGGTCTTCAGTCCAGAGACTGGATTGATGCTACTCTATCCTGAGCAAGCTTCTTCATCTCCCAGTAACTACCGCAATCTACATTCTCCTGAATCTGCTTTCTGTATTCATCTCTTGGACTCCCTCTACTATTTTTACCCTCCATACTGCAGTCCAACACTAAACTGGTGATCCCTTAATGCCTCAGAACGTGTCCTACCAACCGATCCCTTCTTCTAGTCAAGTTGTGCCACAAATTCCTCTTCTCCCCAATTCTATTCAGTACCTCCTCATTACTTACGTGATCTACCCATCAAATCTTGAGCATTCTTCTGTAGCACAACATTTCGAAACCTTCTATTATCTTCTTGTCTAAACTATTTTTCGTCCATGTTTCACTTCCATACATGGCTGCACTCCATACACATACTTTCTGAAAAGACCTACTGACAAATCTATACTCGACGTTAACGAAGTGCTGTTGGAATTAGTACGAGGGCAGTTCAATAAGTAATGCAACACATTTTTTTTCTGAAACAGGGGTTGTTTTATTCAGCAATGAAATACACCAGGTTATTCCCCAATCTTTTAGCTACACAACACTATTTTTCAACGTAATCTCCATTCAATGCTACGGCCTTACGCCACCTTGAAATGAGGGCATGTATGCCTGCACGGTACCATTCCACTGGTCGATGTTGGATCCAACATCGTACTGCATCAATAACTTCTTCATCATCCGCGTAGTGCGTCCCTCGGATTGCGTCCTTCATTGGGCCAAACATATGGAAATCCGACGGTGCGAGATAGGGGCTGTAGGGTGCATGAGGAAGAACTGTCCACTGAAGTTTTGTGAGCTCCTCTCGGGTGCGAAGACTTGTGTGAGATCTTGCGTTGTCATGAAGAAGGAGAAGTTCGTTCAGATTTTTGTGCCTACGAACACGCTGAAGTCGTTTCTTCAATTTCTGAAGAGTAGCACAATACACTTCAGAGTTGATCGTTTGACCATGGGGAAGGACATCGAACAGAATAACCCCTTCAGCGTCCCAGAAGACTGTAACCATGACTTTACCGGCTGAGGGTATGGCTTTAAACTTTTTCTTGGTAGTGGAGTGGGTGTGGCGCCACTCCATTGATTGCCGTTTTGTTTCAGGTTCGAAGTGATGAACCCATGTTTCATCGCCTGTAACAATCTTTGACAAGAAATTGTCACCCTCAGCCACATGACGAGCAAGCAATTCTGCACAGATGGTTCTCCTTTGCTCTTTATGGTGTTCGTGATGTGTCGGCAGCTGGGCCAACACCTTGTAGATAGAGGAGGCTTAAAAGGCACGCTAGACTAACGCAGACGGGCGTGAAGTACTGGAACAGGATACGTAATTAATGCTATGAAGAAAAGTACGTAGCTGGTATAATACTTATCTTTAATCAATCATTGTGGTACATCGCACAAAGGATACTTGTGGTGGCGCTAGGTTTGCGATCACACAGTGGCGACACGCGGGTCCGACATGTACTACAGGACCGCGGCCGATTTAAGCTACCACCTAGCACGTGTGGTGTCTGGCTGTGACACCACAGTTCGGTTAGACAACGAGGGACCCAGCGGGAACAAACCTTTGAATATCCCAACTGGTGAACAATTGTGACAGCACTACCAACAGATATGTCAAGTTGAGCACTGAGTTGTTTGATGGTGATCCATCGATCATCTCGAACAAGTGTGTTGGCACGCTCCGCCATTGCAGGAGTCACAGCTGTGCATGGCCGGCCCGCACACGGGAGATCAGACAGTCTTGCTTGACCTTGCGACGATGATGACACACGCTTTGCCCAACGGCTCACCGTGCTTTTGTCCACTGCCAGATCACCGTAGACATTCTGCAAGCGCCTATGAATATCTGAGATGCCCTGGTTTTCCGCCAAAAGAAACTCGATCACTGCCCGTTGTTTGCAACGCACACCCATTACAGACGCCATTTTAACAGCGCCGTACAGCGCTGCCACCTGTTGGAAGTCAATGAAACTATACGAGACGAAGCGGGAATTTTGAAAATATTCCACAAGAAATTTCCGGTTTTTTCAGCCAAAATTGACCGAGAAAAAAATGTGTTGCATTACTTATTGAACTGCCCTCGTATATTCTTCTTGAAGTCTGAGGGTATTTCGCCTGTCTCATGCATCTTGCTTACCGGATGGTAGAGTTTTGTCATGACTGGCTCTCATAAGGCTATCAGTTGTTGTAATGGAATGTTGTCTACTCCTGCTGGCTTGTTTCGACTTAAGTTTTTCAGTGCTCTGTCAAATTCTTCGTGCAGTATCATATATCCCATTTCTTCTTCATCTACGTCCTCTTTCATCTCCATTGGCAATCATAAGGCCCTGTTTCTTCTTTCTTCCATTCGTTATTTAGAATTTTGACTACACTTCAACATTGAGAACTATGATTCACATTTATTACTTTATCTCAATATGCTTTCCTTCAGCCATCGATGCCGAAACATGAAAAATAATGATGATGTACCCTAGCTGGGATGTTATCAAATCGCCATTATTTTCAAAGTCATTTCCTTCAGTTACATGTTCAACGCGTCTACAACTCACAGAAACGCGAAGAAAAATGTCCATTTCTAATCTCTCTCTCCTGAATATACACACCGATTTCGCTTTCAATGCTTTATTTATATGTAGTTATTGTATAGCTATCAAAAATTCACCATATTTGCAGGACTATCTGTATTGGGTAGGAACCAGTTATGGGCTTGGAGAAATTATTTTATATTTTTTACGCTATTTTAAAATTGTGCTGTATTAAAAATGTATTTAAATAACTAATTCCTTAATTTCGTCGCTACCCGCAAAACACAATAGTCATGCATCACCAATTTTTTTCACACCTTACCAAACAGGCAGTCAATAAAGCGAGTTAATAATGCTTTGGCCTCATGTTCTGAGCGATGTTTAAGACATCAAGTCTCTAGGTCATCGGGAACTTATTTTAAAATCAACTGAAATATTTCTACTGAACTGACAGACAGATAAGAAAGCGATATAATAAAAATTTGTGGAAGACGACGACAACAGAATGACAGTTACACAATATCCCATAATCTCTGAGTGAAGCGTGCCGTTCGTGTATTGACTGTATTTTCACAAACAAAAGACACACAGGTAAACAAAAGAATACATTCCGCAAACTCCCATCTCTGTTATAAATTTGAAAATATTTTTATGTCGAGTTGGTTGAAATATGGTCCATAACGCATGCCAGTATCACACTTCGTAATGGTAACCGAAGGGTTACATCATAAATGAAAATAGTAAATACGGAAGAGAAAAGGACAAATTAATAAAGGCAGTGAAGCAGTGGAAAAGGGCTTCTATCTTTCATTCACTCTTCTCAGCATTTATATTGGTAATCGTTAAGAATTCAGGTATAAGGTTATATCTACGATTTCAGTTGGACAAACACACCGATCTCAGGATATCACTATTTACAGATGATGTAGGAGTACGACAAGAAACTGAAGAGGATGTTGAATGAGCAATACATCGTCTAAACCACATACGTACAGAACATAAAACTTCCTTACGTAAGACCAGTGTTCCAGCTTTTCAAAGAAAATACAAAGTACCGGCCAAAATAGTTATTCACAACGAAGTAATCGAACAGGCATCACATTTTAAAAACACGGTCTGTGATATAAGGTATAATTGTGATAGTGATGTATGTGGAAAACTGCACAACCTCAAACAATATATGAAATAAAAAGCAGAACACCTAACTCCAAACCTGAAAATACAAAAAAATTGAATTTTGTGAGACTGTTACTGTTGTGTGGAAATACGAATCATGGGCATTGCCGTTGGTGGGGCGTCTTGCGTGCCTCAGCGATACAGTTAGAAGTACCGTAGGTGCAACCACGACTGATGGGTATCTGTTGAGCGGCCAGACAAACGTGTGGTTCCTGAAGAGGGACAGCAGACTTTTCAGCACTTTCAGGGGCAACAATTTGGATGGTTGACTGAACTGGTCTTGAAACATCAACCAAAACGGCCTTACTGTTCTCGTACTTCGAACGGCTGAAAGCAAGGTGAAGCTACAGCCGTAATTTTTCCCGAGGGCATGCAACTTTATTGTATGGTTAAATGATAATTGTGTCCTCTTGGGTAAAATACTCCGGAGGTGAAATAGTCCCCCATTCAGATCTCCGGAAGGGGACTGCTCAGGACGACATCGTTATCGGGAGAAACAAAACTGGCGCTCTAGGGGTTGGAGCGTGGAACGTCAGATCCCTTAATCTGGCAGGTAGGCTAGAAAATTTAAAAAGGGAAATCGATAGGATAAAGTTAAATATAGTGGGAACTAGTGAAGTTTGTTGGCAGGAGGAACAAGATTTCTGGTCCGGTAAATAACGGGTCATAAATACAAAATGAAATAAGAGTAATGCAGGAGTAGGCTTAATAATGAATAAAAAAATAGGAACATGGATAAGCTACTACGAAAAGCATGGTGAACGCATTAAGCTTAGGGAATGATGACCTTAGCAGTTAAGTCCCATAAGCTTTCACACACATTGCGAGAAGGAAAAGTAGTACATGATTATGAACTGGGGGTAAGGAATGAAAGAGGAAGCCGCCTGGTAGAATTTTGCACAGAGCACAACTTAATCATTGCTAACACGGGATTTAAGAATCATGAAAGAAGTTTGTATACGTGGAAGAAGCTTGAAGATACTGACAGGTTTCAGACAGATTATATAATGGTAAGAGAAAGATTTAGAAACCAGGTTCTAATTACAGGACATTGCCAGGGGCATATGTGGATTTTGACCACAAATTTACTGGTTATGAACTGTAGACTAAAGCAGAAGAAACTGCATAAAGGTAGGAATTTAAAGAGATGGGACCTGTATAAACTGAAAGAACAAGAAGCTGTTGAGAGATTCAGAGAGAGCATTAGAAAACTATTGACAAGAAGAGGGGAAAGAGATACAGTGGAAGGAGAATGGGTAGCTTTGAGAGTTGAAATAGTGGAGGGAGCAGAGAATCAAATAGATAAAAAGACGAGGGCAAGTAGAAATCAATGCGTAACGGAAGAGATACTGAATTTAATTGATGAAAGGGGAAAATTTTAAAATGCAGCAAATGAGGTAGGCAAAAATGGAGTGCAAACGTCTCAAAAATGAGATCACAACATGGCTAAGCAGTCATGACTACAGGAGAAATGTAAGGGTATATGTTGCATGTATCACTATGGGTAAGACAGATAATGCCTACAGCAAAATTAATACGAACTTTGGACAAAAGAGAACCACCTGTGTGAATATCAAGAGCTCAGAAGGAAAACCAGTTCTAAGCAAAGAAGGGAAAGCAGAAAGGAGGAAGGAGTATATAGAGGGTCTATACAAGGGCGATGTACTTGAGGGCAATTTTATGGAATTGAAAGAGGTCCTAATTGAAGATGAGAAGGTTGATATGATATTGCGTGAAGAATTTGACAGATTAGAACTACTGATAGCCTTGGGAGAGCCAGCCATGACAAAACTCTTCCATCTGGTGACCAAAATGTACGAGACAGGCGAAGTATCCTCAAACTTCTGAAAATATATAATAATTCCAATCCTAAAGAAAACAGGTGCTGACAGCTGTGAAAAATACCGAACTACCAGTTTAAAAAGTCGCGATTGTAAAATACTAACACTCTTCTTTACAGACGAATGGAAAACTGCTAAAAGCCAAACTCGGGGAAGATCAGTTTGGATTCCGTAGAAATGTTGGAACACGCGAGGCAGTACTGACCCTACGACTTCTCTTAGAAGATAGGCTAAGGAAAGGGAAACCTCCATTTCTTGCATTTGTAGATTTATAGAATGATTTTGACAATGTTGACTGGAATACTCTCCTTCAAATTCTGAAGGTGGCCGGGGTAAAATACAGGGAGCGAATGGCTATATACAATTTGTACAGAAACCAAGCTAGCAGTTACAGGAGTCGAGGGGCATGAAAGGGAAACGGTGGTTGACAAGGGAGTAAAAAAGGCTTGTAGCCTATCCTCGATGTTATTCAATCTGTTTATTGAGCAGGCAGTAAAGGAAACAAAAGAAACATTTGGAGTACTAATTAAAATCCACGGAGAAGAAATAAAAACTTTGCAGTTTGCCGATGACATTGTAAGTCTTTCAGAGACAGCAAAGGACCTGGAAGAGCAGGTGAACGGAATGGACAGTGTCTTGACGGGAAGATAAAAGATGAACATCACCAAAAGAAAAAAGCAATAATGGAATTTAGTCGAATTAAATCAGGTGATACTAAGGAAATTAGATTAGGAAACGAGACACTTAAAATAGTAAATGAGTTTTGCTGTTTCGGAAGCAAAGTAACTGACGACTCTCGAAGTAGGGAAGATATAAAATGTAGACTGGCTAGAGCAAGGAAAGCGTTTCTGAAGAAGCGAAGTTTGTTAAAATCGAGTATAGATTTAAGTGTTAGAAAGTCTTTTCTGGAAGGATGTGTATGGAGTGTAGCCATGTATGGAAGAGAAACATGGACGATAAATTGTTTGGACAAGAAGAGAATAGAAGGATTCGAAATGTGGCGCTACAGAAGAATTCTGTAGATTAGGTTGGTAGACCTCGTAACCAATAAGGAGGTACTGTACAGAATTGGGGAGAAGAGGAATTTGTGGCACAACTTGGATAGAAGAAGGGATAGGTTGGTGAACATTTTCTGAAACACCGAGGCATCGCCAGTTTAGCACTGGAGGGAAGCGTGGAAGACAAAATTCGTAGAGGGAGACCAAGAGATGAACACAGTAAGTAGATTCAGTAGAATGTAGGTTGCAGTAGTTACTCAGGGAGTCTCACACAGGATAGAGTAGCATCAAGAGCTGCGTCCAACCTGTCTCTTGACTGAAGATCACAACAACAAACAGTTAACAAGAAAGATAATAACACAATGAAGACAGTAGTGATGTAATTCTTGAGGATTATTAAAGGATTAACGGGAAGATACTAAACAAGAGAGATATTCGGAATAATTGGAATGTGTCTATTATTAGCGAGAAAGTAGCTGAGTACAAAGACATGCGGAAACAACGTGTGAATAGAACGAGAGAAAATCTTCAACTACAGACCGAAAGAAGAGAAATAGTTCTACCCAAGAAACGATGGACATAAACAATGTAAAGACAGAACAGGCAGATATCTAATTTACGTTTAAAAAATATTTCGTTTTCTCGGTCTTTCAGCTGGCAGGTTTGTCGGGTTCCTAGGGTACCGGCTCCAGTATCTTTAATTGTGTTGCCTCATGTTCCAGATATTACTGCTTGCCAGTTTACGACCTGAGTATCTTACACGTGCCACATTCGAGACCCAGTAAGGGTATGTATTCTTATCAAAATGAGCACTGACTGAAATTTCATGCAGTTGATTGTTAATATGACATTATTAAGGTTGTCGATATTAGCATAGATACAAGGACTGTATCTTCCAGCCTTGACGATTTCTCAGTATTTTTCATAAGAGTATATAAAACGAAAGACTAGAGACACAGTTATTTGATTTTTGGAATCTGCAGGAGCAATCGGACGATGAAGACTGCTAGAGACACGGTGTGACAGATTTTGGCTCCCATTTCTTATTAAAACGTATCAGCGATCCTCTCACGATGTGAGAATCATTGGGTGTTAAAATGCAGATGGAACGAGCAAGCTATATTTCAGAAGGCAGTGACGGGAAAAGGCGTTAATTTATATGCGCATATGGAAGTGATCTCTGATATATAGCTGCCGGACACTTCCATTTCTCCTTATCGACTATAAACTGGTATCATCTTTCCCATCTCGGAAGAGAATGACGGAGTGAGTGTGTGTGTTGAAGAGGGGGGAGGGTGTGGAGTGGAGTGTAAGTTTGTGTGTGTGTGTGTGTGTGAGAGAGAGAGAGAGAGAGAGGGGGGGGGGCAGACTGTACCACGATGGCGGAGCGAAAAAAAAGATATCGTGAAACAAAGAACAAAAGGGAATCCTTCCTCACAAGCAAATGTGAAATTAACTGGTACAGTTCGTTTAATCAAGTACATAAAGTTGTCCTTGTTATCCTTGGTAGAGTAGATGCTGTCCCAGTGTCAGAAACACTTCATAAGTGTTGTGCTCACATGTAATTACCTCCTGATTTATCAACACTACATCATTTAACAGAAGACCCTACGAGCGCTCATATAACACCGTAGCACAATCACTATAAAGGTCCCTTAGGTCTTAAGGTCAGTGTGGTACCGGACACAAAATCGAACGATCAGCTTCCTACCCATAACAAATTTTCCCTCCACTGAATTGTAAATCGAACCAAGAGGAATTAAATCAATTATATGGAGCATCCTGGAATGATATCGGTGAGATATGTTATCAATTGGAAGTGCTGAACCTCTAAAGTAATGAATACTTCCCTCAATTCTGAAGAGTAACTACTGTCACAAAGAATATTTACACTTCTTGTAATATCTGTCAAAAGCATTCCTCGCAGTACATCATACGTGGTCACTGTCTTCCTGTTTTCTCTACATTTCAAATTGAGATCAGAATATATTAAACGACATGGTCACAGCCGGTTTCTTCTGTTCATCAGACGTGTTTCGTGGATAATTATGAATTGACAGACTTTCAGAGGCCAAATAACAAATGTTTCTCGTTACTGTGGATCGCGTCATCAATAGAAATATGTAATTCAAAATATTCTATGTCCGATAGCGTTAAAAAGTCATGCAGTCCGAGAAACCATTAGCAGGCAGTAGGGGAATGATTCATAAATAGAGCTGGAGAGATTATAGAATAAGAACGATCTGAACATACAGGAATACGAGAATATGACAAGCGTAATTTCAACTCAATTGGAAAGACAAACACTAGAGATTGTTTTAATTAATGCCTCCGTTTCTTAGAGAAAACTGCTTTCATGTTTTCTTTTTAAACGTCTTTCATTCTTCAGTTGACTCACTGCGGCCGGAGCTCATGAGGTACTTGTGTGTGCGGCACCACACCTGTAAAGACAATGTGTTGTGCAGGGATCGCATGGATTCAGTTACACAGTTCCAGAAGTATCGATGTCGATTGAATGTTTCATATTCAACTGCATTTAAATATTTATCCACAGTTTTGATTTATTTAAACTGCGAAATAGGCTTTACAATATTCAGCAGAGTCATCCAATAATCGGTATCGACTAATCGAGAAAAATCTTTGAGATCTCTCTTCGAGACGTGTGTCTCTGCCTTTGGTGAGCCACGTGGTCTTTAGCCAATCAGGGATGAGCACGGTCGACTGGGCTCCATGTGGCTGTGTGTATTTGCATAAGCACCGTGCTCTGGTCGTTTAAGCTAAGCAATTAGAAGATGATGGTTGCAACGGTGGAGATTTTGGTGTAAATACATCAGTTATTTTGTCCTTCTTCTTCTTAGGCAACGTTTACATCATTCCATCTGTGTGATATAAGCATTTGCGAAGTCACATTCTATTGTTATTTTCTTGAATTGTGTAACATGATTTGGTATTCAGGAGAAAACGTTATAAAGGCTCAGAGACAGTTAGCAACTCGTAAGCTGGAAGCGAATTGTGTGATCGAGTCTTATTTCTTCATTCTCATGCCTTATGCGCCCGATCTTATCATCCACTCCTGCCATTTAAATATTTTACTGCTTTATTAGAAGACGAGGACTGAGAACATGGAACTCTTGGTTTTACTAGAACTTCGATTCATGTTACACGTGGTCAGAATCGCATGCAGTTGATATGTCTGATAAATTGCTATGAGTAATGCTGAAGTCAGCGTTATTCATAGTTATTTTTGCTTCCTGTAAGCCATCCATTAATTTTTGAATATAAGACAGATGCATGCTTTATGTGACGGCGTCTTGTCGTCACCTGCTGCTTAAATCCCCTTTTTCCCTTTGATTATTTTTCAGTGCATGTATAATGAAACAGTTCAATCATATACATGTCTCCCACCGCCCTAGTAATAAATATCCCCTGTTTGCTTGAGTAATTCCAGGTACTGAAACTGGTTGTCATGGGAGACTTCGAGATTTGTATATAATACGTAATGTAGCATGTATATTAACGAGATATTTTCTAAAGCAATGGTTCTGATGCCTTTCACCTTTTTGAATAACACTTGGTGAACAGGTTTCTGAACTTTGTGCTGGTTCTGTTGGTTTGACGAGGTATTGTATGATAAAACTTCTTCGAGTCCCAGTTTCACAGTTATAATCAAGAGGAATCAGCTACATTGCACAGCGTTTGGCTAAAGGGTGAGCGTATCCGCAATATATAATATCTGTCGGTTTTTATTAGTGATTATTTTCCGTTTTATGTTCAATTATACAAGCTATGCATATTTATTTTCCGGTGTGCATATTTGAATTAGTTCGTGTGTTACTGTGATTTCCAAATTGAATATTGGGTCAGGAGCATTCATATAGCAGCGCATTACTTCATAAATTAGTGCTTCAGTTGCTCACTACAGCAGATCAGATCTCAACACACTACACGCCGCTTACAAGGTGTATGATCTGTATGTCTGGAAAATAACCATTTCAGTGTTCGAGAAAAACAACATTGACTCACGTTTTTCACTCTCTATGATATAATGATATTTATTTCAGAATTATTAAAAATTAATTCCGCTCATTAGATTAAGTTTTTATATATATTATAAGTTCTGATGAACTAACTATTAAATACCTGATGTACTGTGAAATATTAAAGTTGCACACACGTAACCACAAACCGCATCTACCTCCGACAGTCTCCCTATTGGTTAACATAAAAACGTTGGTGGATTCATATTTGGGAATCATGCAGGTCATGCACGTGGATCTTCTCGACTCCTCGACGTTTACTGAGTGTTAAGGGTAACTGAACACAACTGTCACGGAGATTATGAATATGTCAGAAGCTCTGCAAACGGATAGGCAGCGCACTACTATCCATAGACTGCAGTTGCATTGTCTTAGGTGTATCTGGCGAATGTTTATAGCGGGAATCCGTATGTATAGGGATACGTACACATAGAACTGAAAAAACCATCCTTTAGTCTTACAGTATACAGTACTAGTCTAAACTAGGAAAAATGTTCCGTAAACATGTGTATGGAAATACACATACCTGACATTGATATTGGTCACATACTTGTAACAAGCAAATGTCGAAAAGACGTGAAAAATCCGATACCTAATAAAATTATTAAATCGTTTAAAGAATAAATAAAAACAGAAATGAAGAATAATGATAAGACTACAGCACATGTTTGAATATGAAATTAAAAAAGCGCAAATCACTAGTTACGAAAACCAATAAATTCAACGCCGCAGTCAGGTGATTTATTTAATTATTTACTTTTTTTGCTGACACTTGAGTAAAAAAAGTGAATAAGGACCCTACAGTACGATTCCATAATGACTTGAAACGTAAAATCCAAAATTCTAACACGAGTTTAGTGATATTGGAAAGAAACGACTTTATGTTCTGAATCCGCAGATACCATTTGCGCGAGCACCTATTAAATTCCACACGCGGGACAGTTTCATGAGACGAATCTCTAACGCAGAACGGAGACATAATGCACCTATTTGATGTAAACGGTGAATTTCTTTTATAGAATCAGTCAACAATTTCGTATTAAGAATACCTTTGGCTTTGTTGATAGCATCAAACATATTGCTACAGATGTGTTGCTTCCTTTAATTGCGAACATTTTTAGGTTAGGCTTTACCGTGACTGTTACTGACATTCAATGAAACAACAAGTTCACTGTTACCAGTGACCGTTTTATTTATTTCCACGACGCGTTTCGAAGGTTTAAACCTCCATCATCGGGTGGATTTACATTAGTAAGTATTACATTTGTGTGTGTGTTGCGTTACGATTTTTTTGGAGGAACTTGTGGCACTGCCTAGTGGAGAAACGAGACACTATTTCAGAATATGGTTTAGGATTACTTTTGACGAAAAATTAAACTGATATCTAATGGTAAACAGTAAATAAGTAAACTACAGTACCTTCAGTGGTCACAGGTTCCTTTTGCTGTCGTAACACATCACATGTATACTGCCACATTTGTAAACAAATATGGCGTCTGGAATCAGCTGGGTGCAAGGTTCGTATAGCAGAAGAGAAGACATAATCGCAAAGTGCAAAGAATATACATCGTAACAACATTATTACAGAGTAATTGTTTTAAGCATTTGGCGATGTTTGTTTTGAGGAGTCAAATATATGTGTGTGTACTTCAGGTTGTATATAAATCCAATTCTGACAAGTTAAAACAGCAAACATTCGTACTCGTTTATACAATCAGGTGAAATGTTAAAATGGCTTAAACTTCATACTTGTTGATAACAATTATGTGGAATGTTACAGACTTTAATTACAATGATCATATTGGCTACAACAGTAAAATCATACATACATTACACTCTTTGATTGGGATTAATAAATAGATGTGAAGTGAGGGGCTGGAGGTAGAAGGAGAGGTAGAGAGAGAGAAAAAGTGTGTGTGTGTGTGTGTGTCAGTGAAAGGGAGAGGGAGAGGGAGAGAGAGAGAGAGAGAGAGAGAGGGAGAGAGAGAGAGGAAAGAGTGATTATATGAGAGCAAACATTTACATGGCAAGGAGTCTTAAGATTGCATGTTGCATATATTAGCTGCCTAATGGTTGGGGAGATACATTGGTTAATGCTATAAAATATGCAGATAGATATACATTTGTGCCAGTAGTTGATGTACATACAGTTTTAAGTTGACAAGGGGTACAAGCTGTTGGTGTGATGAATTATCTTTGAATGAGGTCAATCTCTTGTACTCTTGGCAGCTGGTAAATATTAGGTGTGTGTGTGTGGCATTTTTAAGAATGTAGGCAGTTGCTGAAAACGGAGATGATACTATTGTAAATATTGTCATTTATGTCATTTAAGATGGATTCTGGTTGTTTCATTTGATGTTTGTATATTTGGAGTGTTTCAAGGATGTCTAGTTTTCTGCCTTTTGGTTGGATGTGTAGGATGCTAATACTTGTGTTGTTAACATGGCGTTTTGTTTCATGCAGGTGGGTAGCTATTGCTGATGTGTGATATTTTTTGTTTTTTAATGCTGCCATGTGTTGCTTGAACCTAATCTCAAATGATCTGCCTGTCTGGCCTATGTAGAAGCAGTCACAGTCCAAACATTCAATTTTGTACACACCTGTGTGATGAAGTGGGTTTCGTGTGCCGATGTTACCCCACAACATCGACACACGAAACCCACTTCATATTCTAGAGTTTCAGACACCTGTAAGTATGGTTTGTATGCTATGCAAAATTCATCGAACAATCTCTCTTACTTATGAAGAAAAGTGTACCTATAGCAACAAATGCAGCCAATAGTAAGTGAAAAAAATGATCATATTTCACGTGTAAAAAAATTATTTTGTTATGTTTTTGAACTTCCGCTGCTACGAGTGTGAATCCTGAATACTTCCTGGTCATGCTGACAAAGTTTTATGAAATTACTTGTAAAAGTATAGACAGTGGAAATTAATATGTCCTGTGATGTCTCTCCTGCTCCAACTCCGCCCGTTTGACGTCCTACCCCCCTTAACGAGTAACAAAATACTACGTTTTCTCGTAAAACTACATCAGATTCCATGAAATTGTAGGTCTGGTACGCTCTTGCCCGTTTAAAGTAATACGCAGCTGTTGTTATTACCGTTCAAGGAACAATTTTATTTCCGCGTGTATTGCAGTGTTTTAATGAATTCTTAAGAGTTGAGACTAAAAAAGTATTTTTGACGAGCCTTCCTGTTTTGATGTTATGTTTTATTCTTGTATGTAACGTGAATGTGCAATTGCAAGTGTGCTGTTATAGTTGATTATGTTTAAGTTATGCAGAGCGCATGTATTTCGTCCGGTTCGGTGGGACGTGGCTCCGGGGCTTGACGACTTGGCCATTGGCAGTGGAACTGTTATTCGTTAGACCGGACTTCACGTTCCTGGGCTTCTATCTCGTCCTTAAGTTGAGTATTGCTGCTCTCTTTGTACCTGGCTCCGTCAGGTCGTTAAGCTTTGTAGCTCGTTAATCCGCCGCCTTGGCGGATGCACCTCTCGCTAGAAATATGAATTTATACCTGTAAACCTAGGGTCACACTGTTTTTAGTGCTCAATAAAATTGCTGCTGGTTCCGCCTTATTAAATCTGTATTCCCTTGTCAGCCTTTTGTATCATATTTGTATGTTGTGTGCTGATTGAGCGGTTCAGTTATTATAAAGGGGGGTTCTACGTGCTTATGTTCTCAGGGAGTGTTTAGATGCTGAAGTGCTGTTTTTCATTAATTGTTTGTTATTTAATTAGTGCCTATCTGTACTGGCATCAACTGGAATATTCCTTAGTCAGAAGTTCGTGTGCCCGGTGTTTTCATGGCCGAGTGCTGAAGTTTTAGAAGTTGCCCTATAGTTATTTGTGTGTCTTATATTATGCCTTAATGTTATACCTTGATGTTGTTGTTGTTGTGGTCTTCAGTCCTGAGACAGGTTTGATGCAGCTCTCCATGCTACCCTATCCTGTGCAAGTTTCTTCATCTCCCAGTACCTACTGAAACCTACATACTTCTGAATCTGCTTAGTGTATTCATCTCTTGGTCTCCCTCTATGATTTTTACCTTCCACGCTGCCTTCCAATGCTAAATTTGATATCCCTTGATGCCTTAGAACATGTCCTACCAACCGGTCCCTTCTTCTCGTCAAGTTGTGCCACAAATTCCACTTTTCCCCAATTCTATTCAATACGTCCTCATTTGTTATGTGATCTACCCATCTAATCTTCAGCATTCTTCTGTAGCTCCACATTTCGAAAGCTTCTATTGCCTTTCTGTCCAAACTATTTATCGTCCATGTTTCACTTCCATACATGGCTACACTCCATACAAATACTTTCAGAAACGACTTCCTCACACTTAAATCAATACTCGATGTTACCAAGTTTCTCTTCTCCAGAAACGCTTTCCTTGCCACTGCCAGTCTACATTTTATATCTTCTCTACTTCGACCATCATCAGTTATTTTGCTCCCCAAATAGCAAACCTCCTTTACTACTTTAAGTGTCTCATTTCCTAATCTAATTCCCTCAGTATCACCTGATTTAATTTGACTACATTCCATTATCCTCGTTTTGTTTTTTTTATGTTCATCTTATATCCCCCTTTCAAGACACTGTCCATTCCGTTCAACTGCTCTTCCAAGTCCTTTGCTGTCTCTGACAGAATTACAATGTCATCGGCGAACCTCAATGTTTTTATTTCTTCTCCATGGATTTTAATAACATACAGATTCAATAACATTGGGGAGAGGCTACAACCCTGTCTCACTCCCTTCCCAACCACTGCTTCCCTTTCATGCCCTCGACTCTTATAACTGCCATCTGGTTTCTGTACAAATTGTAAATAGCCTTTCGCTCCCTGTATTTACCCCTGCCACCTTCAGAATTTGCAAGAGAGTATTCCAATCAACATTGTCAAAAGCTTTCTCTAAGTCTACAAATGCTAGAAACTTAGGTTTGCCTTTCTTTAATCTTTCTTCTAAGATAAGTCGTAAGGTCAGTATTGCCTCACGTGTTCCAATATTTCTACGGAATCCAAACTGATCTTCCCCGAGGTCGGCTTCTACCAGTTATTCCATTCGTCTGTAAAGAATTCGCGTTAGTATTTTGCAGCTGTGACTTATTAAACTGATAGTTAGGTAATTTTCACATCTGTCAACACCTGCTTTCTTTGGGATTGGAATTATTATATTCTTCTTGAGGTCTGAGGGTACCTCGCCTGTCTCATACTGGCTCTCCCAAGGCCGTCAGTAGTTCCAATGGAATGTTGTGTACTCCCGGCGCCTTGTTTCGGCTCAGGTCTTTCAGTGCTCTGTCAATCTCTTCATGCAGTATCGTATCTCCCATTTCATCTTCATCTACATTCTATTCCATTTCTATAATATTGTCATCAAGTACATCGCCCTTGTATAGACCCTCTATATACTCCTTCCATCTTTCTGCTTTCCCTTCTTTGGTTAGGACTGGGTCTCCATCTGAGCTCTGGATATTCATACAAGAGATTCTCATTTCTCCAAAGGTCTCTTTAATTTTCCTGTAGGCAATATCTATCTTACCCCTAGTGAGGTAAGCCCCTACATCCTTACATTTGTCCTCTAGCTATCCCTGCTTAGCCAGTTTGCACTTCCTGTCGATCTCATTTTTGGGACGCTTGTATTCCTTTTTGCCTGCTTCATTTACTGTGTTCTTATATTTCCTCCATTCATCAATTAAATTCAATATTTCTTCTGTTACCCAAGGATTTCTACTAGCGCTCATCTTTTTACCTACTTGATCCTCTGCTGCCCTTATTACTTCATCCCTCAGAGCTACCCATTCTTCTTTTACTGTACTTCTTTCCCCCATTCCTGTCAATTGTTCCCTTATGCTCTCCCTGAAACTCTCTACAACCTCTGGTTTCTTCAGTTTATCCAGGTCCCATCTCCTTAAATTCCCACCTTTTTGCAGTTTCTTCAGTTTTAATCTACAGCTCATAACCAATAGATTGTGGTCAGAATCCACATCTGCCCTTGGAAATGTCTTACAATTTGAAACCTGGTTGCTAAATCTCTGTCTTACTATTATATAATCTATCTGATACCTTTTAGTTTCTCCGGGATTCTTCCATGTATACAACCTTCTTTTATGATTATTGAACCAAGTGTTAGCTATGATTAAGTTATGCCCTGTGCAAAATTCTAACATACGGCTTCCTCTTTCATTTCCTACCCCCTATCCATATTCACCCACTATGTTTCCTTCTCTCTCTTTTCCTACACTCGAATTCCAGTCACCCATGACTATTAAATTTTCATCACCCTTCACTACCTGAATAATTTCTTTTATCTCATCATACATTTCATCAATTTCTTCATCATTTGCAATGCTAGTTGGCATATAAACTTGTACTGCTGTAGTAGGCGTGGGCTTCGTGTCTATCTTGGCCACAATAATGCGTTCACTATGCTATTTGTAGTAGCTTACTCTCACTCCTATTTTTTAATTTATTATTAAACCTACTCCTGCATTACCCCTATTTGATTTTGTATTTATAACCCTGTATTCACCTGACCAAAAGTCTTGTTCCTCCTGCCACCGAACTTCACTAATTCCCACTATATCTAACTTTAGCCTATCCATTTCTCTTTTTAAATTTTCTAACCTACCTGCTCCATTAAGGGATCTGACATTCCACGCTCCGATCCGTAGAATGCCAGTTTTCTTTCTCCTGATAACAACGTCCTCTTGAGTAGTCCCCGCCCGGAGATCCGAATGGGGGACTATTTAACCTCCGGAATATTTTACCCAAGAGGACGCCATCATCATTTAACCATACAGTAAAGCTGCATGCCCTCGGGAAAAATTACGGCTGTGGTTTCCCCTTGCTTTCAGCCGTTCGCAGTACCAGCACAGCAAGGCCGTTCTGGTTATTGTTACAAGGCCAGATCAGTCAATCATCCAGACTGTTGCCCCTGCAACTACTGAAAAGGCTGATGCCCCTCTTCAGGAACCACACGTTTGTGTGGCCTCTCAACAGATACCCCTCCGTTGTGGTTGCACCTACGGTACGGCCATCTGTATCGCTTAGGCACGGAAGCGTCCCCACCAGCGGCAAGGTCCATGGTTCATGGTATAAATTTATATTGTAAATGAGAAGTGCTGAGTCCTATTGACAAGGGGTTTGAGATCGATTACGTATTCCTGGATTTCCGGAAAGCTTTTGACACTGTACCACACAAGCGGCTTATAGTGAAATTGCGTGCTTATGGAATATCGTCTCAGTTATGTGACTGGATTTGCGATTTCCTGTCAGAGAGATCACAGTTCGTAGTAATTGACGGAAAGTCATCGAGTAAAACAGAAGTGATTTCAGGCGTTATAGGCCCTTTACTGTTCATTATCTATATAAACGATTTGGGAGACAATCTGAACAGCTGTCTTTGGTTGTTCGCAGATGACGCTGTCGTTCATCGACTAATAAAGTAGTCAGAACATCAAAAGAAACTGCAAAACGATTTAGAAAAATAAAATCTGAATGCTGCGAAAAGTGGCAGTTGACCCTATATAACGAAAAGGGTTACACTATAAATCAGTCTAATGTAAAAGCCGTAAATTCAACTAAATACCCAGGAATTACAACTACGAACAACTTAAATTGGAAAGAACACATAGAAAATGTTGTGGGGAAGTCGAACCAAAGGCTGCGTTTTATTGGCAGGACACTTAGAAAATGCAACACACCTCCTAAGGAGACTGCCTACACAATGCTTGTCCGTCCTCTTTTAGAATACTGCTGCGCTGTGTGCTGTCCTTACCAGATAGGACTGACTGAGTACATCAAAAAAGTTCAAACAAAGGCAGCACGTTTTGTATTATCGCGAAATATGGGAGAGAGTGTCACAGAAATGATACAGGATTTGGGCTGAAAATCATTAAAAAGAAAGGCGTTTTTCGTTGCGACGGAAACTTCTCACGAAATTCCAATCACCAACTTTCTGCTCCTAATGCGAAAATATTTTGTTGACGCCGACCTACATAAGGCGAAACGATCACCACGATAAAATAAGGGAAATCAGAGCTCGTACGGAAAGATATAGGTGTTCATTCTTTCCGCGTGCTATACGAGATTGGAATAACATTGAATTTTGAAGGTGCTTCAGTGAATCCTCTGCCGGCACTTAAATGTGATTTGCAGAGTGTCCATGTAGATGTAGATGTAGGTGTAGATGTACAGGATAGTCTTGCGGGTTGAGAGTTTGACAAGTTTTGATTGTATTAAGTATTTACACCAACAGAAATTTTGTTAATGTTTTATGTATGTGCTATGCAGATTTCAACAGGGGTTTAAGAAAAAAATTTTATGTGCTCCTGTGAGGCTTTGAAATTTATCTGTTTTATTGTATTTAAGTTTTGCAGTCTAATAAACATGGTTTAACACAATCTGTGTGTGTTTGGTCATTTTGGTACGGCTGCTTCCTGCCGCATTACTGGACACAAATAGCACGTTCCAAGAGAGGTGTAGTTTTCCATGTGAGCAATTTTGGTTCATTGCAATTGGGATGGGCAGACCTTGTTTTACAGAGTGGGGGAGACAGGTTTCCAAGAAAGGTTTCCACAGTCCTCTCCAGTTCCCTCTGAAACTCGCTAATGGAGGTTAGTGGCAGAGGGAACGGGGTCTGAAGTACAGATGTGTGGAAGCACGCTAGCCTAATACGTGCAACGCACTGCAGAACTGAGTGCACCAGGGACGGACACGGCTATACTGGTGAGGCGGCGCTGATTTATTCAGGACTTTTGAAAGCACCAGCAGCGCCGCTTCTCGTCGCACAGCAATCAGGAATGCGCGCCAGTAGCAAGTAGTGTGCCAGAATAGCGCAGTGCGAGCTCCTCTGTAACTCTCTACTGGTGCCGACGACGGAACAGCTACCGCCAGTATGAAATCGTACGAGGTTCCTGTACTGGTGCAGCTGCCGAGCAGTGCCAACCCGGCTAAAGATGGAATATTAAAAGTGGCGGTGCAGCAAGCACAGATTCATACTTAATATACCGGGTGATCAAAAAGTCAGTATAAATTTGGAAACTTAATAAACCACGGAATAATGAAGATAGAGCGGTAAAAATTTACACTCATGCTTGGAATGACATGGGGTTGTATTAGAAAAAAAAAAAGAATAAAGTTCACAAAATGTCCGACAGATGGCGCTGGACAGCAAAACGTCAGTGACTGCGCATGACAATCGTGTATAAAAGGAGCTGTAATGAGAGAGAGAACTCCCCCATCTCTTCCCCTCCCTCCCTTCTTCAGGTCTCCCTCATCTCCTCGCGCCTGGCAGATCCTCCGTTTTGATCATCGTCAGTGTGCCACATCAGTGTTGTGCTTAGTGCTGTTTCTCCTGTGCGTCAAGAGGTGTGATTTTAATTGTGTACTGCCTTGAGGTTCGCCGTCAGTGTTTGTTATGTGCTACGCCTTCCGTCGATACCTTTTATGCTGCAGTCATACTGTGCCTTGTGTTCTTTTAACTGTCGCAGTGTGTGGCTTTTTGTGTGTGCTACTTTTAAACAGTTTTTTATCTCCATTTTACAGTCACCCCGTTTTTTGTCTATTGCCTTCCATGATGTTCCCCCTTTTTTATATATATGTTCACCATATTCTCTCCTTAGTTATTTTTAAATGTCTTATATTGTTTGTTCTATGTCTTTAGGCTGAAGAGCAGCGCATATGCTGCTGCCAGCCCGCCCCGATGGGGAATTGAAATACAATAAAGAAAAAAAAAAGAGAGAATCAGATGCTCCAGCAGTCGCAGCATGTTGACATTACCTGAAAAGGCGCTTTTAGTGAAGCTGCATTATCAGAATGGGGAATGTGCTAGTTCAGCGTTACGATCCTTTCGCCATACGAAGGGGGTTGGAAGGGGTAAAGGTCCGTTAACAAATGCAGCTGTGGCGAGAATGGTTTCGAAGTTCGAAGCCACGGGTTGTTTGGACGATAGACCCCGTAGTCGCCGACCTATCACAAGGCGTAATGCTGCTGAGACAGTTCAGGAAGAAATGGAGACTGTAGCGGGTTCGTCAATGCACGGGGAAGTCAGCTCTCGTGCAGTCGCACATCGCACCGGCATTCCATACACTACTGTTTGGTTGGCACTGAGGCGTACTCTCCGATGCTTTCGGTACAAAATCCATCGGCATCATGTACTGTTACCTGGCGATTTAGTGAAGCGGGGGGCATTTGCGGTGTAGGCGTTCCAAAAGATGGTGGAAGATGACGATTGGTGAGTAACTTGTTGTGGACCGACGAAGCTCATTTCACGCTCCGAGGGTCTGTCAACGCCCACAACTGCAGAATTTTGGCTACCGAAAATCCTAGAACTCTCGTGGAAACTCCATTGTACGACGAGAAAGTTTGAATTTACCACATCTACCGCTATCCGGTCTTTTTTCTTCGAGGAAATGCGTGATTATGGTTTTGTAACTGCTACCGTGACGGGTGAGAGGTAAGTCGCATCATCCCCAGCCTGGCTGATAAACACCTGCTGGAACGTACGATGTTTATGCAGGATGGGGCTCCACCCCATATTGCTAAACGCGTGAAAGACCTCTTGCGCTCGTCGTTTGGTGATGATCGTGTGCTCAGCTGCTACTTTCGTCATGCTTGGCCTCTCAGGTCCCCAGACCTCAGTCCGTGCGATTATAGGCTTTTGGGTTACTTGAAGTCGCAAGTGTATCGTGATCGACCGACATCTCTAGGGATGCTGAAAGACAACATCCGACGCCAATGCCTCACCATAAGTCCGGTCATGCTTTACGGTGCTGTTCACAACATTATTCCTCGACTACAGCTATTGTTGAGGAATGATGGTGGACATATTGAGCATTTCCTGTAAAGAACATCATCTTTGCTTTGTCTTACTTTGTTATGCTAATTATTGCCATTCTGATCAGATGAAGCGCCATCTGTCGGACAATTTTTTGAACTTTTGTATTTTTTGGTTCTAATAAAACCTCATGTCATTCCAAGCATGTGTGTCAATTTGTACCTCTCTATCATGTAGCTAGAGAGGTGATTTATTCAGTTTTCAAACTTATACTAACTTTTTGACCACCCGGTACCTTGTAAGACTCAAACGATGTGCCCGGCACTGCACGGAAAACGATATCCGGGAGGCAGACTCCAGTCGCATGTGCGCCGGTTCGTTGCTGGGATTACAGCAGCTGACAGGAGTTTTAGTAATACCTGACACTATCGGAAAATGGAGAAAACGAAGTGAAGTACTTTCAGAAATTTCCTAAAAAAATGTTGTACAAAATCTCTCATTTCTGTAGATTGCAAACAAAATACATAAAGTTTGGTAAATAGTTTCAATTGTTTACACATTCATCCTCAGATATGAAAGAAGCGGATATAGATAATTGCTTTAGGTAAAACTGACTTACATAATCTTTAGGAACGTACATATTTCAGGGTAATATATCGTGCAATAGGAATGGTGTATCAATCGTGGTAACGGTAGTGTGTCACCGTATACATTAAGGTCAGACCCCATTGGTTAATCACAACCATTTCTTCAATATTTTTGATGAACTTTTTTAATTATATGCGGCTAGCATGTGTCTGCAACGTGTGCTGCGCCGACGATTCCGACCTGCACTTCCGTGTTCCAGGATCCACCTGCCAACGTCCGCTTGACGTCGATTTCCGCTACGTTCATGTGCTTGGAAGTGGCGCTTCATCCGCATTGGTTCTCTTTCTACCTCTATTTGTTATTATCGTTCCTTGTTCCTAACGTATTTTATTCCGTATGCAGGCGTTAACTGTACTCCTAGGCTTTAATATTAGCTTCTGTTTGCCTTCTGTTTGCCATGGTTCGCTCTTAAGTCGTCATAACGTAATCACTACGATTTCGATATTACATGGTGAGATATGTTTTTCTTTTTGTTCTTAATTCGGACTTCAATAGCTATCATTGTAACTGTATTTCTTTTATGTAGTACGTAGTGTAGCTGTGCGTACTTACGCACACCTGAAGTCTTATCTAGCAATTTTGATCGGCCGTAAACACACGCAGCAGTTAGTCTCCCAATGGATCGAACTAGATCACGGACAAGTTTAGTCGGCTATGCATACGTGTATGTTTTAAATTCTCGGGATTTACAAGTTACGTTTTATAAGGATGAAGCGAAAATTTTGTAATCAAGTGGAAATTTATAAGCATGATAAGTATCTTTATTATTATTCACCCGACCTGCTTATCACGTATCTTTTATGCTGATTTAATTCGTGCTAGCTGAGCACCGGATATCCATTTATTCAAATTAGTTAGTCCATCTCCGCCTTATCCCTCCACCTGCCCTTCTCCTTCTCTGTCTGTCTCCCCTTTCTCTGTCCGCTTCCACCACACTTTGACCACCTGTTCCTCCACCTTTCCCACCTCTGTCTGTCGATGTCGTCCTTAATCCTTATCGCTACTCACTCCACGGTACCACACCCATCCCAATGCAAGCTGTTCGTTCTGATCCCCACTGTATTTCTTTTTTCTGGTAGTATGTTTGGCTGAAATCGATTCGGGGGATTAGGAGGAGCTTTCTGCCATCGGCTTTGAGCGCACGTGTCAAATATATTTCATATTTGTTCAAGGAATTTCATGCATATTTGTATACAATTTCATTTGTAACTCAAGCGAATTCGCCTTGCAGTTTTGTATTGAGGCAGCTCAACGCTTATGCCGTCATTAGTGATAAACTGTGTCGTGCAGTGATATATTTTTGCAGGTAAACTCAGCCGCATATGCGAATACTGTCTGTGAAATGTCTAGCTAACAATTTTAGTAGCAAAGAAGTAATCTAATAAAAGTCATTTCTGATGTGGCAGATATACTGCATGAAAATTGGAAGTGCAATAAGTGGCAAACTTTTTTTCCTTCCACCACCTTGTGGCATGTGTCAACTAGGTATTGTCTCGTAAAGATTTTTGCAAATCACTAAGAACTCTCACTCTCAAATAGTATATGACCATAGTGTAGCTACTTGCGAGTTAGGAACTACACTTCTTTCTCAGTCTTGGCCCCAACTCCTTTGGGAATTAGGTGGTTCTTGCCTCCAAGTGGTTTTTTTCCAAACTGTAAATGATGCGTTACGATGTTTGGTTGAATTCGATCCCACGGCTTAGGAGAAGATATGGGACATATACATCATATATGTTGTCCTGGATGACTAATGTTCATCCGAGACAAGGGTATCGTCAGGAGTGCCCTAGAGAAGTGTAATAGGACCGTTGCTATTTTCTGTGTACATGAATGATCTGTTGGACAGCATAAGCAGCAGTTTGCTGCTTTTTGCTGATAATGCTGCCGTGTATGGGAAGGTGTCGGCGTTGAGTGACTGTAGGAGGATACGAATTAGACAAAATTTCACGTTGGTGTGATGAATGACAAGTAGCTCTAAATGTTGGAAAACGTAACTTAATGTTAAAATATAGAAGTAGTAGTGTGCTGAATGGCGTAACCATGTCGATTGAATATCTAGGCGTAAAGGGCGAATCGTAATTAAATGGAATGAGCATGTAAGGACTGTAGCAGGGAAGACGAAACATCGGTTTATTGGGAAAATTTTAGGAAACTGTGATTCACAACTAACGTATATGCCACACAATGTGACGCATTGTTGAGTGCTGCTTGGATTTTGGGTTCCGAACTAGTTCAGCTTAAACAAGGAAATCCAAGCAATTCAGAGGCGGGCTTCTAGGTTTGTTACCAGCAACTACGAACAACTTGCAATTATCACAGAGATGCTTCCGGAACTCAAATGTAAACCACTTGGGGGGGGGGGGGGGGGGGGTACGAGACGTTCTTTTCGAGAAACACTATCGAGAAAGTTAAAGTTTAGAGAATCGGCATTTGAGGCTGACTGCAGAACGATTCTACTGCCGCCAAGTTACATTTCTCGTGACGACCACGAAGATAAAGAGATTAGGACTCGTATGGAGAAAAAAAAATATTTTTTTTCTTGCTGTATTTACGAGTGGAACACGAAAGAAAATGATAGTAGTAATGCAAGGTACACTCCACCACTCACTATACAGTGGCTTGCAGAGTATGTTTGTAGATTTAGATGTAGTACTTACATACACACATATACTGTTGTAATATGTAAGGATCTACACTCCTGGAAATTGGAATAAGAACACCTTGAATTCATTGTCCCAGGAAGGGGAAACTTTATTGACACATTCTTGGGGTCAGATACATCACATGATCACACTGACAGAACCACAGGCACATAGACACAGGCAACAGAGCATGCACAATGTCGGCACTATTACAGTGTATATCCACCTTTCGCAGCAATGCAGGCTGCTATTCTCCCATGGAGACGATCGTAGAGATGCTGGATGTAGTCCTGTGGAACGGCTTGCCATGCCATTTCCACCTGGCGCCTCAGTTGGACCAGCGTTCGTGCTGGACGTGCAGACCGCGTGAGACGACGCTTCATCCAGTCCCAAACATGCTCAATGGGGGACAGATCCGGATATCTTGCTGGCCAGGGTAGTTGACTTACACCTTCTAGAGCACGTTGGGTGGCACGGGATACATGCGGACGTGCATTGTCCTGTTGGAACAGCAAGTTCCCTTGCCGGTCTAGGAATGGTAGAACGATGGGTTCGATGACGGTTTGGATGTACCGTGCACTATTCAGTGTCCCCTCGACGATCACCAGTGGTGTACGGCCATTGTAGGAGATCGCTCCCCACACCATGATGCCGGGTGTTGGCCCTGTGTGCCTCGGTCGTATGCAGTCCTGATTGTGGCGCTCACCTGCACGGCGCCAAACACGCATACGACCATCATTGGCACCAAGGCAGAAGCGACTCTCATCGCTGAAGACGACACGTCTCCATTCGTCCCTCCATTCACGCCTGTCGCGACACCACTGGAGGCGGGCTGCACGATGTTGGGGCGTGAGCGGAAGACGGCCTAACGGTGTGCGGGACCGTAGCCCAGCTTCATGGAGACGGTTGCGAATGGTCCTCGCCGATACCCCAGGAGCAACAGTGTCCCTAATTTGCTGGGAAGTGGCGGTGCGGTCCCCTACGGCACTGCGTAGGATCCTACGGTCTTGGCGTGCATCCGTGCGTCGCTGCGGTCCGGTTCCAGGTCGACGGGCACGTGCACCTTCCGCCGACCACTGGCGACAACATCGATGTACTGTGGAGACCTCACGCCCCACGTGTTGAGCAATTCGGCGGTACGTCCACCCGGCCTCCCGCATGCCCACTATACGCCCTCGCTCAAAGTCCGTCAACTGCACGTACGGCTCACGTCCACGCTGTCGCGGCATGCTACCAGTGTTAAAGACTGCGATGGAGCTCCGTATGCCACGGCAAACTGGCTGACACAGACGGCGGCGGTGCACAAATGCTGCGCAGCTAGCGCCATTCGACGGCCAACACCGCGGTTCCTGGTGTGTCCGCTGTGCCGTGCGTGTGATCATTGCTTGTACAGCCCTCTCGCAGTGTCCGGAGCAAGTATGGTGGGTCTGACACACCGGTGTCAATGTGTTCTTTTTTCCATTTCCAGGAGTGTATAATGAAGTTCTATGTTTCTTTTATTACCACAGGTTTGGGATGCCCCTTTTTTTATCTCATTACTCATGTTGGCTGGTATTTGATAATGATGTCTCTTTCAACTTTATCCCCTCCTTTTTTTTTGTAATATAGTAAATCGTTCATTTGATAATCGTTCCGTTCTTAGGTGGTAATTTGATAATCGTTTCTTCCTTACGTGGTGCCAGGGCATGCAGACGATGCGAAATAACCGTACTTTATACGTTGATTCAGTGTCTTTACTTCGAACGGCATTGTCATTATTTTTTTAAGTCACTTTACTTCTAAAAACGTATATTTTTCCAAACACTGCAAGCTAAATGACGTTGGCGAATTTTCTATTTTTGCTTGTTCTTTCAGATCTCAGTATGGACGTGTGAAGAACAGAAACTAGTTATCAAATCTAACGTTGGATTGTTATCGTTTGCAATCTAGACATTATTAATGGATTCGATACGATATTGCAGTCCCGTGCTATTCCGAATTACGATGCAAAGTTCCTTTGTACATTCAAGCATGTCCACAGGAACATGCATGCATGTCCAAAGGATAAAGCATTGCGGTTACTACAGCCGTTATGAAATACTTTAAATGTATTCGCAATTTCGAATATGGACAAACATCCGCTGCAGAATGGATTGTCAACAGAAATTTGTACCGAACCGGTACTGGAACCAGGATTTCTCGCTTATTGCGAGTCTTCCCCTCAGCGTTTAGCTATTCGTGTACCACTCGCGGCTACACTTAAACTTTCTCATGTTGTCAGCCATGCGTCTGCAACCTGTGCTCGTACATCCATTATGTAGAGTCCCGTGCCGTTGAGACATTTTATTTGAAAGTCATTTGCCCGGTGCCGGCGAATAAATTTCATGTTGCAGTGTTGTTCAGAATTACGATGCATGCATGTCAAAAGGAACTTCGCATCTTAATTCGAAACAACACAGGCCGCCGACACCGGGAAAGCAACTTTCAATTAAAATGTCTCACCTGTACGGGAATATCCGTAATGGATGAACGAGTACACGCTGTAAACGCATGGTTGATGACGTATCGATGTTTGGGTGTTGCGCGAGTCATGCACGGATAGCTAAATAGTGAGGCGACCATTCGGGTTCGAGCCACGGTCAGGCACAAATTTTCGGTATCGTCATTGCATTACAAAATCTGACAGTTGTCCATTTTAAATTTTCTTAAAATGCAAATTTTACTCGAGATACACGATATAGCGCTATGGCTCCACTTTTGACACGCTGGCGTGCTGTGTGGTGCGTTCCGGATGAGTTTGCTGACCGCTAAGCTGACACCAGAGCTGCAGGTAGGCCACTTATGCCCCAGAATGCGCGTGCGCGATCAGTGGAATGGGATCTTGTAGTATCGCGGTGAGTGTACAGACAAGAATACTTATACGCTAACGGCATCCTTCATTAATCGTTACGTCCATACAGAAGGTCGACGACTCTGCCTGGGGTCGGCAGCACCCAGTGGCCGGCAATCGAGTACACCGAAGCAGGATTGTGTTGCCGGAGCGTAATAGCGGCGGCGGCGGCGGCGCGTATGGCTTTGCTGACACGAGACGGCTGTTCGCTTTGAGCGGCCCTTGCGCGTTTGCTGAGTGATGAAACGTCACACGGCCCAGGGCGGTTGGCCCGGGCGTGCAGACGCTCTGCGTTGAACCGAGGATGATGACAAGCTATGGCACCGAATGGATGGTCCCGTCATGGTCGTGCTTGTTGGAAGCCTGGGGTAATCATACCTAAGAGACTTTTTGTGGTGTCACCGCCAGACACCACACTTGCTAGGTGGTAGCCATTAAATCGGCCGCGGTCCGTTAGTATACGTCGGACCCGCGTGTCGCCACTATCAGTGATTGCAGACCGAGCGCCGCCACACGGCAGGTCTAGAGAGATTTCCTAGCACTCGTCCCCAGTTGTACAGCCGACTTTGCTAGCGATGATTCACTGACAAAATACGCTCTCATTTGCCGAGACGATAGCTAGCATAGCCTTCAGCTACGTCATTTGCTACGACCTAGCAATACGCCATTATCATTTGCTATTTATCTTGTGATGCATGTACTGTCAGACAGATGTTCACCAATTATGGATTAAAGTTAAGTATTCCAGAAGCTACGTACTATTTCTGCTACTATAAAGACCTTGTCATTTTCCAGACCTCACGCCAGCCTGCGTGATCTTTAACGCGTGCCTTTCGGCTTCACCTCATAGTGGCTTGGCTGTCTTGCCAAGTCACAACACTTTTCGTAGACCACCGGCTTCTCCGAGTTCATGATGATGTTCTTTGAGAGAGCAGCTTTTTGGCCATATACAGGGTGAGTCACCTAACGTTACCGCTGGATATATTTCGTAAACCACATCAAATACTTACGAATCGATTCCACAGCCCGAACGTGAGGAGAGGGGCTAGTGTAAATGTTTAATACACACCATACAAAAATGCACGGAATTATGTTTTTTAACACAAACCTACGTTTTTCTAAATGGAAACACGTTAATTTTGTTAGCACATCTGAACATATAAACAAATACGTAATCGGTGCCGTTTGTTGCACCGAAAAATGTTAATTACATCCGGAGATATTGTAACCTAAAGTTGACGCTTGAAACCTCCGACGTTCAGTAGCGTGTTGTAACATACACGGGCCACGGTCGGCAAGCAGCAATCGCAGGGACATGTTTACGATGACGACCGTGTTTACGAGTGTGGCTGTAGTGCACTGTTGTGGTTTGGTCTAGCTGTCGCAGTGTCCACATGTAGCGCTTGCTGCTATTGTTATTCTGCATTCGTCTCCGCACGCAGACCAACTGTAGTACACCGTGTTACCAGACGTCTGTGATAGTGTAGTATTGTAAGAACTGTGACCATGGTGTATTCGAACTCTGAAAAGGCGGAGATGATACTCATCTATGGCGAGTGTCGACGAAATGCAGCTGAAGCCTGCAGGGTGTATGCAGAACGGTACCCGAACAGAGAGAATCCAACGTGCCGCACATTGCAAAACATCTACCGCCAACTGTATGCAACAGGTATGGTCGTAGCACGCAAACGGGTCCGTAACAGGCCCGTCACAGGATAAGCGGGTGCAGTTGGTGTGTTAGCTGCTGTTGCCATGAACCCACACATGAGTACACGGGACATTGCGATAGCCGGTGGTCTGAGTCAAAGTAGTGTCATGCGCAAACTGCATCGTCACCGCTTTCACCCGTTTCATGTGTCGCTACATCAGCAATTACATGGTGATGACTTTAATGATCGGGTGCAATTCTGTCAATGGGCATTAACAAAGAATGCGTTGCATTTCTACCTGTTTACCGATGAAGCGGGTTTCACAAACCACGGGGCAGTGAATCTACGGAACATGCATTACTGCTCCGTGGACAATCCTCGCTGGCTCAGACAGGTAGAGCGACAGCGACCGTGGACTGTAAATGTATGGTGCGGTATCATTGGCTACCACCTCATTGGTCCTTACTTCATTGCAGGGGCCCAAACAGCTGCTACATACATCGCGTTTCTACAGAATGATCTGCCAACGTTGCTCGAAAATGACCCACTGGAAACGCGTAGGGGTATATGGTATCAGTATGATGGTGCACCTGCACATTCCGCAATTAACACTAGGCTGACCCTTGACAGGATGTTCGACTGGCGTTTCATAGGACGTGGAGGACGCATAAATTGGCCAGCCCGTTCTCCTGATCTTACAAAAAAATGGTTCAAATGGCTCTGAGCACCATGGGACTTAACTTCTGTGGTCATCAGTCCCCTAGAACTTAGAACTACTTAAACCTAACTAACCTAAGGACATCACACACATCCATGCCCGAGGCATGATTCGAACCTGCGACCGTAGCGGTCGCGCAGTTCCAGACTGTAGCGCCTAGAACCGCTCGGCCACCCCGGCCGGCCTGATCTTACACCTCTGGACTTCTTTCTGTGGGGTACGTTAAAAGAGAATGGGTACCGTGATGTGCCTACAACCCCAGAGGATATGAAACAACGTATTGTGGCAGCCTGCGGCGACATTGCACCAGATGTACTGCGGCGTGTACGACATTCATTAGGCCAGAGATTGCAATTGTGTGCAGCAAATGATGGCCACCACATTGAACATCTATTGGCGTGACATGTCTGGACACACTCTATTCCACTCCGTAATTGAAAACGGAAACCACGCGTGTACGTGTACCTCACCCCTCATGGTAATGTACATGTGCGTCAGTGAAAAAGACCAATAAAAAGATGTTAGCATGTGGACGTAATGTGCTGTTCCAGTCTCTTCTGTACGTAAGGTCCATCACCGTTCCCTTTGGATCCCTACGTAATTCGGTGCTCTCCGATACACACGATCGAACAGCGGATGAGTGGTACTCAAGCGTCAACTTTAGGTTACAATATCTCCGGGTGTAATTAACAGTTTACAATGCGACAAACGGCACTGATTACGTATTTGTTTATATGTTCAGATGTGCTAACAAAACTAACGGGGTTCCATTAAAAAAACGTAGGTTTGTGTTCAAAAACATACTTCCGTGCATTTTTTTATGGTTTGTATTAACCAATTACACTAGCCCCTCTCCTCACGTTCGGTTTGTGGAATCGATTCGTCAGTATTTGATGCGGTTTACGAAATATATCCAGCGGTAATGTTAGGTGACTCAACATGTATTTGATCCATGGCTGGCACAGACACTGATGATGATGATGACGTTTGGTTTGTGAGGGCGCTCAAACCGCGCGGTCGTCAGCACGCTTGCAAAGTCCCAATTTTTTCATAGTCCAATTTTATTCGCTGTCCAATCTAGCGACAGTCACCAGTGATGAGTATGATGAAGAAATGATGAGGACATCACAAACACCAGTCCCCGGGCAGAGAAAATCCCTAACCCGGCCGGTAATCGAACCTTGGACCCAGTGATGCAGAGGAAGGCACAGAGACTGTTGCGACGTCGGTGGCAGTAACAAGTCGGACGTGCTGCTATCGGCTACATGGAGAACATTTATGCTTGATCCAACTAGGTGTGTAAATTTTCGTACATGTGGCCAGCTGCGTGCACAGGGTGTTGTCCTACACGATGTAGCAACTCAGTTCACCGCTGCGGTACACCACTGCACTGCAGAGCTCTATGTTAACATTATTGTACCGTTTAGCGCTCACCTGTAGAATGACGTAGGTGGTTGACTTTTACGCCCAATGACTCGTTGTCACTGCTTGCTTGAGGCTGGTGCCACAACAACGAACTCTATGAATGTAGTTCCAGTCGTCAAAATAATTACTTAATTTCGTCGTAAATGGGTATGTGGTGTGTGTGTGTGTGTGTGTGTGTGTGTGTGTGTGTGGGAACAGGGGGGTCTGGGTTTTATTGCATGTAATACAGGGTGATTCAAAAAGAATACCACAACTTTAAAAATGTGTATTTAATGAAAGAAACATAATATAACCTTCTGTTATACATCATTACAAAGAGTATTTAAAAAGGTTTTTTTTCACTCAAAAACAAGTTCAGAGATGTTCAATATGGCCCCCTCCAGACACACGAGCAATATCAACCCGATGCTCCAACTCGTTCCACACTCTCTGTAGCATATCAGGCGTAACAGTTGGGATAGCTGCTGTTATTTCTCGTTTCAAATCATCAGTGGTGGCTGGGAGAGGTGGCCGAAACACCATATCCTTAACATACCCCCATAAGAAAAAATCGCAGGGGTAACATCAGGGCTTCTTGGAGGCCAGTGATGAAGTGCTCTGTCACGGGCTGCCTGGCGGCCGATCCATCGCCTCGGGTAGTTGACATTCAGGTTTCATAACTAACCTTTTTCGTAGGACTCTCCATACAGTTGACTGTGGAATTTGCAGCTCTCTGCTAGCTCTGCGAGTCGATTTTCCTGGGCTGCGAACAAATGCTTGCTGGATGCGTGCTACATTTTCATCACTCGTTCTCGGCCGTCCAGAACTTTTCCCTTTGCACAAACACCCATTCTCTGTAAACTGTTTATACCAACGTTTAATACACCACCTATCAGGAGGTTTAACACCATACTTCGTTCGAAATGCACGCTGAACAACTGTCGTCGATTCACTTCTGCCGTACTCAATAACACGAAAAGCTTTCTGTTGAGCGGTCGCCATCTTATCATCAACTGACGCTGACGCCTAGTCAACAGCGCCTCAAGCGAACAAATGTACAACTAAATGAAACTTTATAGCTCCCTTAATTCGCCGACAGATAGTGCTTAGCTCTGCCTTTTGTCGTTGCAGAGTTTTAAATTCCTAAAGTTGTGGTATTCTTTTTGAATCACCCTGTATACTGCAGAGACAGAAGTCATGGGATAGCGATGTGCCCACGTGAGTATGGTTGTAGTATCGCGTACACAAGGTACAAAAAGGCAATGGATTGGCGGAGCTGTCATTTGTGATCGGGTGAAAAGGTTTCCGACTTGATTGTAGCCGCATGACGGGAATTGACAGACTTCGAACGCGGAATGTTAGTTGGAGCTAGACGCATGGAACATTCCATTCCGGATATAGTTAGGGAATTCAGTATCCGAGATCTATAGTGTCAAGGGCGTGCCGAGAATTTCAGGCATTATCTCACATCACGGACAACGGAGTTGTCGACGGTCTTCACTAAACGAGCACAGTTAGCGGAGTGTGCGTGTAGTTGTCAGTGCTAACAGACAAGCAACACTGCGTGAAATAATCGCAAAAACCAAGTGGGACGTACGATGAAGGTACCCGTTAGTACAGTCCGGCGAAATTTGGCGATAGTGGGCTATAGCAACAGACAACCGATGCGAGTGCCTTTGCTGAGAGCACATCTCGTGCAGCGCCTCTCCTTGGCTCTTCACTGTATCACTTGGACCCTCGACAACTGGAAACCTTCTCCTGGTCAGTTGAGTTCCGATTTCAGTTGGCAAAAGCTGATGGTAGGGTTCGAGTGTGGCGCAGACTCGACAAAGACCCAAGTTGTAGCAGGCCGCGGTGGCCGAGCGGTTAGTCCGGAACCGCACGGCTGCTACGGTCGCAGGTTCGATTCCTGCCTCGGGCATGGATGTGTGTGATGTCCTTAGGTTAGTTAGGTTTAAGTAGTTCTAGGGGACTGATGACCTCAGATGTTAAGTCCCATAGTGCTCAGAGCCATTTGAACCATTTGAACTCAAGTTGTCAACAAGGCACTGTGCAAGCTGGAAGTGCCCCCATAGTGTGGGCTGGGTTTAGATGGAATATACTGGGTCCTCTTGTCCAACTCAAACGATCACTGACTAGAAAACGTTCCGTTTGGGGACTTGGAGGGCTTTTGTAGTCGTTCGCGGACATCATGTTGCCGAACAAGGATTGAAATTTTATGGATGACAATGTACCATGTCACTTTGCCATAACTTTTCGCGATTGATTTAAAGAACATTCCGGACAACTCGAGCGACTGATTACGCCTCCCAGATCGCCCGATATGAGATATAATCGACAGGTCAGTTCGTCTACAATACCCTGCACTGGTAACTCTTTCGCAATTGTTACGGGCGACTATACAAGTAGCGTGGTTTACTATTTTTGGAGGGGACTTCCAACGACTGGTGCAGTCCATGTCACGTCAAGCTACTACATTTCACTGGGAAAAAGGAGGTTCGACACGATATTAGGAGGTACCCATGACTTTTTTCACCTGAGTGTAGTTCCTATCATTAGAATCATTTCTCAATAATCTCATAAATATGTTGGCAATGTGGAGGGCGGGGATGGGGGCTGGTTTTATGGTATTGTACTGCATGAAATAAGTGTAGGGTTGTTTATTAGTAGTTTGTTCCTTGAAAAGGCCGACAGAAGGTGTGGTTCACTGGGAAGTGCACACCACACTCCCATTTTGACATCATGTAGCGGCTCTTGATGTAACTAATGAGAATTTTCAGAATTCCCAAGATGATTTTTTTTTTTGGAAGTTCAGATGACCTTATATACCCAGAAAAAGGAGATTAAGAACTACATTACGCATCAGAGCTGTCACGGTGTATCTTATCAGAGAGGGTCGATTTCGGTCTAGGATCAGACTATCATTGGATCCAAAAACCATCTCAGCTATAATTAAAGAATCATAAAAATGGAGAATTCAAGTTTAACCTGACCGCCATGTCTAGACAGCAGTTGTCAGTTGTATGTTTTGCCTCGGAAATACTCCCTGAATTGGTCAGGTGTCGCACTGGTGTTACATTGTATCAGATTGAGCTTGTCCACGGTTCTGAATGCAGTCATTAGTGACATAACAAACCTGAAGTGCCAGATTGTGCATCGATATTGTCGGCTCTTTATCTGGGGCAACTCCCACCAAGTGCAGTTTGGTGAAAGTCTGTGAACTCTCTGTCCATCTGACATATATCTCCTTGGTATATAAAGAAGGTGAGAGAAGGATATATATAAATTATAGACGAATAAGTGTTATCCCTTCACCCAAGTCAACTAACCATCCACACCCAATTCAACCAACCATCCAAACCAACAACAGCTAGGTTTGTCTCCAGTGTTCTATATGTAGCAAATAGAAAACGATGTGTCGTCGGTTTTAAATGAACAGCAAAGTGGTTTTAGGCTAGGAATATCATGTTTTGATAACATTCACTGTCTTAGGTAGTTATTGGAGAAATACAGAAATAAAAGTAAGAAAGCATTCGTGTCGTTTGAGGACCTGCACAAAGAGTATGAAAATGTCCATAGAATAAAATTACAGGAAGCAGCGAGAAGAGTTGGTGCTAGAGAAAAATGAGTCAATGAGGTTAATAAGTCATGCAAGAAAAAGTTAATGTTTAAAAACGAGGAGCAAGGTTACCTGAAGTATTGTCATTGACAAGAGATTCAGATAAGATTAGGAACGTCACCTAACCTTTTTACATTTATTTGAAATAGGCACCGAATAGCTGGTACAGAAAACGCCGAGGTTTGCAATTAGAGATGGGTGATGATAATCTTTGTTTTATTTGCAAATCAGCAAACAGTATTCTCTCAAGATGAAGAGAATATGGAATACAAGCCGAAAAATCTTAAAGAGGAGTATAGCCAAATGGGATATCGGAGTAAATCGGGACAAAGCAGAGTGTAGTGTATGGCACAAGATTTTCGAAAATTGACACGGAGGAAGGAGAAGCAAAATCCTACAGAAACTACAAACATTTGGGAACAATAGAAGATACCTCCTGTATATGTGACAGGGATATTAGTTCCATAACAACGACGAGGAAGAGTGTTACTAAAGCACGGAGTAACAATCAGGACACTAAGAAAAAATATTTCGCAGTGTGGTGGAGAGCACAGTTCTATATGGAGTTGAGATGTGGTCTTAAACGAGGAAACTTGGGAGAAAGTTAGAACAATGAAAATGAGTGTGTGATGTCTGCAGCTACTAAGGCAAGACAATATATGGAAGGAGGAGTTATGGAAGCGAGTTGAGATAACGCTTTCTATAGGACAAACCTTGGAAAAGAGAGCGCTTCAGTCATATAAACATCTACAGAGAATGCCTAACCATAGGTGGCCAATGAAGAATATAGAAAGAAGAAGGTGGAGGAGGAGAGGAAGGCCAGCGCTGAGATGGGGAAAATATGGTGGAAACGAGGAAAGGAAATCTGACAAATTCCAAGGAAGGGGCGTACCATCTACCATTTGATCAGGCAGTTCAGTCACACCTAAGTATTGCACTTTGATCACCAGTATGAATGGTTACGGAGAGTGTTGTGTTGTCAGTAGCAGCAGTAGCAGTCGAATAGTTGATCAGGAGAGGTCAGAGACTTCGAACATGGAGTGCTCATTGCATGTCGCCTGAGTAACAAATCCACAATGGACATTTCAACCCTTGTAAACCTGCCCATGTCAACTGTTCGCAGTGTGATCGTAAAGTAGAGACGCGAAGGAACAGCCGCAGCTGAACCGAGACCATGCAGATCTCACGCACTGACATGGAGTGCGGTGGATGGTTGAAAAAATCACATGAAATCAGCAGATGTGTTCTAACGTCATCTTCGCCCCACAACCGAGCATCCAACGTCACTACTCATTCTGGTTCCGGCTCTTGCGGAAGATTGGCTTCCATTCCTCCACAGACATTCCGACATCTCACTGGAAGTGTCCTCAACCAGATTCGTGGCATAAGCAGGCGGTAGAGGGACACACAGCACATTAACGTTCACTGGACGTGTCGGGTCACTTTTGACCAGATAGTATATACAGGCTTTGCAACCCGGTACTCGTATAGAGATTTACACACAACGCTTACGTCATGTATGGTATACCCTGTAATTTATTATTCGCAATTATCGCTTCGAAGTGTACAATTTCGGCAGAAATAAGTGTAGTTTTACATTACTCAGGCATTTTTGTCAAAACCAGTGCTAATTAAGGCGTAGAATCTTAGATATCTGAAAGGTCAAAATGCTACTTCCTTGCAATCGAGACAGATAATGAAGTACCAACCCGAATCCCTTCATATATCACAATACTTACTTCGAAATCGTCCACGGCGAAATCCTCGGTTAACAGACTTGATTTTTACGATTTTTCCCTTTTTATCGGGTTTGACTACTTTGCAATCACGTTGTTAATTCATCTAAACATAAGATCTTCTGACGATAATGTTTTATCTCATTATGAAAGGAAATAAATTCTGAAATCGGCCGCAGTTCGATATTGAAATGAATTCGGTCGCGACTAGTGAAAATTTTTGGGGGACCGAGACTCGAACCCGGATGTAGCGCAGTACGTGAGCGGTCACCTTAACCACTTGGGATATCCGAGCACCGTTTCGTCGGACCCAGATTTCCATCTTGTCTACCATACTCATTGCTCACCGCATCACGCTGGAATCCCTCAGGAGTTCATGAGAAACACTGCAAATGGTTCAAATGGCTCTGATCACTATGGGACTTAACTTCTAAGGTCATCAGTCCCCTAGAACTTAGAACTACTTAAACCTAACTAACCTAAGGGCATCACACACATACATGCCCGAGGCAGGATTCGAACCTGAGGCCGTAGCGGTCGCGCGGTTCCAGACTGTAGCGCCTAGAACCCCTCGGACAACCCAGTCGGCCGAAAAAGTGCAAGCGCAATGAAATGATCTTAGGGGTGTCAAGCCCTATATACAGTGTGCGTGAAAAAAATGTACACGCACTTTGAGCTGTGATAGAAAATTTATTTCCCTTTCTATAATGTTCAGTTTTTTGCAGAAAGTGATGGTATTTTTCTTCAACAGCTGGCAGCAGAGTCTTCTCCCTCGCTACTCAAACCATGTAGTGACAAAGAAGTAGTTTCAAAATGGCGGACGTACGTTTGAGATTCGAAGCGCGGAAGCCCCAGATTAAGTGGTACATGTTGTTTGAGAATGTTGCTGCGGTTCAGAGACAGTGTAGAAGTGAGTATAGTCCAGAACCACCTTCAAGGTTAACAATTACAACTCTACGAAACAGCAAGGAACAGTGTCATAAAGGCGGATCAGGGTGATCTCGTACAGCCACAAGTGATGAATCCTCGGCTACGGTCTTGGAAGTGTTTCAGCGCTCATCTGAAACATCTTCAAGACAAGTGCACGTGAGTGTAAGTGCTATTAGTGGACAACGCATTTGGAGGCAGGCATGTTTCATGTGGACTTCCCAAGGCTGGTGCAGCATCTAAGTGACAAGAATTCAGATCGAAGGTTAGAATTTTGTACATGGGTGTAGGAGATGGTGAAACGTGAACCGGGATTTACGGGGAACGGGTTAATACTCGATGAGCTTCCTCTTCGCTAGGCTCTGTGCACATATGACGTCGGTTTCTGGGATGCACTAACTTTCGTAATCCAAGTCTCGTAAGGTGATCAGTCCATCTGTTTGTTGCCAACTCGGAAAACTAGCAATTTTTCATTCTTCTGGGGCCTGGCTGAGTATGCATCTCCTGATAACCACCGACACAGATCGGTGATGAGTTGAAAGTATCGCGTGCAAAACAGAATCCCTTTCTTCATTTTGACGAGTCACGTTCTGTTAAATCAACATCACATTATACCTTGTCAGCCTGACTCAAGAACGATGAGAGGCACGTTGTCTGAAGGAGAAATCCAGGAGCATTGAGCCGTTCTGGGATCAAAGCTTTTCCAACTCGGCTCTGTAGCTTTTGCATAAAATAACGCGCGCGTCCCACGCTGCGTTGGTACTCGCTTTTTGCTCACGTATTATGACCCTTACAGGGACTTAAAACGTCTATTTTAGCAATCAAAAGCTGTTCAGGAAACAATGACAATGTGAAACAAATCTTGCTCTGTTCGTTTAAGAGACTCAAAGGACAGTACATTATCGTCAACCTCTTCTTTGACTACCGGAAACCGATGGATTCTGTTCCGCGCTGTCGCCGTACGAAAAAAAGAGAGTGACTTGTTTTGAGATTGCATAGAGGACTTCCTGGCCAATAAAACACAGAATGTCATTCCTAAAGGAGTGAAATTTTCAGACTTAACGATTACTTTGGGTATACCAAATGACTGTGTTGCTAATACAGTTCGCATATCCATAAACGACATGGTGGATAACATCGGAAATTACATGAAGTTCTCCAAATATGATGGGGTAATATACAGAGACGTCGCAAAGCCAGAAAATTCAGTAAAACGTTGAGAGTATTAACGCTTGATGTAGGATCTGACAGCTGATCTTCGACATTGCAAGTAAATAGGTGAACGGCTGATGTATATACTACAGCCAAGAATCATAGCAACAGGCACACCTGTTAAATATCTGAGAGTGTACGTAAGGTGCAGTTTATTTTTTGTTTTTGTTTTGGGTCATCAGTCTTTTGACTGGTTTTGATGCCACCCGCCACGAATTTCTCTCCTGTGCCAACCTCTCCGACTCACAGTGGCACTTGCAACCGGAATGCTCAATTATTTGCTGCATATATTCCAGTTTCTACATTCCTTCGCAGCTTTTACCCTCTACAACACCCTCTATCACCCGAAGTTATTCCGTTATGTCTTAACTTCTGTTCTTTATTCTACTGAGTGTTCTTCATATATTTCTGTCCTCGCCGATTCTTCGGAGAACGTACTCATTCCTTACCTTATCAGTCCACCTTATTTTCAACATTTTTCTGTAGCACCAAATCTCAAATGCTTCGATTCTCTTCTTTTCTGGTTTTTCCCCCCGGCAATGTTTCACTACCATACAGTGCTGTGTCCAAACGTAAACTATCAGGAATTTCTTGCTCTAATTATGTTCTGTGTTTGGTTCTAGTAGATTTCTCTTGACCTGGAATGCCCTTTTTTCCAATGCTAGCCTTGCTTTAATGTAAGATTTTTGAAATTTTTAAAACTTAGTCAGCGATCTTAAAAGTAGTTACAGTTAATATTTAAAACAGTCTTGATCGCAATCTTGTTAAAATATCCTTTTTTATTGGAGTGAGTGACCGGTTTCGACTGCGTGGCTGGACACTGCTAGATGAGTTCCGTCGACCCTCGACGCCCGTGTAACTGCTCATCCAGCAGTGTCCATCCACCGCTCTGGAGTATGAAGATGACTCTTTCATACAGTCGAAACCGGTCACTCACTCCAATAAAAAAAGATATTTTAACAAGATTGCGATCAACATTATTTTAAATTTTAACTTTAATTGCTTTTATCTCCTCCTTGTTCTATGTGCCATGGGACATTTCCCTGCCGAGGCAGCAGAATTCATGATCTTCGTCTACTTCTTTTCCAGCTGTTTTCGTTTCTGCTACTTCTCATTATTTTCGTCTTTGTTCGATGTACTTACAGTCCATATTCTGTACTGATTCCAGTGTTCATTCAATTCAGCAGTTCCTGTTATCCTTCTTCACATTCACTGAAGATAGCAATGTCATCAGTAAATATTATCACTGATATTCTTTGACCTTGAATTTCATTTCCACTCTCAACCTCTTTTTTCTCATTGCTTCTTCGATCAATAGATTGGACGGCAGGGGCAAAAAGACTACATCACTCTCATGAACCCTCTTTATTCGGAGCACCTCTCTTTTGATCTCACTCTTTTACCGTTCCCTCTTGGTTCTTGTACATATTACATATTACCCGTCTTTCCCTATGGCTTACCCTCATTTTTGTCACACTCAGGCTGGTTTGAGAGGGCCAGTAGAGAATGTCCAACGAACAGTCTGCTTAGTCACGGGATCATGCAGTGAGCGCGATTATGCCACGGAGATGCTCAAATAACTCCAGTGGCTGATGCTACGAGAAATCATCCCGGTGTACTGTTAAAATTCCCTAGAGCGTATGTCCTCATAACAGTCAATCAATGCCTTCTTTCCTCGGGCATATTGGCCACGAAAACACCATGAAGCCAAAAGTAGAGCAAAACTCCCATGACCTGAAGAAGACAGCTGGCTCAATCTTCAAAATATTGTACATGAAATGGCAACAACAAATCGCCCCAACACCTGGAAAAACACTACTAATCAATCGTGACAAGAAAACGTAAGAGACATAAAATTAGAGCGATTGCCGCTAACTTGGAGGCTTACCGACAATAGTCCTTCTAGCAGATCATACGTGAAAGGAACAGGACGCAGATAGAAATGGGGAATGGCAATAGTACACGAAGCACACACGTCACACACCACATTGTGGACTGTGAAGTGTGGATGTAGATTTAGATGTCGTCGCTGACTCATTTGCTCAAGCAGATGAGACTCGTGTGCTGACTGACTTTTCCGGCTGAACATTCGCCAGCTGCTATCTTGTTTTTAGGTTTCTAGTGGTGCCTATCTAGTCCGATAAATGTGCTTCTAGAAAATTAACTGTATCAGATTTACAACATTTATGGTTCATGTAGTCTCCGACCATCAACTGTTTATGTCCTCATGAGGGGTTGTGTCTCGTCCACGTCTGTTAAGACTTGAACAACACCGGTAAGAAATCTGTTCGCGCTCTAAACCCCACGACCCCATGATACACATCACATGCAGTGTCTTACAGCTACTTCAAGATAAAAGCGGTGGCGCTAGTAGTGTCTACTGTGAGGGAACGAGATTTTCCATGACTTTATAAATAATAATTCCGATAAGTGTAGAGGGCGACTGGGAAAAACTCGTACTGTAGTAAGATATAAATGAACATGCGTTACAAGTTTCGCATTAGTGGGAAGAGGAGCTCGAGGATTAAACTTGTCACTAGCTGGGATCATAGTTTCTTTAGACCATGTTCCGTTGTTCTGTGGTTTGCATGTCTGAGGTATACCTTTTCGGCTGTGTACGTCGCCGAGTTTGGTCGATGAACGCTGACAATTGCAGCAAAGTGATATATATCCGCCGAGCGTTGCTCTAAGGAATAACGATGGCCCGAACGTCCAGCAGACCAGAATGTCCACGACCTTAAGAGCTTGTCTGTAAAACGCAATGAGAATGAATCGTTCTGCAAAGGGTGAAGATTAAATCACATTTTATCCACAAGTTGTTGAGTTCCTCCTTCAGCAGAGTTACTGATAATTACGATAATGAGGAACTAAGGTGATTGTTGATAATATTTCCCTAGCTTGGGGCCATGTCATATAATCCTGTTTAAATTAATGTTTCGCCATTTGATTGTATTGGTGTTTATTCTATTGTACAATCTTTATTTCCGCCTTTTCCATTTTCAAATACCGCAATGTCAAACATCATTAGAATTCTCGAAGCCATCGACGAAGAAATATATTGCGACCAATTTTAATATCTTTCGGCGATGGTTTCGTTTACAGTAGCCTGATACTGCTTAACAATGTGGTACTCGAGAATTTCCAGAGGGCCGAAATCATACTGTACAGTAGCATAAACCATCAGTACAGTCAAATGGCGGGACTCTGTCAAACAATAAGGAGAAGCTGTCGCGATTCCGTCAACGTTCACTGCATCACAAGAATTTGACAGACATGAGCTCTGGCACTACGTCCAAGAGAAGCACTCCGTCTTCAGGCCACAAGTGGCCCATCTGGACCATCCGAAAGCCGTGTCATCGTCAGCTGAGGACGCGGGTAGGAGGGGCGTGTCGTTATGATAGTTTTCTTTGACCGGGCCGCTCCTATTCTGTCGAGTAGGTCCTTAACTGGCATCATGAGGCTGAGTGCAACGCGAAAAATGGCAACAGTGCATGGTGGCCCGGATGGTCACCCATCAAAGTGCTGGCCACGCCTGAAAGCGCGTAACTTCGGTGATCTGACGGGAACCGGTGTATCCACTGCGGCAAGACCATTGCCCAGGAGATGTAACGCTCGTACCAGTTTTCATTGGTGCCCCATCCTAAGGTATGTTCCCACAAAAATTAAAATCTGCGATCAGACCTATGTGATGGTGTGGTGTCGCACGGCCACGGTGTCTCCCTTTGTTCTATGGCGTCATTGGGAAGTGCTGTGTAGACCCATGCGGTCAGAATACCACTCTCCTGGCCGTAATCGAAATTACAAAGAAGTGCTGCTCCTCGTTCAAGCAGTACCTCGATAGTCATCACGAGAGTGACTGGATCCTATTCAGTTTTCGCATCAAGGAAAGATCCCAGGCAGTACCACTAAAAGGAACTCAGAGTTCCTTCAAGGCGCTGACAACGTGTGTTCCCAAAGTTGATTTAGTGCTTTCTCATGTCTATGGATGGGAATAAATGTAGTAGAAGCAGCTTCTAACGGAAGAAAAATCGATCCTAAACTGAAAGGGTTGCTTTGACTGAAAGATGTTCCGTAATCTATAGCAGTCCGAACGCTATTATTACGCAGTACATGTAAAAAAAGAAAAAAAGAACTTCAATTGCACTAATGCGATATTACGAATTAGTTACAGATTTTCATCGACAATACGATAAAATCTGTCATTGCTGCGTATAATGGATAATACCTTGAGCTCCCAGCGTGCGGTACAAAAACGTTTAAGTAACTTAAAGCTCTCGTGGAAGCATTTGAATGAGGCACCACACAATGGCTAAATCCTATTCAAAACGGTAATGAATGACGTAAAAAGCTCGCGGTTTCAGTAGCAACACGAATTAATTTCGGTAGATTAAACGCGGAAGTGTGCCGGGAAACCCGCAAACAGCGCTGAACCCATCAATTAATCAACAGAAGAGACGTCAGCAGTTTTAGGGACGTAACAACGGGCCACACAACATACATTTGTTCGGTTCTGTCTGTATACCCACGCATTAACGACATACAGCAGGCCGTTATTCAGATGAGTGTGTGTCATCTGGGTTTCCACTTCACAGAATCAACAGCAACGATTTTCGGTTACGCAAGAGTAGAGAAATATAAGAGTATACTAAACTGAGATTTTTGCACAGTTAAGGTTTGGCTTTTTACACTGCTCTTACATTAAAAAAAATGACCTGGTTTATAGCATCCTGCTACTCCTGACAGAGAATAAAGAGAGTTTTCGTTACGGTGTGATCAGTATAATAGATAATACCGAAGTGTATCAGTTCGAATCTGTGACATCAGAGATAGAAAATATTAATAACCTTAGTGTTCTGCCAGTTTTGGACATTGTTTACGGCAAACTGACTCTGGTACAGAATCAGGTATTCTGCGATGATGGCTGGGTGAGATCAGATTGCGGTGGTTTACCACTACCTCCTCGGACCTGTTAGGAACAATCAACTGCCTATCTGTGTCTTGTTAATGACTATGATTAATATTTGTACAGCGCAGTTTGTGAATTTGTTATTACGAATGAAATACAATGTAATCAAATGGTTCAAATGGCTCTTAGTACTACGGGACTTCACATCTGAGGTCATCAGTCCCCCAGAAATTAGAACTGCTTAAACCTAACTAACCTAAGGACATCAAACACATCCATGTCCGAAGTAGGATTCGAACCTGCGACCGTAGCGGTCAAGCGGGTCCAGACTGAAGCGCCTAGAAACGCTCGGTCAACCCGGCCGGCTGAAATACACTCCTGGAAATTGAAATAAGAACACCGTGAATTCATTGTCCCAGGAAGGGGAAACTTTATTGACACATTCCTGGGGTCAGATACATCACATGATCACACTGACAGAACCACAGGCACATAGACACAGGCAACAGAGCATGCACAATGTCGGCACTAGTACAGTGTATATCCACCTTTCGCAGCAATGCAGGCTGCTATTCTCCCATGGAGACGATCGTAGAGATGCTGGATGTAGTCCTGTGGAACGGCTTGCCATGCCATTTACACCTGGCGCCTCAGTTGGACCAGCGTTCGTGCTGGACGTGCAGACCGCGTGAGACGACGCTTCATCCAGTCCCAAACATGCTCAATGGGGGACAGATCCGGAGATCTTGCTGGCCAGGGTAGTTGACTTACACCTTCTAGAGCACGTTGGGTGGCACGGGATACATGCGGACGTGCATTGTCCTGTTGGAACAGCAAGTTCCCTTGCCGGTCTAGGAATGGTAGAACGATGGGTTCGATGACGGTTTGGATGTACCGTGCACTATTCAGTGTCCCCTCGACGATCACCAGTGGTGTACGGCCAGTGTAGGAGATCGCTCCCCACACCATGATGCCGGGTGTTGGCCCTGTGTGCCTCGGTCGTATGCAGTCCTGATTGTGGCGCACACCTGCACGGCGCCAAACACGCATACGACCATCATTGGCACCAAGGCAGAAGCGACTCTCATCGCTGAAGACGACACGTCTCCATTCGTCCCTCCATTCACGCCTGTCGCGACACCACTGGAGGCGGGCTGCACGATGTTGGGGCGTGAGCGGAAGACGGCCTAACGGTGTGCGGGACCGTAGCCCAGCTTCATGGAGACGGTTACGAATGGTCCTCGCCGATACCCCAGGAGCAACAGTGTCCCTAATTTGCTGGGAAGTGGCGGTGCGGTCCCCTACGGCACTGCGTAGGATCCTACGGTCTTGGCGTGCATCCGTGCGTCGCTGCGGTCCGGTCCCAGGTCGACGGGCACGTGCACCTTCCGCCGACCACTGGCGACAACATCGATGTACTGTGGAGACCTCACGCCCCACGTGTTGAACAATTCGGCGGTACGTCCACCCGGCCTCCCACATGCCCACTATACGCCCTCGCTCAAAGTCCGTCAACTGCACATACGGTTCACGTCCACGCTGTCGCGGCATGCTACCAGTGTTAAAGACTGCGATGGAGCTCCGTATGCCACGGCAAACTGGCTGACACTGACGGCGGCGGTGCACAAATGCTGCGCAGCTAGCGCCATTCGACGGCCAACACCGCGGTTCCTGGTGTGTCCGCTGTGCCGTGCGTGTGATCATTGCTTGTACAGCCCTCTCGCAGTGTCCGGAGCAAGTATGGTGGGTCTGACACACCGGTGTCAATGTGTTCTTTTTTCCATTTCCAGGAGTGTACAAGGTAAAAGGCGCTTGGAGAAGCCCCTATAGCGACATCCTATTCTTCCATAATCGCGCCAGTGGGGGGCGGGGGGCATCGAATTTAACAATAAATCAACACAGGAGACGTCAACAGTCTTAGGGAAGTGACGAGCCCCACAACATGTGAGATCGTCATATCAAATTTAAACATGGCTCAAAACAGCAGCGGTAAAGTAATATCGTATACAACCGATCAGTTGCACACAGTTTATTCTGCAGCTTATTGTAAGAACAGGTACTGGCTGATTAGAGTAATCTTTATTTGGTTATTTGGCAACGTCAGATTGGGAGACAGGCGGTATGTTATGTTAAAATGTGTGGATAGAACCCTAGGTCAAGATCGCTATAATTCTGTTATTGATTACTAGTTTCAGCTCACTGATGAGCCACCTCCAGAATTAATATGCAGAAAATTTTCAATTGTTTAGACCTGAATATGGCTCGTCAATGAGCTGAAACTAGCGGTCAATACAGCAATTTTAACGATCTTGACCTAGGATTATTATCCAGACTCTCTAATAAACTGTATACAACCTATTGTCTGTATGCATAATTTATTGATAGATCTGCTTATATTTTCTAACATGTAATATAGTCTTTGTGAGTAGGTACTAATACTCACAAATCACTTTTTTATTTGTGTCGTTTTTGGCGTCGTTTTACGCATGGTTGTAGGCTTAATTTGATCTATGAGGTGATATTATGCTTTGAATTAGAAGGAGAAGCTTTGCGAAATGTTGGTTTATTTTTAACGACGAATACTAAAAGAAATATTCATGGATCACAGCTGTATGGCTTCGATCAGTGTAGCCGTTACAGCTATTTGGAACGAAAATATTGTGTCGTGTCAGGTAACACGTAACATTTAATTACTATCCTTGTTACCGTCAGATCAGACACTGCACCTCTCACTGCCGAAACTCTGATGTAATTCTCCGTTTTCATTTGAAGGAAGAAATGAGACGAAGTACAAGCTCGTATTAAGGGAGGAAGGTGAAAACAGTTGTGTCCTTTCAAAGGTACCATCCGGGCATGTGCCTCTAGCTAAAATGAAACTCATAGAGAAGCTAAATCAGGATGGAAGGGCGAGGATTTGAGCCGTCGTCATCTTGAATGTCAATCCAGTGGGCTAACCACTGCACCACCAAGCTCGCCAACTTCATATGATGTAGCTTATTTCGTACTGATGGTTTGTCACGTCAGTGGTGTGACGTGAACGAAGCCACATGTAATGACTACAAGTCTTTTATTGAATTTGTATTTCACTGTACATCTTAGTAAAATTCGGATTCTGTCAACAGTTAGATTATTTTTATGATATGTCAACTGGAAACGGTGGACCTGTGGATAAAAGGGCAAAAAAATTCGGTAACAAAAACACTACACAAATGCCGAATCAAAAATTGAAAGGAATATACTTGTTATGTATATCAAATTACTGACTTTCATTAGTTGAGAAAAAAATTGAAAGTGACGTTTTCAAGGCTTACTGATATTTTAATGAAGTATTAGTAATTAAAACTTAGTCTCTTCCGCAAAACTATTTATCAGAGTCGAAGTATATTGACCCACTGCTTCGACTGATATATACCCATGCTCATAAATTAAGGATAATTGCAGAATGTCGGGCCACATAACGTGGCACTACACAAAACTGACGCTAATAGTATAGGCACACAAGGAACACACTACACAGATCTGTAAGTCCACGGTATTTGTGATAAGTTGAGAAAACCGTCCCGAAACACATTTGCTACAAAACGCCACTGTTTCCTGCGCATGTACCCCGACATTACACATGGGATATGATCACCATGCCCACGTACACAGGCCGCACAACGGGTTGGCATACTGTGGATCAGGTGGTCGAGCAGGAGCTGGGGTATAGCCTCCCATTCTTGCACCGATGCCTGTCGGAGCTCCTGAAGTGTCGCAGGGGTTTAAAGACGTGCAGCGATACGTCGACCGAGAGCATCCCAGACGTGCTCGATGGGTTTTAGGTCTGGAGAACAGACAGGCCACTCAATTCACCTGATATCTTCTGTTTCAAGGTACTCCTCCACGATGGCAGCTCGGTGGAGCAATGCGTTATCTTCCATGAGGAGGAAGGTGGGGCCTACTAGACCCCTGAAAAGGCGGACATACTGGTGCAAAATGACGTCCCGATACACCTGACCTGTTACGGTTCATCTGTCAAACACATGCAGGGGTGTACATGCACCAATCATAATCCCACACCACACCATCAAACCACGACCTCCATACAGGTCCCTTTCAAGGCCATTTAGGGGTTGGTATCTGGTTCTGGTTCATGCCAGATGAAAACCCGGCGAGAATCACTGCTAAAACTATACCTGGTCTCGTCCGTGAACATAACCTGGGACCACTGTTCCAATGACCATGTACTGTGTTCTTCACACCAGGCTTTACGGGCTCTCCTGTGACCAGGGGTCAGTGTAATGGACCTTGCAGGTCTCCGGGTGAATAAACCATGTCTTTTCAGTCGTCTATAGACTGTGTGTCTGGAGACAGCTGTTCCAGTGGCTTCGGTAAGGTACCTGCAGTACTCCGTGGCCGTCTGCAGGCATTGATGGTGAGATATCGGTCTTCTTGTGGTGTTGTACACTGTGGACGTCCCGTACTGTAGCGCCTGGACACGTTTCCTGTCTGCTGCAACCGTTGCCATAATCTTGAGATCACACTTTGTGGCACACGGAGGGCCCGTGCTAGGACCTGCTGTGTTTGACCAGCCGCCAGTCGCCCTAGTATTCTACCCCTCACAACGTCATCAACATGTGTTCTTTGTGCCATTTTCTACACACAGTCACCATTAGCACGTCTGAAAATGTCTGCACACTTACTCGCTGCGCCGTACTCTGACATGCACCAACACACCTCTGCGTATGTGAACTGCTGCCAGTGCCAACGTGCGACTACCGCAGGTCAAATGCACCGTATGGTCATACCCCGAGTGGTTCAAACCCGCAAACCGCCCATCAGAGCGTTATTTCACCATCTATCAGCATTATCCGTAATTTATGAGCATGAGTTGAACTGATATTTGTTTTAAATATCGCAAAAGTGAGTAGTGCTATGTTATCAAGTAGGTTCGGTGGAATACCTTCTTGGATACTATCTCATCACAACACCTATTATGCCTCTGCATAAAACAGATGGTTTTGTAAAACAATACATAAATAATTTTGGTGCATAACTTAAAAATATCCGGGTAAGTGCAAGTAGGACTCCAGCAACGACGGTTATGTACAAACGTTACTGTGTACATAGTTCATCCATCACGGGAGTCGATACGTCAACCTGTCCCTACAACAAAGGGGTCTTCAGTGAAAGACACTCGGGGTGACAAATGACAAATATATTTTTTCTTGTGATATAAATACAGGCGTTCTACGGATCGGAGCGTGGAATTTCAGATCCCTTAATCTGGCAGGTAGGTTATAAAATTTAAAAAGGGAAATGGAAAGGTTGAAGTTAGATGTCGTGGGAATTAGTGAAGTTCGGTGGCAGGAGGAACAAGACATTTGGTCAGGTGAATGTAGGGTTATAAATACAAAATCAAATAGGGGTAATGCAGGAGTAGGTTTAATAATGAATAAAAAAATAGGAGTGCGGGTAAGCTACAGCATAGTGAACGCATTATTGTGGCCAAGGTAGACACGAAACCCATGCCTACTACAGTAGTACAAGTTTATATGCCAACTAGCTCTGCAGACGAAGAAGAAATTGAGGAAACGTATGATGAGATAAAAGAAATTATTCCGGTAGTGAAGGGAGACGAAAATTTTATAGTCATGGGTGACTGGAATTCGAGAGTAGGAAAAGAGAGAGAATATGGATTGAGGGAGAGAAATGAAAGAGGAAGCCGTCTGGTAAAATTTTGCACAGAGCATAACTTAATCATAGCTAACACTTGGTTCAAGAATCATAAAAGAAGGCTGTATACATGGAAGAATCCTGGAGATACTAGAAGGTATCAGATAGATTATATAATGGTAAGACAGAGATTTAGGAACCAGGTTTTAAATTGTAAGACATTTCCAGGGGCAGATGTGGACTCTGACCACAATCTATTGGTTATGAACTGTAGCTTAAAACTGAAGAAACTGCAAAAAGGTGGGAATTTAAGGAGATGGCACCTGGACAAACTGGGTAACCCAGAGGTTGTACAGAGTTTCAGGAAGAGCATAAGGGAACAATTGACAGGAATGGGGGAAAGAAATACAGTAGAAGAAGAATAGGTAGCTCTGAGGGAGGAAGTAGTGAAGGCAGCAGAGGATCAAGTAGGTAAAAAGACGAGGGCTAGTAGAAATCTTTGGGTAACGGAAGAAATATTGAATTTAATTGATGAAAGGAGAAAATATAAAAACGCAGTAAATGAAGCAGGCAAAAGGGAATACAAACGTCTCAAAAATGAGATTGACAGGAAGTGCAAAATGGCTAAGCAGAGATGGCTGGAGGACAAATGTAAGGATGTAGAGGCTTATCTCACTAGGGGTAAGATAGATGGTGCCTACAGGAAAATTAAAGAGACCTTTGGAGAAAAGAGAACCACTTGTATGAATAACAAGAGCTCAGATGGAAGCCCAGTTCTAAGCAAAGAAGGGAAAGCAGAAAGGTGTAAGGTGTATATAGAGGGTCAATACAAGGGCGATGTACTTGTGGACAATATTATGGAAATGGAAGAGGTTGTAGATGAAGATGAAGTGGGAGATACGATACTACGTGAAGAGTTAGACAGAGCACTGAAAGACCTGAGTCGAAACAAGACCCCTGGAGCAGACAACATTCCATTGGTCCTACATTGTTTAAGACATTTTCTTAGCGTTATTTCAGTTTAAAGGTTCTGTTCATGTCGATGATGTTTGTGAGAGTTCAGATAGACGTAGAATAAATTTTCCGAAGACACTGTTTTCTACGTTCCACTAAATTATTCGTTTCCCACAATACATACTTACATTCATCTGGTTGTGGCAGTATTCTTGGGTGTCACTCGATATGTTTACTTAATAATTACCAATTGTATCAACTGTATCGAGGTGACTGGAACCTGGTGGTAAAGGAAGGTAGGATTCGATTACGACTGTGGACGGGGCCGTAACCAGCTACTGTTGGTTCCCTTTTGCAATTACACACATTAATTTTAACACGGTAATTCCAGACTAAGCGATAAATCAAGATATCAACGTTATTAATGAACGAATAAACAACCATGTAATTACAATTTACCAAATGAGCATAAAATACAGACACGGCAAATAATGTTTTAAAAAGAAGCCAGTGTGATCCCAATTAGAATTTTAAGGCAAGTAACCCCAGTCACAGCTGAAGGCCTTTAACGCCAAGAACGGCAATTATAAAGAAAATTAACAAACATACTGTAAAACAGCAATGCAATAGCAAAGGTTAATTTAGAAAGACAGGCAACTGATCACCAAACGGGTGAGACAAAATGTTGGTAAACTTGGTAGTAGAATCATTTAAACCTGCTGTAACTCCAAGAGAGGCAATTATATAAAAAAATTTAGAAACATACAATAAAACAGCAAATACTATAATAAAACTCAAGGGCCAGTCACAGACGGTGCCCCAGGAATCGACCTCCGAGTAGGTCCGGGCAAAACACTTTCGCGAGCGAAAATTTAGGCAGCCAAGAGTTGTATTTACCTCACAAGGTTGTAACTCAGACTCGTGGCGGTCTAACGAATGTCTAATGATAATCTGTCTGAGGCTACCTGACGTCCAATAAACCAAATAGAAAGATGTAAAAATACTGCAAAATCAGGAACCGGCGGACTGCACTACGCCCCCAGAATACTGTGCTTAGAGCGCCCGGAACGAGAAGAAAACCACTACCACCAGAGTAGAAGAATCACAAACTGCCTGTAATCAACAAAGCTGTCAGAACTACACGCCTTACGCGACAGCAGCGGCAAGGCGAGGAAACGTACAGTGCTGTTACATAAACTAACCCCCAGGGCAGGTAACTGGGGCGTTAGCGGCCACCAGGCAGGAAAAATACCGCTGGTGGAACTTAACAAATTGTAACAAGCTGAACGCAGTAAATAAGCAGTCGAGGAAAGCTAATCAGATCCGCTTTCCCAAAGCACTCCACTCGCTGCTCTTCGCCTCGGTGACACTAGGAGCAGCAACACGAACCCAAGTCACTGGAGAATAGCGAGATGTCACAATGGTGGAGGTTTCTCTACTTGAATTGAAATGCACTCATCTGAAAACTTGCTGGATCCGGTTTACGACGAGCTCGTGCACCCTCGTGACCACAGCCCTTCCATCTGGCAGTCTATGCGCGCCGTCATCGATCCCGCCGTGTTCGATCACTGCGTGGACCTGGCTCCTCCTGAGTCCCCAACCGAATTGCACACTGACTCGACCCGGAAGAGCAACGACGTCGCCCCAAAGATAGGACCGCAGCCACTACATATCGATAACCGCCGCTGCTGCCACTAGCGGACAGGCAACGCTTGCGAAACCAAGTGGCGCCAGTCAACACGAGATACTGATCGCCACAACGCTCCAGAGTTACGACTTGAGCTCCTAACCACTCAACAATAGCTCGAGCAGTGAAGGCTTGTGACACTTGTGATACAATTCCATTGAATCTGAAGTCGCTCCAGGGTTGCGGAACAGTTCGGCGCAGTATTAGGGGTCGGTGTAGAATCGTGACGAGCTCTTTACACTCACTAAACAGCACCAGAAAGTCGGTCACTTCGTTGAATCTCATGAAGCTACAGTCAGCTGCTGCAATGTGGCCCTCGCAGCACGGCGTGAGGTAGATAAGGGTTGCACGTGGTCAAGTGGCGTCCAGGCTGCAGTTGATGACGCATGTACGCCGGAATGCTGCATGCTCTTTCCGGCTAGCAGCACGCGATCCAGTTATGCGTGCCGCGCTGTGCGTGTACTGTCGGAGGCGTAGAAGACTGAGAGAACACTTGCAGAGGACGCCGGCCTCCTGGTTGTAAGTCTTGCCTCACCAAGGGGCGTTACGGGGCGACCTATATTGGGGTCATGTTACCCTGTGTTCATCGAGAACCGATGTGGCTTGTGCTGTGATTTATCACAAGGGCGCCGAGCTGTTAGAGCACTGTTCACTGTCATTTTGGTCTGTCTTACGTTTGTTTGTTGGGTACGGATGCCCGTGTCTGCATTGTATTCGAAGGGCAATGTGATTCATTGGCTGATATCTCATTATAATTTTTTTGTGTGTTAACCTTATGTAGCTGTGGTGGTTGTGGACCTTTATTCAGTGTTTGCCGTCTTGTTCCAGAAGAACGCTTATATTGAATGTTGAGGGTGCACATTAGTATATGCGTTACCTGTTCTTGTACACCGTCCTTTAATTCTTCTGATTCTAGAAGTACATAGTTGGTCACTTAATTTTCAATTGGAGGCGCAGTGAAATGTTTAGTATTATCAGTTACCACGGATAATTAATAGTTCGTGTCACAATGTGTGTCTGTTTTGTTATTTTATTGGCCTATTTACAACTTTCTATTGTGTTCTGATTTATTTGAACCTATTTCCAAAGCCCTATATTGTTTGCGAAATTATATAGTGCGCCGGTTCCATTGACGAAGCCCGTATAAATTTTAGTCTGCTCTAGGATGCATTTGCTTTTTCCGAACCGCTATGGTCTAGTGTGTGTGTACTGGTAAGTTTTGAATGTCATGCGAGTGTCCTTGCGGCTGCTGCATTGGTTTGACAAAAAGGAAAATTTTTCTGATATTATTATCTTATTGCTGAATATTTGTAGGTGGTTGTTAAGTTGGCATGGCTTTTGGTTAAGAGCTCAGATTAATTAATTCTACGCTAAGGGGATTTATTTGATGCACGGCAGTGTGTTGGAAATCTGTCTAATTAAAATTACTTGTGCTGTAGGAAACAGTCGTTAATAACCCCCTGTACTCCACTGCCGGTACTGGTACGTGTCATCTAGGATCGTGTGCCACTTACGCCTCGTCGGCTTGCTTAGCCAACTGTTTACGACATTTTAGGTGCATACGCTCGGCAGCTCTCGCCTCTGACGGTCTTTCTCGCTGATTCCTGCAACCGCAGCGCACTAGTTAATGTTTCTGTTCCAGTTAAGTTTATACTTGGAATAATACTGAAATTGGATACGTTAGCTTGAGGCCTCCAACTTAAGCAAATTTTGTTGTGCGTTGGGTTCCCAGCATATACCTTCATCTGTTGTCACTCAATTATTCGCGTGTTACTGAAAAAAAGGTATTAATTCCTCAAAAGATATGTTTTATATTTGTCTTGCCTAGGTATTAGTATTAAATTGTTGTTCATTGTTTTTGAGTATGCTTCTAGACTTTTTTACTCAGTCAAGTTTAAATCATGTTGTTCAAAAATGGTTCAAATGGCTCTAAGCACTATGGGACTTACCATCTGAGGTCATCAGTTCGCTAGACATAGAATTACGTAAACTTCACTAACCTAAGGAAATCACACACACGCATGCCCGTGGCAGGATTCGAACCTGCGACCATAGCAGCAGTGCGGTACCGGACTTACGCACCTAGAATCGCTCTTCCACAGCGGCCGGCCATGTTCTGTTCTAACGATTTTATAACCAAAGCCATTATGGCCTGGTCGGGTATTGTTGTTTAGATACACGTCTGCCTTTATTACGCCTTTAGCCTTATTACATTCTATGCCTTATATAGGGCGTGCCTTGCCTTAAAGAAGATTAATTCTTTTCGGGGTTAAAATTAACTTTAGAGTTTTCTGTAAATTATTTAAATTGGCATTGAATTAGTTTCTCAATTCTCGCCCTTTTAATTGAATAAAAAATTCTTAAATGCTGCTATGCGATTGAAACTGTATAAAATCAATTTGTGTTCTAGCAGTGAATGAAGTGTGTAAATTCCCAGCTGGCCCAGTCCTTTCCGGACTGCTCCTGTCTACTTATTATGTAGTAGTCAGTGACGAGTTAGTAATGCTCACTCTGTAACATTTTATGGTTTCCTTGAGTTTCCTACCGCTATGCTTACGCAATGTTGGTTATGTATATTTCGAAGGTGCGAGACCCCACTGGGTGACACTCGATAAAAATTCATTACTTATTTGCCTGTGAATTACTTGTTCAACGTAACCGATAGTAGCTTGATATATTTGGTACTTTCCACCAGCCGTGATTATTTTTCTTATAATAGGTTCTTTGAATAGGTCAGTGCCCGATGCCTAGTTTTGGATGAACTGTGATTTTAAAAAAGGGCGGCACCTCATTGTTTCTTATTGCATAGATAATTACAAAGTATTAATATCTAGATCGTTGTACGGTTTTAAAAAAAAGCTAGGGCAAATCGGTTCTGCATGTATCTTTGTATTGCTACATTTAACTGTACAAACAAGATTACAAAAGCGACGGTGCCTGAGGTCTGGGTTAGTTTCGGGGTCTACACTCGCTCATGCACCACTAATAGTGTTTGCTAATTTTTTTAATTTTTAATAATGTTCCTTTCTTAAGTTGTAATGAAGATGTTAAATATTATTAAATGTTTCGGATTAATTCAGATTTGCCGGCCGGGGTGGCCGAGCGGTTCTAGGCGCTACAGTGTGGAACGGTGCGACCGCTATAGTCGCAGGTTCGAATCCTGCGCCGGGCATGGATGTGTGTGATGTCTTTAGGTTAGTTAGGTTTAAGTAGTTCTAAGTTCTAGGGGACTGATGACCTCAGAAGTCAAGTCCCATACTGCTCAGAGACATTTGAACCAATACAGACTTAGCCCAGGTCTTTGTTTTTAAGGGAATTAATTATTGCAGTTTGTAGAGTGTGCCTTAAAGCAGCAACTCAAAATTTGCCAAATATTTTGCTGTATTTTTCTAAGCTGCCAATAATGTATCAAAGGGGCTTAATCCCGGTGTCTAAGAGTATCTCACTGGATTGTGTTGCACTCATGCAAGTGTGTATCAAAGTGCTCAGAAGCTGCCCACTTTCGAACCAATGTGTTAAAGTCTGACCTGCTCTAAAGGTTGCCTTCTATTCCCTACCCCGTTCTAAGAGTTTCAGAAGTCATCAACACTGGACTAACATTTGAACTGCTGTTTCCATCCTCGCACTGTAGCGTTTGGAAGAGTCAAACCTGGCCGAGCACTGATCTAGTGCGACTTTATGTGTCGGTGGCGGGCTAGAAGAGGAAGTGGGAGTTCTGGCGGCGGGCTTTCTGACGGTGAAACGCAGTGAGTTGTGTAGCACAAGCGGTCACTGGGTCCATGCCTGTGTTGGCTGTGGAACCATGCCGGGCCCACTTTGTTTAACAAAAAAAAAAAAAAAAGAAGTGGTTCAAATGGCTGTAAGCACTATGGGACTTAACTTCGTTGGTCATCAGTCCCCTAGACTTAGAACTACCTAAACCCAACCAACCTAAGGACATCACACACATCCATGCCCGAGGCAGGATTCGAACCTGCGACCGTAGCAGCAGCGCGGTTCCGGGCTGAACAGCCTAGAACCGCTCGGCCACAGCGGCCGACCTTTGTTTAACCCTGGTCGATATAAGCAGCATGCGTAATTGGTCAGTATGTTTTCTAAACATTTTACCACATCATTTCTGTGTTCTCGGAAGTACACCTACGACTGTGCGAGTTTGTTTGGCACTTTGCTTCAAGCAATTTTAAGCCAGGTGCAGATATTTTGGGCGTCCTTGTGCGACAACGCAAACCTGAGAGCTGGATATTCCAGTCGCCTTCTTTTGCTTGAAGCTTTTACGATTTAAATTACTCTTTTATACGTGTAAAGACTCCGTTTAATTTATTCTACTTTAAAGTGTGAACTCTGACGACTAAGATTTGTCGGGTTCCTACTAAAGACTTAAGATTGTTGTTGTACCCAAAAATAAGCGTAAGGAGAGCAATGATAGAGAAATTCAATGACTCTGAAAGTACAATTTTTTAAACCGATTTTAGTAGAAACACTAAGAGATTTTGGTCCCGCGTAAAACAAGTATGCGGTTCGAAATTATATATTCTGAGGTGTCACCGCCAGACACCACACTTGCTAGGTGGTAGCCTTTAAATCGGCCGCGGTCCGTTAGTACGCGTCGGACCCGCGTGTCGCCACTGTCAGTGATCGCAGACCGAGCGCCACCACACGGCAGGTCTAGAGAGACGTACTAGCACTCGTCCCAGTTGTACAGCCGACTTCATAGCAATGGTTCACTGACAACTACGCTCTCATTTGCCGAGACGATAGTTAGCATAGCCTTCAGCTACATTTGCTACGACCTAGCAAGGCGCCGTATTCAATTGATATTGAGATTCTATTAATGTATCATTAAGAGCGATGTTCTACAAATGTGGATTAAAGTTAAGTATTCCAGAAGCTACGTACTTTTCTTTATAACATTCATTACGTATCCTGTTTCAGACCTCACGCCAGCCTGCGTGAGTTTAAGCGCGTGCCTTTCGGTTTCCTCTCCTTGTGTCTAGGCTGTCTTGTCTAGACACAACATATTTGACGACGAGTCTCAAAAGAGGATTTAGCGTTCGTATTGCTCTAATTTACTTGTGTCATGGCTTCGCCACAATCTCCAGATGTACTCTCCGAATTTTATCGCTTGCAGAATCAGCAGACGCAGGCGTTATTGGACGCCCTTGGACAGCTCGTCCAGGGTCAACGTGCAATGCAAAACGATGCGGCAGCCGCCGCTCCACCGCTACCGCAGTTACAACATGCAGTTGCACCACCTTTTCGTCAGTTCAATGCAGCAATGGAAAGCTGGACGGAGTGGTCACGCCAATTTGGATTCCATCTCGCCGCCTACAGAATTCAAGGTAACGAGCGGCAGCCTTTTTTGTTACCATCCGTCGGGGTGCACACGTACCGTGTGATAGTGAAATTATTTCCCCGCCGCGACGTAGCAACTCTGTCCTACGAAGAAATTTAGTCCGCTTTAGATGCATATTTCAAGGAATCAGTCAATGTAGTTGCAAAAAGGTATACTTTCTTTCGTACAAAACGTACGGCCGGTCAAACTGATCGGGAGTGGGTTGCAACTTCGCTAGACCTTACAAGGGATTGTGCTTTTGAGTGTGAATGTGGACTCCGTTATTCAGATACTATGGTACGTGATGCAATTGCACAGAACGTTTCTGATGTTCGTATACGGGAGCAAATTTTGAAACTAGTCAATCCCTCCCTTCAACAAGTGATCGACATATTGGATAGGCAAGACACGCTTGACTTTGCTCAGGAATCATTTGAAACTTCGCCAGCCGTGTGTCACATTAACCGGCCCGGCGGACGAGCTGCACGGAACTGTAAACAGCCCTCGCGCCCATCCGCGCAGCTGCCGCCACGATCTCAACCACGTGTCCCGCGGCAGCAAGCAACTGCAGTGAAATCATGCCCGCGGTGTGCTACTAGACATTCGCGTGGGAATTGCCCATCCCGCCAAGCTATTTGCTTTTTCTGTAATAAAATAGGACATGTTCAGAGTGTTTGCCAGAAAAAGCTCAGATCGGACACTAACAACCATTCCAGGCCCTTTGCTTCACGCCGGAATCGGAATCGAACCAAGAATACTCAGGCTCGTGAGCCTTCGCCCATGGACATTCATGTAGTTCATTCCACTCCGCCCAGTGCCACTCTCTCTCAAAGTGACTGTGTGCGTCCCACAAAAAGTGTGCGTCGACGTCGCCCGAAATCACGTCAATTAGCATGTGATTCTGTACCAGTGTCCGTTCAAATTGCACGAGACAGTCGCTCTTGTCGTCAGCAGGATAATAAACTTTTTGTAGACTTGGACATTAATGGCAACGTGATACCATTCCAGCTCGATACCGGAGCTGCAGTTTCATTGATCAATAAAGACACGTACAAACAACTGGGCAAACCTCCGTTGCGTGCCGCAAATGTTAAGCTAACTACATATTCAGGTCACAAGATCCCTGTGTTAGGACAGTGCAGCCTTCTTGCAACATACAAGGGACAAACAAAACTTGTGTCATTTTACGTACTTCGTTCTTCTTCTGCAGTGAACTTGTTTGGTTTGAATTTATTTCAGTTGTTTAACTTGTCTATAGTAAATCAGGTCCTATCAGTGAACCAGACTGTGCCTTCAGCCAGTGTTTCTCGTCTATGTGAAGAATTTGCAGACATTTTTGCACCGGGCCTTGGTTGCGCTAAGAACTATAAAGCACATTTGGAACTGAAAGTAAACGCGCAACCGAAAATTTTCAGAGCGTGCAATGTTCCCCACGCATTGCGTGATGAGGTCGCAAGAACCTTACACGATTTGGAATCACAAGGTGTGATTGAACGTGTGCAGGCTTCTCTCTGGGCATCACCCTTAGTAATTTTACCAAAACCTTCCGGTAAATTGAGACTTTGTGTGGACTTCAAAGCTACAGTGAATCCACAACAAGTGATTGCAACTTTTCCTTTACCACGCCCAGAAGATCTTTTTGACAAACTGTGCCCGGGTAAATATTTTTCGAAGTTGGACCTAGCAGATGCGTACTTGCAAATACCAGTGGACGGAGAATCCCAGCGCGTCTTGGTGGTTAACACGCATCTTGGTTTGTATCGATTCAAACGACTGCATTCGGTTGTGCATCCGCCCCTGTATTGTTTCAGCAATATCTGCAAACTGTTTGTGCCTCGGTCCCTACTGCAGCCAACTATCTGGACGATATTGTGATCTCCGGAAAGACGGAAGAAGAACATTTAGCCAATCTCAGGACATTATTTCAGGTCTTGCGCCAAAATGGTCTTCGCTTGCGGAAGGACAAATGTGTGTTTTTTGCTCGTGATTTACCATATCTGGGACATGTAATCAATGCCCAAGGCATACATCCGAGTCCAGAGCACCTCCGTGCCTTACAAGACTTGCCTTCGCCGCGGAATTTGAAGCAGCTACAGAGTGTGTTGGGAAAAATGAATTATTACCATCGCTATGTTCCCCATGCCACTTCCATTTCAGCTCCGCTTCATCGCTTACGCCGTAAAGGTGTTCCGTTTGTCTGGACGACGGAATGCGAACGCGCTTTTCGCCAGTTGAAATCGGCGTAGCTTTCAAGTACTTGCCTTACGCCATTCGATCCCCGGAAGCCCCCTTTGTTGATGGTAGATGCATCGGATTTCGGGATCGGTGCTGTGCTTGCGCACAAAGATGGTTCGCATGATCGCCCTATTGCCTTTGCGTCCAAATTGCTCTCGTCTGCGCAAAGAAATTATTCACAGATAGAGAAAGAAGCTTTGGCTCTCGTATTTGGTGTTACAAAGTTTCATGATTTCTTGTATCGTCGTCACTTTACCATCATCACAGACCACAAACCTTTGACATCGCTTTTTCATCCGAACAAGCCTGTACCTCCACGTACAGCGCAGAAATTCATTCGCTGGTCTATTTTCCTCTCGCAGTACCGCTACGATATCTTGTATCGGTCCACTGTTAAGCACGGAAACGCCGATGCGTTGTCCCGTTTGCCTGTTGCTGAGGATAGAGCATTCGATTCTTCCGAACTTGCTTGCATGTTCATTGATTCGGAAACCGATGACGTGGTCGAATCGTTTCCGATTGATTTTCGTCGTGTTGCTACAGCCACAGCTGCTGACCCTGTCCTTGCTACCGTTTTGCGTTTTGTTGCTACGCAATGGCCCTTGTCAAAGTCTCGGATCGTGGATCCGTTGGTTCGCCGATTTTTTGCTCACAAGGAGAGACTTGTTGTTCGACGTGGTGTTTTGCTGTTGCGTTCTGATAATGATCAGTCCAGAGTCGTGGTCCCACGTTCGTTACAGTCCTCTGTCTTACGGCTTCTCCACCGAGGACATTGGGGTATAGTGCGAACGTAAAAACTTGCTCCTCAGCACTGTACTTGGTTTGGAATCGATGCTGCGATTACGAATATGTTCTCTTCTTGCATGGCGTGTGCCGAACAACAATCCGCACCACCGCGGAAATTCTTTGGATGGCCGAAAGCCACTTCCCCTTGGCAACGCTTGCACATCGATTTTGCTGGTCCATTCTGGAATGCTCGATGGTTGGTTGTGGTCGATTCATTCAGCAATTTTCCTTTTGTTGTCCGGATGTCTTCCACGCCGTCATCTGCCACCATCCAAGCGTTATCTGCTATCTTTTGTATTGAAGGTCTTCCACAGACTATTGTTTCCGACAATGGCCCACAATTCATGTCCGCAGAATTTCAGTCATTCTGCAAGGCCAATGGTATTCAAAATCTGACATCCGCGCCGTTTTCGCCTCAGTCAAACGGTGCCGCTGAACGATTGGTCCGGACTTTCAAGTCGCAGATGTTGAAGTTGAAAGAGTCACATTCTCGGGAGGACGCGTTATTGCTCTTCTTGTCCTCGTATCGCTCTCAGCCTCGAGATGGTCGCTCGCCGGCTGAGTTGCTCCACGGTCGTCCTCATCGAACCTTGATGTCTTTGCTGCATCCGCCGCATCAGGTTCCTGTGCAGCGGCAGACGCCTGCTTTTGCTCCAGGTGACGTTGTATACTATCGCAACTATCGAGGTTCACGGCGTTGGCCCGCAGGGCGCATTCTTCGCTGCCTCAGCCGCGCTATGTAACTGATTTTTGGGGCCTCTGGTGAGGTGCGTCAGCATCTCAATCAGCTGCGCCTCTGTCGTCGCACGGGTTCTGCCGCTCCCCGTCTGCTTTCAGCAACGGTGCCGTCCGGTCAGCGTCTTGGGGACCCATATATTGGCTCCCCTCATCCCCAGGTGTTACCGACGATGCCTTCCATTTTGCCACGTGGCGACGCGCCGCCGCCGCCGCCTGTTCTCCCGCCGGCGACGCCCGCAGTGGACGCTTCGCTGCAACCGCCAGGCGCCTCCCTGGGTCACGCGCTGCCGATCGCTTCCCGTGACCAGCTGTCCTCTGACTTGGAACTCTTGCCGGCACCGGATCAGATGTCGTCTTCGCCCGTCGGCTGCCCCGCCCCGATGGAGGTCGAATCTTCGGCCCCTCCTGTCTCTTTAAGGGTGCATACACCGCATGTTGGCGTGCATCCTGGACTAGGTTTTCAGCCGTTTCCTAGCTCCCCTCGGACCGAGTGGCCGGGTGCGGGTGCCACAGCCTCGCCTGTTGTTAGGCTCACCACCTCGTCGCATACGTCAACATGGGGTCCTCCCCACGGTGGGCGGAAGCCTTATAACACAACCGTACGCCGTGGTGTCACCGCCAGACACCACACTTGCTAGGTGGTAGCATTTAAATCGGCCGCGGTCCGGTAGTATACGTCGGACCCCCGTGTCGCCACTGTCAGTGATCGCAGACCGAGCGCCACCACACGGCAGGTCTACAGCCAGTTGTACAGCCGACGTTCATAGCAATGGTTCACTGACAACTACGCTCTCATTTGCCGAGACGATAGTTAGCATAGCCTTCAGCTACATTTGCTACGACCTAGCAAGGCGCCGTATTCAATTGATATTGAGATTCTATTAATGTATCATCAAGAGCGATGTTCTACAAATGTGGATTAAAGTTAAGTATTCCAGAAGCTACGTACTTTTCTTTATAGCATTCATTACGTATCCTGTTTCAGACCTCACACCAGCCTGCGTGAGTTTAAGCGCGTGCCTTTCGGCTTCCTCTCATTGTGTCTAGGCTGTCTTGTCTAGACACAACATATTCAGTCACTCAGTGACCATGGCGCAAAGAAACGGATAACAGAGACATGGCCGAAATAGAGAGTTCGGTCTTCCCAAATGGTTTCACTGCGGAAGATCGTTATACGGCCCCTCCTTACAATCATCATAACAAAAAAATGGCAGATACTGAGACAACAGATCGTGGAATAGAAAATCAACTACAATAGCTTCGCTATGGGAAGTAGTAAGACTGTACAAAGATTTTGCTAATAAACGTGTTCCCCTTTTACCTACAGTTTATCGAGATCGCTGGAGCAACGAAAGGTACCTACCGACTGAAAAGAAGTGCATATCGTCCCGTTTTTCATATGGTTCAAATGGCTCTGAGCACTATGGGACTTAACATCTATGGTCATCAGTCCCCTAGAACTTAGAACTACTTAAACCTAACTAACCTAAGAACATCACACAACACCCAGTCATCACGAGGCAGAGAAAATCCCTGACACCGCCGGGAATCGAACCCGGAAACCCGGGCGTGGGAAGCGAGAACGCTACCGCACGACCACGATCTGCGGACCCGTTTTTCAAGAAGGCTCCTTGTAACATACACATAATTACAGGCAAATATCTTTGACGTCAGTTTGTTTTAGCGTTATGACACCTGTCTTATGCTCCAAGAACTAAATTGGGCACTATATATGGCAACACGGATAACGGAAACAGAGATCCTGCGAAACTCTTGATGCTATGTTCATTGATTTCAGGAAGGAATTTTCCACCGACCCTCACTGCTGTTCAGTGAAAAAACAAATAGCTTACCGAGTACCGGACAATATTTGGGACTGTAGTAAAGACTTCCTTGCAGATACAACTCAACACATCGCTCTAAACAAAACAAATCTACAGATGTAAATGTAGTTTCCAAAATACCGCGAGGAAGTGTGATAGGACCATTACTGTTTACAGTGTGTACAAATGGTCTAGTAGAAAGCGTATGACGGTTTTTAAGACTGTTCGAAAATGATGCTGTTGTCCATAAGAAATTAGCAACACCAGAAGACAGTAAATATTTGCAGAATGACCTCGAGACTCTGGCAGTTGACACTAAATGTAAAAAAAAGTAACATATTGCGCATACATAGGAAAAGAAATCCTCTAATGTATAGCTATACTGCTGATGAAAAACCGATCGACAGTGTATCTACCGTAAAATATCTAGGAATAACTATCCAGAGCGACATTAACTGGAGTGACCAAATAAAATAAACAGCAGGAAAAACAGATGCCTGACACATATTCACAAGAAAAATCTTCAGCAAATGTAACTCATCCAAGAAGGAAATGGCGTACTCTTCTTGAGTACTGTTCATCAATCCGGGATCCGGACCAGGTAAGACCGATAAAAGAGGTGGAGAAGATCCAAAGAAGAACGGCGCGTTTCGCCACGAGACCGTTTAACTGGAGCGAGAGCGTTGACGGAGAAGCTCATCAATCTCCGATGGCAACCGTTTCAAGAGTGGTGTAGTGCATCACGGAAAGGCTGACTATTTCCGAGAAGTGTCGGACAACATATTATATTCTCCCACATCTATCTCGTGAAACGACAAAGTCAAGAAAATTTGAGTAATTAGAACTAATAAAGAAACTTTTCAAAATCATTCTTCTCACATGTCAGTCGTGAGTCGAACAGGGAACGGCAGATCAGTTACTGGTGGCAAAAGTGCTGTCCGCCAGACAGCTTTATGTGGCGTGTGGATTATGATGTAGAGCAGATGTTACTGAAAAACTTCTTCGCAGCTTTCATAAAGTTCTTGGAGTACTGCAATGAAACAGTTGCCCTATTTAAACCATAGATTAATATTTTATTCTTTTGTTCCTTTTAGTGTGTGCAGTTAACACAGTGTAGAATTTATGGTATTGCCAGAGGTCCCGCTTTTTATTATATTTCGTTAATCATTGACGCATAAGAATCAGTACAGAAATTTACTTGGTTCCTACGTAAAATTGTTATATTAATGTAATGAGCGCCTTTCTGAGGTCTGAAGTACGGCTAGTGGATGTGCTACATTCCACCTAAAACGCCTAAGAGACAAGACATTCCAGACCAACCAGAGAATGGTTTATTTAAAACAAAAATACCACTGATTCATATGTTGGCACATTCAAGAAGTATACCGGGTGATCAAAAAATCAGTATAAATTTGAAAACTTAATAAACCACCGAATAACGTAGATAGAACGGTAAAAATTGACACACATGCTTCGAATGACATGGGGTTTTATTAGGTCCAAAAAAGGAATAAAGTTCACAAAATGTCCGACAGATGGCGCTGGACAGCAAAACGTCAGTGACTGCGAATGACAACCGTGTATGAAAGGAGCTGTAATGAGAGAGAGAATCAGATGCGCCAGCAGTCGCAGCATGTTGACATTACCTGAAAAGGCGATTTTAGTGAAGCTGTATTGTCAGAATGTGGAATGTGCTAGTTCAGCGTTACGATCCTATCGCCATAGGAAGGGGATTCGAACGGGCAAAGGTCCGTTGACAAATGCAGCTGTGGCGAAAGTGATTTCGAAGTTCGAAGCCACGGGTTGCTTAGACGATAGACCCCGTAGTGGCCGACCGAGCACAAGGCGTAATGCTGCTGAGACAGTTCAGGAAGAAATGGAGACTGTACCGGGTTTGTCTATGCACGGGGAAGTGCAGTCGCACGTCGCACCGGCATTCCATACACTACGCTTTGGTGGGCACTTAGGCGTACCCTCCGATGCTTTCGGTACAAAATCCATCGGCATCATGAACTGTTACCCGGCGATTTAGTGAAGCGGAGGGCATTTGTGGTGTGGGCGTTCCAAAGATGGCGGAAGATGGCAATTGGTTGAGTAACGTGTTGTGGACCGACGAAGCTCATTTCACGCTCCGAGAGTCTGTCAACGCCCACAACTGCAGAATTTGGGCTACCGAAAATCCTAGGACTGTCGTGAAGACTCCATTGCACGACGAGAAAGTCACGGTATGGGTTGGATTTATCACATCTACCGTTATCGGGCCTTTTTTCTACGAGGAAATGCGTGATTCTCGTTTTGTAACTGCTACCTAGATGGGTGAGAGGTACGCCGATATGTTACAGAATCGCATCATCCCCAGCCTGGCTGGTAAACACATGCTGGAACGTACGATGTTTACGCAGGATGGCGCTCCACCCCATATTGCTAGACGCGTCAAAGATCTCTTGCACGCGTCGTTTGGTGATGATCGTATGCTCAGCCGCCACTTTCGTCATGCTTGGCCTCCCAGGTCCCCAGACCTCAGTCCGTGCGATTATTGGCTTTGGGGTTACGTGAAGTCGCAAGTGTATCGTGATCGACCGACATCTCTAGGGATGCTGAAAGACAACATCCGACGCCAATGCCTCACCATAAGTCCGGTCATGCTTTACGGTGCTGTTCACAACATTATTCCTCGACTACAGCTATTGTTGAGGACTGATGGTGGACATATTGCGCATTTCCTGTAAAGAACATCATCATTGCTTTGACTTACTATGTTATGACAATTATTGCTCTTCTGATCAGATGAAGCGCTATCTGTCGGACATTTTTTGAACTTTTGCATTTTTTTTTTGTTCTAACAAAACTCCATGCCATTCCAAGTATGTGCTTCAATTTGTACCTCTCTATCTACATAATTCCGTGATTTATTCAGTTTTCAAATTTATACTGACTCTTTGATCAGCCAGTACTATCACCAACACTGCCTGAATTGTTGCGGCGTTGTTGCCATTGAAGTTCAGAAAACTAATTAACGCACTACAGTCCACTTGAGTCTTTGGTTGTGCCGTTTTGTTTAGCAAAGTCGAGCAGCGCGCCACGCTACGTAGCATGGGAATTTCGTTGTCTAACAGGAGAGCATATATGTACGTGCAAATAAACAAATAATTTCGCTGCGTAATTTTAAATTTTCCAGAGTTAACTAAAACCTTATGAGCATCCGTCGTACATTAGAACAGCTAAACGTAATTCGGATCAGTTTGAGTACAATAAAGACTAGCACACTTCATTTACTCGTGGAGAAGACGGAGCTTACAACGTGGCGGCTGGTGGGGGTGATTCCATCGACAGGTTCCACCGAATGAAATACTCCTCCCTCATATAAAGACCGACAGGCAATCGAGAATTTACCACCACGTATGAGAATTCGTTGTGGTGTAGCAATCGCGTTTTCTTCGACAGTGTACATATAGTTGAAGCATTGAAGCCAGCACATGTCAAGATTATTCTTGACATCCATCCCTTCTGAGATCTCGGAAGGAAATTAGTATCCTGCATGATACGAAGGTATACTGAGAGGAAACCGAGAAATCCTATGAAACAGCGAAGATCCTTTTCCAAGTAGTGCCTCGTGGCATTACCTCCCGTCTCGCATCGATCTGTTATCTGTTATTGCGCCGAAGGATAGGCATTTTATGGAAGAATGATTTTCTGAGATAAACAGATGCAACCGGCGCCCTGGGGAAATTGACAGTCCAATAATCGTAGTCTACTTACACCTGGAAAGCAGGGATGAAACTGACCTCAGTAATCTCAGTAGGATGCAGATTAACGTGGGTGTCTAAAGCATACCTAGGTCCTCCACAGAGAAAAGAGACGTCAGTGTGGTATGAGTCGGAGTGTCATGTTTTTACGTATTTTCTTATATACTGTCACCAAAGGATTCCAGAGTATTTGACGGAGTAACTACATCCTTTTTTTTCGGTATCTATGCTATTTATTGATTTTACCGCAGTTTCCTACAGCGACTCGAACAGTGACTATGCCTCCGAAACACGACAGGACATTTGATCCATTTATAAATCGAATTTTATAGAATACTTGCACAGTTAAATGTCAAGTAGGTGTGTTTTATTGGTGGAAACCCGCTTTTAATTTCAGAACAACGTCACCGTCTCACAACTTAATCTAAATCTATCTGTCTGTTGCTCGAATTTTCCCGTTAGCTAATAAACTGCATGTTCCTTAGATCATAGATCTTTTCTTATTAAAATGATACGGTACAAGACAGTTTAAAGGCTGTAGATACATGATCTATTTGTCAGTAAGTCTGCACACTTGCTAGATAGCACAGTGGATCATTTTTAAATAAACATGAATTTAGTAATCATTCCCACTATCCATGTAAGGCAATAAAAATTTCATAAGAAAGCATAAATTGTTTTGCACTGTACAAAATATCTGTTTAAATAAATATTCGTTTGCAGAAGAGCACTATCCAGAAGACAAAATTTAAGTTTATATTTAAAAGTTTGTTATCTATTAGATACATCGGATGAATGAAATATCTCGATGGGGCTTGTACCTTACACACCGTGGTTTCGTACAAAGATGGTGTTGCACTCCAAAGATGCTAACTCAACTGGATGCCACAGTTATTAGGGAGGGCTCGCTGCAATCCGCAACGACGTATGGGAGGCACTTTTGAAGACCACGCTTCCGTCCCAATATAGCATCGCCCTCTCTCTCTGAAGTCGATATAGTGTCGAGCTAACAACAGAACGCTCCTCAGTTCGAGACCTCAGCTACAGCAGCATCATCGTCTAGGACCAACGCGATTGTTAAAACTTCTGAAGGACTTGTTCATTTAAATATGGAACATTGCACTGCAATAGAACAGCTTGTTAATCTCTGCATCAAGTGGTGCTTTAATAGTCAGTAACATTTGTAACTTATGAACCACTCCTATGGTGAAGATGTGTGTCAAAGCTAAGTAATTTTTTTATTAATTTATGTAATAAAGTGAACTAATACTTCATCAGTTCTAGTTTGATGTACTACCTCAACGCGCAATCAAAGAACCCACGTCTGTGGCCAGACGAAAGTACTCTCGCCTGGTCAGAACACATAGAACAAATAACTGCAGTATAGGACCAAGGTAACTGAAAGTACAGGGGGATAGGCAAAATAATGTGAGCACCTGTACTTACGTGGGAAAGGTTGATTAATAAGCGCTTGGACCACCATTTGCCCTTAATACAGCTGCGATTCTTCTTGGAATACTTGCATATTACGATTGTATAGTCTCCAATGGAATGTTATGCCACTCTTCGATCAGAACCTCTTCTAACTCCTGTAATGACGAGGGAGGCGGAAATCTGCTCCGGAGTCTGCGCTCCAATACCGTACACAAGGGTTCGATAATGTTCAAGTCCGGGGACTGTGCTGGCAAGGGAAGGCGCTACAGTTCAGTTGCATGCTCCTCATAACACGATTGTTCTGTCCTGGCTATGTGAGTGAGTGCATTATCGTCCTGAAATATGGCATCGTTGTTCGGGAACAACATTTCGATCAATGGGTGTATCTGATCATCTAAAATGTTCGCATAATCGTAGGCTGTAACACGGCCTTTGAGAGTAACGATGGGACTAGCAGAATGCCACGATACGGCTGCCCACACCATCACACTTCCACCTCCAACCTTAACCGTTGGAATCAAGCTATCAGGAGGGTAGGCTTCTTTTGCCGTTCTCCAGACGTAAACCCGTTCCGATATTGGAAATAACGAAAACATTGACTGATCGGACCAGATGACGTGTTCCCACTGATCAGCCATCCAGGGTTTATGATCCTGACACGTTTTACATTTCTTCGCATTGGTTTTCGTCACCGATGGTTTCGATATAACAGCTCTTCCATGAATATTCGCTTTATGGAGTTCTCGGCGGACAGTGTCTATAAATACGGGGTCTCGAAGATGGCTATTGAGGTCTGCAGTCACTTTAGTTGCCGTAGTTTTATGTTTTGACACAATCTGCGTTGGCGTGCGACCGTCTCTCTTACTTAGTTTTGATTTATGCCCACTATTACGTTTACACGATTACGTCTTTCCATGTTTTGTGTAGACTGTCATGACTGTTGAAACAGTTACTCTTGTAACATTCAGTAAGTGGGTTGTCTTGGTTACTGATGCTCCACCTAATCAAGCACCCGCACTCTACCCTCTCTGGAACTCTGTTAGGTCTTACAGTGCACATCGTACTCGGCCTCTGAATGAAAATACGAAGTGTGCACTACTCGTAAGCAACCTGCACTGATGCCTAGTCCGTACTGAACATGCAGAGTTCAGCACCACAAGTGCCTTACTGCATTTTTGACCGTCAAACGCAACCATCCCATTGCTAACACTGATGAAATTATTTTGTCTACCCCATGTAAAACGCAATGACACGAACAGGCATAAAACTTTTATCCAAAGACAATAATTACAGTGACGTCATCGGTATTTATGATGGTCCCTTCGACATTGATAATGACGGGCTAGGGTTCTAAATAGGTGTGTGATCACCACGCATGGCAGTGTATGCTCTAAACCTGCTCCAATGCAGGTGGCATGTTTGATAAGGGGTGTGTTTGACAACTGCTGGATGGTCATTGTTGAAGGTGGACGTGCTGATATACATCTTCCCATTGCACCCCACACATGCTAAACAGAATTTAAGTAGGGTCGAGGAGGGGAGGGGGGAACCAAACGGCCACTCCATTAGACGAATATCCTCCCTGAGCCGGATGTACCCTTGAAAAATCCCACATGGGGAATGACAACAGAGTCACAGTAACTTTGACCAGTTAGTGGACCGTGTTCAAAGATTTGGAGGTCGGTACATCCAAGCAACATTGTGTGTCTTCACATCAAAACACGTGTGTTACGTATGGCTCTGAGCACTATGGGACTTAACTTCTGAGGTCATCAGTCCCCTAGAACTTAGAACTACTTAAACCTAACTAACCTAAGGACATCACACACATCCATGCCCGAGGCAGGATTCCAACCTGCGACCGTAGCGGTCGCGTGGCTCCAGACTGTAGCGCCTAGAACTGCTCGGCCACTCCGGCCGGCGTGTGTTACGTATGCCAACATGGCGAGAGGTTGGAACACGTAATGCACCCAGGAACTTTCTAGAACATGATTGTTTCGGTGGTCCAGGTGCTATTTTATGGAAATGCGTAATATTGTTTGGGTGTCCCGACATCGAAATCTTTGAAACGGTACATTTACCGGTCAAAGTGATTGTCGCAATGTCTTACTTCCCCGTGTGCGTCATTTTTCAGGTGTGCTTTCGGCCCTGACTGACATTTTTATGCATGAAAATGTGCGACCGCATCAAACTGAGCAAGTAGAGGAGCTCGTGGAACGAGAGGATGCTGGACAAATGGACTTAAACCCAGGAGGATGCTGGACAAATGGACTTAAACCCAGCCGAACACTTCTGGGATGCGTTAGGGAGCACGTCCACGTGCACCAAGGGCCATCGTGCAGTTATTAACAGCGCTATTGGGGAGATGGAATGCCCTATCACAGGAACTCTTTCCCAGCCTTGTGGCCAGCATGGATTTCTGACCAAGGTGATCATACACCCCACTTGGAACCTTGTCCTGTGTTTAGTAATAGCCAGGGGACCGTGTATATATATATATATATATATATATATATATATATATATATATATATATATATATATATATATATATACAGGGTGAGTCACCTAACATTACCGCTGGATATATTTCGTAAACCACATCAAATACTGACGAATAGATTCCACAGACCGAACGTGAGGAGAGGGGCTAGTGTAACTGGTTAATACAAACCATAAAAAAATGCACGGAAGTATGTTTTTTAACACAAACCTACGTTTTTTTAAATGGAACCACGATAGTTCTGTTAGCACATCTGAACATATAAAAAAATACGTAATCAGTGCCGTTTGTTGCATTGTAAAATGTTAATTACATCCGGAGATATTGTAACCTAAAGTTGACGCTTGAGTACCACTCCTCCGCTGTTCGATCGTGTGTATCGGAGAGCACCGATTTACGTAGGGATCCAAAGGGAACGGTGATGGACCTTAGGTACAGAAGAGACTGGAACAGCACATTACGTCCACATGCTAACACCTTTTTATTGGTCTTTTTCACTGACGCACATGTACATTACCATGAGGGGTGAGGTACACGTACACACGTGGTTTCCGTTTCCAATTACGGAGTGAAATAGAGTGTGTCCCGACATGTCAGCCCAATTGATGTTCAGTGTGGTGGCCATCATTTGCTGCACACTATTGCAATCTCTGGCGTAATGAACGTCGTACACGCCTTAGTACATCTGGTGTAATGTCACCGCAGGCTGCCACAATACGTTGTTTCATATCCTCTGGGGTTGTAGGCACATCACGGTACACATTCTCCTTTAACGTACCCCACAGAAAGAAGTCCAGAGGTGTAAGATCAGGAGAACGGGCTGGCCAATTTATGCGTCCTCCACGTCCTATGAAACGCCCGTCGAACATCCTGTCAAGGATCAGCCTAGTGTTAATTTCGGAATGTGCAGGTGCACCATCAGGCTGATACCACATACGTCGACGCGTTTCCAGTGGGACATTTTCGAGCAACGTTGGCAGATCATTCTGTAGAAACGCGATGTATGTTGCAGCTGTTTGGGCCCCTGCACTGAAGTGAGGACCAATGAGGTGGTCGCCAATGATTCCGCACCATATATTTACAGTCCACGGTCGCTGTCGCTCTACCTGTCTGAGCCAGCGAGGATTGTCCACGGACCAGTAATGCATGTTCCGTAGATTAACTGCCCCGTGGTTTGTGAAACCCGCTTCATCGGTAAACAGGTAGAACTGCAACGCATTCTCTGTTAATGCCCATTGACAGGATTGCACTCGATGATTAAAGTCATCACCACGTAATTGCTGATGTATTGACACATGAAACGGGTGAAAGTGGTGACGATGCAGTATGCGCGTGACACTACTTTGACTCAGTCCACCGGCTATCGCAATGTCCCGTGTACTCATGTGTGGGTTCATGGCAACAGCAGCTAACACACCAACTGCGGGCCGGCCGAAGTGGCCGTGCGGTTAAAGGCGCTGCAGTCTGGAACCGCAAGACCGCTACGGTCGCAGGTTCGAATCCTGCCTCGGGCATGGATGTTTGTGATGTCCTTAGGTTAGTTAGGTTTAACTAGCTCTAAGTTCTAGGGGACTAATGACCTCAGCAGTTGAGTCCCATAGTGCTCAGAACCATTTGAACCAACCAACTGCACCCGCTTCTCCTGTGATGGGCCTGTTACGGACCCGTTTGCGTGCTACGACCATACCTGTTGCATGCAGTTGGCGGTAGATGTTTTGCAGTGTGCGGCACGTTGTATGCTCTCTGTCCGGGTTACGTTCTGCATACACCCTGCAGGCTTCAGCTGCATTTCGTCGACACTCGCCATAGATGAGTATCATCTCCGCCTTTTCAGAGTTCGAATACACCATGGTCACAGTTCCTACAACACTACACTATCACAGACGTCTGGTAACACGGTGTACTACAGTTGGTCTGCGTGCGGAGACGAATGCAGAATAACAATAGCATAAGCGCTACATGCGGACTCTGCGACAGCTAGACCAAACCACAACAGTGCACTACAGCCACACTCGTAAACACGGTCGTCATCGTAAACATGTCCCTGCAGATGCTGCTCGCCGACCGTGGCCCGTGTTTGTTGCAACACGCAACTGAACGTCGGAGGTTTCAAGCGTCAACTTTAGGTTACAATATCTCCGGATGTAATTAACATTTTACAATGCAACAAATGGCACTGATTACGTATTTGTTTATATGTTCAGATGTGCTAACAAAACTAACGTGGGTCCATTTAAAAAAGGTAGGTTTGTGTTAAAAAACATACTTCCGTGCATTTTTCTATGGTTTGTATTAAACAATTACACTAGCCCCTCTCCTCACGTTCGGTCTGTGGAATCGGTTCGTCAGTATTTGATGTGGTTTACGAAATATATTCAGCGGTAACGTTAGGTGACTCACCCTATATATATATATATATATATATACGTTGTTACAAAAAGGTACGGCCAAACTTTCAGGAAACATTCCTCACACACAAAGAAAGAAAATATGTTATGTGGACATGTGTCCGGAAACACTTACTTTCCATGTTAGAGTTCATTTTATTACTTCTCTTCAAATCACATTACTCATGGAATGGAAACACACAGCAACAGAACGTACCATCGTGACTTCAAACACTTTGTTGCAGGAAATGTTCAGAATGTCCTCCGTTAGCGAGGATACACGCATCCACCCTCCGTCGCATGGAATCCCTAATGAGCAGATGCAGCCCTGGAGAATGGCGTATTGTGTCATAGCCGTCCACAATACGAGCACGAAGAGTCTCTACATTTGGTGCCGGGGTTGGGTAGACAAGAGCTTTCAAATGCCCCCATAAACGAAAGTCAAGAGGGTTGAGGTCAGGAGAGCGTGGAGGCCATGGAATTGGTCCGCCTCTACCAATCCATCGGTCACCGAATCTGTTGTTGAGAAGCGTACGAACACTTCGACTGAAATGTGCAGGAGCTCCATTGTGCATGAACCACATGTTGTGTCGTACTTGTAAAGGCACATGTTCTAGGAGCACAGGTAGAGTGTCCCGTATGAAATCATGGCGGTGAATCGAGGAAGTACAGTACATAGTGACGAAACTAAAATGAGATCTAACATGTAAATTAAGCGTTTCGGGATACATGTCCACATAACATATTTTCTGTGTGAGGAATGTTTCCTTAAAATTTGGCCGTACCTTGTTGTATACCCTATATATATATATATGTGTGTGTGTGTGGAAAAAATCCCCGAGAAATCCAAAAAACTATGAAACAATTACTAAACGATTAAACGCTTATATCTGTAGTAACATGACTTTTATTGATCTCTTAAAAAATCTTCTGTGTGTTGCCAGGAACGCACAAACTGGACTATAAAGTGTACCACATGTCACGAAAATTGCCATAGAGTGTCTCCAGCTCTTCTGCCAGCTGCAGTTCTCAGAAATTGCTCACTGGACGGAAGATCCAAATGTACGGCTGGAAAGTTGCACAAGCTACACTGTTATATACATACTAAATAGAAGTAATCCACTGATTTACAGACCAATATCATCGACACAGATTTCTTGTAGGCTTCTGGAGCGTGAACTGTGCTCTCCACAGAATCGGCTAAGTAGGGAACATATGGAGGACATCAACAAGATAAAGCGACAGAATGATAGGACATGTGTTAGACATACAGGAATAACGTGCATGGTACCAGAGGCAGCTGTAGGGGTAAAAACTTCACGAAATTCCAGCATGCTGGAATACCTGTGGGTCATCAACTTCTGTTAGTCAGTACAACGAAAAATCCACTACAAAGTTGCAAATTTCATTTTTTTGTTCACTCGATGACTAGTTTTGGGCCGGAACCCATTTTCAAATCATCGTAAAATAATAAAAAATATTTACGAAAACGCCAAAACAATGTTGAAAATGAGCAAACAATAGTTACACAGAATACTGTGTATACGCTCTGACTTTCGTTTGCATATTTTTGACATGGTTTTTGCATTTTCGGAAACACCACTTTGTGTTACGATTGTTTGAAAATTGGTTCCGGTCCGAAGCATGTCATCGAGGAAAAAAAAAATTGGAGAAATTTGCAACTTTGTGCTGGTTTCTTCGTTGTACTGGTGGATGAAAACTGTGGAGAAGGCAGATATTGGAATAGATTGAATAAATAATTCAGTACTTAGGGTACAAGAGCTGGTCTCAGAAGAGCAGTTTAGTACAAGAGAGGATAAGCGCGTGCCTCATAAATTTAGTCAGTTGGTTGATGAATAAAAAAAATCTGTGACATCTGTGTTTAGACGGTGTATACAATGTTCATACGAGGTGCGGCTAGAAAAAAACCGGACTGATGCTGGAAAAAACATTTATTTACAATTATTTACAATTTCATGTTATCTCCTTCAATGTACTCTCCTCCTCGGTCTCTACACCGCTCCATACGAATTTTCCACTGTTCATAGCAATGCTGCAGATCATTTTCGGTAAGTCCATACATTACTTCCGTCGCTTTTCCTTTTACTGCTTCAACAGTCTCAAATCTAGTTCCTTTCAAAGCTGACTTGACTTTAGGGAAAAGAAAAGAGTCACAGGGGGCCAAATCAGGTGAGTAGGGTGGTTGATCTAAGATGGGAATGTTGTGTTTTGCCAAAAACGTCTTCACTGACAACGCAATGTGAGCTGGGGCATTGTCTTGGTGAAGGATCCATGACTTTTTTCTCCACAAATCGTTCCGTTTTCTCCGTGCTCGCTCACGTAGGGTAGCCCGGACGCTAATGTAGTAATGCTGATTCACTGTTTCTCCCTCTGGTACCCAATCAATGTGCACAATCCCTTTGATGTCAAAAAAAAACAATCACCATTGCCTTGAATTTCGATTTTGACATTCGTGCTTTTTTTTTGTCGTGGAGAACCAGGAGTTTTCCAATGCATCGATTGGCGTTTAGTTTCGGGATCGTAAGTAAAAAACCACGATTCATCGGAAGTAATAACATTTTGTAAGAAGGTGGGATCACTTTCAATGTTTTCCAGGATGTCAGAACAAATCATTCTTCGGCGTTCCTTCTGTTCAATTGTGAGACACTTTGGAACCATTTTTCAACACACTTTGTTCATGTTGAAACTTTCATGAAGAATCTGCCTAACACTTTCCTTGTCAACTCCTGTTAACTCAGACACTGCTCTGATTGTTAAACGGCGATCTTGTCGAACAAGTTTACCGATTTTTTCAATGTTTGCTTCAGTTTTTGCTGACAATGGTCTGCCAGTGCGAGTGTCATCACTGGTGTCTTCGCGGCCATCTTTAAATCGTTTAAACCACTCAAACACTTGTGTTCGCGATAAACAATCATCGCCGTACACTTGTTGTAACATTACAAACGTTTCACTTGCAGATTTTCCTAGTTTGAAACAAAATTTGATGTTAACACGCTGTTCTTTCTGTACACTCAACATTTTCCGACGCACAGACAAAACGTCAACTACTTAAAACAGACGCCACGGGCAGACTGAGTGCAGGAGGCAGATGAAACTCGAGCAGTAGGCGGAGCGAGAGTCACATGACAGGCCACGCGACTTTCAGCCTTATTGCATTCGTTTTATTGTTTCACCAGTACTAGTCCGGTTTTTTTCTAGCCACACCTCGTATAACTTACGATAATGCAGCGGGGTGCCGCCGTCGGCTGCCTGCAATATTTCGACAGATGCGCAATCTGTCATTATCTAGCCAAGACTGCAGAGAGTGAAGTGCTGTGCAAGGGAGTTCAGAATCTCGTTTTGGAGAGCCATTGCGGAATGATAGAAAACACCCACCCACCCACCCACACACACACACACACACACACACACACACACACACACACACACACACTGTAAACACGAGCGTCGACACACAACCAAAGACGACCGACTTCAGAAATTATCGACAGTGAAAATGAATAACGAAGGGCTCAGGCAGCATTAACTCTCTCTCTCTTTCTCTCTCTCCCTCACTCTCTCTTTTGTTTTGACGAGGGAGAGAGCAAAATTGTACGCAGAATTTAAACAAAAACTCAATTTATATTTATTAGGTTACTTTATAATTCAATTTCAAGTACTTCCTTAATAACACTATCCTAATGACAGAAAGAGCAAGCCCTCAGATATCTGTTTTGTTGTATTTCATAGGATTACCAGTGAGAAAAAAATGTTCTGTAACGGTAGATTTGCTTTTCTGTTGTAAGCGCGTGTGACGCTTTTGTGTGACGCTCATGTTCAGTACACTTGTTCTGCCTAGTCCTGATAGTGTGACCAATACACGACATGCCACAACTGCTAGGAATACTATAGGCAACAACGTGACGCAAACCAAGATCATTCTTCACGGAACCTAATACCGGCGATTGTCGACGATATCACACTGCTACATTCCGGTAAGTTATCTAAACAAAAAAATCTGTTATGAAATCCCGGGAGAACTGTCTGTTGAGAAATTATCAATACGGATTCCGTTCTAGCTCTTTCTTGGCTTGGAGTATACTGTGTTACCGACAGGGGATCGTTTCTAAAGAGCTGCTTCCAATAAAATTACTAGCCTGCGTAATATTGTATCAGCTGTGCCATTTCGTTGGAAATTTCTTGTAATAAAGGTCACAGTTCATAATAACCGAGGGGAAGAAATCCAGTGAAAGAGTAGTTATATCTGGCTTTCTTAAGGAGCCCTTTGGTGTTCTTAATTACATAAATGACGTAGAGGACAATTTGACGACACCCTTTGGTTATTTGCAGGTGGTGCGGTCGTTTACGACCCAAGTCGCCAGAAAATAAAGAAGAATAACAAAATGGTTTAGACATCTGAATGGTGCGGAGATTGGGGACTGACCCTCTACAAAAGGAGTATGAAGTCCTCCACATTATTCTTAAATTAACACAACTGTTAAATTTAATTTTGGTTAGGCGATCAGTTACATAAAGTTGAAGGTTGCCGATTCAAAAGTATTCCTAGGGAATAATTTATGAACAACTTAAACTACAGTGAAAAGAAGTTTATGATCGTGGCAGGCATTATTGCTATTTTGGATTATTCATGTAAGATGTCTTCCAGGAAAAATCAAAATCTTTTGTAGGATCAGTTGCAGGAATGGCTTGAAGGTTTTTGCATAGCCCAAATCTAGATTTGGAATTGTCAATTCACATGTATCATGCAGTGAAATTAGTAATTTTTCTTCCACGCTTTCTGGTTTAATCACACTGTACAAATTGAATAAACAAAAATTCGATTCTACACTTAGCGAAAGCAATGATAGAGCGAAATGAGAGATAGTGAAGATCACGTTGTTGAAGGCATGTCGGAAGACGTTCTCGTTGTGGGACACAAAGAACATTGTTAAAATTTAAGAAAACATATGGAATAACTTGAATGTGTCTTGGCCACACTTGTGGTTCTAAGAGCATTGTCTGACCACGAATATCATCTCACTTCACATCGGTAAGAAACAGCGGTTCTGAAAACAGAGTTTTAAGATGTTACGAAAATAATTAATTATGCTGCAACTTTCCTAGTGATATAATGTACTCTATCTCTGTTTTCATTTCTTTCTGGCGGATATCACATACGACTATCATACTAAACGAGTGATAACAGAACATTACTTACATGTATATCGTAATGGCAGATCGCGATCTTGTAAGAGTGCAGGAGTAAGTGACAGTACCAGTAATGCTTTTCTGGACCCGAAAGAAAATGAACACATTTCCGGATGTGCGTCTAGAAGACAAAGTGGTTTCTCTCGAGAGTGAAACAGTATTTCCTTTCGTGGCAATCTGAACTGCGTTCGGCCCTGGCGGGCTTCCAGGCCTCTCCGCTTTGTGGTGGGGTTCGCACAAGCGCGCCCACGCAATCTCCGTGGCGCCGAGGTCCTCTAACGTGGTGCCATAAGTGAGGTACCTGATGCTATTTCGCGGAAACGTGAACGTTGGATTACGGGCGGGGGCTCTCTGGGGTAAGGAGCAGGGGTTCTAAGAGCATTGTCTGACCACGAGTATCACCTAAAGATACAGCCTACTCCAGACAGGTTCAAGTAACAGAATGTGCCATCACCTCGTGCACTAAAGCGGTTTAAATTTGTTAATTAACAATTTCACTACTAAGTGGCTTATTTAGGATTGAAACACATCACAATATGGTTGTTTTAATTAATGTTTTAGCCAGAAGTAGCTACAGGAAATATCTATTGCTCGCTGTTTCTTCTTCCTACACGGGGAGATAAGGGATGTAAAGGGTTACTTATAGGTAGAGGAAAGTATTCTAAAATGACCTTTTTGTGAGTTATCAGTCTTCTGACTGGTTTTATGCGGTCCGCCACGAATTCCTCTCCTGTGCCAACTTCTTCATCTCAGAGTAACAGCCGGCCGCTGTAGCTGAGCGGTTCTAGGCGCTTCAGTCCGGAACCGCGCTGCTGCTGCTGTCGCACGTTCGAATCCTTCCTCGGCGATGGATGTGTGTGATGTCCTTAGGTTAGTTACGTTTAAGTAGTTACCGACAGGGGATCGTTTCTAAAAAGCTGCTTCCAAGTCCAGGGCGTGATGACCTCAGACGTTAAGTCCCATAGTACTTAGAGCCATTTGAACCATTTTCAGAGTAACACATGCAACCTACGTTCTCAGTTATTTACTGGATGCATTCCAATCTCAACGTTCCTCTACAGTTTATGACCCCATCAGATCCCTATGTCTTAACAGATGTCGTATCATCCTGTCCCTTCTCCTTATCAGTGTTTCCCACATGTTCCTTTCCCCTCAGATTCTGCAGAGGAAATCCTCATTCCTTACCTCAGCTCTCTCTAGTACCGTGGAAGTTACTCCCTGATGTTTTAACAGATGGCCTACCATCCTGTCCCTTCTCCTTGTCAGTGTTACCTATTCCTTTCGTCTCCGATTCTGCGCAGAACCTCCTCATTCCTTACCTTATCGATCCACCGAATTTTCAACACATCTCAGTTGCATCGATTCCCTTATTGTTCCGGTTTTACGACAGTCCATGTTTCACTGCCATACAATGCTTTGCTCCAAATGTACATTCTCAGAAATTTCTTCTTCAAATTAAGGCCTATGTTTGATACTAGTAGACTTCCCTTGACCAGGAAAGACATAGTCTGGTAAAGCGACATATGTTGTATTTCGTGTTACTGATACAAGAGGCAGCAAATGAAGGCACAAGCTTATACACTGGACTCGCATTCGGGAGGAAGACGGTTCAATCCCGTCTCCAGCCATCCTGATTTAGGTTTTCCGTGATTTCCCTAAATCGTTTCAGGCAAATGCCGGGATGGTTCCTTTGAAAGGGCACGGCCGATTTCCTTCCCAATCCTTCCCTAACCCGAGCTTGCGCTCCGTCTCTAACGACCTCTTTGTCGACGGGACGTTAAACACTAACCACCACCACCACCACAAGCTTATATTCTTGTTTTGGTGACAGTATTACGCCAGGAATAGCGTGGCAATTTGTTTAGATGATTACGTGTTATTTGAAGAAGCCGTACTCATCGGGTTTTAGAGATTTTAACGTTTTTCTGCGCCATACTTTACCTAGATCACTTGATTTATATTTTGTTTACGCATACGGTGAGTAAACACTTCCTTTGCTAACATTTCGAACGTATTTCTGGACACTTACCCAACATGTTTATGCGCTTGTCCTGGTACAGGGAAGGCTGTAACTGATGGTAAAATTACATAGCATGAATAGGGGCATAGCTATGCCCTTTTACCCACTGCCATGTTTCTGCTTCCACTCTTTCCATTCGTTTCTGTTTCTAATAATGTAACATGTGGTTACATGTGTAAACTGAATTAGCACAGAAAATTGAAGACGGCGCATCGAAGCTAGAAAGGTGACATTTGAGTAACCCAAGAGGAATGGTATTGGCAATAATGATGATGAGTTTACTTGCCAATATTGTCATAACTTATTTAGTTACTATAACGCAAAACAGGCATTGCACAGCTATGTTAATGGTGAATGTGGGCTCAGTAACAGTGGTGGCGTTTCAGAAACGGCGAAGATGTTTACGTATTACATTTGCAAATAAACGTAAGTATATGGTTTTGCTCATAGCCATAGTTAAGCAGCTACAGAATATTTCAACAGAGATAAACATGTAACACCATGGCTCTAATGCTCTACTGATCTATTTTGTCTTTGTCTCATTTAATGTTACATCATTGAGCTTTTGTAAATGTGTTTGTTTGAATCGATAACATAAAATTGTATACTCGCTTCTTTGTACAAACTTTGATGTCATGTTTTGATTGTATGCTGTGTAGCATAACTGTCATTTATATTCTTTGTCCCATTTGGAGGAAACAAAACTTACTGTATATAATTGTAATTTTGTGTGAATAATTTTTTTGTAGAGGTGTCAATATGTGAAAATGTTCTGTCTTATTTAATGTATTTGATTGCTGTTATGTAAACTGCTGATCCTTTCTTAGGGCTCTTAGTTATTCTGTATGTAAACGGTGTAGTGGTTCCCCTCGGGAACGGAACTGTGTAGCGCGCGCAAATTGTGGTTGGCTTAGGTGGAAAAGGTGGAACAAGAGTCAGTCGGGGACGAGCAAGCAGTCAGAGATGAGCTACGAGTCCGTGCACTGCCGTGTAAAAGTTGCATAGTGCTGGTTTCGAGAGAGGCTTTTCTGTTATTTTCCAATGCCTCGGATGGATGGATAAATAGCTGGGCTATTCTGGAATTTATACCTATCATCGCCACCAAGAAATGACAGAGCCCAGCAATTCTGCCTGCAATTCCACCTACCAACATGCAGTTGCCACCACATTGCGCAATCAATGCAACGTCATATTGTAAGGATGTACAGTGAAGGATCAGCTTAATGGATGTGTTATTGTGCTGAAATATAAGGTAATGTGTATCTGAATTTATGTACCTACCTTGATTTTTCTCCTCATCATAACACGTCTCAGGGTCCTCTCCGTTTGAACAAAAGTAATCACCGAGTATCCCTACTGAAAGAACTTTTATGACCAATGTTATGCTAATTTATGCCTCTTGAACTCAGTAAAAAGAAAGTTAAAGTTAATGTGGCAAGAGAGTTAAAGTAAATGTTGCTTGCTGAATATAATTTTCCTATTAAAACTGCTTATTAAAGTGCTGTTGCCAACTGCAAAATTAAAGTTCTTGAGACTGAGGCTTCTAAAGTTTTGCTTAGCTAATGATCACCTTGATACCTGAGTAAATTCTAAAAGGTGAGTCAGTTCTTGCAATTTTGTTAATATTGTGTTTCGAAGTAGAAAAAGTGGAAAACTGCATAGTAGGAAATTATATGTCTATAATTACTAAGTGTTTGTCTCTCTTGTGTGTATATTAACAGTATAAAGACCACTCAAGTTTGTGTAAGCCCTGAAAGTGATAGTGTTTTTCTGTACGTGTCATAATTTTGCAAATAGTTTTTGTGCTGCCCCAGTTGTTAGCTTCAATCTTAAAACATATGTGTGTCAGAGTTCAGTGCACTCGCGTGTGGCCAAGTCTAGGTTGTGTTTGTCTGTTATAATTACTAATAAATATTTTCTTGAACGAGAATGTTAATCATTCTCATGCCTAATTAGGCTGGCGACCGGTTTCGTTATTCATTAAACAGTATAGCTAGGCAAAATCTTGTTTGTTACTATTCCGATATTTACGTAATTCTGACTTTCATTTCCGATAAGCCACCTCCGTTAGGAACAACACGGTCAACATAACAAAATTCCTCTCAGAGGGTAACACTGCTCTGTTGCTATATACCATAATTGCTATAACAAAATAATTCTGTTTTGCAAACTGCCTCCTACTTAAAGGTTATGGTATAGCAGTAGCGGACAGGGGAGTGTTATAAACAGAGATAAAAAATCAGACAACATTTGCTCAAGAACACCTTTATTTGGTTCACTTTACCGGTTTTGACAGTTTAACTTGTTATCTTGAGAGGTGAAATAGGTTCAAATCCTTGGCAAGCCAACGTCAAGATAGGTACCACTATGTTGGTTGACACGTACTATGTACGATTTGCGATTTGACTGTTAATTTTTTTCCACTCATCGCACGTACCGTGTATTTTTAGCGATATCGCTCTATTTTTATTGATTCTGCAGCAAAGGACACTACTGTCCGATTCTTAATTTGACGTTGGTTTACCTATTATTTAAACTTATTTCTCTTCTGAAATGACAGCTTAAACTGTTGAAACCGGTAAAGTGAACCAAATAAAGGTCTTTCTTGTGCAAGTGACGACTGACATTTCATCTTTGTTGAGAACTGAATCTATATAGAAAAAATAAGAACATGTCATTCTGCTCAACGACTGTCATCTATGACATTGCGTAAGCTTTCTAATGACAGATTCTAATAACGATATAAGACATAATACAGTTTTCTTTCACGAAACAGTGTGTAGTTAATAGTTTTTGATGTCAACTTACGAAAAATAAAACTTATAATTAAAAAAATGTCCTCACAGTAGTTTTTTTCACATAATGGTATGTCATTTTAGGACACCTTTCCCCCTACATCTAGAGTTCGGGAAGGCTCCAAAAGTACAAGTCATACAGATAACCGATACATGTCGGCGGACAGACCATCTCTCCATGTTCTTAGTTCACATTGCAGCTGCTCAATATCGTCACTTTTGTGATACGGAAAATATTAGTATGTGGTTGAAACTCAATGACACAAATTGTTCTGGAAGGCGCTAGAGCAGCCAGCTTTGCAATTTGTTGCCGATATGTAGGCGCAATTTCATTCGATGTCGTAATACGGCGCGTATTTGCCGTAGTATAATTTTTTAATATTTTGAGTTTTTATATTCATAAGGAGTGATTCTGGCGTGTGTGACTTCTATTAATTTTCTTTGTTTTGTGTAACCAAGATCATCTGTGAATAAGCTAATACTAAACTGTCTCGCAAGCAGAATTTCTTAAGAAGTTTACATTCAGGACGTTATACAGCCACTGGTCTGTAAACAATAGTCAACAGCAATTACTTTTTTGTTTATAACTATGAAAAATTATTGAATAAAAGAACCGAATCCAATTAACTCTGTTCAGTAGAATTTAGCAGTGATGAAGGTGAGTATACTAATACATCACAGGGGTGTTTCACATTGGTAACATTTTGCCTTGCAGCGATAAACAGGAGCAAAATTTATTTTTTCTGAGTTAGACACCTATTTTTAAAAACGATTAGAGAACCAGCAGACCAAAAATGTATTCGAAAATAAACTCTGCACACTCATTAATATCGTTCTGTTGTACTGCTACGTCACCTTGTAAAATACTTAAAATACTAGAATACCCTACGTTTCGGCACTACTGTAGCGGCCTTCCTCAGGGCGCAGAAGAATTTAGCTATGGACTTATGCATCAATATACTGTGTTCCTACCGGTGTTATAACACAACTGACGTCAAAAGTTTTAGATTTAATTGACCTTAAAATATAACTTGTCGTCGGTGGCGCTATTAGAAACGTAATATCCCTCCACATACATTAGTCTACATCTTGAACAGGACCGTTGCAGCACAGCTAAAACCATGTGTATTTAATTCTTTTATGGTAAGTATTTCATAAGATGACGCGGTAGTAAACCCAGAACGATTTTAATGAGGTTGGCAAAAGCAACAGGCGTCTACCTATTTAAATGAAATCCTTCCGCTAGCCTGATCCGGACAGGTGGTCCAATTTTAATGATGTCTTTGTTGACGGAAGGCCACACCCTTCCATCTTGACAAAACTGACTGTCTCTCTCTCTCTTGCGACTACTGCGCCTCCGTGGTCAGTGACACGTCTTTGTTGACGGAAGGCCACACCTTTCCATCTCGACAAAACTGACTGTCTCTCACTCTTGCGACTACTGCGCCTCCATGGTCAGTGACACGTCTCAGACAATCGTCGTTTATCGATCCTCTGCAACGTTAATTCTATTGAGATCGTCTGGAGAGTCAGTCTGCCCTAATCCGAGATCTTCCTTAATTCCCGTCTTCTTGACGTTGTTGAGGGGAACTAACAAAACGAAACTGATCCTGTCAGCAACCCTATATGTTTATAAAAGTGTTTTACCAGGCAGAGTGCAGTTACAGATGGTTCTCCGTTCACTTGCTTCCCTGAATTTACGTTTAGGTAGACTCCGGTGACGCCGGCGCAAATATGTGTATTTTTTCGAATAACAGTGCAATAAATTGAAAAGGGTTATAATTTCCTTTCCTCATATTACACGTCCTATTAACACACAGACAAATTTGATGTTAGTGGTTTCTTTCTCTCTCTCTGTACTTGGTCATATAGTTAAGTTCCGTGCTAGGATCTTTGAAGCGACAACTATATTATGGCACGGAATCTTTGGCCCATATCTCCGGTGAGTGCACGCAGAACGTGAGCGGTAAACAACTGTAGTCTTCTTCCTGGCTTCGGAAACATCCAAGCTGAATGAACTATTGGGAAACCACAGTTTGCAAGTTACCGGGAAAATTATCAGTGCACTCTTTTCTGATAACTGCTGCCGGTAGTCCTTCTTGTTACCACAATTCATTTAGTTGAACGATCAGGTTCTTGCATCGGCAACTGTGGTATCTATCTGTCACATCTTATGCGAGCGAAGCGAGGACAATCAATCTTCATAACTTCTTGCGAGGGCTAAAGTGCCTTCTGTTTTAATTTATGCATAGATATGTGTAAAATTTTTGTACTTCACGTTCCTTTCTTGGTAAGATAGCACCGCATGTATTCTTTTACAGCCAGATGTCTTAGCTAGGCCGCGTTCCAGGAAAATTTTTCTGTTCCCAACGTTTCGTCTTCAGAGGTGCTCCGTGTTCTACTGAGTATTGCCGAATGATACGTCCGACGCTGGAGAGCGATATGAATTCTCGACTCATGGTCGAAGTTTACACGCGATCGGGAAATAATTCTTGTCAGAGATAAAACTTAACTATCGACTGCCTGTGTCAATGTTAAAAATTAACTATCGAATTTCTGGAGCCAATGTCCTTGTACCAAAGTTTGATGGCTTCTTCTCACCACTTAAAATTATTCTGAGGTTTATACATTTCGATGACTTTTCAGTACAGCGGTCGATAATAGTTCGACAAACCTTGCTCAGTTTGGTACAGGCGCTAGACACGGAATAGCGTTTGTATCGGTTGCTAGTCTAACTGGTAAAATGTTTTGCGGACAAAGAGAGGCATGAAGAAATGCAGTAAACAGCACGTTAAGGGTCATTTACTACGGCATCTGGTAATATAGACCTGGCACTGGTAGCAGCAGTAGAGGGAAAAATACAAGGTGGGCAAAGCAAAAGTGGCATGGAAAACATTTCATGCTCGTGTAGGTAAGCAACGACGTTTTCGTAAATTTGTCCAAAATTATAAGGTAAGAACTGCCACCGTCAGGTAAAAGAGATACAATGATCTGTATTATTTATTACAAATTTGTCTTGATCACAATAAAAAAATAAGATTAATCTTTTCTGATGACAAGTTTCGGTTCATTACCAACCATCTTAGGATGTGCTTACGTAAGGCTCACAAGTTGTTGGCGCTCTTTCTCTTGAATAAACCATCCAACTTTTCTGAAAATGTAATCATTTGCTTATTTGTACATATTCATCACATATGCCGATTTTCGTCCAAAGCGGACAGTTCCCTCATGGCGCATCGCTTTTTCTTTCTCTTAGATTGTATTTTAGGTACTTTAAGATAGGCAATCTTCCACATCCGGGGCACGTAATGTAGGTTACGAAGGCTTCAATAACGTGCAATAAATACGAGTATTTCCAATAAAAAATTTTAATACTCTTGATGATAATAAAAATGATCTGAGTTATACTTAGATTCGATTGTGTTATGGCCAACAGACTACTGTCATCTGATGCTGCGCACACTACTTTTGGGTACACCGAGCCATCAGGTGTGAAAACGGCCACGGAACCACCTGTGACAGAGTGGCAGCTCTATGCGAGATCAGTCAGGTCTCAGCGGCTCTTCCTCGTTCCTCATGAGTCAGCTCTGAACGCTTCACATCTAAAATAGCAGGTCTGGAATAACAGGCAACATTTTCGCAAAAAATATAGAATACCTCTAAACGAGCGAAGATCTGAAATAAGAGACGTTTCGCTTAGCAACTCCTTGGTGGGACGTTTAGTTAGTGAACTGGGAAGACCTTCCAACGTGTATACTGTGTAGTGAACCCCTTAGATTGTCAAGCGCGATGCCGGTATTCTGCTTACTCTTTCGGGAGAACCGCACACAGTCCCCGAGAAGACAGAGGCACCATAACTGAGAGTGCCTCATGCAGTCATGGAACAATGTGACGTCCAGGGATCTCAGATTAATGTAGAATATTGATAGTACTATTTAAGCCGTGGAAGCTATATTTACATGCAGACTATACGTATCAATTTTTTATTAATTCTGTAAGTCACAATATGCAAGGAGCCAACCAATCAACAAAGTTCAATTTGCCGTCTGATTCATAAACAATCATGAAACTTCATTTGGCTGTCATGATTCTTCTTTTCATTTGTCCAGGACTTCTCATTCATCCTTAATCTGACGTTTCTGTTCGTCATCAATCAGCTGTAATATTTTTTTGATTCCGTTTTTTTTTCTATTTGCTCTCCATAAAAAATCGAAGTATAGCTCACCGAATTATATACTTGCCAACACTACTGTTTTTCTTCCAACTTGTTCCAACATTTCCCGATATCTTATTTTGTCGTATAATTCACTGTTTTATTGTCTGTTTTCAATACCAAGCCTCAAATCTTTGTATACATTTTTCGTCTTCTTTCTGTGGGGTCTATGATTCAAAGCGATACAGCTCTTAATAAGCAGTTATTTTTCGTCAGTCTTATTCTTGGTATTTATCAGTGACTTTGTCTTAGTAAATGTCACACACCATTCTATCAGCTGATATCATTTGTGCCGTAAGTTATGACTCTTCCCAGGCGTTATCATCGTGAAACCTCTTCTGTATTAGTTGAGTGCGTTTTTGTTTATACGGGAATTATAACGGGACATTCTCATGTGCATTGTCTTTTCTGTTTTAATTACATCCCAAACCTTTACCAGCGGAGGATATGCTCTCTGCCTTGCGTTGTAAAATGTTTTCCCTTTGGATACAATTTCAGTAAGGCTTTAATTATTTATTCTTATTAATGATGTAATCTTATATCTTTAAATAAAAAAGAAATTGGAATTCTGTCCTATATGAATTAAATATCATGTAAGGAATTGTACTGAATGATTTAGGAAAGATGTAACAAATTGCCTCATTCCTCCCCAAAGATTCTTTATTGGAAATTTGTGGTAAGGTACTATGGTATCAAACTGCTGAGGTTATCGGTCCCTAGGCCTACACACTACGTAACCTAACTTAAACTAACTTACGCTAAGGAAAACACACACACCCATGCCCGAGGAAAGACTCGAACCTCCGACGGAGGCAGCCGCGCGAACCGTGGCAAGGAGTCCTACACCTCGCGGCATCATTTTAATGATGTCCGACAAGAAATTCAGATTTAGTTTCACTCTTTGATCCGTGTGTCTGTAGGAAAGTAGTCACAGTTGTTTACTGTCTACTGTAATGTGCTTTAGTGTTAGCAGAATTCGACTCAAACTACACGCCCACAAGCTTTTTGCCACTGAATAAATATCGAAAAAAGTACTACATTATCTCCAGATTTTCAGTGCATTTCGGATGATGAGAAATTGTGGTTTATTTGCTTTTGATAACATCTCAATCATTGCAATATCCATACGTTATACATTGTCTCATTGTAGCAGAGCATCGACGGTTTTTCATGGGGAGACCTAACAAAAACAGGGAAATACAGAAAATTTAAAAGTCGTAGCAGTAGCCATTTACATACGTTTACGACGAACAGAGCTGTTCCCTCCGTGGAACTGTAATTGGATTATTCTTTAGTCACTGAATCCAACGCCTGCAGCATCAAATTTTATTTTACTTTCTTTAATCCACGCAAACGTTTCATTGCGCCAGTTAGACTGACGGTATACACACCGCTAGTACAACCAAATCTCCACTTCGCTGACGGAACAGAGAGCCATACTTAATTAACAAGTTCGTAATGCCGGGAAAAACAGATAGATTTCATTTGCGGAGTGGGCACATTTGTTGGTCGTGTATACCACTAAAAACATGTACAGGAATTAGCAACAACAGAAAAAAAGGTCTGCTGCTTCAGTAAACGAGAGAGAAAATGTTCAATGTGTGACCCCATTATTTCCTCTCGCATGCTCTAAATATCCTTCGTACGCTATTGAAGGTTTCCAACGCAGCCGATTATTTGATAATGAAATCCATTTACTATTCTTCCAACGTATTCACAAAAACGAAATGAAATCAGTTTTACAACGATAAAACCGCTGCACGCTCTTGATGAGTTCGTAGAGGAATTTCTGTACGAATTTCGTGGACTGTATGCACATACCAAGGAAAATATATTCCATTCGAAGCAAGCCTTTGGTGAAAGTAATTTTTCATTTCGTATGATAAATATAAACTGCCATAAAAATTCGATTATGTTTGCTGGTTACATCTCAATCAATATTTTATTAGAGAGCTAAAATTTATCTGCGACACGTAGCTGATACACAGAAATGATTAGCCAGACACGTTAAAATAACAATCAACATAAGGGATGACTGATCGATGTATCCGTATCAAAAGAGGTGTATTTTTATTATAGTTATAGCCACAAAGAAAAGAAGCAACCGTAAAAAAGTTTTTCACGGTTCAGTCTTAAATACAGAATGACTTATTTTCTAAAGTTAATGCCAAATGATCTTCTACAGGAATTTTTAGTACACCTATTAGTCTGAAGACTGATTTGTTGTATCTCTGTATTTTTGGATGCTATCTTGTGTATCAAGTCTGTTCAACTCTGCGTACATACTGCGAGAAACATCTATTTGATCCTAATTACTCTAGTCAATACTTGGTCTACTTCTGCAATTTTTACTTCCCACACTTCATTCCATGATTATTTTAACTATTCCCTAGTGCTTCAAACTGTCTCCTATCTGATGAATGGAATACGCCGAGGAAGAGTGCAATCGCAAGTCTCCTATCTGCCTGTCCCTTCTTTCAGTGAACGTGTGTCATAAATACATTTATTTTCTTCCGCAGTTCGATTCGGTACCTCTTCACTACTCATGCTCAGTATTGTTTGTTAGTATCTCTCTGTTCATTTCTCCAGTAGGCTTTACAGAATGTAACACGTCACTTCTGTGAAGCCATCGATCCATCTCATCTTGTGACGTCCTCTTCGTCTAGTGCCTTCGATTTTTCCCAGCATTATTGTTTTTTGTTCAGTAATACATGTCTTCTCATGATATGTCCAAAGTAGTTCAGCTTTTGCTTTGGTATCAGGCTTTCCAGGGAACACTCTGGTTTTATTTCCTCTAATATTGACCTACTCGTTGTCTTTGCAGTCCAGGTGACTCTTACGAAGTTTTCTCCACCACCACAACAATCAAGAGGAGTCTATTCTTCGCCGTTCCGCCTTTATAATATTCCAGGTGTCACATCCATGCATTACAACTAGAAAGACCATAGCCCTTACGAAGAGGATCTTTGTTGCCAATCTTATGTCTCTATTTCTTAAAACCTTGTCAAGTTTGACATAGCCTTTCTACCAAGCAGCAAACGTTACTGATTTCGTGGCTGCAGTTGCCATCAGCAAAAATCTGGGAACCGTGGTAACTGAATATAAACACTACGCCCATCGTTTCTCCATATGCCATGAAATGATTGGTGTAGTTGCCATAATTTTCGTTTTCTGAACATTCGGCCTGAGATCAGCTCCTTCACTTTTAACAAGGGAATCTTTAACTCTTCTTGACTTTCTGCCTAAAATATAGTATTATCTGCGTACCTAAGGTTGTTTCTATTTATCCCAGCTACCTTAATTCCGGTTTCTTCTTCATCTAGTCCGGTATTCCGCATAACTTTCTCTGCATTCAGATTGAATAACTAAGCTGGAAAGATATAGCCTTGCCGTACCCCTTTCTGAATCTTGATCCATTTAGTAGCACCGTACATAGTTCTCACCTTGGCTTCTTGGTCAGATTATAAACTCCGTATCAGGTGAACGTGGTGACCTGGTATTCCCATATTTTTGAGTAGTCCCCAGAATTTACTGTGATCGACACAGTCAAAGGCTTTGGTATAATCATAAAAGTAATAAATCTTCGTTACTATAGTATTTCAAAAGCTTCTATTCTCCTCTCAACTGTTTATTGACCATTTTCCACTTTCGTACAAATCTACAATCGAGACGCTTTCAGGAAAGACTTACGCTCTTTATTCTATGGTCATATTTTTTTCTGTTTCAGTAAACGTTAAGTGGTGAAACTTCCTGGCAGATTAAAACTGTGTGCCAGACCGAGACTCGAACTCGGGGCCTTTGCCTTTCCCGGGCAGGTGCTCCACCATATGAGCTACCCAAGCACGACTCACGCCCCGTCTTCACAGCTTTACTTTTGCCAGTACCTTGTCTCCTACCTTCCAAACTTTACAGAAGCTCTCCAGCGAGACGAGGTACTGCCTGAAGTAAAGCTGTGAGGACGGGGCATGAGTCGCGCTTGGGTAGCTCAGATGGTAGAGCACTTGCCCGCGAAAGGCAAAGGTCCCGAGTTCGAGTCTCCCTGTGGCACACAGTTGTAATCTGCCAGGAAGTTTCACATCAGCTCACACTCCGCTGCAGAGTGAAAATCTCATTCTGGAACGTTAAGTGGAGTTGCCACTTTACATTATACTGAGTGTTTCACATTCCTATTATATGTTACTAGGTGTTATAGGTCCGCAGCTCGTGGTCGTGCGGTAGCGTTCTCGCTTCCCGCGCCCGGGTTCCCGAGTTTGATTCCCGGTGGATTCAGGGATTTTCTCTGCCTTGTGATGACTCGGTGTTGTGTGCTGTCCTTAGGTTGGTTAGGTTTAAGTAGTTCTAAGTTCTAGGGGACTGATGACCATAGCTGTTAAGTCCCATAGTGCTTAGAGCCATTTGAACCATTTTTGAAAATGTTATAGTAGGGAGTTAGCAGATAATGTTTCGGCAAGCGATCTGCAGGAACCAACCATTTGGACACAAAATAAATGTGAAGATCGGATGACTTTCAGATATACCGCTTCACGGTACGCAATCAGACTGAGAAGGGCGCACTGTCGTCAGTCCCTGTTGTAATTATGACGTCGAATACCATTTTCGTCCAGCTACAACAACGGTTCAGAGAAACTGGTTCTTTCATAACTGTGGTGCTCCACAGACGCGCTGCACCTTAAGATTTGACGGGAACGTCCTTTCTCAAGTAGAAGAAAATCTGACGTCGAGTACTTGAAACATTGCCTATTCCACGGGCTGCTGTAGAGCGCACATGTCAGAGCTCATTGCCATCGCTGTCTGTGTACCGTCAAGCGGGAGATTTGTAACTGGTCCGATATTACAACCAAACGCTACATTTCCGGACATGGGTTCCTCATTAAATCTTTATCTCATAAGTACGCTATACAACCCATAGAAGCCTCTAATAGGAGCTGTAAAACACCCTGTACATCCGATTTATCACCATCAGGTGTCCAGATCGGACTGCCTCTTTAATTCTTTCAGTGTCTCATTTGCTAGGCTGATTGCTTCAACATAATCAGAATTCGATCACACTTCATCATTTTTTTCTTTTATTTGTATTAACGTTATAACTTCATTTAAAGCACTCTCCATTCTCTTGAGATAAAGCACTGTCCATTCTCTTCAGATATTCTTACCAGACCTACGCTGATTGAATTACAATGACGTTGGTAAAACTATAAATTTTTATTAATTATTTCTGGACGTAATTCACTTTCCGAATTTCTCCAAGTTTCTTTTACTGCTTCATTAATGGAACGCAGGGGATCTGTTGCACTCCTGTCCCTCTTTCTCTTCAGTTATTTGATCCCTACCACATATTTTGGCTCAGAAGAACAGTTTGATAGCTGTAGAAGATGTACACTCAACTGTATTTCAGTCGATATACTGAAAGACGTTTACAACAAACGTTTTTACAAATTCTAGGAATTGTTCCAATCAAACCGCTATTATATGTTATGGGGCCTGTATTGCTTCATATGTTTCTATATTTCATCAGATTTTCTCTCATCTCGTTTTCACCTAGTCTTCCTGTCTATCTGTAGGTAATTTACGTCACTTACAACTCACGCCTGCCTTCTTTGGTAAAGGCATTGAAAATCGACACTATTTCATCTGTCTGTTGTATGGTCTGCATACCAGTCGGATGTCTTACCCTAATTGGTTGTTCCTTAGTAATTCTGAAGGAATTATATTTAATATAGATCTCATTGTTTAAGATTTTTATAGCTTTGTCGTTATCTCCTCTAAGAAATGCATCCCTAATACCTTCTCTATCCATTTTCTCTTCCCTTTCTATGTACCAGTGTTTATCTACGTCTCTGAACAGCCGACCCCTTTCGATGAAAATGAAATTGTGGCGATCCCAAAATCGTAATAAAACTATGTCAATGATTTTAAAGGGACAGTCTTTAATTTTTTTCTACTGATTGTTGATACCAGACTGATAGAAAAATCAAGTTCACTGTGCAAGGTAGTCCCAGCGATCTGCGGACTGTGATACACTCTTTGACGCAATGGAGGCGTGTGGGCAGGTGGGTCATCGGTCGAATAGGCGCTCGTTTTCTCTCACGTCAATCAGTTGTCGATTACACCAGCGAGAACGGACGTGATTATTGTGTTTCTGCGCTTCGCTCTTAGCGAGCATGAAATATCTGCGCAGCCCTCCACATCCGGTACAAGTGGCAGTGGCGGACGCGAAATAAAATAAAAAAATATATTTTACCATGTCATTTATTAGAAACATGGTTTTACTCTCACGATCAATAAACATCAGTGTGTAATTTGAGATGAAATACTATCACGTGAGAGTATCAAAATATCAAGGCTTATGCGTCACGCTCAACTTAGCATTATAAGGAAGTTGACAAACCGTTAGACTCCTTCAAAGTGGCTCTAAGCACTATGGGATTTAACATCTGAGGTCATCAATCCCCTAGACTTAGGACTACTTAAACCTGACTAACCTATGGACATCACACACATCCATGCCCTAGGCAGGATTCGAACCTGCGACCGTAGCAGCAGTGCGGTTCCGGACTGAAGCACCTAGAACCGCTCGGCCACAGAGGCCGGCTGGACTTCTTCGGAAGGACACTGAAAACCCTGATCCAGCAGCAAACCACTATGATTCAGATAATAAGCTAGTGTTGTTATTTGTCAATTAAGAGTAATATAATGCTACTGATAATCATTTGTTTGTTTTCTGATTTAGTAATATTTTTTTCTGTTTTTGGGTATAACGTGTCAGCAAGAAAACATTATTAGCTAGCTACCTAGCCGCATACCGAGCCGCTAAAGCATGGGAGCCACATACTGATGCCGAGAATCATTTTTCCAGCAGTCCAGTATATGGTTGAATTAAGAAGCTTATCACTTTCTGATAATACCATTGAACACAAAATAAACGATATGCCCGGTCACATTCGAGAACAATTAGTAAAAAAACTGATGAAGACTCCACGTTTTGCCGTGCAGTTTGATGACTCTACTGATATTTCAGATTGTGCGCAATTTTTGGTGTTAGTCAGCTTTGAAGCAGATGAGAGTATAATCGAAGACACATTATTTTTCAAGCACGTCCTGCCGTGAACAGTATTGGGCACTGTCTGTAAGACCAGTTTTTAGAGAGCACTCAGAACTACGAGACTGATTGTAGAAAATGTACCGCCATTTGTAATGAAGATGCTAAAGCCATGACTGACAACAAATGTAGGCTCGATGCGAAATTAAAATGAATCTCCTTGTTGGTCAAGAGACCTAGACTGAAAATATTTGTCTCTTTATCTCTAATATCAACAAGACAATTTTATCTTTTTTTACTTGTATCCGCAGTAGCATACAGGTTCTATCTACGAGATCATCAAACCAGCTGCGTCCAAATTGTCCAACACCTCAATTACGGCCGGCCAGGGTGGCCGAGCGGTTCTAGGCGCTACAGTCCAGAACCGCGCGACCGCTACGACCGTAGGTTTGAATCCTGCCTCGGACATGGATGTGTGTGATGTCCTTAGGTTAGTTAGGTTTAAGTAGTTCTAAGTTCTAGAGGACTGATGACCTCAGAAGTTAAGTCCCATAGTGCTCAGAGCCATTTGAACCAATTTTGAACCTCAATTACTCTTCTGCGAAGTCGCGCGAAGTGCGTGGTGGTTGTCGGCGTTCATGTCTCGTGATAAACTCATTTTACCCAGAAGTGCCTTGAGATTATCTTGCTGTCTCTGCTTCTCGGCTTTAGGTATTATAATTAAAGCGTCTGTTCTTCACAAACACCCAGAGGACACGTGTGACTTACGGTACGTCATGTATGCGTGCCATCTTGCCTGAAATCGGGACAAGTATGTCACTCCTGTCATCCATTCCACGACATAGGCGCGGAAGCTTAGAAAAGTCAAGTGCGATTATTTGGAGTCCTCCAACATCAAATACTGTGAGACGTTTGTTGGAGTTATGGTAAGGACAACAAAGAAGGCAGTCCCTAGGAGCTGCCGAATTAATTTATCGCAGGTTAGAATGAACTAAGCAGAAACAGTATGCTGAAATTTTAAAAGGCGATGGTCTGAGAGCGGCGGAGAACCTACTTCATATCCTCGAAACAGCCAGACGTACTAAATGGACGTGGACTGTTAGGTCACTGAAACATCAAGAACAGAAGCATGTTCTTATTAAGGAAGTTGGGTGGAAACAAAACTGAAGTAAGGTGTAACATTGACGCGTCAGCAAATGGGATTGCGTCACATTTACTGCCAGTATCGAGTGCACTGAGTCGTAACACCCATACAAGATACATCACAAGCAAACTTAATAATCAACCCGAGTTCTCAAGAACTTTCTCTGTATCTGTAATTTCTGCTATTAAAACTCTAAAGCCGGCCGCTGTGGTCTAGCGGCTCTAGGCGCCCAGTCCGGAACCGCGCGACTGCTACGGTCGCAGGTTGGAATCCTACCTCGGGCATGGATGTGTGTGATGTCCTTAGGTTAGTTAGGTTTAAGTAGTTCTAAGTTCTAGGGGACTGATGACCACAGATGTTAAGTCCCATAGTGCTCAGAGCCATTTGAATCATTTTTAAAACTCTAAAACTTGAAACAGCACAGGGAAATGATGGAAACCATCACTAATTTCTTCTGCATAGTGAGAACTGCTCAAAAAGCAGGCTGGCGCATTTATTCTCTGTTATTATCATTAGGTTCAGTCTCACAACAATGAAGCAACAAAAGCCATAGCAATGCTGAAACCTGGCAAGGCATCAGAGCAGCTAAAGTACTATCCCCTAGTAGCATTATTGAGCACTATTCATAATTTTCTTGAAAGAACTGTATACAGTCGGATTAGTTCCGCGATCTTTCAGAACATTCCTGTTGAGCAAGCTGGATTCCGACGAGAACGGAGCTGTGCTGAGGAAGCCTTATCATTAACAACATTCATTGAGTCAGGATAGCAAATGAACCAGGAAACATCAGTTGCTGTGGATGATCTATATGTATAATTTGAAGCAGTTAGTAGGCATGGACTCCTTGACAAATTATTACAACTTGTTCCATGCAGACGCACAACAAACTACATTAAATGACAACTTGCTAACCGAAAGGACATATTTTGTAACTACGGAAAAGACACTAGCTGTCCAGAAATACAGAAAAATGGCTCGCCACAGGGCTCTGTCCTTGCCTCTCTATTGTGTAATCTTATACATACCTGACATTTCTCCAACAATTAAAAAAAATGTACTGTGCAAAGACTGGGCATTACCTACCCCACAAAAAAACGTTGAAACAACTGATGAAATACTAACATCTGATCAAGACATCGTAAGCTAATATTTTCGTAAACTGGGTTTAGAACCGAACTTAAATAAAACTGAAGTTATGTGTTTTCATCTGTTCAATAGACTGTCACGTAGAGCCCTAGATGCCTGTTTTGAGGGAGGCAAATTTCATCATAAAGTGAATCCAAAATTCCTTGAAGTCTTATATTTGACATTATTCCAATTTGAGGGCGATCTAGATTAATACGAAAACAGAAATAAAATATTTCAAACAGACACGATCGCTTTTGTAGAGCATTTATTTAGATTATCGGTTTCGACAAACTATGTTGCCAACATCTAATCTTATGCAATAAAAATAAGAGTTCTTTTACTTATGCCGATATACTATGCCTTGCATGTACTTGAAATGTCTTTTTATGATGTTACACGATACTTTGAGCACATGGACGAGATTCTTTGAAGTATAATTCATAAGATCCGAGGACAGGATGTAGATGGCCGAAACGATGATCCAAATAAATGCTCTAAAAATGCGATAGTGGATGTCTGAAATAGTTTACTTACGTATTCACCTTGTGATGGCGTCAGATAGGACCCATTCTTTTAAGCAGCACTTCACACAAACATCTGATAAGGACAGAAGCACAAATAACATTCTCGATAAACTCTGTGGCACTAGCAGCGGATCGTAAGCAGACACTCTTCTTGTAACGGCACTCGGATTGGTATACTCAGCAGCAGAGTACTGTACGCTTGTCTGGCTTAATAGTCCATGTGTGAAAAACACATACGTACAGTGGTGTATTTAAAATTGTGGTTTCAATGTAGCCCTCTTTTAATCGTTGTTGTTAAATTTTATACAAATCAGTGGATGTGTGGTGTTTCTAGATACATTTATACATGATATACTTCTGTGATACAACGCGAATAGCAATTATGTACATGGAGGGCGCCGTAATCATGTATGACGTACACTGGGGACAGCTGTGATCTAACTGATATAAACAGCAGGGTCAGTGCAGTTTGAACTCCTGTGGTCTATAGTTCAGGAGGGACTATGCCACATAACGGCTGAAATGATTTAACTTTATCCGCTGGCGTGTAAAATTTATGGAATTGTGCTTTGGTGATAACATTCATGCGATTGTATTCGAATTGGTTCCCGTATTGCCTCTAACACTGAAGAACGTCACTCAGTGAACAATAAACACATGTTGCGATTGATTGCTGTACCTGTTTACTTATTACTATCATAAAAATTGGTAATTTGTGCTACAATGAACCGCATCTGAACGGTCCATGGAAGATGCACAAACACGCACCACAAGTGGAACAACTCGTCATCACCAGCTTGAGACTGGCAGTTCCTCATGTTGTGTCAACATGTCCAGCATGTGCCTACAAGGGTCGGTTCGAAGATTTCCTGACGGCGACGAGTGGTATGATAAAATACATAGAAGACGTTGATGTCCGTCTATAACTGTTGTAATTCATATTATGTTATGCTGGGAAGCTGTGTTTAAATGTTGACATGTACTAGTTTAGTAATCTTTGTATATGTATTTTCACACAACTAATAGTCCCCGTCAAAGAACAGGTCTTTCACTCGATCCTACACATTTCCGTTGGATTCTTGTCAGGGCAATAGGCAGGGGAAATTGTCACCAAAGTGTTGACGATGCGGCCCCACTCTTGGATGCAGAATTTTGCCCCTGTACCCTAGAGCAGTGAGATTGCCCTCAACAGGCACGAGAGCTGTACGGTTGCCGTATGTAATCCCATCTCAGAACATCACTCCAAACCACATTATTGTACTCCTGGGTCACAATCTTGGATGCGTTCGCTATTACTCCACAGATATTGTCTCTCTTACCAGGGTACAAGCAGATCCCAGTTTCGCTCACGAACAACAACCAGCGACGATCCTGTGGCGTCCATCCTCCGTGATTTCTCCCACACGGTGTACGACGTGGTACTAGCCATGGTCATCGGAAATGGAGATTCTTATCATGCAACCTAACAATTTGATGCAATACATCTACATCTACATTTATACTCCGCAAGCCACCCAACGGTGTGTGGCGGAGGGCACTTTACGTGCCACTGTCATTACCTCCCTTTCCTGTTCCAGTCGCTTATGGTTCGCGGAAAGAACGACTGCCGGAAAGCCTCCGTGAGCGCTCGAATCTCTCTAATTTTACATTCGTGATCTATTCGGGAGGTATAAGCAGGGGGAAGCAATATATTCGATACCTCATCCAGAAACGCGCCTCTCTTGCAGAGTCTGCCACTTGATTTTGCTAAACATCTCTGTAACGCTATCACGCTTACCAAATAACCCTGTGACGAAACGCGCCCCTCTTCTTTGGATCTTCTCTATCTCCTCTGTCAACCCGACCTGGTACGGTTCCCACACTGATGAGCAATACTCAAGTATAGGTCGAACGGGTGTTTTGTAAGCCACCTCCTTTGTTGATGGACTACATTTTCTAAGGACTCTCCCAATGAATCTCAACCTGGCACCCGCCTTACAAACAATTAATTTTATTGATCATTCCACTTCAATTCGTTCCGTACGCATACTCGCAGATATTATACAGAAGTAACTGCTACCAGTGTTTGTCCCGCCATCATATAATCATATAATAAAGGATCCATCTTTCTATGTATTCGCAATACATTACATTTGTCTATGTTAAGGGTCAGTTGCCACTCCCTGCACCAAGTTCCTATCCGCTGCAGATCTTCCTGCATTTCGCTGCAATTTTCTAATGCTGAAACTTCTCTGTATACTATAGTATCATCCGCGAAAAGCCGCATGGAACTTCCGACACTATCTACATCACGTCGTGTAGCCGCTACAAACGCCAAATTCAGTTCTTCAACACTCAGCCTATGGTTCATTAGGCTCAAAAGTCGTAGATATAGGACATATGGTGCACCTGCCGAACCTGGACGACCTGTGCTATGTACTAGTGTTGCCCAGAAAGTAATGCACAGCATTTTTTTCCCTCATAAGTTCATTGCTGTACGTAATGAGAATTACAAGCACTAAAGAATGGTGTCTTATCTACACACCATATTTATCCTTGTAATCTCCATTCTCCAGCGCGAAACAAGGGTATGTATGCCCTGTCGGTACCATTACTTGTCCTGGTGGCGGAGCCAGTGCTTCGCTGCGTGTATCACCTTCTCATCGTCCTCAACATATCTTCCACGAATGGCACCCTGTAATGGCCCAAACAAGTGTAAGTCCGAGGGGGCTAGGTCAGGTGTGTCAGGTGTGACAGTCGTGGATGGACTCCCCGACCGCTGTAAATCGTGGAGCTCCGCCGAACCGCCTTCTGATGACCTCATCCTCCATGCCCAGCGACTATCTGTACTTCTGTCAAAGCAGATGCTCCATAGACTTTGCACAAGCGTTTGTGAATATTTCCCACAGTTTCTTTTCTGCAGTGAGAAATACAATGACGGCACGTTGCTTGTAACGTATATCACCTATAGACGCCATTTTGAAACTGTGCCGTCAGAGGTGATGGTAACTTATCGCGCTCACTCAGGATACTTCAGATAATACAAACGTAACATTTCGCATTTGTAGCATTCTTTTTGGCTGAGAAAGAAAAATCCGGTGCATTTCTTTCTGGGCAACCCTCGTAAATCCAGGCCACTACCAGTGCGCTGGAACCAACTGCATGTTCGCATCACATCGCTTTGGTCCCGGTGCACAAACTGAGCAACTTTGCTGTTTATAAGTTTTCTGCGCATGATGTGATGATGCGGACCCGATAATTGGTCGTGATTATCCTTCGTGGTATGTTGACTCTGCTGTTCTATTGGCTTCTCTAATGTGTCCTTACTGGTGTTTTACTTTCGACTACGATGCTGCAATTCATTCGAGTACGGTGTAGGTAGCGCCCAAGGTAACTGCAGGTGTGTTTACAAATAGTCAGTGATGACCTTCCGATCGGTACAAGAACAACCACAACAGCAGTACGCCTGCTTGACGTACAGTGTTGATATAAAACTTTTGTTGATGTGTGTTTCTCAATTCCTTATCAACTAATGGTACGACGCCTGATCACTCATCCACACTGCTGCTTTGAAGCAATTGAAAAAGTGTGCTGATCCTCTTCAGAAAGCACATGTTAGTCTGCCCTCTCTACAGACAACCTTCCTACGTGGTTGCAGCTACGTTATGATTCCCTGTAACACTGAAGCTGCTTGTGCAAAAATTATTGATATTTGCATATAAGAACAATGGAACCACTAGATAGGCCTACGTGGGAAATCTTTCGTCGCAATAAACAGCAATAGATTTTGATTCACACCACACGTCTGGGCAGTTTCATGCAGGTTTTCCGCCGTATCCTAAATCGCCTAATTCGAAAATGATTCTTACTGAAAACATACAGCCGATAACCTACGCCATCGTTTCTCAAGCCTAGTTTGTGCTCCATACCTAAGGATCTCGCTGTAGTATGAGCCGCTACAACCAAACGGTCATTACTTCTTATCTATAAGACTGTTCATAAATATTGCCGTATACTTAAGCTACAATTTCTCGAGAAGGGCCGAATTAAATTTTCGTGATGAATTTGACATTTTCAATATTTTTTATCACTTATGACCATTATCATTCGGCCTATAAGTGACGGTTTGAAATCTAGACAGCAGACGTCGTGAAGTCAGAGAATTCGGTGGTATTTTCAAAGCTAAAGGTTACCGAAGACGGGACTGAGTTATACTAAGAATTTCGGATTCCATTTATCCCCTGGGAATCGGACGCAGCTTCGGAAACCTCGTTCCGCGGAATGTATGTGATCTGAGGGTAAATCTCTTCGGGGAAACTTCTCCGCCAATATCATCTCCATAGGCTTGATATTTTTTTCCTTTTCGTTCGCTTCCTTGGTGATTTGATATTTCTATTTGGTTTGTTGATATTCCCACATAAATATTTGTGTTGCTCAAAAGTAATCGCACGATCAAATTATGTTTCATTTGTTTTAAATAGTGTTGAAAATATTACACACAATTTAATCAGACTATAATGACATATCGTTTTTATTAGCTTCCTCTTACAATGTTCACAATTTTAGTTTGATGTTTTTCATTTGCGTGTATAAATTATTGAATTTTGGGAAAGTTTCGTTATTTAAACCTTATTATAGGTTCCACTGTGTCTGTTTAGTATTATTACGTCAAACAAGAACTGCGGTTATTGCGGAAGTTTCGGGAATGTTTTATACGAGCGCAGTACAACATTACACACAATACTCGTGGGCAGTGGCCATTTTTTTGCTTTCGTACACAGCTTGTACCGGAATAAATCAGTCCCAGTACCTCAAACCGCGGAATCTGCGCTGGAATCTTTTCATAATGCGTTAATTGCGATCCTTTTGAAACACTGTGTAACGCGTGCACGGTCCAGTTGTTAACTTCGAGTAAACACTGAAGTTTGTAAAAATAACTACTTCTTTTGAGAGTCAAGCTGCAACTAACACATCATTATCTGGCATTATGAAATACAGAACAAATTTTGATACTTGCGACAATATTTGGCTGACTTCCGGTGTGTTGTGCAATGAAAACGATTCGTAGGAACGAATATCTGTGACGGAAGTGTTGTGTAAACCGTAGTTATTTATTAAAAATTATCATTTGTGTCCACTCTTGCGTGCGCACTATAACTCGATACTGCGCAACACGGACATAAAGGATTGTCGTCCCTGTACAACTGCTGCACGGTGAAATTATGACGCGGCTCACATAGACCACGTGAACAATTTCGCCACTCGACCCAACATAATTGGTGTCTTCATAAATGAAGCGCTGTCGCTTTAATTAACTCTTTGCTTGTGCGCAATTCGGCTTGAGACCACAAGTATCTCCCCAGAAGTACTTCGTCACTACCTGTCTGAGAAACAGATTTCTTTAACAATCAGCTCATTGTAATTGAGTAATAAATCCGAGTGATGCTTGTAACTTTAGAGATACTCAACAAAATAACTGTGAAAAGTTAAATAGTTTCGTGAAAATTGTGACAAAGAATACATCGAATAACACACCCAGAAAGACCAACATAATTAAAACAGGTATGTTTAAGGCCGGCCGGATTGGCCGAGCGGTTCTAGGCGCTACAGTCTGGATCCGCCCGACCGCTACGACTGCAGGTTAGAATCCTGCCTCGGGCATGGATGTGTGTGATGTCCTTAGGTTAGTTAGGTTTAAGTAGTTCTAAGTTATAGAGGACTGATGACCTCAGAAGTTAAGTCCCATAGTGCTCAGAGCCATTTGAACGTATGTTTAATATTTACTCTTCTGTTACTTGCAGTAATATCTGCAAAACCATTTTTTAAGAACTAACGACTATTCCTCGCTGCTCTGCAGATGGTGTACCGTCAGACCATCAAACGTATAACACTACAAGTTATTACAACACTCCACGTCATTATGCTGTGGTCTCACATGATGCACTTGAAGATCCGCAGTCATTTTAAACATAGTTGTACAAAAGCTGAACGTCTAAATGAATAACACAATCACATAAAAAAGTAAAACCTTGTGATGATTTTGCGCTAAAGAAGTAGCGAGGGCTGGAACTAAAGTATCTCGTCAGGAAATCGCATTCCATCCGTCGTCTCGCACAGGCGATGCCACCCATCAGTACAAGAAATTTCGATTAGCAAACCGCTCCTCTGAAGCACCTTTGGAGGAAACACTTTTTAAGAAATGTTTTTAAGATTGAATAGTACTATATTCCTTGGGAGCAAGAAAGCTGATACGTAAGTCGTATGACATGATGAAAAATCCGACCTAGCCAGTCAAAAGTAACGAGATAGATTGCAGTCAGAACCAATGTTCCATTATAACCTGAAAATGGATTGAACGTAAATATACAGACTCTATGTCTTTCCTTTCTGGGGTGCCTAATTCTTTGAATCTTCTGCAATTAGCAACAAACGTAGTATCAGTCTACAATGGAATAGCAGAATGTACATCTATGAAGATCCGTGAACAGCGTCACACAGCAAAGACGATACTAAATACAATTATTTGCTTTGGTTGTAATCATTATTGGAGGCAAGCCGAGATGCATCTTTACTGCTGATCTTACACTTGCTGCAAACTGTATATGATCGCTTCTTTTGAAATGTATCAAAACAAATTTGGATGTGCATCGCAGTGTGGCATAGACAGCTGCGTGCAGGAACTGTGATGATTCGCTATCATTTGCTGTGATAGTCGGTGATAAACAGGGCAGCTCTCGATCGTATGCGAGAGTGAAATCTGGGATTGGAGTATGCACATACTTCTATGTACTTCAATCACAGATATAATTTCTTAGTTGTAGCGGCACCTGCTCCAGTAGGCCAATAATGTCCGTCGTAGTTATTGTTGAATTTCCGCACCAACATGGCGCATCGTCAACGGAATTCTTCCCATTCCAAACGCGTACGGACTAGTCGTAACTGCATTATCCAGTCACAGTTTCTCATGCGTGCACTGCTCTAGTATTATATGCGTCACTGTCAATGTTTCTTGCAATACGTAATAAAACTTGTTTTTGTTGTTGCTTTCTGACTTAAACTTCTCGTAACTGACAAGCAGCTTAATTCCTTCGACTCTACAAATCTCTGCGTGTACATGACGGATTTAAAAGACATTTGTCAAAATAAAGAGTTATATTCACTGAGCTTTTCAGATGTCCTTTAAAACTAAAAATATGTACTACAAGCAGACTGTTTGTTGCCTTATGGAATGATGAGGGGCACGGAAAATTAACGAAATGATTATAACGTTATTATTTCGGTATATTACTTTATATTTTTGTGCGAATACTTTTTAACCTCAAAAGTTCCTCGCGCTACTCTTTCATTCTCTATGTCAAACCATATGAAATGTATCACCTCACATAGACCAAAATTAAACTTCTGTGACACGATATGATGAATTTAATTAGATGAAAGGAAATATGACTTGGTTTTGAAACGTGCGGAGGAAGGAGGAAAAGAGGAAATTTAGGTCTATGTTCCCAACTACAAAAGGAAATTAAAATTAATTTGATGAAAGAAACTCAGACGTGGTTTTCTCAGTGGCTGAAGTGAAGGACTGCATCCGCGTTATAATCTAATGTGAAATCTTGGAACTCTATGCGACCACCGGAAAATTAACTATTTTAAACGTAATCTCAACCATACTGTCAAGAATTATTTTACAAACAAACTAGTCAGATCCACTGACATTAATCAAGCAAAAGCGACAAAGCTCACATTCTGACGAGGAGATAAATATCCTAAGACAGATTCTAACACAAACAGTTAAACTAATACAGGTATGAAGAAAGTACATGACTGTAAAATACGGAATAGAACACTCCAGTAGTTAATGAAAATGAGACATTTCAATACCAGTGGTTATAGGGCCACGATAGATTGTGCTGGGAAAAGTATTTTTGAATATCTCACAAAGAGAATGCGAGCAGATGTAATGAAAATTTTAAGAGGGAAATAACTGTAAAGACAATAAGAAAAACAGAAACTTTTGATCAAGAGACGAGAAATTCCCTCAGATTAGATGGTACATGTCACACAGTGACAGTCTGAAAGCTGCAAAGTTAAAACAAGCTTTAATTTATTGTTGTACAGTGAGTCGATGAATCAGAAACATAGATACTGAATAATAAAAATTATGTCACTTCAGAAGTAATTTCAAATGAAATGCGTAAAGCCATTCCAGGTATGAGGATAAAGAAATGCGGCATGATATGGAGATGATACAACAGAAATGATTGAAGGAAAATAATGCACTAGACACTTAAAGATTGTTTACACTATGACTGTGGAAAAGATAATTCTGGAAACCGATTCGTTGTTGGAAGTGTGATACTTAGAGAAAAAGAAGAACGACAAGAGCAAAAAAATATATAGACGTACCAGACTCCTCACTGTTAGTTTGTGAAAGCGTCACAGAAAACCGGTAATAATAGCTGTTGAGAAAAATGAAATATACTTCAACTATGTTACTGCACAAAAGAATACTGTATATACATTCACGCTAGAGCTTACATTAGATTTCCTCAGGGTACTGGAAACTTCAAAACCAAATCAGGCGTGAGGCAAGGAGTTTCTGTATAACTAAAGAACCATACAACTACTTAACAGTTTCTCGTACTGTGAAAATGACTAAGGAATATATTGTGCACTGGTTAAAATTATTTCAGTTATATTTTACGGGTGTTCATCGTATAGCATGGACGAGGGACTTCAACTGATCATACATGTGAGAGAAGTACCACTACAGTTGTATCTTGAGAATGTCTCTATTCCATCACAGTTCTAGTTTCGGCGGCACATTGCCACCATCCTCATTCCCACAACTGCTAAAAGAATATCTTCTTTCCTTGGCGTATTTACTGTGTACAGCAGACAACACGTTCTTCCGTGTAGACGCCTGATGCGGTACTGGAGACAACACGTTAGTATAGACTCCTGATGAAAGCTGGCCCACGTGTGCCAGTAAAACGGATCCCGCAGTAAATGCGACAAGGAAATGAAATACTCCTATGTCAGTGTGGGGCCTGTGGGTGGCGGTAATGAGTTGCCGAAAGTAGTCGTGCGATTGAATAGACATTCTCAAGATACAGCTTTTGGTGGTACTTTTCTCACATATTACAGTTACCTCCGCATGCTGTTCACCTTTAGTGCAAACATACTTCCGCGACATTTACGGGATCTTAACTCAGGAAATAGACCTGAAAATCTAGGCCCCAGTATGGGAATATCCATTGGTGTCATGTTTGTGATGCTGAGATAGAGACACTGCACGGACGTGATCACTCCTGTAACTACAAGTGGAGGATGAATCAACTTTGATGTTCAAATAAGAGAGTTCGAGATACTTTCTAATTTGAATAACTTTACAAAATGTTCGAGACGAGAACTCGGGATCTTTGTCTTTCGCGAGCAAGTGCTCTAGAGTCTGGGTTCGGCACACAGTTGTAACCTGCCAGAAAGTTTTTTTTTAATATCTTTATCTAAGGAAAAGGTCTATGAGAGCACAATAGAAAACATGATCACTCTCTGTCTCTGTTGTCATTTCCCTTGAGATGTATCGCTCCCTGTGTTACTGTCAATAATAATAAGATAATATATGAAGATGTATAGCCGTGTGTCAGTGCATATGGTGTGATCAAATGTCTACGTGTGATAGGTCACGTCTTAGGTACAACTTTTGGTAAAGACAGAATATTCGCTAAGGCTTCGCAACAAAGTTACGGATGCTTCAGTATTCACGACCTGTGGAATGACAAGGTATCGCAGAACTAGCAACGTCCACTATCCATGTGTGCCTCATAGTCGCTACAACAGTAAACTGACAAAAACTTTAAGAACTGTATTGAGGTGCCGTTCGCAGAACGATGTCTCATGCAAAAGTAGGTAACTGAAGACGGCACCACAAGAACCTTAGTAGGTGACAAATGCAGCAACGAATCGATGACGTTGGCGTAGAGACGCCACCAAGTGTTTCGTTACGCCGCAGAGCACAGTGCACTGCGCGCGCACTCTATTGCTCTATGTAATCAGCCAGCAATTGTAAGCACCGATTATGACGACAGCATCGTCGTAGCACAGAACCGGCTGCGTGTGACAATAGATTATAATGAACTTATTACCAGTTACTGACTATTTTTGTTCAAAAAATGGTTCAAATGGCTTTAAGTACTATGGGACTAAACATCTGAGGCCATCAATCACCTAGACTTAGAAATACTTAAACCTAACTAACCTAAGAACATCACACACATCCATGCCCGAGGAAGGATTCGAACCTGCGACCGTATCGGCCTCATGGTTCCGGACTGAAACGCGTAGAGCCGCTCGGCCATCGCGGCCAGCACTATTTTTGTATGAAGTGAAAATATCATTCTGAAAATAAAGTGCTAAATGTTATAGGTACCAGAGACAACATCAATTTCATGTCACGTGTGTGAATGCCACATGTTTGTAAAATGAAGTATGTACCATTTTCATGTTTTAATAAATTATTAATAATTTCTGTGAGTGTGCAGACTTTCTACTGCACGACACAAGTATCTGCAACGGGACAAACGTATTTTAGAAGCGAATCATGAACTTTAAATTTATTTTTCCCAACAGACTGGGTAGAATTTTACATTAGTATTCTCGAATTCGGATGTACAACCTCGGGTTCAAGTTTACTTATTTCCTAGTTTTGATCTACCAAATAAACTAACCATGACTCCAATACTGATCTGTTTACATGCCTGCAATAAATACAGTTTTTAAACGTTGAACATGACAGTTTTTGGTCACACATTCATGAAGAGTGTGGTGTCACCGCCAGACACCACACTTGCTAGGTGGTAGCATTTAAATCGGCCGCGGTTTGGTAGTATACGTCGGACCCGCGTGTCGCCACTGTCAGTAATTGCAGACCGAGCGCCACCACACGGCAGGTCTAGAGAGACGTACTAGCACTCGTCCCCAGTAGTACAGCCGACTTTGCAAGGAAAGGTTCACTGACAAATACGCTCTCATTTGCCGAGACGATAGTTAGCATAGCCTTCAGCTACATTTGCTACGACCTAGCAAGGGGCTGTATTCAATTGATATTGAGATTCTATTAATGTATCATCAAGAGCGATGTTCTACAAATGTAGATTAAAGTTAAGTATTCCAGAAGCTACGTACTTTTCTTTATAGCATTCATTACGTATCATGTTTCAGACCTCACGCCAGCCTGCATGAGTTTATGCACGTGCCTTTCGGTTTCCTCTCCTTGTGTCTAGGCTGTCTTGTCTAGACACAACATATTTGGCGACGAGTCTCAAAAGAGGATTTAGCATTCGTATTCCTCTAATTTACTTGTGTCATGGCTTCGCCACAATCTCCAGATGTACTGTCCGAATTTTATCGCTTGCAGAATCAGCAGACGCAGGCGTTATTGGATGCCCTTGGACAGCTCGTCCAGGGTCAACGTGCAATGCAAAACGATGCGGCAGCCGCCGCTCCACCGCTACCGCAGCTACAACATGCAGTTGCACCACCTTTTCGTCAGTTCGATGCGGCAATGGAAAGCTGGACGGAGCGGTCACGCCAATTTGGATTCCATCTCGCCGCCTACAGAATTCAAGGTAACGAGCAGCAGGCTCACTTATTGTCCTGTGTCGGCGTCCAGACGTACCGTGTGATAGTGAAATTGTTTCCCCGCCGCGACGTAGCAACTCTGTCCTACGAAGAAATTTTGTCTGCATTGGATGCATATTTCAAGGAATCAGTCATGTAGTTGCAAAAAGCTATACGTTCTTTCGTACAAAATGTACGGCCGGTCAAACTAATCGGGAGTGGGTTGCAACTTTGCAACGCCTTACTAGGGATTGTGCTTTTGAATGTGAATGTGGACTCCCTTATTCAGATACTATGGTGTGTGATGCAATTGCACAGAACGTTTCTGATGTTCGTATAAGAGAACAGATTTTGAAACTAGTCAATCCCTCCCTTCAACAAGTGATGGACATATTGGATAGGCAAGACACACTTGACTTTGCTCAGGAATCGTTTGAAACTTCGCCAGCTGTGTGTCACGTTAACCGGCCCGCCGGGCGAGCTGCACGGAACAGTAAACAGCCCTCGCGCTAGTCCGCGCAGCTGCCGCCAAGCTCTCTACCACGTGTCCCGCGGCAGCAAGCAAATACAGTGCTAAAATCATGTCCGCGGTGTGCAACCAGACATTCGCTTGAGAATTGCCCGTCACGCCAGGCTATTTGCTTTTTCTGTAATAAAAAAGGACATGTTCAGAGTCTTTGCCAGAAAAAGCTCAGAACGGACACTAAAAACCATTCCCGGCCCTTTGCTTCGCGCCGGAATCGAACCAAGAATACTCAGGCTCGTGAACCTTCGCCCATGGACATTCATGTAGTTAATTCCACTCCGCCCAGTGCCATTCTCTCTAAAAGTGACTGTGTGCGTCCCACAAAAAGTGTGCGTCGACGTCGCCGGAAATCACGTCAATTAGCAAGTGATTCTGTACCAGTGTCTGTTCAAATTGCACGAGACAGTCGCTCTTGTCGTCAACAGGACAATAAACTTGTTGTAGACTTGGGCATTAATGGCAACGTAATACCATTCCAGCTCGATACCGCAGCTGCAGTTTCATTGATCCATAAAGACACGTACAAACAACTGGGCACACCTCCGTTGCGTGCCGCAAATGTTAAGCTCACTACATATTCAGGTCACAAGATCCCTGTGTTAGGACAGTGCACCCTTTTTGCGACATACAATGGACAAACAAAACTTGTGTCATTTTACGTCCTTCGTTCTTCTTCTGCTGTGAACTTGTTTGGTTTTGATTTATTTCAGTTGTTTAAGTTGTCTATAGTAAATCAGGTCCTCTCAGTGAACCAGACTGTGCCTTCAGCCAGTGTTTCACGTCTATGTGAAGAATTTGCAGACATTTTTGCACTGGGGCTTGGTTGCGCTAAGAACTATGAAGCACATTAGGAACTGAAAGTAAACGCGCAACCGAAATTTTTCAGAGCGCGCACTGTTCCCCACGCATTGCGTGATGAGGTCGCAAGAACATTACACGATTTGGAATCACAAGGTGTGATTGAACGTGTGCAAGCTTCTCTCTGGGCATCACCCTTAGTAATTTTGCCAAAACCTTCCGGAAAATTGAGACTTTGTGTGGACTTCAAAGCTACAGTGAATCCACAACTAGTGATTGCAACTTTTCCTTTACCCCGCCCGGAAGATCTTTTTGACAAACTGTGCCCGGGTAAATATTTTTCTAAGTTGGACCTAGCAGATGCGTACTTGCAAATACCAGTGGACGAAGAATCCCAGCGCGTCTTGGTGGTTAACACGCATCTTGGTTTGTATCGATTCAAAAGACTGCCATTCGGGTGTGCATCCGCCCCTGCATTGTTTCAGCAATATCTGCAAACTGTTTGTGCCTCGGTCCATACTGCCGCTAACTATCTGGACGATATTGTGATCTCCGGAAAGACGGAAGAAGAACATTTAGCCAATCTCAGAACATTATTTCAGGTCTTGCGACAAAATGGTCTTCGCTTGCGAAAGGACAAATGTTTGTTTTTGCTCGTGATTTACCATATCTGGGACATGTAATCAATGCACAAGGCATACATCCCAGTCCCGAGCACCTCCGTGCCATACAGGACTTGCCTTCGCCGCAGAATCTGAAGCAGCTACAGAGTGTGCTGGGAAAAATTAACTATTATCATCGCTATGTTCCCCTTGCCTCTTCCATTTCAGCTCCGCTTCATCGCTTACGCCGTAAAGGTGTTCCGTTCGTCTGGACGACGGAATGCGAACGCGCCTTTCGCCAGTTGAAATCGGCGTTTCTTTCAAATACTTGCCTTACGCCATTCGATCCCCAGAAAACCCTTTTGTTGATGGTAGATGCATCGGATTTCGGGATCGGTGCTGTGCTTGCGCACAAAGATGGATCGCATGATCGCCCTATTGCCTTTGCGTCCAAATTGCTCTCGTCTGCGCAAAGAAATTATTCACAGATAGAGAAAGAAGCTTTGTCTCTCGTATTTGGTGTTACTAAGTTTCAGGATTTCTTGTATTGTCGTCACTTTACCACCATCACAGACCACCAACCTTTGACGTCGCTTTTTCATCCGAACAAGCCTGTACCTCCACGTACAGCGCAGAAATTCATTCGCTGGTCTATTTTCCTCTCGCAGTACCGCTACGATATCTTGTATCGGTCCACTGCTAGGCACGGAAACGCCGATGCGTTGTCCCGTTTGCCTGTTGCTGAAGATAGAGCATTCGATTCTTCCGAACTTGCTTGCATGTTCATTGATGCGGAAACCGATGACGTGGTCGAATCGTTTCCGATTGATTTTCGTCGTGTAGCTACAGCCACAGCTGCTGACCCTGTCCTTGCTACCGTTTTGCGTTTTGTTGCTACGCAATGGCCCTTGTCGAAATCACGGATCGAGGATCCGTTGGTTCGCCGATTTTTTACTCACAAGGAGAGACTTTTTGTACGACGTGGTGTTTTGCTGTTGCGTTCTGATAATGATCAGTCCCGGGTCGTGGTCCCACGTTCATTACAGTCCTCTGTCTCACGGCTTCTCCACCAAGGACATTGGGGTATAGTGCGAACGAAACAACTTGCTCGTCAGCACTGTACTTGGTTCGGAATCGATGCTGCGATTACGAATATGTGCTCTTCTTACATGGCGTGTGCCGAACAACAATCCACACCACCGCGGAAATTCTTTGCATGGCCGAAAGCCACTTCCCCTTGGCAACGCTTGCACATAGATTTTGCTGGTCCATTTTGGAATGCTCGATGGTTGGTTGAGGTCGATTCTTTCAGTAATTTTCCTTTTGTTGTCAGGATGTCTTCCACGACGTCATCTGCCACCATCCAAGCGTTATCCGCTATCGTTTGGATAGAAGGTCTTCCAGAGACTATTGTTTCCGACAATGGCCCACAATTCATGTCCGCAGAATTTCAGTCATTCTGCAAGGCCAATGGTATTCAACATCTGACACCCGCGCCGTTTTCGCCTCAGTCCAACGGTGCCACTGAACGATTGGTCCGGACTTTCAAGTCGCAGATGTTGAAGTTGAAAGGGTCGCATTCTCGGGAGGACGCGTTATTGCTCTTCTTGTCTTCGTATCGCTCTCGGCCCCGAGATGGTCGCTCTCCGGCTGAGTTTCTCCGCGGTCGTCCTCATCGCACCTTGTTGTCTTTGGTGCATCCACCGCAACAGGTTCTTGTGCAGCGGCAGCCACCTGCTTTTGCTCCAGGCGACGTTGTATACTATCGCAACTATCGAGGTTCACGGCGTTGGCTCGCAGGGCGCATTCTTCGCTGCCTCGGTCACGCTATGTATCTGGTTTTGGGGGCCTCTGGTGAGGTGCGTCGGCATCTCAATCAGCTGCGCCTCTGTCGTCGCACGGGTTCTGCCGCTCCCCGTCTGCTTTTCAGCGACGGTGCCGTCCGGTCAGCGCCCTGGGGACCCATCTACTGGCTCGCCTCATCCCCAGGTGTTACCGACGCTGCCATCCATTTTGCCACATGGCGACGCGCCGCCGCTGCCGCCACCGCCTGTTCTCCCGCCGGCGACGCCCGCAGTGGACGCTTCGCTGCAGCCGCCAAGCGCCTCCCTGGGTCACGCGCTGCCGATCGCTTCCCGTGACCAGCTGTCCTCCGACATGGAACTCTTGCCCGCTCCGGACCAGATGTCGTCTTCGCCCGTCGGGTGCCCCGTTCTGATGGAGGTCGACCCTTCGGCCCCTCCTATCTCTTTACGGGCGCATACACCGCATGTTGGCGTGTACCCTGGACTAGGTTTTCAGGCGTTTCCTAGCTCCCCTCGGACCGAATGGCCGGGTGCGGGTGGCACAGCCTCGCCTGTTGTTAGGCTCCCCACCTCGTCGCATACGTCAACATGGGGTCCTCCCCACGGCGGGCGGAAGCCTTATAATACCACCGTACGCCGATTTGCGGGGGAGGAATGTGGTATCACCGCCAGACACCACACTTGCTAGGTGGTAGCATTTAAACCGGCCGCGGTCCGGTAGTATACGTCGGACCCGCGTGTCGCCACTGTCAGTGATAGCAGACAGAGCGCCACCACACGGCAGGTCTAGAGAGACGTCCTGGCACTCGCCCAGTTGTACAGCCGACGTTCATAGCAATGGTTCACTTACAAATACGCTCTCATTTGCCGAGACGATAGTTAGCATAGCCTTCAGCTACATTTGCTACGACCTAGCAAGGCGCCGTATTCAATTGATATTGAGATTCTATTAATGTATCATCAAGAGCGATGTTCTACAAATGTGGATTAAAGTTAAGTATTCCAGAAGCTACGTACTTTTCTTTATACCATTCATTACGTATCCTGTTTCAGACCTCACGCCAGCCTGCGTGAGTTTAAGCGCGTGCCTTTCGGCTTCCTCTCCTTGTGTCTAGGCTGTCTTGTCTAGACACAACAAAGAGTAATGATCAGCAACAAATATGTGTCTCCTGTCATAGCACAGCATAAAGTATCAGTGTCGATATATTAAACATATCCATGCTACATTCAGAAAGCGCAGCAGGTTCTAATACTTTAAACGAACTATGTGATAGTCTTTCACAAAACATTGTAACCTCCCCACAAAAATATTGATAACAAAAATGAATTTTAAATATCGTAACCTCTGAACAAAATTTGTTCCCTTTTATTATCTCCGTGCAGAAATGCATTCACATTTCATGTACTCACAAAATTCAATTCCTAAAACTCGAAATAATAAAACATTCAGTAACCTGGTAAATTTTGATGACGACAGCACCTCTGCGCCACGGTCCTGTATTCTGGATAAAAAAGGCAAAAATTCTTACCTCAATAAAAAACGGCGAATATATCTGCTCTTACCTAAAAAATTTTCGGCACAGCTTCGTGCAGTGCTGGCCTATGCTTTGTGATTCGTGAAAGGAATAATTATCCATTGGATATATTCTTTAAATTGAAATGAATGCTTTAAAAAAATTACTTTACATTATAAAAATTATTATTGGGGCATTTTTAAAAGAAATTGGATGACAGTTAACATACATTATTATATATGCGCAAGGCTGCTTCGTTACCTTCTACAATAATACTCATCTTCCAGAGTCCCGACCAGAGCAGACTGCACACAAGCGCAGACACGCGAAGACTACCGCCGACTACTGCCGACTCACGCAGACTACTGTCGACTAGCGACAAGCAACAACTAACTACATACTGCTCTCTGGTCAGAGACTCTCCTAAGTCTTGCCTGTTGCAGGCAGCGCATACATCGCAAACCTCTTACATAAACCTCCACTGGGTGGGCAAAAATTTGGCAGCGATGGTGTGTCAATTGGACTTGCTATTAGCAACAAATTTTTCCTAATTAATTAAGTTTACAATCACAGAATATATACATATATATGAGTGCATATCATGAAATAAAATATAGTGCACATGCACTAAGTACAGAACATATCAAGCAAAGACAAAATGTGTACACAATGAGTACAAAACATATTAACAAATGGCAAAAGTGCACACGCACTGTAGTACAGAACATATCAGCAAATCACTAAATGTATACGCAATGTATACAAATCATATTAACAAATGACAAAAAGTGCACACGCACTATAGTACAGAACATATCAGGAAATCACAAGATCTATACGGAATGAGTACAAATCATATTGACAAATGACAAAAAGTGCACACGCACTGTAGTACAGAACATATCAGGAAATCACAAAATGTATACGGAATGAGTACAAATCATATTAACCAATGGCATAAAGTGCACACGCACTGTAGTTTTTTTTATTTACTATTTTACAAGAACTAGGATATGAAAGGGAAGGATTGCATCATGCTTGTAGCACATTAGGTTGCACGCAGCTGCACTGAAAGTCCATATCTTTCTACAGAAGTACAACACCAAGTGAGACAATCTGAAGTTCTTTTCCCTGAAGTATTAATCAGTGTAGCCAAGACGCTGAAATGTCGTATTAATATTCCATGTTATGATTTTCATAGTACATTAGGTACACCAAACAGTGGGACAGTAATAACATCTCCATCGCTCAAGGTGGTGGACAGCATGTCGTGTCAACACCACGTTCTTGTAAGGTACGCCAACGTAGAATTAGTGCAAAAACCAAATACAGTGCTCCATGAGCATGAGGTTAGACAGGAAAAACGGATATTGTAGTAATTTCTGGTAATTAGGTCAGAAGGTGAAGAACATTAAGTCTTATGCCAGTCTTCATTGATAATTACACTAGTCTAACAACTAATTTGAGGAATTCGTGGCACTCATCGCATAGTTACTGAACATTTCTGTACCATGTATGAAATATTACAGAATAATGTTCATAAGTCAACTGTTTACAGAGAACATTGGCACTCATTGACCAGTTACGAACCATCAGAAGTCATCATTCAAAACAGGAGCTAATGGGTGTAGCATCAAGCTACTGGTATTCATCTATATAGCATAAAAGTGACGTAATACAAACTTAAAATATAAGAAACAGTGGCATTCGGTGGCCAGCAAGTATTGAATATTACAAAACATTTTTCATCATTCAAGTAACATATGACATATTTAAAAATAATTATTGGCACTCATTGGCCAGTTACAAATCATCAGAAGTCATCAGTCAAAACAGGAGTTAAAGAATGTGGAGCATGCATGCATTATTACAAAATATCATTCACTATTACTCAGAACTCATCATTCAAGCGACATAAGGCATAATTAAAATGTAACACTCTGTAACTATTACTCAAAGTCTGTGATTAGAAAACATCATTCAGTATTACTCATAACTCTTGTAAATTGGTAGCATTATTTGGGACTGGTAATACATTTTTTGGTGCTAGCAATGCATTGCGTTGGGATCGATAATTAATTGCTGGGGCATAATAATATTTGCATTTGACTTATTGCTGCAAATGAAGATGGGTAACGTTATTCGTCATGAGTCAGCTGTAGCAAGGTTATGAAACAAATAGAGTATATGTGATCACATTCATGAATGACACAGGTTTAATGACCAACTGCCTATAGCACATTAATTTCATGAATAATTTCTCCTGCAAAAAATACAAATATGGATTATTAAGCTGAAAGAAGAAACGCATATTATGCTGAAAAGTAGTGAACTTCGAATTAACAGGTAATGAAATGTGTATAAAATTTAAATGGTATCTAGCTGTCCTTTCCAAAACCTTCAGTCATCATACCATGCGACATAAGACATACTGTCAAGACGAACTGCAACAAATACTTAAATAACTACATAGCATAAATACACAAACTTCAACATTATCCTCATCTGTAAAGAAAAACTTCATTATCATCACTGTCATCACCTGCAAAGAAAAACTTCATTATCCATATCACTATAATTCCATTATTATCATCACCTGTAAAGAAAAACTTCATTATCCATGTTAGCATATTCTTCATCATTATTCATCACCATTCTTTATCATCTGCTAAAAAGTCACTTCACTATACAACTATTCATAGTATAGAGTTCCTTATTTCTAGCATATTTCATCACTAAAACTAAGACGTGTAGTTCTGTCTGACAGTCTGCATCAATCGCCTCGTATTCTGAAAGAAAAATTAGTTAAGACTGCTATCATACGATGTGTATAGTATATTCTTGTTAATGCTTGTTAATTCTGATCCATTTACTCTTCTTGACGAGGTATTGCATCTTCTTTCGTTCATTCCGAAGGTGAAATTCCCATTTCTGTTTAATTTACTTCTTTTACACGTTATTTCTTTCTGAAAATGATGAACAATGATTAATGTCTTGCATTTAAATCATATACCCATTAAATAAAAGCTGGTTTCTAGTGATATAATTGAGCATACAGCATAGCATGACAGAAAACGTAATATGTGAAGAAATGTAGACAGTGTTCAGATGCAAAAATGGACACAGAGTATCACAATGTAGCAGCAAATATATATATATATATATATATATATATATATATATATATATATATATATATATGTAAAAATAGTCACGATGTTGAGATATCATAAGGCAAAATGTCAAAGTCAACTGGTGTTTGTTATATCTTAAATATTTCATAGTGCATACAAACAAAACAGTAAAACAATCATACATACATGAAAAATGGAAAATGTGCACTGTCTGATGTGTAACAACAAGAAAAGCGACCTGCTAACCTTACCTTGCCGGGCACTTGCCAAGAAAAAATATGATAATCATCAGTAAGTAGTCACATAAATATAATTGCATAAGTGGTCATAAAATGTGTACATTTATCTGGAAAAATGTGCACGGTCTGATGTGTAACGACAAGAAAAGCGACCTGCTAACCTTACCTTGCTGGGCACTTGCCAAGAAAAAATACGATAATCATAAGTAAGTGTTCATGTGAATATAAATGCATAAGTGGTCATAAAAAAATCAGGAAATGGCATTACAGTGTGATAAATCATAAAGTATGTTCATTCAATAAAGGGTGTGATGTTGGAGATATGGTGATTGCCTTTGGTTTTTCTGGTTCTCAGAGTTTCGACGTGTACAACATTGGGGTGAGGAACGCTGCGAATTCGATATGGACCTGCATATAGAAGCTCAAATTTACTACATCTACTTTTTCCTCTATTAGATAAATAATGTGTGCGTATTAATATCTTCTGTCCAATGTGAAAGTCACGGCGTGTACAAACCTGTTTTTGCTGTCTTCTCCGGCGCTCGGCGGCACGTTTGATGTTGTTCAGCGCAATGTCAGTTATTACATGGTGTCGTAGTCGACGAGATGTAGGAAAGATTACTAATTCTTTAATTTTGTTAGGTGGTTCAACATTTTTCAGTATAACAGACGGAGATAGCATAGTAGATTCATTTGGTATGGAATTAATTACATCCTGGAATGAGAGTATGTGTGTGTCCCAATCAATATGTTTTTATGGCAGTATATTCTACACAGTTTACCAATTTCTTTCATTAATCGTTCACAAGGGTTCGAAGAAGCACGGTACCTGGATATTTAGATCGGAGAAATGTTTCTAGTTCGTAACATACGTGTCCATATAGCAGATCGAGACTGTGGTCCATTGTCGGAAATTACTTTCAACACAATGCCCTACATGAAATAGAAAATGTTTTACAAATGTTTTCGAAACAGTTTTAGCAGTAGGTTTGCGTAACGGAGTGAAGGTAACAAATTTTGAAGTGAGTTCAACAGCGTCAAAGATGTAGCAAAAACCTCTATTAGTTCTGGGAATCGGACCAAAAATGTCTACAGTGGCCATGTGTCTCAATTTAACAGCTACAATGGGATGTAATGGAGGAATATGTGAAGTCGTATCTGACTTATCTTTCTGGCAGATGTTACATGACGCTAAAACTCGTCGAATACGTTTCTCCATGTTGGTAAAATAACAGTTCCGTCTCAGTATAAGAAAACATTTTCTGGCTCCGTAATGTGCGTAACTTAAATGAGTATACCAGATTAATTTGTTAACAAGCTCGTCAGGATTGCATAACAACCAATTGTTGCTGTCAGGGTGAGAGCGGCGAAACAGAATGTTATTGCGTACAGTGTAATGGTTTCTAATGGTAACATTATTCCTATCTTGCCAAAGGTGTTTAATTTCTTTCCACACGTTGTCTTTATTCTGCTCTTGTGCTATGTCTTGTAATGACGACGAAGTGAAATTCTCAAATGCAACTTGTTGAATGTACATGACGCTGAAATATGCTTTGTAGAAGTTTGTTGCGATGTCTTGCTGATTGTTGCTGAGAGAACGGGATAGTGCGTCTGCTACAATATTATGTGTACCGGGAATGTGAACAATTGTAAAATTAAATTCCTGTAAATAAAGTTTCCATCTACTTAATCTGTCGTGTGTAAATTTAGCGGAAAGTAAAAACTGTATAGCTCTATGATCTGTGTAAACGGTCGTATGTCTTCCATAAAGAAAATACCGAAATCTCGTAAATGCCCAAACAACACAGAATGTTTCTAGTTCTGTAACAGAATAATTGCGTTCAGCAGGTGACAGAATGCGACTCGCAAAGGCTATGTTTTCAATTACTGTACAACCATCTTCTTCAATTTCCTGAAAAATATGTACGCCTAAAGCGGTGTTAGAACTGTCGGTGGCAATGGAAAAATTTCTAGTAAGATCTTTCTGGATGTGATAAAAGTGGTGCATTCAACAAAGCTTCCTTCAGGTTCACAAATTCAGAATGTGCTTGCTTATCCCTGGACCAAATAGTGTTTTTATCTGTCAATTGACATAATCTAGGGGTGTCTAAAGCAGAGTAATGAATAAATTTACGAAAAAAGTTAATTAAAGCCAAAAAGCTGCGTGGTTGTTTCTTCGTCGTAGGAACAGTAATGTCACGTAAAGCTTGAAGTTTTTTCCGGGTCAGGCGCAATGCCTTCTGCTGAAATTACATGTCCAAGAAATTTTATAGAAGTTTTGCCAAAGTGCGATTTACTGAGATTAACTGTGAGTACTTGTGCACGAAAAGTTCGTAACAGTTGTTCAAGAATCAGATTGTGTTCAGACCAATTAGCTTCTGCAATAAGAATGTCGTCTACGTACGTTGTGATTCTGTCTTTAAGTTCTGTCGGAAGTATTGTGTTCAAACCGCGAATAAATGCTGCTGAAGAAATAGTTAAACCGAACGGTAATTTACAAAATTGATAACAGTCACCAAAACAGAGAAAAGCCGTGTACTTTCTGCAGTCCGGATGGAGTTGAATTTGCCCAAATCCCGATTTCAAATCTAAGGTGGAATAAATAGCAGTACCATGAAATTTCTGAAGAAGTTCTTCTAGTGTCTGTGGGCGATCTGTTTCATTAGTAATAATGTCGTTGATGTGACGCGAATCAAGTACGAGGCGAAGTGAACCATCCTTTTTCTTAACAATATGGAGCGGATTTATGTACGGACTAACTGCCGGTTCAATAATTCCTTGGTCAAGCATAGCTTGCAATTCTTTCTTAACTTATTCTCTGTAAACATACGGAATGGGATAATGTTTGGCTTTAAATGTGTCGTGCTGTTTAACTTCAAATTCATACATAAAACCGGACATAGTACCAGGAACGTTGTCAAAAACTGGAGCTTGCTGTAAAAGAATTTTGCGTAGTTGCGTGCGTTCGTCGTCTGTATTTGCACTGCTCTGTTTAACTTTATCATAAATCATCTGTATAACGTCATAGTCGGCTTCATCTGGAGTATTATAGTTGTGTACGTACGTATCTGTTAACAATGTGGAATGGCAGTCTATGTTACGTAATGCGGAAATGACCTCTGTACGATCAATTGTTTGTTCTTCTGCAGATAAAGAGTGCTGAAATTCTAAAGCCAGTTGTATATTTTCATCCTTCAACATTAAATAGGAGTTTTGAAAGTCAATAATTGCGTCGTGTTGTACCAGAAAATTCGTACCTAAAATAGCGTCTGTCGTCAATAAGGGAACAATCCAAAAATTGGAGTGAAATGTATGACCTGCAATACAAAATGATAAATGTGTCTGTAATTTTACATCTACTCCTTTACTAGATACTGCTCCTTTTACTTTAGTTTTGCCTAATGGTAACGTAGGATAGCTATTCTCTTTGTTACATTCGTTGAAAGTTCCCTCATTTATAACTGACATAGGAGATCCAGAATCAATTACTGCTGAAAATTTGGATTGTCCAATTTTTACTTCGATGACAGGGTGTGAAATGGTTTTTTGAACAACTGGTCTTTCCTGCAAAAGAGTGTCTCTGATGTCGTCAAAAGTAATAACATTTTCATGAACAAGATTCTGCGTGTCAAAAGTAATGCTTGCGTTACTGGAAGATGCAACCTGTACTGTATCTAGACAAATTCTATCTGATGTGCTATTAGTTTCGGGAGGATGCTGTGGCATTTCCACTATTTGAACTGTTCTGTTATTTCTTCCTGACGTATTACGTTCGGGATGATATCTACTGTCTGTTTCATTTATGATAATATGTTGTTGCGGATGATTTTGCTGCTGAGAAGACCGACTGTTATTAAATGTACGCTGAAAATTGTGCTCATTACTTTTACGTCTGTCATGATAGTCATTTCTATACGGTGCATTGCGATAGGAATTGAAATAGTGTGTTTTCTGTACGTAGTTATTTCCTTGTAGCTGTGCACGACTATTTGTTGGAGGTGACGCCATGTGTGTAGGCGGCGAAACATTAAAGCTTGGTTGACCTTGTCCATTACATTGTTGGTTAGGTATGCTAACCGGTTGGCTTTCATGCTGTTGTCGTCAAACACCTCTATTGTTACAAAAATGCGTTCGCTGTTGCTGATAATTTTACACATACTGATGATTAAATTTTTGTTTGTTATTAAAATTATGCTGGTAGTTCTTGCCATTTCGGGAGTGTCTAATAAAAACTGTCACTTTCGGTATAACTTGTCGTATGAAGTTTTCTTTACTCTTTCATAATTATAGATAGATCGACAGTTGAAGAGCTGTTTTAATAGATGTAAAGGATAGTAGAAGAGAAGGCAGCATTGCAGAGAACTAAAGATGAAATAGCACTACTACGGATCGGGGCCCTGTGCACGCTACGGCACATATTCATCGAAGCGAAATGAATCCCCTGAGGTCTATTACGCGCTGCAAATAAATTTTAGTTTTTGCGTTACAGGCAATGCCGGTGAAAATTAAAAAAAAAAAAAGTTGTATCCAAGCCAATGCTAGTTTCTGCATTACAGGTAATGGCGGTGAATGTTCAAAAATAAATTGTCGTATCCAGTTCAAAGCGTGTACCTGTGCTCTGTCATTTTTAAATACCTTAGATTTTTTTACAGATAAAAATTGCTTATAATCAACGTTATCGTCTCTGAATGTGTGAACAGGTTCAGGATTGCATAAGAATCTGTTTGTCTGTGTCTTTTCGGATTCTAAGTCGCGTGGTCTCTGTAAATTACTTAAGTTACACTGGCTGTGTGAGTGTGACAAATGTTCGGAACGTGGCGTATGCTGTGACGTGTTAGTGACTGAAACATTTTTCATTTCTGTCACTTCTTGCTGTAAAGTTGACAATTTTCTACGTAACGTATTATTGGACGAATCTATCTCACTGATTGTCTGTTCTAAATTTTGGATTTCAGGTGTTTGATTAAGCGAAATCGGTGAAGTAACGACTGATTTGCTGTCATTATTACTTTCAATAACGTCAATACGACTGGCCATATCATCATATTTTTCAGTCAGTATTTTTACCTGATCATCGTATTTAGTGTCACAAGCATTAATCTGTTTTTGTATTTTACGTGTGGTTTCGTTCAATTTTTTAAAGTCTGCTTTGATGACATCGGGATCCTGTATTAATTCTAATTGTTCAAGTCTGTCGGTCACTGTCTGAAAGTCTACTGTGTGTGTATCTGTTTTTGATTTAAGATCGGAGATTTCATCATGCAATTCGGTGTTCAACAGTTTGATAGTATTAATTTCGTCTGATACTGTAGCAATATTGTTGTCTATGTATGTTTTTGCTTTCGTAAACAATTTACGTTTATCTTCCTGTCTCTCTGCAGAAATTGTTTACATGACTTGTCGCTTTACTTTATTCTGTTCCTGTATAAATTTACGGTAACGCGTTTAACTGTTTTGTAGGTGGTGATTAAAACGTTCGTCAATTTGTCTGTTCTGTTGGTCGAATTTCGCGTCTACTTTTGCATCCAGTGTGCGCGAAAGTACTGCTGACATTAATTTAAACTCGTCGCGTAACTGTGTTGCATTTTCAGAGCAGTGTTTAGCGACTGCACTAATTTCGTCTCTAAGTGATTCAGTTGTAGCTTTTTGCGTATTCCTTAATTCTTGAGCAACAGATCTAATTTCTTCTCTTCTTTTCCTAGCACAAGCCTTAATTTCCTCACGTAATTGTTCTTTAGTATCATGACATTGCGCGGCAACGGCTGTAATCTGTTCACTAAGCTGTTTATTCTGTTCACTAAGTTGTTTGAAATTTTCATTAACGTTGTCTTGTTTTTCATTAAGTTGTTTGAGATTTTCATTAAGTTGTTTGTGATTGTTGTCTTGTCTTTCACTCCGTTGTTTGGAATTTTCATTAAGTAGTTGTTTAACATTTTCACCAAATTGTACCAATAATGCCATAACTTGATCCATGCCAATATTAGCCGCTGTATTCTCTGTACTGTGTGATGGTGTATGTGCACTTGTCACGCTTTGTGTAACCATTTGGTTATTCTGTGATTCTTGAAAATGTTTGCCAATCGGATGTGCACTGTTAGCCACTACCTCGGAATCAAATAAATCTGTCATATTTTGAGTACACTGTTCATTTTCGTTACAAAAATTCATCTGTTCACAATTCAAATTTTACAAACCGGGTGTGTCAAACTGGGCAGCGTTCATTGTAACAGAACGTCCCGCGTCATCAAGTCTCGTTAAATTAACAGAGGACACAATTGAATTTGTTTGCTCATCATTAGCATTTAAATCATTACTAGTGATCAGTACGCACTGATTGTCTGTAAATGGAGGACTATCATTAAGACACTGAGTGTCGCAAGTATTATCGGTCAAATTATTAGAGTCGGCTATTTCACTCATTACACATCGCGATGTACTGTTAACAGTTTTTCGCGGCATTTTTCACAAATTAAAATTAAGCACAAATGAAACAAAGACAATGAAAAAAATGCAACAAACACAATTACAACAAAGAGCAACAAATTGCCGATGATCTGTGAAGGAAAGAGTGACAAATTAGTAAATGCGTTGCGCCAGATGCAAACTACATTTAAGTAAATAAGAGTAGATATATGACCACTTATCAGAAGATTCACAAAGAAATACGATCCTGGCCGGATGTCGCCAAGTGTAACCTCCCCACCGAAATATTATAAAAATAAAAATGAATTTTAAATATTGTAACCTCTGAACAAAATCTGTTCCCTTTTATTATCTCCGTGCAGAAATGCATTCACATTTGATGTACTCACAAAATTCAATTCCTAAGCCCCGAAATAATAAAAAATTCAGTAACCTGGTAAATTTTTATAACGACAGCAGCGCTGCGTCACGGCCCTGTATACTGAATAAAAAAAGCAAAAATTCTTACCTCAATAAAAAACGGCGTATATATCTGCTCTTACCTAAAAAAATTTCGGCACAGCTTCGTGCAATGCTGGACTATGCTTTGTGATTCGTGAAAGGAATAATTATCCATTGGATATATTCTTTAAATTGAAATGAATGCTTAAAAAAAATTACTTTATATTATAAAAAATATTATTGGGGCATTTTTTAAAAGAAATTGGATGACAGTTAACATACATTATTAGATATGCGCAAGGCTGCTTCTTTACCTTCTACAATAATACTCATCTTCCAGAGTCCCGACCAGAGCAGACTGCAGACAAGCGCAGACACGCGAAGACTACCGCCGACTACTGCCGACTCACGCAGACTACTGTCGACTAGCGACAAGCAACAACTAACTGCATACTGCTCTCTGGTCAGAGACTCTCCTAAGTCTTGCCTGTTGCAGGCAGCGCATACATCGCAAACCTCTTACAACATGCATAATGTTCAAAGCGACATCACGTTTCTGTGAACTCTTCACCTAAAACAGGAATAATGACACCGATTGAAGAGACATTTCTGTATTAGTACTAAATAACTGCACGTGTTCTGTATGAGGCCTACTATTTTGTTCCAAGCCATTACACCTGCCGGGTAGACCACCTTTCTACCTCGGTGATATCTCAGCGAGTTCGCATCAAGGCGAGGACGACAGCGGCGACGTCTTCGGCGGCTGCCCCAGAAGCCACAAGCGGCGACCGCTCTGTTTCACTACGCCTCCTCAAGTACGCCAGCCGCTCACGACGATGACATTATCCCGCTTGCGGGGGTAACGAGACGAGCGCACGTTATAGCCTGCAGCACCGGCCAATTGCGCGGATTGAGTGTAGTGATCGGCGCAGCTTTATAGCTCGCAATCCGGTGAGTCGGCGGATGTTCATCAGCGGAGTGGAGAGTTCGGAGTCCTCGGAAACAAGCAGTTCATTATCGGCAGCTAGGAGTAGTCGTCTGCAGTTTCCATCACAGTTCACGCTGGGAGCAGTCAGCGGTAAGGAGACGCCAATCTGGAACCTGCAGTCCACCGTAAGTAACCATTCCGTGCAGGAACTGCCAGACACTTAACAGCGACTATGTCACTGGACGTATGTTTACTTAGGGAAGTGACTGGTTATTTATGTCTTTTAGTTCCCAGCATGGACAGTTTCATACTTGTTTAATCCGAAAGGATGTACAGTCGTGCTCAAAAGTATCCGAACGACCTGAATTGCATGTCGCCCGATTCGCATACAACCCTCATAACACAGCTGTATAGCAAGTCAACTAATCGCTCCACGGTACAATCGTTTGACTATTGAAAATGTTTCCAACAAATCACCACTAGAAAACACTGCTCTGTATCGCAGTAATTCAAGATGTAAAGTGATACCACGATATTACAAATATCAGCGAACACCTTATCACAGATAAGACTGTCTTTAAAGCTTGTAAGCTCACATTTATTACAATAAATGACATACCTCAAATGTTACCACTCTCATTATTACGTCAGATAGGTAATGCACGTAGTAAGTTCGTCATATTCATGATTTCCTCTTCAAAGTAACATACCGTACTTATTATGTAACAGAAAATTACATTAAAATTTTAAGTTTTTCACGAGCTGCTAGTTGAGAATATGTATGAACTTCAAATGACACGACGAACCGTCTCGTTCTTCACATGGATTCAAACCCTGGTCATGCAGGCTAAGCAAAGATTTCGTGACTGACGGAAACTAACAGGCATTCCTGACTAGGCATACAGACAGTGATATATCTCGATTTTAGATAGTATCAGCTAGGAACATCAACTTTAAATTACAAAACGTAAACATTTTTAACGGACGCGAATTCCTACCCAGCATCCATTGTCCCTGTTTACGAACTACGAGAGTTGTTAAATATTGCTTCTTCACAAGTAACGTACTTGAAATGTAGTGAAGTAAAGCTTTGCGTTGGACAGGGATTCGAACCCAGAACCTAATCGGATTGTTATCGAAGCTCAATCAACTGTGACATTTCGGATTATCTCGGCAGTAGCAAGATGTTTTAACTGAAATGACGAGACAAAACATTACTTTTTTCCTTCCCAAGACTCCAACCCGGCACCTATCGCTGTCACATTCTAGAGAAAACGAACGTTAAATATGGGTTTGTTACACCAGAAGCGACATGTGAGTATGTTTGAACTAGAAATAATATGACGAAGAGTTCAGTGCTGACTGGTTATCGAACCCCACACATATCGTTGCTGACTAAACACAAACAGACGTCAGCTGCCGAATTTTTCTCCAGCAGCAGCTCGGAATAACAAACCTTGAACTTACAGTGATCTCGCAAATAGTTCTGTGTCTCACTGGAAGTAAAAAACGTCAGATATCGTTAGTGTTGACAACGAATGAAGATACATTAAAAATCAAAATTATTATCCACCAGCAGATAGGTGTTCTCATGGTAGAGCTTGATAATACATAAAGAAAACTTTAGTGCCGGGCCAGGATTGGAACCCATTCACGCGCAATATGTGGAAATGTTGAGGAATCTGCAGTCATGAGCCAACAACAAATTGTGGTCGAGTTGTATTGTCACGAAGGGATCAAATTCCGCGTTAAGGCCGGTCTCAGTTGCATTCCTAGTTCTGAACCAATTTGATCGACACACAGAAGCTCAAATAAAAGATGTAATAAGTGCCCCATGACCCTACATAGCGTTTGTTTCGTCACTAGGAATAAATAACTAGTATAAGAAAGGTTACTAGTGACAGACTTTACTGTGGTTAAACCTAATGTCTACATGGTAGAGAAGGAATATCATGTTTTATGTGAATTTCTGACCACAATACCATTATACCTTCTTCTCTTGTCGTAGCCAGAAGAGAATAGAATCTGTCTCTCCATATCAAAAATCATCAGGAGAAGTGGGAATTGAACACAGACCATGAGTATATGAATCTATCACCAACCCAACAGACCACCAAATCCTCTTCAAAGTGGCTTATTTTTCTTTTTAACGCCGTTGCGCCACACTGTTTGAGAATTGTGACACACAGGCTCCCTGTAGTGGTTTGCAGCATGTTCAGTACATTCATTTACTTGGTTGATCGAATCGCCATGAACTAGCTGCCTCTGCTACCCAGTACATACATTCGACTCTATTTTGTAAACACCAAAATAAAATCACGTAACTGCCACCAACACAGAACTGCCAACAGTGTAGGATGCAGAAATTTGTATAGGAAGTGTTCCTTTCCAGTGAAGCTACTCGATTGCGCTATCTGTTTGTTGAAAACGTCGTGCAGTGCGAAAGAAAAGCTGTAACTGTCTGTCCGCCAGAAGTCTACATCCGGCCATATGCATTATCTTGTTGACTTCTGGAGCTGCTGTAGCTATGGTGCAGATAGTAGTTTAATTGTAAATGTAGCACGCAGTAGACGAAACGTCGCGATTTCAAATACATTCACTGCTACATTTTTTTAAACACTGTCTGCTGTCTGCTGAAGTTATCAATCTATTGGAACTTTGAACATAATTCACTTCACTTCTAAACCCAAAATAGTCGTATGTGGAGAAAGGGCCAGCTACAGCGACATTTTGTTCTTTTCAGGTTTAATAGAAGGCCAGGCAGCAGATGCATCTCGAAACTTTTGTATTATGAATGGGGAGAGTGCATCGTGCCAAAATACGTCAGAAAGGTATTTTCTACATTAGGTGTAGAATGGCAGTTATAACTGTCGAGGGCCATGAAAGGGAAGCAGTGATTTGACAGCTTTAACTCAGAACAAGTTTTCTACATGCATGCAATAAACAAACTGCATGTGCATTGTCGGACTGTTATAGATAACATCAGAGAATTTGTATATATCGTTAATGATTAATTTCTCTGTCATGTTTACTATTGTTTAAACAAAACTAAAAGAAACTTTACTAAAATTGTACACTGTGATGTGTACATAGTTCAGCGTAGTCAGCGCGTACACAACTTTCTCAATAGACGGCGCCCCGCTAAGCACAACAGCGCAGGCGCAGCGCTCGTCCATCTCCGCACTATGAGATGGCGCTGTCTTAGAGACGGACCTAATTCTGCTTCCGATGATCCGCGTATTAATATGTAACGCAGCCAATGAGATTGCTGCTAACGTAGAACGTTTTCTCCTTGCGGATCAATCTCGCGCAGTGGTACCTGAACGCTCGATGTATTATAACAAGTGTACAGACCTCCGATTAGTCAGTCTGCATTAGTCTGTACCAGTCTATAGTCAAGTTTCACTTTGCCTCTGATAAGATTACCATATTCATGTACTTAGCCATGAAGATAGATGAATAGACATTTTGTCAAGTATCAGAGATATTTGAGAATAAGATTAACGTACCAAGACCAAAGGAACTTCAGGTTGTCAATTGTAAATGGCATCCAGAATCAAGTTAAGTAATGTTTATGCATATTATTATTTTAATAAATGAGTGTGAAATTTAATCAAGTTCTGTTTAAAGTTGGTCACCGTCAATCTGTTACTCTAAGCGTGCAAGTGGCATTTCTATCGTCTGACCTAACGGCAGAAGATAAACACGCCACGATAAGACCACAAGACATACTGCGGACACACGCCTACTTCGCTAGAGCAACAAATCAAATATTCTGATGGTGTGTCTGCTGAAGGTCTTACAGTACGCACACCACACACTGTATTATAAGAAATTAATTAAAACCACCCACGATAACCTTACGACGAAAGCCTGTTTTAATAAAGCTGAGTAAGTGTACACAAGCGTGCCGCTATCGAACCGAATTAAGAAAATAATACTCACTTAGATTTCGATTGGGTCTGTGTTTAATTGATAGGCTGTGTCATACTCAAGAGGTATGCAAATGTAGCATTTCATAAATAACGTTATGTATTCCTAGAAACTCAAAATTTCTTCTCAGCAACAGAAACAGGCATTACCTGTTGTGCAGCATTGTACGTTTTTCACCATTGCACTAAGAGCCGACAGTATTTTCTTGCGTTTTCCTTATCGATGTTTGATCTGACTGTTTGCAGCTCTTTCACAGAAGGGGTAAAAACGTCACAGTCAGCGAGACTGGAACCGCGAACCAGAACAGACGCTTTTGGACTGGTCAGCATGTCACCACACTGCTAGCGAAGAGGTATGCGTCTGGGAATCCTATTACGAAGCAAATAGTGACTAGAACTCGTAAATCGCTATTTAAAGGACCAGATTAGTTGCGATTTCTACGTGCAACGACTTTCCTGGGCTGAAAACCGTAATTTTACAGTCTTTTGTTACACCTCAAGCGATAATAACTAAGATTATTCAATGGAAATGACAGTAAAAATCAAGTGAACTTTGAGGCTTAATTCCGTGCACACCAGGAAGTAACTCGTCAATCACAGAGTTGCCAAACATACCTTGCCTTGTTGCCAAAGCTCAGTTACAGTACCTACAGGAAGAAGAGGAACCGATGTGTTCCTACAGAGGGCTGGGAAGTGACCATAGCTGGCATCTCAAAGACGCGGCTGGTACGGCCTGGATTACGTAGTGCGTCTGATTCGCATTTCTGTAACTATGTTTAGGGACTGGAGCGTAGTTACTAAAATACTCAGAACTGACTGTAAACTAAGCATCATTAAACAGTAACTCTCATAATTGTTTCTATACTTCTTTCGTAAGTGTAGTGAAAACTAAGAAAATCATTCATGGACGTTTTCGTGCCTGGCCGATAGTCGAGCACAACAAACAAATAAGAATAAAAATCAATGTTTGTGCATGTGTGTACATCTCTCTGTCTCTCTCTCTCTGTGTGTGTGTGTGTGTGTGTGAGAGAGAGAGAGAGAGAGAGAGAGAGAGAGAGAGAGACAGAGAAAGAGAGAGATATATAAGTATAAAAAAGAATGAGGGAGAGAGACTAAATAATTGTTGTAAATAAATTGCATCATAGTATAGAAAGAAAACTTCCATTAAAATAACACATTCCACATTACCAAAAGTCGTATTCTTGACCTATGGAACAAATATTAATCTAATCTAATCTAACCATATTGCTGACTAGCCATGAAGAGTCATGAATTACCGAAATTTTCGCCAGTACCATGTAACCAAATCTAAACTTGAAAATAAAAGACCACAGTTTTTGTAATAAACCGGGACTCCTATCAAGACCCTTTCGTCTCTGTTAACTAACAATGAATGATGTCTGATATACCTCCAGTCAGAAGTAACAATGTGTGCATGCATTTAAAGATGAAGCGCATGTTGTGAAGTTCTGTGATGGAGATACTAACCCAACATGAAATGGGATTGTTAAATAAGTAAAATCAAATGTTATTATTGGTTTTTCTTACCAGCTGCTAGGTGTTTGAATCTAAAATAAGGATAGAAATTTTTGGTTACTCACCTACAATAAGATGCGTGCGTGTTTGACCAGAAATAACGACACCTATTGCGAATGTTGGAAACACATGAACAGACATTAAAAATGCACGTTAATTTTTACTAGCTGGCCGGTGTGCACCTGATGGGGCTTGAAATGAAACTATGAATATTTATGTACTGGATTAGTATTCGGACCCACATACTTACCTTGGGAGGAGACCTAGAGGAGATTGCAGACTTGGAAAAAGGAACAAAAAGACTGAACTATACTGTTCCGAGAGATTCAGATCCTCAAGATACAAATTCAAATCAAAGTCCAGCACCAAATTTTTCAACCTCTGTAGTTCAATCAAGTACAAGTAAAAAAGGATCCCTGTTCCTTTAAATGGCTATCGGTTCATCAAACAAAATAAAGTTTTCTAATGTAAGTAAGTTTACTGGCGACAGTGTTTTTGTTTACCATGACTTCCGTCTATGTCATTTCCCAACGTAAACCGGCTCTGCCCTGTTGGTAACTAAGGAACGTGATGTTTAATGCGGATTCTGAATTATAACGTCTTTGTTTGTGCCTCTTAAAAGTAAATGCCTGAATCCACGCATTGCGCCTGTTATAGTTCTTTCCACCAGACCATTGTGGCCACATTTCCCAGCCCTAGGAGTATGCTGTAACGGATCATATGCTTAGCTTACAAAATTAGTCACGGTGGGAAAATTACGAGTCTATTAAATGGTTAAGTAGAAGCAAGCTTCTGACGTGGAGATCATGCTATTCTCATGTCAGCAGGATGTAAAGACTCTTCTAGGAATCATAGCCTCGATGTGAAGCCATTTTGAAATTTTCAGTAATTCAGCAAATTTCTTAGTTCGAGAAGATCCAATGTGAGGTTACCGGATAATTCGATTATTAGCGTCATTATTACTATTATTTTGTTCATACCGCTTCTGGAACACAAGTGCTTGACCATCTTTTAATGCCTTTTGGTCATTATAGAAGTAGTTGCCCAAGAACAGGTTCTTTCCCTGTCTACAGAATTCTTTTCATGTTAATATCAAACATCAGGAATTACTCGTAGATTACATTAAAACTGACGTAATTCATGAAGACTTCACTTGAATGCGCTGTCTTTCTTCATTTACTTTCGCCTAGAAAAGGCTATCGAATACTGCCAAACCAAAAGCCAAGGGAACTTACTGCCTTCCGAATACGTCGCTGTCAGTTCTTGCGTATGATTTGGTCCATGTGACCTGTTCAAGTTGTGTATGACAGAGAATGTTTTAGAAAATCAATTGTTTTCCTTTGCAATAAAGAGAAAGATTTTCATTCGAAGCTACCCAAGTTCAAAATTTTCGCAATATTAGTGATTAGAGGTGCTCTCTCTTCCACTTTGTATACGTCTGATGTGAACGGGCCCTGGGCAGTAAAACATCATACTGACAACAGTAATGAGCTTTTACTGACAACCTCACTGTTCGTTTTACCTGATTTTGTAATCATTTAAATAAAGTAACATGACCTTCCAGTGTACGTTTTTTCTCATTAGATGCATAATGGCAATGAAGATTGAGGCATCAAAGAGAGACCATCATTTGATTTTAATTTATCTCCTTTTCTGTTTACGCAAACTTGAAGACACTACACTCGATTCAGTTCTCTTTAATTTGGTTCGGGGCCACGCAAGTGTAAACGCAGGCACAAACAAGAGATCCTTAATTCTAATGCCAAGCAGAAGCCAGAGAGGTGGCTAAATGGCGGCAAAGTGATAAATAGCAAGACTACGAGTACGAAGGTCTCGGCTTCGGTCCCTGGTCAGTCACACGAATTTTATCTCCCATTGTGCACTTATTTCCGCTCGGGCACTGTTTGTTGGTGTGAAAAATTCCGAGTTGCACTGTGGTCCCAAAGCCACGTTAAACTATAGGTTCCCCTATTAACTGTCTAGGCAAGTCAACTCAAAGGTCGGAGGAAAGCAACGGCATATCACCTCCAACAGGACCGTGCCTATTAAAGCACTGTGGTGTTCAAACCAACTTTCTAACTCAAATGGCTCTGCGCACTATGGGACTCAACTTCTAATGTCATTAGTCCCCTAGAACTTAGAACTAGTTAAACCTAACTAACCTAAGGACATCACACACATCCATGCCCGAGGCAGGATTCGAACCTGCGAACGTAGCGGTCTCGCGGTTCCAGACTGCAGCGCCTAGAACCGCACGGCCACTTCAGCTGACAATCTTCTAACTGATGACTGCTTTACTTCACTATGGGTTACAAAGTTAATGATCTTCAGGTTATTAATTTTTTTGGGTTTCCATGCTGTAGCTTTGATACCAGTAAACGTAAGTAACCAGCCGAGCACTCCCACCGTTCGAGTTGCCAAGGTGGTAGACGACCATGCTGTCGACCCCAGTTGCAATCTTGTTCATGGCTATGTTTCAGTCGAATACCCCTTTGTGCCTTTCTGTGTATTTCAAGATATACTTTTCTATACTTGGTATGCATCCACATTGATATCCGATAGAGCTGTATTTAGCAACATGAAACAGATATGTTTTCCGAGCAATATATCAGACAATACGTCAGTGCAGCGAGATTTCGTTTGTGTGTTGCGCATGGTGCAAGGAATATTTGTGTTTTGCTTGCTTCTGTGATATGTTTCACCCCACTGAATGCGAGCAAGCTCACGAATAGACTATCAGTAATTGGAATTACGCAATAATACTCCTAATAGGTGTATTTTTGCATTATATAACCCAATGAAAATAACTGTAAATAGATTATATGCCTACTTGCTCATTACTCGCGCTTCTTGATGCTTTCCTCAAAAAATAAAATAAAAATAAAAATATAAATATAAAAAGAGAAAGAGAGACAGAGAGAAAACACAAATGTATTTCAAATATCAGTTCGGTAACGCCATGTTCGTCTCGTGATATAAAGCAAGGATAGTTGATAGGTAATATCTCGTTGTACTAGCGATATGTATGGCTACAGGGTTCTTTCCTTACCCTCTGCAAACAACCAGAACAGAATTCAGTAACAAAGTGGTAAGAACACCTATGCAGTGAGTCAATTTAAGAATCAGCCTTTCTTGGTTATTTTGTTAATCGTTAACAATTGTCTGTAAAGCAGTAAACATCCTTTATTATTGATTTGTTACTACTCCCTTTGTTATTCATCACCTCACAACAACTTTCCAATCTCTCATTCCTGCCAATACATGTAACGAATGGATCAGGATGAATGGAATGTGGGATGTTTCGTCACGGAGAATATACTCATTTATCTCGGCGTCTTGTGTTTAGGGTAATACGAAAATCTCAGTAAGAGAAGACAACAATGGGATGCCGGTGATGCAGGCAATAATACCCAACTATTTCTGTCGACTTAACGGCATGACGACAGACAAACTGGCGTCTTAATGTATTTTGATTATACTTCGTTAGCCTTCTTCTGACCTCGTTCTTATGCCTATCAGGCATAACGTTTTGCTTTTTGAACACTGAGCAATAACAAACAAAGACAGTAGATGGAAGGATACAAAGAAACAATCAGAGTCATGGGTGTGGATCCAGTTCATCATTAGAAGACTAAACAAGAGGGAAACATTACGAAAGCAATAAATACGCTGGTTAGTATACATTATTTGTATAGATCTGAAGATGAAAAAGTGCAGATCTGCACAGTGCCCGCATCTGCACTTTAGTTTCTGTCTTAATGGCGATAATTTTTAGTTTCATCCCTTCTGAATTTTCAAATGTATTGATTATTACGTGGCACAGAATTACTTAACTGTGTTTCTTATAGCTTCCATTTCCACCAACATTTTTCTACATTCTCGTGCAATTCATGAAATTTAACTTGTATGATCACAAGACTGCACATAGATGCAATCGATTTCGAGGTGCAAAATGTTTGTTATCTTACTTTTAGTGACAGGTGGGCAAAGTTGATTTCCAAAGACTTTTTATTGTACTGAAATAATCTTTTGTCACATAGTAACAGCGTAAGTGTTTTATTTATATATATTGTGTGGGAAACTGTAATCGTCTGGAAGATTATAAACCTGAATGTTTGACACAACTGGTAGGAGAAAACGCTGCATATTTACCAAACCCTGCACCTCCTTTCCTATGACAAGAGCACGGGATTCTCCTCACATAACGCTACAGAGCTGTTCCTAGCACAAGTGAGAATTGGCAACATCGTCACAAGAATTTGGCAACACTGTGACAATGCCATCACTTCCACGTATGGTATTGAATTGACTCGATAAATTCACTTGATATTCCCTTTCCATTAGAATGACTCATGCTATTTAACCTCTAGACACTGAGACGGAAAACACAATTTTTTGGCTAAAGAAATGCTATTCTTCACGATGCATTATGAGGCTGAGTGACCAATACCACGATGAGAGTGGCGTGCTGGCAGTAGTGTGTCGGTATCACCGTGCCCCCGCCCGTATCTCGTGTCGCAATGGCTCAATGAGTCATCAGTTCTAACCATGGCAGGGATCAGGATGAGCGAGCTTTTTTTCCTGATTTATTTTATGGAGCTACGAATTTCCAGAAAAAATTCTGTAACGAAATCGGAAGAAAACCTTTACACATCAAGTCCTCTTGGTAGCTCGACACAGCAAGTTGTGTTAATGGTCATAGCTGTCGGCTTTCTGACTGCCAAGCTGCTTCACAATACAAGCGTCTCTGAAGACATTCGAATCGACCATCAACAATACGAATTTCAAAATTTTTCTTCACTGAAGACTCACATGCTAGGGTGATAAGTATGAAGGAAATGAACCACTTGATTACTATAGGGCCTCAATGCTAAATTTCCACAGTAGCAATTAGGAACTCTCTGCAGACAATTCGTAACAGCGATTCTAGGTACTTACTTTTTCCTGGGTAGCTTTAAATATGGGCAATTTTGTCGCCTTAAATCCAATTGAATATTTTAAATATCACTTTTGAACAGCGCTCACTTCTCAATTAATGTATGGACCTCAAAACAAGCAGTTTTCCTGAGTAGCTATAGAGCAGGTTCTGAAAAGCATCGACACAATGTTTCGCATCCATTTACCATAGGGAATCAAAGAAAGAAACCAAACACATTACATTGCATTTACTCTCCGTACCTTGACTAACACATACGAATCCATGACAAAAATAAATTATTTGAAGAATTTCCTGTGAAAAGAAAAAGAACAGGATGTAACGCTTTAATTATAGCACACTGGATCGGGAACAATGAAATTAATTCTGTGCCACATTGATATATTGTATACTAGTGTAATAACATACTCATCAAATAAAAACGGTTTTGTGCCTCGGTTGCTATCGAGTGTGAAACACAAATCGTAGAGAGATTTTATGGGTCACCACTCAATAACATTAAAGCATGTTACACCGTCGAGAGTGAGGAGTGGAGCAGACATTGTCGGCAGAAGGCGAGGCAGCGCAGTGCCTCAGCCCTGCCGGTAAGCAGAAAACAGGTCCCAGAGAACTCAGACACATGCGGTATTCAGAGGCAGATGGCCGGCCCAGAAATATGTCGCTAAAATATTGTTGAACCAAACTGTTATTACCAATGTGACAGAAAGCGAAATATAATGTAGATTCGCTTGAATTACACATAGCTTCAGAAACGAGAGGAAAGGGCCGATAAAAGTTTTGTCGCGTGTGCTTTCTGTTGCCACATGTCATATTACCTAGTCTCGTGTTTACCTCAAGACTACGGTCACACTCAAGACTGATGTACTCAGACTGCAGTCCGGACTTCCTCCGGAAAGTGCCATATTCTACAATGATGAGAGATCGAGCATATTGCCAGACATAGAATTCGGAGGGGAGCATGACTGTATTGCCCACCTCATGTGAACGACTCGGCGGTCAATTTTTTTTTTTTTTGTCTAAGACTCTATCTACAACACATATTGCACTCTAAAGACCCAAAAGAATGAAAAAACTAAATTGGTTTATGAGACCAACGTTAACTATAGTGTTCGAAGTATTCGTAGTATTGTATACGTGTGTCTAAATGCCTTCCAATGCCCTCTCAAGGAAGTCAAGGATACACAGTCTAGTTCCAATATTATAAATACGCATCAGTTTGTGAATGAATTCAGTCTTAGATTGATAATTATTTTGAATATTTAGCAGTACTGTACCCATTGTTGATAAACTCGTTTTCTACCAATTATTCCCAGCCGGCCGCGGTGGTCTAGCGGTTCTGGCGCTGCAGTCCGGAACCGCGGGACTGCTACGGTCGCAGGTTCGAATCCTGCCTCGGGCATGGGTGTGTGTGATGTCCTTCGGTAGTTAGGTTTAAGTAGTTCTAAGTTCTAGGGGACTTATGACCTAAGATGTTGAGTCCCATAGTGCTCAGAGCCATTTGAACCAATTATTCCCACAGCTACAGGAACACTACTTGTGATAACTCTTACACAAAATACTTACACAGTGCTAACAGACGAAAAGATCAATGTGACACAAACTGTTTGTTTTAGAACATTCCTACCTGGATAAAGAGCTTTTCCTATTTGAAATATCTGTGAACGTTGCTGCAAAAGAAGATTTAAGAAGAAACTAAATTCCTTCAGCTTCGACAATGTTTAAAGAAATCCTCTTAACGGCACTAAATCGTGGTTTGTGAATCGTTTACCAGCTGAACTCTGCCGAATTTCGCTGGTTGGAAGGCAGAAAGCTTACTGACAAATTTCACAGAAGGCAAAGGGGGACAAAATGTCTCTCAGTGGAAGGTCATGTTGTTTTATTTAAATGATTACAAAACCAGGTAAAATCGAACAGTGAGGTTGTCAGTAAAAGCAGATTTCTGTTGTCAGTGTGATGTTGCACTGCCCAGGGCCTGTAATGATAAAGGGCCCGTTTAGATCAGGCATATTGTGTACAGAAGTGGAAGAGACAGCAACACTAAATTCTACAATCCGTATGCATTGCATACACACAGAAATTACTGTTACAGTGTACTTATGGAGCCCAATGAGTGAATTGCATATTTTCCAGTGAGGAAGAGAAATAGCAAACAATCTTCGCTACATTAGGTTACTTAAACTGGTATCACTCTGAGCTAGAATTTATGGTCAGCCACTAAATGTAAGGTCAATGGGTCGGATGCAGGTTTTGCAACTGTGAAATACATTCCCACATTACAGAAGCAAATACTAAATCTGAACTAACAATGCGAAAAATTTGAACTTGGATAGCTCAGAATGAAAACCTTGCTCTTTATTGCAAAGGAAAAAAATTGATTTTCTAAAACATTCTCTGTCATACACAACTCGAAACAGGTCACGTCGACCAAATCACATGCAAGAACTGACAGTGACGTATATCGTAAGGCAGTAGGATCCCTTGGATTTTGGTCTGGCAGTATTCAACAGCCATTTCTAGGCGAAAGTAAATGAAGAAAGACAGGGCGTTTTTGTTAGAAAGTGACGTCTTCATTAATTACTCCAGTTTTAATATAATCTATGACTAATTGCTGTTGTTTGATATTTACATGAAAAGAATTCTGTAGACAGGGAAAGAACCTGTTCTTGGGAAACTACTTCTAAAATGACCAAAAGTCATTAAATTAAGGTTAAGCACATGTGTTCCAGCACATTAGTAATAATGACGGTAATAATCGAATTATCCGGTAACCTCACACTTCACAGTGGATATTATCGAACTAAGAAATTTGCTGAATAAATGAATATTTCAAAATGGCTTCAAATAGATGCTATGATGCCTAGATGAGACTTTAAATCCTGCTGACATGAGAATAGCATGATCTCTACGTCAGAAGCTTGCTTCTACTTAACCATTTAATAGACTCGCATTTCTTCCACCGTGACTAATTTTGTAAGCTCAGCATATGATCTGTTACAGCACACTCCTGGGGCTGGGAAATGTGGCCACAATGGTCTGGTGGAACGAACTATCAAAGGTGCAATGCGTAGATTCAGGCATTTACTTTTAGGAGGCACAAACAGCTTTACTTTACCTCTGGTAATTTCAAGAGAAAGACGTAATAATTCAGATTCCGCATTAAACATCACGTTCCTTAGTTAACAACTGAGCAGAGCCAATTTACGTTGGGAAATGACATAGTCGGAAGTCATGGTAAACAGAAATACTGTCACCAGTAAACTTACTTACATTAGAAAATTTTATTTTATTTGATGAACCGATTGCCATTTAAAGGAGCAGGGCTCCTTTTTTACTTGTACTTGATTGAACTACAGACGTTGAAAAATTTGGTGCTGGACTTTGATCTGAATTCGTATCTCCTCTCTTGAGGATCTGAATCTCTCAGAACAGTATAGTTCAGTCTTTTCGCTCCTTTTCCATAGACTGCAAACTTCTCTAGGTCTCCTCCCAAGGTAAGTATGTGGGTCCGAATACTAATCCAGTACAAAATTATTCATAATTTCATTTCAAGCCCTATGAGGTGCACATCGGCCAGCTAGTGAAAATTAAAGTGCATTTTTAATGTCTGTTCATGTGTTTCCAACATTCGCAATAGGTGTCGTTATTTCTGGTCAAACACGCACACATCTTACTGTTGGTGAGTAACCAATTGATGCTTAAGCTATATACGCGAATTATAAAGAAGGACGGTAGGTGTGCGGTTCAATTGTCGCTCAGGCACAAAACTTTCTATCCTTATTTCAGATTCAAACACCTAGCAGCTGGTAAGAAAAACCAATAAAAACATTTGATTTTACTTATTTAGTAATCCGATTACAATTTGGGTTCGTATCTCCATCACAGAACTTCACATCATGTGCTTCATCTTTAAATGCATGCACACATTGTTACTTCTGAATGTCGGTATATCAGACATCATTCATAGTTAGTTAACAGAGACGAAAGGGTCTTGATAGGAGTCCCGGTTTATTACAAAAACCGTAGTCTTTTATTTTCAAGTTTAGATTTGGTTACTGATACTGGCGAAAATTTCGGTAATTCATGACTCTTCATGGCTAGTCAGCAATATGGTTAGATTAGATTAGATTAGATTAATATTTGTTCCATAGATCAAGAATACGACATTTCGTAATGTGGAATGTGTTATTTTAATGGAAGATTTCTTTCAATACTATGATGCAATTTCTTTACAACAATTATTTACTCTCTCTCTCTCTCATTCTTTTTTATAATCTCTCTCTCTCTCTCTCTCTCTCTCTCTCACACACACACACACACACACACAGACAGATGCACACACATGCACAAACATTGATTTTTATTCTTATTTGTTTCTTGAGCTCGACTATCGGCCAGGCACGAAAACGTCCATGAATGATTTTCATAGTTTTCACTACACTTACGAAAGAAGTATAGAAACAATTATGAGAGTTACTGTTTTATGTTGCTTAGTTTACAGTCAGTTCTGAGTATTTTAGTAACTACGCTCCAGTCCCTAAACCTAGTTACAGAAATGCGAATCAGACGCACTACGTATTCCAGGCCGTGCCAGCCACGTCTTTGAGATGTCAGCTATGGTCACTTCCCAGCCCTATGTAGGAACACATCGGTTCCTCTTCTTCCTGTAGGTACTGTAACTGACCTTTGGCAACATGGCAAGGGATGTTTGGCAACTCTGTGATCGACGAGTTACTTCCTGGTGTGCACGGAATTAAGCCTTAAAGTTCACCTAATTTTTACTGTCATTTCCATTGAATAATCTTAGTTATTATCGCTTGAGGTGTAACAAAAGATCATAAATTTACGGTTTTCAGCCCAGGAAAGTCGTTGCATGTGGAAATGGTAACTAATCTTGTCCTTTAAATAGCGATTTACGAGTTCTAGTCACTACTGGCCTCGTAATAGGATTCCCAGACGCATACCTCTTCGCTAACTGTGTGGTAACATGCTGACCTGTACAAAAGCGTCTGTTCTGGTTCGCGGTTCCAGTCTTGCTGACTGTGACGTTTTTACCCCTTCTGTGAAAGAGCTGCAAGCACCCAGATCAAACATCGATAAGGAAAACGCAAGAAAATATTTTCCGCTCTTAGTGCAATGGTGAAAAACTTACAATGCTGCACAACAGGTGATGCCTGTTTCTGTTGCTGAGAAGAAATTTTGGGTTTCTAGGAATACATAACTTTATCTATGAAATGCTACATTTGCATACCTCTTGAGTATGACACAGCCTCTCAATTAAACACAGACCCAATCGAAATCTAAGTGAGTATTATTTTCCTAATTCGGTTCGATAGAGGCACGCTTGTGTACAGATACTCAGCTTTATTAAAACAGGCTTTCGTCGTAAGGTTATTGTGGGTAGTTTTATTTCATTGCATATAATACAGTGTACAATTTTCGTAGAGTTTCTTTTAGTTTTGTTTAAACAATAGTAAACATGAGAGAGAAATTAATCATCAATGATATATGCAAATTCTCTAATGTTATCTATAACAGTCAGACAATGCACATGCAGTTTGTTTATTACATGCATGTAGAAAACTTGTTCTGAGTTAAAGCTGTCAAAGAAGGTTCGAAGAAGAATAAAATGCCACAGCGACTCTACAGCTAATGTAGACAATACTTTTCTGATGTGTTTTTGCACGATATGCTCTCCTCATACATAATATAAAAGTTTCCAGATGCATCTGCTGCCTGGCCTTCTAGTAAACCTGAAAAGAATAAAACGTCGCTGTAGTTGGCCTTTTCTCCACATGTGACTATTTTGGGTTGAGAAGTGAAGGGAACTATGTTCAAAGTTCCAATAGATTGATATCTTCAGCAGACAGAGGAATTTTGTTTAAAATATGTAGCAGTGAATGTTATCGGAACTCGCCACGTTTCGTCTACCGTGCGCTACACTTACCATTACACTACTAGCTGAACCATAGCTACAGCAGCTCCAGAAGTCAACAACAACTCCTCTAGAACTTCCGCATTCCACAGTGTTGTGAGATAATGCATATGGCAGGATGTAGACATCTGGCGGACAGACAGTTACAGCTATTCTTTTGCACTGCACGAAGTTTTCAACAAACAGATAGCGCAATAGAGTAGCTCAACTGGAAAGGAACACATCCTATTTGAATTTCTGCATCCTACACTGTTGGCAGTTCTGTGTAGGTGGCAGTTACGTGATTTTATTTCGGTGATTACAAAATAGAGTCGAATGTATGCACTGAGTAGCCGAGGCAGCTAGTTCATGGCGATTCGGTCAAACAAGTAAATGAATGTACTGAACATGCTGCAAACTACTACAGGGAGCATGTGTGTCATAATTCTCATCCTGTGTGGCCCAATGGCGTTACAATAGAAAAATGAGCCACTCTGAAGAGGATTTGGTGGCCTATTGGGTTGGTGATAGATTCATATACTCATGGTCTGGGTTCAATTCCCACTTCTCCTGATGATTTTTGATATGGAGAGACAGATTCTATTCTCTTCTGGCTACGACAAGAGAAGAAGGTATAATGGTATTGTGGTCAGAAATTCACATTAAACATGATATTCCTTCTCCACCATGTAGACATTAGGTTTAACCACAGTAAAGTCTGTCACTAGTAACGTTTCTTATACTAGTTATTTATTCCTAGTGACGAAACAAACGCTATGTAGGGTCATGGGGCACTTATTACATCTTTTATTCGAGCTTCTGTGTGTCGTTCAAATTGGTTCTGAACTAGGAATGCAACTGAGACCGGCCTTAGCGCGGAATTTGATCCCTTCGTGACAATACAACTCGACTACAATTTGTTGTTGGCTCATGATTGCAGATTCCTCAACATTTCCACATATTGCGCGTGAATGGGTTCCAATCCTGGCCCGGCACTAAAGTTTTCTTTATGTATTATCAAGCTCTACCATGAGAACACCTATCTGCTGGTGGATAATAATTTTGATTTTTAATGTATCTTCATTCGTTGTCAACACTAACGATATCTGACGTTTTTTTTACTTCCAGTGAGACACAGAACTATTTGCGAGATAACTGTAAGTTCAAGGTTTGTTATTCCGAGCTGCTGGTGGAGAAAAATTCGGTAGCTGACGTCTGTTTGTGTGTAGTCAGCAACGATATGTGTGGGGTTCGATTACCAGTCAGCACTGAACTCTTCGTCATATTATTTCTAGTTCAAACGTACTCACATGTCGCTTCTGGTGTAACAAACCCATATTTAACGTTCGTTTTCTCTAGAATGTGACAGCGATAGGTGCCGGGTTGGAGTCCTGGGAAGGAAAAAAGTAATGTTTCGTCTCGTCATTTCAGTTAAAACATCTTGCTACTGCCGAGATAAGCCGATATGTCACAGTTGATTGAGCTTCGATAACAATCCGATTAGGTTCTGGGTTCGAATCCCTGTCCAACACAAAGCTTTACTTCACTACATTTCAAGTAAGTTACTTGTGAAGAAGCAATATTTATCAACTCTCGTAGTTCGTAAACAGGGACAATGGATGCTGGGTAGGAATTCGCGTCCGTTAAAAATGTTTACGTTTTGTAATTTAAAGTTGATGTTCCTAGCTGATACTATCTAAAATCGAGGTATATCACTGTCTGTATGCCTAGTCAGGAATGCCTGTTACTTTCCGTCAGTCACGAAATCTTTGCTTAGTCTGCATGACCTGGGTTAGAATCCATGTGAAGAACGAGACGGTTCGTCGTGTCATTTGAAGTTCATATATATTCTCAACTAGCAGCTCGTGAAAAACTTAAATTTTTAATGTCATTTTGTGTTAAATAATAAATACGGTATGTTATATGCATAAAGACAGTAACTGTTCGTGAAAGAACAGATACTGTTGATGACCGTGAAGCTTTTCCCTGGAATAAATGATGACTTACTGAAACCCTCAGTTGCCGACAGGTGTTGTTGATATACCTCGATGTAGACAGCTGAAAATGTTTTCCCCGACCGGGACTCGAGCCCGCGATCTCCTGCTTACATGGCAGACGCTCTATCCACCTGAGCCACCGAAGACACAGATGAATAGCGCGACTGCAGGGACTTATCCCATGCACGCTTCCCGTGAGACTCACATTCCAAACTGTCCACAATTCTACATATGTCTATGAGGTACTTTACATGTGTAGAATTGTGGACAGTTGGGAGTGTGAGTCTCACGGGATGCGTGCATGGGATAAGTCCTTGCAGTCGCGCTATTCATCTGTGTCCTCGGTGGCTCAGATGGATAGAGCGTCTGCCATGTAAGCAGGAGATCTCGGGTTCGAGTCCCGGTAGGGGAAAACATTTTCAGCTGTCTACATCGAGGTATATCAACAACACCTGTCGGCAACTGAGGGTTCGGTTAGTCATCATTTACGGTATGTTACTTTGAAGAGGAAATCATGAATATGACGAGCTTACTACGTGCTTTACCTATCTGACGTAATAATGAGAGTGGTAACATTTCAGGTATGTCATTTATTGTAATAAACCTGAGCTTATAAGCCTTAAGGACAGTCTTATCTGTGATAAGTTGTTCCCTGATAATTGTAGTAGCGTGGTATTACTTTACATCTTGCGTTATTGCGATACAGAGCAGTGTTTTCCAGTGGTGATTTGTTGGAACCATTTTCAATAGTCAAACGACTGTACCGAGGAGGGATTAGTTGACCTGCTAGACAGCTGCGTTATGAGGGTTGTATGCGAATCAGGCAAAATGCAATTCAGGTCGTTCGGATACTTTTGAGCACGACTGTACGTTTATCTGTGACTTGCAATAAAGAAATGTACGTGTACTCACTGTAATTACACTGACATGGCTACAGTCATGACATAGCCATATGAGCATGTAGGGGTGACGGACCATCGTGTGCTCAACTTACAAAAAGCAGTGCGTTGGAGGAGCCGTCAATTGTACTCAAGCGATTCATGTGAAAAGTGCCCTTGATGATTATGGTAGCAACATGGGAATTCACAGACTTTAAGCAATGTTAGTTTGAGACAGTCGCATGGGACATTCCATTTCGGAAATCGTTAGAGAATTTAGTACTCCGAAATAGAATAGAATAGAAAGAAAGATCCTTTATCATTTATAATATAGCAGGTCAGCAACTGGAAGCAGTTAATTCCATAAACTATCTGGGAGTAGGCATTAGGAGTGATTTAAAATGGAATGACCATATAAAATTAATCGTCGGTAAAGCAGATGCCAGACTGAGATTCGTTGGAAGAGTCCTAAGGAAATGCAGTCCGAAAACAAAGGAAGTAGTTTACAGTACACTTGTTCGCCCAATGCTTGAATACTTCTCACCGGTGTGGTATCCATACCCGATAGCGTTGATAGAAGAGAGAGAGAAGATCCAACGGAGAGCAGCGCGCTTCGTTACAGGATCATTAAGTAATCGCGAAAGCGTTACGGAGATGATAGATAAACTCCAGTGGAAGACTCTGCAAGAGAGATGCCCAGTAGCTCGGTACGGGCTTTTGTTGAAGTTTCGAGAACATACCTTCACCGAGGAGTCAAGCAGTATATTGCTCCCTCCTACGTGAGGATAAAATCAGAGAGATTAGATCCCACACAGACGCATACCGACAATCTTTCTTTCCACGAACAATACGAGACTGGAATAGAAGGGAGAACCGATAGAGGTGCTCAAGATACCCTCCGCCACACACCGTCAGGTGGCTTGCGGAGTATAGATGTAGATGTAGGTGTAGAAATACACAGTGTCAAGGGTGTTTTTTCGAGAATACCATATTTTAGGTGTTATCTGTCACCACAGGCAGCGCAGTGACTGGCGGTCTTCACTTAACGACCGATAGCAGTAAAGTTTCCGAAGTGGTAACACACAAGCAACACAGCGTAGGACGAGCGCAAAAATCAATATCGGACAGTAAGGCACAATAAGACAAAATTTCGCGTTAATGGGCTTTCTGAGCAGGGAACGGGTGTGAGTGCTTTTGTTAACAGCACGACATCGCCAGCAGCGCAACATCAGTTGGAAAATTGAGTGCTGTAAAGCCGTGGGCTGGTCAGATGAGTCCCTATTTGATTTGGTAAGAGCTAACGGTAGTGTTCGCGGAGCCATAGACCCAAGTAGGATTCAAGGCGCTGAGCAAGCTGATGTTGGCTCGATAATGGTGTGGGCTGTGTTTACATGGAATGGAGTGGGTCGTCTGATCCAACTGATCTGATTATTAACAGGAAATGGTTATGTTCGGCTTAGACACGATTTGCAGCCATTCATGTACTTCATGTTCCCATATAACGATGGAACTTTTGTGATCGAAAATGCGCCATGTCACCGCGCGAGATCTGTTTGCGATTTTTAAATGATCACACCCCCATTTGACTGTATTGTTGCTTATTTAATTGTGACCCATGTTTCGGCTTCTTATGCCATTTTCAAGTAATTTATTTTATGTCATTAACATTTTAGAGGACATAAACTCAGTCACTTGAAAATCGCATGAAAGGCCGAAACTAAGGGCGTAATTAAACAAACAACAATACAGTCAAATGGCGGTGTGTTCATTTAAAACTTATTGTAAGACTGTTGCTCAGCAACAGCAAAAATTGTTTGCGATTTGTTTGACAATTCCAGTGAATGATTTGGCCACCCAGATCGTCCTTCATGGAACGTAAACGAGAGGTCAGGTCGTGCACAAAATCCCAGACCGCCAACACTTTCGCAGTTATGGTCGGCTATAGCATGGCTCAGTATTTCTGCAGGTGACTTCCTAAGACTTATGGAGTCCATGCCACGACGAACTCGTGAATTACTCCGGGCAACAGGAGGTCCAACAAGCTATTAGGACTTTTATCACATCAGTGTAGTTGCTGTATAAGTGTTTGTGGCCACATACCATATCAAAGAGTCCAAATTCAGGAAATTAAAAAGAAATTACACTTAGACCAAGCATCGAACTCTTGATCGTGTGTAAACTAACGCAAAACTCTACCCACTGTCCTACTGGCAAACTTTATTTCATTGACGTCCATTTTGTACAGAAAATATCCATGGGAAGAAATTTTATGAAAGTCATTTTTGTATTTACAGCAAGCAAGGATTAGCACTTTGACGGGATAGTTGTGAATATTCATTCATCGTATACGTACAGCGCGGATCACATATAACTTGCACCGCAGATGTTTCGGAAATTGAAAGATCTCTTCAAGTATGGTCTTCCCAGGGCGGTTTGGTAGTCAAGGGCTCGTATTGTTAACAAATAAACAGATTGCAATAATACTTAGGTATAAATTTTTTGCAAAGGTACTCATTTTTAAATGTGACAATGCCTATTGACACTAACAAATCAAAGATAAGGTAGATTAGATTGTCAGTCGTGATTGTTGTAGGATTCTACTGCGAGTCTTTTAGTAAATAAGGTATCTTGAAAGATTTCCACACCGACATTTCTTTGTGACATACAGTCTCCGTAGTTGCTAGGTACGATATTGTTATGTTTGCTTACAGTGTGCTTGTGTGTTCCCTGAGTGCACTGCTGCTTGCAAGTCAGCTAGTGCGTCACAGTCTAAGCGGTAGGTCGTGAATGATGGGATTTACCACTGCAAAAAAAAAAAAAAGCGGATGTGCTCATTGTGTTGGAAGAATGGAGTTCGTTCTTCGACGGTGTATGCGGCAAGATTTCCCAAAAGACGTCAAACATCTCGGCATTTATTTATCAACCTCTTCAAGCAATTACGTAAAAGGGTATTGTAACACCTACACAAAATAATGGAAGGAAACAAGTGACTACAGAACAGGCAGGAAACAATGTTCCAGCTGCTGTTGCAGCTGATCCGCACTTCAGCTCCTGCACGATCGCACGAGGAAGTGGTATGCGTCAGACAAGTACCCTACGTATTCTCCATCGACATAGATTCCATCCCTATCATATCTATCTCCATTCCATCCCTATCATATATCTCTCTATTTCATCCCTATCATATTTCTCTCCAACAAGAGCTCTATGGAAACGAAAATGAGAATCGTGTTAACTTCTGTACGCGGGCATTAAGACAGGATACTTCATACGTATCATGTATGTCGTTTAGTAATGAAGCCACATTTACCAAGCATGGCCAGGTAAACCGCCAAAACGTGCACTAATGATCCGTTGACAATTCCAGTTGGCTTCGTCAGGTGAAGCGTCAGAGTTCATGGAGTTTAAACGTATGGTGCGGGATAGTAAACCGTCAGCCCGTAGTCGCGTTTTTTATAGACGGAATACTGAACGTGCAAATACATCGATGCCTCCTAACATACCACCTTCCACGAATTCTCTAAGAGGATCCTCTAAAGGCTAGGAGGAACCTGTGGTACCGACATGAGCGCTATCCAGCCCATAGTGCACGGAGTACTACAGCTTGTCTTCACGAATTGTTTTCTGGATTGGACGCAGTGGACCTGTACCTTGGCCGGCCCGTTCACTGCATTAGACGCCTGCAGACGTTTTTCAGTGGGGCAAGCTGAAAGACGCTGTCTACAAGGATGTATCAACTACATACGACGTTATGCAACGACGTATTACTGCAGCCTGCTCGGACATCTCCGCTGAAATGTTAACACGTGTGCAGCAGTCATTCCGTAACAGACGGGAAAGGTGTAGTGCTGCTTGCAGAGTGGTTTTGAACATATTCTGCGACGGTCAGTTGTCTCGTCACTTGTCAGAATCCACAAAACTAGTGTATGCACTTGTTATTTATCATGTGCTACCACAGGTTTTCTACAAGTATCTGTGTGGGAACTTTGCAGAATACGATATCTCGTAAACGACTCGCACTACAATCCTACGACAAACAATAATGGCATTATGATTCACTCTAGTTTAGTGTGCTAAGTACAATAGGCACAGTGCCATTTAAAAAAAGTGCATCTCTGTGCAAAAATTACATTTTCTATACATTATTGCTATCATTGATTGGCTAGCAATACGAGACCCTGATTACCAATCCATTCTGTAAAACCGCACATTAGTACCACTTTCCATTTTCGCAATATTCGCTATGGAAGTTTTATGTGATTCTCCCCGTATATATGAAATGTAGGCGTCATTTAAGAATGGATTTTCCATACTTTATCCGTAAGTGGGTGAAATAGAGGATGAAAAGTTTTTTGAAAATATGTCACTATGAAGTCAATTTTGAAAACCTACGAGAATTGGCATTTCGTTTCTCGGTCAGTAATAAAGAAGTATATGTTTAAGTAATTTTTGAAATTTAATACCTATTGAATGAAATAGTTTTTGAACAATTTATTTTTCAAAAGACATCTTCATTAAGTAACTACTAAAGAATTTTTAAGGCAAATTCTAAGAACGACAAACCCATAACGGAGTGAAATAGGGCATGAAAAGCTGTATGAAATTAATTAATTATGAAATTTTCAAAGCTATATCGTTAAAAATTTGTATTTGGCTCGTATGTAAGAAATAAAATATTCGAGTTTCTTTTTCTCTTTGGGAAATTCGGTACCTAGGGGGTGAAATATTGGAGATAGTGGTATTGAAATTTTTATAGGTAAATCTGTGAACAATGGTATTTCACTTCTCGATTAGATATAAAGAAATTTGAGTTCTTGGATGCATTTTTATGGAAATATCACCACAAGACCGCAAGAGGTACTATGAAAAACATCTGGGGCTCCATCTATCAGAATCGCTTTTAGTCTCAAGTACTTTCAGAAACGTTTAGAATATGTTGCAATTCGTGAACATCATAATCATTCGATTAAAGAAAAACAAGAAATCAGTGCAAGTTAATGCTGTCTATAAGCTAATGTTTTGTAATTAAGTACGAAATAGTCTATTTCAGAAGTAATTGGTTACTATACCATTACTCGACACTGTATGTTGATGGATTACTCCATTAAAAAGACCGAATTCTGATGTGTTTCATAATGGTCGTATTCATAATGCACATGCATGGCTGTCTCTAGAGTTGCACTCAAGATTCTTCAAAAGTATTGTAAAATGAATTAGGAAAGTGAAAATGTTGAATATTTTTACTGTTATTGTGATAATGTGCTATACGGATATATCTGACAATATGTGGTCCGCTTCATGCTTTTCCGGTGCACCTGAATGTTGTGTGTTCGAGTGCTCTTAACTAAGGACAAATTAATTTAGAACATTTAGTGCACAAAACAGTATTTTAAGTCTCCAATGGGGACAAAAGCTACCTACCAGAACAATGTGATTTGTGTTTGAGAGCTGGCAGCATGAATTACTACACTAGTGGTGCACTATTTAGGTTTTACATGTGCTAGTACTAAAATGTTAACTACTTATGAGATTAGCATGCTTAATGTTACATTTTATATTTAATTTCTTGGCGACCGTCAAATCGTTCACTGATCGTTATAGTTTTGGGGATGCGCAACTTAATCAGGTGACAAAGTTCTACTAATACAAGTGGGACGTTGCAGGGCCGAAGAGGGCCATTTCAAAAACACTCTAAATCTCCATACTGTAGTAATAGTTTGTCTGTATTCCATTTATTTGGAAATAAATACTGGATGCAAATTCCTTATAGGTTACCCACTCGACACGCGAAACACCGGTTCTTGTTTGCTGCGGTTATCGAAATATCACTTTTAAATACTGCAAGTCATGAATCAAGCCCATGTCCGTCACAATGTATATGAAATGAAGCCAGAGTCAAACTCGCAGTGTAGTTTCTCAGTAAGATAGTAGCAGGATTGTTTGTTGCAAGGGTGTAAAAAAACGAAATTGTATATATATATATTCAATCCCGACTGAAGAAAATCCTCGAACAGGTCTGGAGTCGAACCCAGGTGCCCAAGATCGGGAGTCAAGTTGCTGACTTTAGGAATGTGAAGTGAATACACCACTGTCATGTTGCCTCTATGTGGGCAGCTTTATCAGGCTCCGGAGACTACGCTATCGCGCCAACTGACCTGACATGACAGGGGGGAGGAGGCTGTCTCTTCAGCCTGTTGGTGTGTGCTCGCCGCCTGCTGCCAGCGTGTGTCACGGCCATGTAAATAGTCTCACTCTCAGTGTCGTTATACGATTTACAGGCCACAGCTTCAAAACATTTATGTAAGTGGAAATGAATTTTCAATATGCCACGTTTCTATGCTGAACCATAACGTATAAAAAAACTCGTGATTATTCAATGGGGACGTCGCAGCGCCGAAGAGGACCGTTTCAAAGATTCCTTTACGCCATACGGATAGTTCTTAAAATCTGTGATTGCGTATTTTTAATAGCTATGAAAATACTAGTAAGATTTAAAATGATAAAGACGAGGGGCACATGCAATAGATAACAGTAAGGTGGTCAACTGTTTATGCTTCAATTAGTAGTTCCACTATTCAAGCATGAATTACCAGGCAGTGTGATAGCAACAAGGTGAACTATTCAATCATCTGTATTTGTATTGCATGTGCCGCACGTCTTTCGCTTTACAGTATTTTACAAGTATTTTAAGACCTATTGACAACTAACAACCACAAATATTGAGAACTATCTCTATGGGCTTACGAATATGTCTGGGAGTAGCAGAAATTTATGTTCACATTTTAGTCCGATTTAAAAGATTAGCTTACATATTGTAAATTCATTTTTAAATAATTATTTTTCACTTTTTAGTCTTTTGTATGTTAAATTTTTCAGTCGCTTTCAAACACTTTAACGAGATTGTAACAGAGACATGGTAAATTTCAGTTTTTTTTTCAGTTTCGCTTCACCTCACACACTTTGTTTACTGCTGCTCCCCATTTACAGTATACACCGCAAATAGACCGTGAATGTAAAAGGAGAAATTCGAGCTCATTTGGTGGCTTATCAGCAACCGTCCTTCCAGTACACCACTCGCAACTGAAACAGGAAAGGGAGTAAATGGCAGTGGTACACAAAGAACGCACAGTATATACCACACAAGGAAGGGAATTAGTATTGCACTGTCGTATAGTTCTCAGATGTGTTGAAAGTTTCAAGCCTCTAGATCACTGGGATATGACAGTGCCAACAAATCACCCTCGAACATACATCAGAGAAGAAGTCAGTTAATACTGCACTGTCATCCAATTCTGGACTTTGGTTAAAGTTTGAAATCTTTATTTAATTGGAAAGATAGTGTTTAAAGAGATTCGTAGAGAACAGATAGAAATATGTCACCTCCCCTACCCCACCCCCCTTACTCCCCACCAAACTCTGCTCAGCATTTCCCATCCGCTGACACACTGCCTGTAAGGCAATCCGATACTGCTCACACGGAATGCTGGTCCTACAGGGCAGACGATATCAATAGACAAGAAAATGGATTAATAACGGATTGTCATACAGCATTCAGCTATAAGGGGCAATGAAATGAAAACTGCCCACCCGCACCCGCCGTAATATACTCTCTGCGCGACAGGTGGCTCCTCCCACTGTTGTTACGTTTCGATACTGTGGTGTGGGAACGTATAGAGTCACACCACAGGTGCGTGCAGCTATTGAGGTACGACCTTGTTTGTTGGCGGACTCGTCTAGTGGGTTCGTCCAGCTGTTACGGTATCGTATGGCTGACACCTACGAACTCATTACCATTCAGACAGTTTTGTAGCAGCTGTAGCCTGTGAACTTTGCCCACTCGCAACACAGACTCCGGCATTCACACTGAAACAAGTTCATTGGGCGTGGAACCACAATCATACGAAGACTCAGCTTCAGCAATTTGTTTGGGAAATACTGCAACATCCTCCGTACATCCTGGATCATTCACGGTGTGATTTTCTCTACTTTGGCGACCTGAAGAAAGACATTCACGAACGGCAGTTCCAGTCGGACGAACAAATGCAATTGTGGATGCGGTTGTCCATACGCCAGCGCCGATTTCGTTCTACAAAACACGAATTAATCGTCTCGCCTTCCAGTGGGATAAATGTCTTAGTGCCTGTGGTTATTACTCATGATGGGAGTCATCTCATACTCCAGTTGTGACAGGTGTTCGGTTTTCATTTGACTGCCCTCCTAACTAACTTAAGGACATCACACACATCCATGCCCGAGGCAGGATTCCAACCAGCGACCGTATCGGTCGCGCGGTTCCAGACTGTACCACCTAGAACCGCTCGGCCACCCCGGAACTGTTTCATCAGATAACGAGTTCGGTTTCTTATGGAACTGACTGTAAAATTTAGGACTGATGAAACCTCTGTCTGTTATTTAGTCATTCATTTATGGCTCTGAATGTTATGTATTGGTCAAACCAGTACATACCTAGCACTGGTCAGTGACCATTACCTCATTAGACTTCGACAGCTAGTGGAGCGAGTGCGCGTGAGAGTTTGGCAGCAATCTGGCGGATCCTCCGGCTGCCCCTGCTTGGACTACAGTGTGTGCTCGGCAGCGCGTGGCGCCGGACAGCGAGTTGGCCGGCCGGCTGTCCGGCCAGTGGCGGAGCGGCTTAACTCCGCCTCCATTACGGGGCGAGATTGCCGACGCCGCTGTGCCGCGCTGCGGCGTGCAGCGGCGGTCGGCGGCGGCCGGACGCCGGCCCCGGGACCGCACAATGCCGGCGCGGCCTTTTGTTCGCCGGGTTGCCGGGTCGCGCCTTCCTGCCGCCCAACTCGCAGCCGCCAGACGGAAGTCCGGCGATACAAGTGCCTGTCGGGGTCGCCACTTCAGCCGAAACGTCCTCTCGGCAGTCGGCGAGGTGTCCCAGCCGTACGTCCACTGTGCGTTTGATGTAGCAGCCACACCTACTCTGACCACAGCTCTCACAGCCTTCCTGACCTCTCATGTCGTGACAAGCCTAGCGAAGAATATTCCGCCTTTACGCCTTTTGGTGGGACTGCAGACAAATTTGGATTCTTCGTATCTCCATAATTGAAACGGACGACTTGGGACGTCAGCTAGTATAAAATATGTTAAAAAATGACGAAATTCCTCCAGCTGTATTGAGGTGTTGGTTTTATTGGCAACTTGTTTCGATTTTGTTACATCATCTTCAGGCCCATACTTGTCGACAGTAACCATATGTGTCTAACACTAGTAGTCAGTGGTGAGATTAACACAACTATCTCACCATTGACTACTAGTGTTAAACACATACGGAAGTATGGGCCTGAAGGTGATGATGTAACAAAATCGAAACTAGTTGCCAATAAAACCAACACCTTAATACAGCTGGAGCAATTTCGTCATTTTTAACACAAATTTGGATTATCCTAAAGTACGCCCGCCCGGTGACCCGTGCGGTCTAACAAAAAAAAAATGGCTCTGAGCACTATGGGGCTTAACAGCTCAGGTCATCAGTCCCCTAGAACTTACAACTACTTAAACCCAACGAACCTAAGGACATCACACACATCCATGCCCGAGGCAGGATTCGAACCTGCGACCATAGCGGTCGCGCGGTTCCAGACTGACGCGCCCAGAACCGCTCGGCCACACTGGCCGGCTGCGGTCTAACGCACGGCTTTCTAGAATGGGAAGGAGTGCCTGGTCCCCAGCACGAATCCACCTGGTGCACTTGCGTCGAGGTCTGGTAAGCCGGCCAGTCTATGGATGGTTTTCAGGCGGTTTTCCATCAGCCTCTGCGAATGCGTGCTGGTTCCCCTTATTCCGCCTCAGCTACACTATGTCGACGATTCCTACGCAAACAAGTTCTCCACATACGCGTACACCACCATTACTGTACCATGCAAAACGTAGGGGTTACACTCGTCTGTTGTGAGACGTTCCCTGGGGGGGGGGGGGGGACACGTCCACCAGAGGCCAATCTGCATAATAATCCTGAGAGAATGGTTTGGTGTGGAACGTCGTTTCTAGGCCCCCGGGTGACATACAATACAATACAATCCTAAAGCACAAGGAGAGCAAAGTAAGAAATTACGATATAAGAAAATACACAATGATGGTACAGTAAACAATTACCACCTATGTGAATTCATATAATTTTTCACAAAGGAAAAGAACAGACACCACTCATTAATATAACTGATACACCTAGGGCGATGGTTCTTCAGTGTGGATGCACAAATACGTCCGACCTCCTGTGGGAATCTCCTAGTAACGAACAGTGAGTATAATGGACAGGGACTGCAGATAGATGGCGCTCGGTGGGAATGTGGATCGGATGTGAGGCGTGCCAAGATAGGCGCAGTAGTTGTGATAACGCTGTACCACGGATGACCCAGTGCTTGACGCATCTGCCTGTTAGAAGGAGAATCAATGTTCGAATCCTACAAGAGACGGTATCGCATCGCCGCCGCTGATTCCGCGTAATGCTCCATGGCAGCTGACAGCAGTGATCCCCTTCAGTTTATATGTAATTACCACCTGCTTAATAACTGGCAGAAAATAATGCAGCGCCCTCTGTGAAGCCAGCGCATAACGTGTGCGCCCACAGTTTTGACTGCTGGCAGTAATTGTGCTGACTTCAAAGGTGAATAGTGTTTGTAACATTGATTCTAGAGTACAGCCATGCCCCACTAACGAGTACTTACTCCTGTCAAAGATCTTTAGCCATTTGAATGGGATCACGTTGTTCGTGTATGGCAATCTGGGGGGATGTATCGGCAGATTGCTGCAATGTGTACTGGTGGTGTGTACCTGCTTTCAACAATGGTCTGTGGAACATTCCCATTCCTGTAGAACAGGCACTGGACGTCCGTGTAGTACATACAGTCGTCGAGATCGACGCATTGTCTGAACAACGACCGAAAAATCTAGCGGCTACTCCGCAAAACACCTAATGGTGTGGCGGAGGGTACTTTTTGTACAATCAACTGAGCCCTACAACCCTGTTCCACTCGCAAACAGCGCGCGGAAAAAGTGGCTGTCGGTGATCATCTGTAGTGGTTCTAATTTCTCGTATTTTCTCCTCGTGGTCATTAGGAGACAGATACAGATGGAAAGTAATATGCTGTACTACTTGTGGTGTCACCGCCAGACACCACACTTGCTAGGTGGTAGCCTTTAAATCGGCCGCGGTCCGTTAGTATATGTCGGACCCGCGTGTCGGCACTGTCAGTGATCGCAGACCGAGCGACACCAGACGGCAGGTCTAGAGAGACGTACTAGCACTCGTCCCCAGTTGTACAGCCGACTTTTCAAGGAAAGGTTCACTGACAAATACGCTCTCATTTGCCGAGACGATAGTTAGCATAGCCTTCAGCTACATTTGCTACGACCTAGCAAGTCGCCGTATTCAATTGATATTGAGATTCTATTAATGTATCATCAAGAGCGATGTTCTACAAATGTGGATTAAAGTTAAGTATTCCAGAAGCTACGTACTTTTCTTTATAGCATTCATTACGTATCCTGTCTCAGACCTCACGCCAGCCTGCGTGAGTTTAAGCGCGTGCCTTTCGGCTTCCTCTCATTGTGTCTAGGCTGTCTTGTCTAGACACAGCATATTTGGCGACGAGTCTCAAAAGAAGATTTAGCGTTCGTATTGCTCTAATTTACTTGTGTCATGGCTTCGCCAAAATCTCCAGATGTACTGTCCGAATTTTATCGCTTGCAGAATCAGCAGACGCAGGCGTTATTGGATGCCCTTGGACAGCTCGTCCAGGGTCAACGTGCAATGCAAAACGATGCGGCAGCCGCCGCTCCACCGCTACCGCAGCCACAACACGCAGTTGCACCACCTTTTCGTCCTTTCGATGCGGCGATGGAAAGCTGGACGGAGTGGTCACGCCAATTTGGATTCCATCTCGCCACCTACAGAATTCAAGGTAATGAGCGGCAACCTCACTTATTATCATGTGTCGGCGTCCAGACGTACCGTGTTATAGTGAAATTATTTCCCCGCCGTGACGTAACAACTCTGTCCTACGAAGAAATTTTGTCTGCATTAGATGCATATTTCAAGGAATCAGTCAATGTAGTTGCCAAATGGTATACGTTCTTTCGTACAAAACGTACGGCCAGTCAAACTAATCGGGAGTGGGTTGCAACTTTGCAAGGCCTTACTAGGGATTGTGCTTTTGAGTGTGAATGTTGACTCCCTTATTCAGATACTATGGTGCGTGATGCAATTGCACAGGACGTTTCTGACGTTTGTATAAGAGGACAGATTTTGAAACTAGTCAATCCCTCCCTTCAACAAGTGATGGACATATTGGATAGGCAAGACACACTTGACTTTGCTCAGGAATCGTTTGAAACTTCGCCGGCTGTGTGTCACGTTAACCGGCCCGCCGGGCGAGCTGCACGGAACAGTAAACAGCCCTCGCGCTCGTCCGCGCAGCTGCCGCCAAGCTCTCAACCACATGTCTCGCGGCAGCAAGCAAATGCAGTGCTAAAATAATGCCCGCGGTGTGCAACCAGACATTTGTGTGAGAATTGCCCGTCACGCCAGGCTATTTGCTTTTTCTGCAATAAAAGAGGACATCTTCAGAGTGTTTGCCAGAAAAAGCTCAGAACGGACACTACAAACCATTCCAGACCTTTCGCTTCGCGCCGGAATCGAACCAAGAATACTCACGTCCGTGAAGCTGCGTCCATGGACATTCATGCATTTCACTCCACTCCACCCAGTGCCACTCATTCTAACAGTGACTGTGTTCATCCCACAAAACGTGTGCGTCGACATCGGCGGAAATCCTGTCAGGTAGCAAGTGCTTCTGTACCAGTGTCTGTTCACGTTGCACGAGACAGTCGCTCTTGTCGTCAACAGGACAATAAACTTTTTGTAGATTTGGACATTCATGGCAACGTGATCCCATTCCAGCTCGATACCGGAGCTGCAGTTTCATTGATCAATAAAGACACGTACAAACAACTGGGCACACCTCCGTTGCGTGCTGCAAATGTTACGTTAAATAGTTATTCACGTCAGAATATCCCTGTGTTAGGACAGTGCAGCCTTCTTGCAACATACAAGGGACAAACAAAACTTGTGTCATTTTACGTACTTCGTTCTTCTTCTGCAGTGAACTTGTTTGGTTTAGATTTATTTCAGTTGTTTAACTTGTCTATAGTCAATCAGGTCCTCTCAGTGAACCAGACTGTGCCTTCAGCCAGTGTTTCTCGTCTATGTGAAGAATTTGCAGACATTATTGCACCGGGCCTTGGTTGCGCTAAGAACTATAAAGCACATTTGGAACTGAAAGTAAACGCGCAACCGAAATTTTTCAGAGCGCGCAATGTTCCTCACGCATTGCTTGATGAGGTCGCAAGAACATTAAATGCTTTGGAATCACAAGGTGTGATTGAACGTGTGCAGGCTTCTCTCTGGGCATCACCCTTAGTAATTTTGCCAAAACCTTCCGGAAAATTGAGACTTTGTGTGGACTTCAAGGCAACAGTGAATCCACAATTAATGATTGCAACTTATCCTTTACCCCGCCCGGAAGATGTTTTTGACAAACTGTGCCCGGGTAAATATTTTTCGAAGTTGGACCTAGCAGATGCGTACTTGCAGATACCAGTGGACGACGAATCCCAGCGCGTCTTGGTGGTTAACACGCATCTTGGTTTGTACCGATTCAAAAGACTGCCATTCGGGTGTGCATCCGCCCCTGCATTGTTCCAGCAATATCTGCAAACTGTTTGTGCGTCGGTCCCTACTGCAGCAAACTATCTGGACGATATAGTGATCTCCGGAAAGACGGAAGAAGAACATTTAGCTAATCTCAGAACATTACTTCAGGTCTTGCGACAAAATGGTCTTCGCTTGCGGAAGGACAAATGTGTGTTTTTTGCTCGTGCTACAGAGTGTGCTGGGAAAAATTAACTATTATCATCGCTATGTTCCCCATGCCTCTTCCATTTCAGCTCCGCTTCATCGCTTACGCCGTAAAGGTGTTCCGTTCGTCTGGACGACGGAATGCGACCGCGCCTTTCGCCAGTTGAAACAGGCATTGCTTTCAAATACTTGTCTTACGCCATTCGTTCCCCAGAATATTGAGATTCTGTTAATGTATCAGCAAGAGCGATGTTCTACAAATGTGGATTAAAGTTGAGTATTCCAGAAGCTACGTACTTTTCTTTATAGCATTCATTACGTATCCTGTTTCAGACCTCACGCCAGCCTGCGTGAGTTTAAGCGCGTGCCTTTCGGCTTCCTCTCATTGAGTCTAGGCTGTCTTGTCTAGACACAACACTACTCTTCTACGAAAAATTCTCTCTCGGAATTTCAATAGTAACTAGTAATACAGATGATCGTTCCCAGGCGACTGCCCTTTATCAAAATTGCATGGTCGAAGATTTCCTAACCTGGGTCTCGTGTCGTCATTAGAGTAAAATCCCATTCGCCTCTGCTCTGTTTATGCAAATTTCCGTAGCAAACTTCTAGGAACTGTCAAGGCTAGTGAATGGACAATATTTTGAATTAGAACCCATTTCCAGAAACGTACTGGTTCCGTGCTACAGCCGTTCGAAAAAGTGTTTGATAGGTAGTTATGCAAAATGGTAGTCACAGTGGTGGATGATTCAAATGGCTCTGAGCACTATGGGACGTAACAGCTGAGGTCATCAGTCCCCTAGAACTTAGAACTACTTAAACCTAACTAATCTAAGGACTGTACACACGTCCATGCCCGAGGCAGGATTCGAGCCTGTGACCGTAGCGGTCGCGCGGTGGCAGACTGAAGCGCCGAGGACCACTTGGCCACACCGGGCGGCCAGTGGAGGATGCTTATGTCGGATCGTCTGATGTCATTTGACGTCTGTTCTACCTCTCTGACCTGTTTCTAGTCTCATTCACGTCATTGTGAGTGTTGGACCAACATTGTTGAGTGCACGTTTGCAGGGTACACTGACATGATCGTTCTATGTAGCGAAGCACACAATAATGGAAAAGTTGCTCGTCACCTTTATCAAGATCGTCATTCACGACGACCGAATTCATCGCATACTCCTTTCGCCCCAATTACACAATGGGTTCACCGTCCGCATGCGTGAGTGGTGCTTCAAATGGACGCCGCGTACCAGAACTACAAGAAACCGTACTGGATCACGTTGAAGGGAACACGTCAAGCAGTACATGAGCAATTGCGCGTGCAATGGGTGTTGCTCCCAGCACCGTCTGTCACATTCAGTATGACCAACAACTATATCCGTGCCACCTCCAAAGGATACAGTCACCAATGCCAGCTGATTTCACACCATGTGTTGAGTACTGTACGCAATTGCTGCGCCGCTGCATCAACGAGCCGCTAATACTTCCACGGTGCATTCTCTTTACAGACGGATGCAAATTTACTACAGACTGTATTCTCAATGCTCGAAACCGCCACGTCTGGGCAGACGGAGAATCACATACCACCAGCGCATATTTAGGATGAGTGTCTGGGTAGGTGTTCTGAATGGTCATGTGAATGGCCGTATATGCTTCCAGGCAACCTCATGGGTCCCATTCCTACAGCAAGATTTGGGCATGTCGTGGGACGCTGTCTCGTTGAACTCCGTCAAGACATGTGGTTTCAGCATGACGGTGTATGAACTCACTTTTCACGTCATGTTCGGGAACACCTGAATTAACGATTCTGTAACAGATGGGTATGCCAAGATGATCCAATCGCAAGGCCTCCACGATCACCGTAGGTGGTCGCTGCAGAATAGACTGCAGAACACCAGATGTGATAGAGCGTGTGTACCACAACACCATTCGTAGGATGTACCCGAACATGAGGAACGTCTCATAGAGCCTTACTGGTAGTGGATCAGAACGCTAACTCTCGTTTGAAAAGGACAAGAACGGTTTGTGTTAAACTGTAAACCACAGTGTTTATGAAAACTGATCAAGTTTCCTTTTTGATGTTGTGGATATTAATGAATAACATTGTGGGACAAGTGATGTTCTGGGTCACGCTTAATAAATTACGTGTAAGAGGGCATGTTTACAAATGGTTGTAGTACGGATTGGGAATCAATAGGTATTCGAATATGGATTCCAATTCAAGATATCATCCAGTCAGTCCTCTCTACAAGTCTTACAAGTCCTAGAAGTCCGTCTGTACTTACCCGCATCATTCACCCGCTGTGGTCACTTCGTTATGACTCCGTCAGAGTTGCAGCTCATCTCTTTTGTTGTTCAACTCAACTGGTGAAACCGAAAATCTGAGATTGGAGCCGTGAGTGCCATTTCTGATGTACCTGTCTCATTGGTGAGTGAGCGTCAAAGGATGGGATTTCCTAATAGAAAATCATTTGCCTTCGAGGGGGTCTGTACGCTTTGAACCACGCGTCTATAGAATCCTGTCACCTAGCCAAAATATCGGGTAATTTAAAACGAGGTAAGAGATAACTCTTTACCAATATAGTTCTGTAGTGTCCGTAAAAAACATTGAAATAGGGGACAACATTTAGCAAAGAGTTGTAGCTAAACAGCTGTCAAGTAATGCCTAAAGTATTATATTAACTATTTTTTTTAAATTTCACTGAAGCGTACAGTTAGGTATAACAAATGTAATGCTAACCCGCCTAAAAAAGTCAATACCATTAGCTACCTCCACTACTTGTGTGCTGAAAATTCAGATTTTTACAGTGTAGCGAGACACATTTGATTGTTTTTCTCACCAAAAGATTGATTACTGAATGTAATCAACCTATTTTCAGGGCTGATTTTTGTGTTATTTCAACTTTTATTAGGATACAAAACAGAGCTCAAAAATTGTATACAGTTATCACCTCGAAAATAAAGCACGCCTTTACGTAGAGAAAAAAGGCAGTCAATATAGTGCCTAATCAAACTGATAAATATTTTCACATATTTATGTGTATATTTTGGTTTGGTTGGTTGGTATACATACCAAGATGCTGGTAAAGTTCCAAAACCGGTTGTAATAAATGAATGTTATTACTGTTGGGTGGTATACATTCCAAAAGAAAACCAAAATGAAAATACTTTTAACAAGAAATTTCATTTAAATGAGCGCTTGTGTTTGCAACGCCGACCCACAGTGCTGATTCCCCAACAACTTACAAAAAACGATGGGCGGTAGTGAGACAAAATAGAACAGAATCAGATGCACCTTCACACTGGTGTCACCACATTCACAAACTCTGTAAATTAAAGGAAATGTCTTGACTGATTAACTGACTTGTCATCACCCAGCCAAAACCGGGTAAGGATAGAAACGCGAAATTTGGAGAAGTTGGCGGTCATGTAATTTAGGCATCGTTTAAGAAAGGATTTTTCGAAATTACAGGCCAAGGGCGACTTTGGCTGAATGATTTCAGTTCCCATAATCGTCCCATATTTCATGTAAACCATATACCGGTTTTTTGCCATGAGTTGATTGTAATTCCTTGTGGTGTGATTTCCGAGGGGGCCATTCATGCTTTACGTTTAGTTCACCTTTACAGGGCGGAAAGAAATACATTACGCTGGTTTATTAGATGATTAGGGTAATCGAACTGATTACGAAGTTGGTTAATCTGTAAAATGCTATATTCTTCTCTCTCTACTACAAGTAAAGGCTTTCTTACTAACGCCTGGTGACAAATGATGGTTCAAATGGTTCAAATGGCTCTGAGCACTATGCGACTTAACTTCTGAGGTCATCAGTCGCCTAGAACTTAGAACTAATTGAACCTAACTAACCTAAGGACATCACACACATCCATGCCCGAGGCAGGATTCGAACCTGCGACCGTAGCGGTCGCTCGGCTCCAGACTGTAGCGCCCAGAACCGCTCGGCCACTCCGGCCGGCAAATGATGATGATGATGATGATGATGATGATGATTAGTGTTTTAGGGCGCACAACAACGACGTTATCAGCGCCCGTTCCCAAAATAAATGTTGACGAGTGCAGCCAAGATCTGTTAAACAAGGAACAATTCAGAGCCGATCTTTGCAAAAATTGTAAATGCTCAAATTTCAAGATTGTACACAGCACATCAAAACAGGTAGATAAAACTGAAAATACCAGTACAAAACAGGTAAAAATAATTAACTGTGGCTGGGTGACCACTTACAAATAATGGGTGACCAAACCACTTTACAGCACATTAAGATCTCAATCCCAATATTTTGGGAAGAAGTCCAGACATCACATAAAAACATAAAACTGTAGCCACACTTGCCTCATTATTAGTTAAAATAGAGGGCAGGTCTGGTGGGAAACTTAAATCTTCCCTGAAACCAGCATATAAAACACACTCACCGCGCGACTGCTACGGTCGCAGGTTCGAATCCTGCCTCGGGCAGGGATGTGTGTGATGTCCTTAGGTTAGCTAGGTTTAAGTAGTTCTAAGTTCTAGGGGACTGATGACCTCCGAAGTTAAGTCCCATAGTGCTCAGAGCCATTTGAAGCATTTTTTTAAAACACACTCAGTTAAAATATGTCGTATCGACAGCTGTGTCCCACATGTCTGACACGTTTGTGGCTCCTCACGACGTAACAGAAAACCATGTGTCAACGGACAATGTGCTATTCTGAGCCGTGTAAGGGCTACTTCCTCAGCTCGTCGTTGTCGAAAGGAGGTGAGCCACGGTCGGACAGAATCCTTTACCGCTCCCAACTTATTATCCCTCACTTCCAGCCACTGAGCCTCCCCCCAACGCATGACCTTCCGAGTCACGTACACGCCAATTTTGTGCACAGGCAGACGACGAATGTGTGTTTACTCATTCGGAAGTTCTCTGTGCAACTTGGTGCGGATTAATTTTACACGAGTTGTCGGGCTTTGTATTTTTTTTCTACAACGCGAATGGTGTAGTTAGGCGTTGAGAGAAATGTTTCGTTAGAATTATATTGCGTGGATAATATTTCTAAACCCATCTTCTTGAATAATCTTCTCTTCTTCCTTTTAACGAGTTCCTTGTCACTCGAAAGTAAATCGTACTATATGCAAAAAGGAGCGGAGATGCTTGAAACCACTGTTGCGGGTAAATGTAAACAACTGGCTTCATGATACTACTGATCTGAAAGAACTGACGTCGGAGAAGTGGCATTTGACTCAGCTAGCAAAATCAATATAGGCATTATAAGTAGAGTGCTTGAAATTTAATGGATGTAATATGCTGTGATTAACGTGCTGAGCAAAAGGAATCTCAAAGTGATGTCGAGAAAATGTTTCACCTGTACTACCAGCTATGAAGCAAGGAAGTCTACAAAGCGTCGTGTGGCTTATGATTTTCGTTGCTGGTCACCACAACAACATCTTCGCGGTCTCTGCTAACCGCCTTCTTCCCAAGGCGGGGCTTCGTAACTTGCTATAGCTGGACCATCCCGTCATAACCCAGGGATTATTGTCGGACGTGAGTAGGCACTGCGATGTCCGCAGAAGTAGCCCCATCTGCTGGTAATTCTTCTAACAGAGCTAAAGAGGCAGAAGCAATACGGATAACGGGCAGCGATCATCGTACCATCTCCAAGGGCAACCGAGGTCTTCATAACAGGAGAAACTAATCACGAAGGTACAGCATAAACAGATGCCGCCCTCAGTGATATAAACTCAATGGCCGTTCTAGACATCACCTTATTAGGGATCATGCTTCTCCTGGTGAACAGCTGTAGCGGGATTTTCAAATTCGTTAAGTGGGAAGAAAACATTTACATGTTCAAAAATGTTCCGATCCTGGAATACTGAATGAGTTTAAGAACAAGATTCATAGAGCTACACTGCAGCTGGGTTAGCTTAACACAGAGAATGCTTGATAAGCTGCCACCTTCCTTACTTTAAAAATTTTCTTCTGTGGCCCTAAACGGTTTATAAGCTCTGAATATACAGGACGAGTCAGGAGGAAAGGTATACGCTTTGACGGGTGATACTACTGGTGACTCTGAACAAAAAACTTCTAATAAACATATGCCCTTTTCTTAACCGTCTCCGGGTAAACCGATGAATACAGCTAGGAACGGGAAAGGTTCAGGTGACGGTAAATTAAATTACTGTTATGTTATGGTTTCTTTAATTGTGTACGTTTCCTCGCAGACGATATTCGAACAGTCCAGAGTCAACTTCAGTCCATGTTGCTGCTCTTCTAGACTGGTGTGGTGTCGCCGATCGGAGCTCAGCGTTGCATTCCTTTACCTGGGTACAAGCATGTAAAATACAAGCAAGAAATTCCTCTCCTGTGTCCGCACTGCGATTGACGCTCTTCAGCCACCCCCACAAACAGTAATCCAATGTGATAAGATCGGGTGACCTCGGTGGCCAAGCAATGACTCCACGGCGACCGATCCAACGACCGGGGTACGTTGTGTTGAGATGCTGGGTCACTGGCCGTACGGAATGTGTAGGAGCTCCGTCATGCTAAAAGTACATACGAGCTCATGTTACCTCCACGTATTCTGGTAACACATTTTGTAGAAACTCAAGACACCACGTCCCAGTAGGACGGTTATCTAAGACAACTGGACCGATGAGTTGGCCATCAATAATACCGCAACACACGTTGACTGAGAAACGTCGTTGAAAAATCGTCTCCACAGTAGCGTGCTGATTTTCATTTGCCCATACATGAGAGTTGTGCGTGTTGTTGATTCCGTTACGGGTAAATGTTGACTCATCAGTGAAGGGAATACGTGGAATTAATCGATCATGGACAATGATTCATCGACAGAATTCTTGCCGGCCGGCATTATCTCCTTCATGCAAATGTTGTACTCTCTGCCGATGAAAGGGACACAGACTGTGCTCGTGTACTGTGCGTATCACTCGTGTTTGTTGAATACCAAGTTGGGCAGCAATTCTTCTAGAGCTAGTAGTAGGGCTGCGTTCCACTGCTTGAAGAATGTTCTCAACTTCATTTAAGAGTTTGCTCTACGGTACGTTCAGAGACAATATTTACGCTGGGAAGCGAACCACGCTCACGCAATCCGTGAAATACCCTGCTATCTGGCACTCTGCGATTCGGAAATCGTTGTTGGTATTCTCGCACAACAGCTCGAGAATTCGCACTGGCCAAACAATAGACAAACACCGTTTCAACATACTCTGCATGTGTGAAGATCCGTGGCATTTTCACTACACAAAACTGTATTCGTTGCTCACGTAACAACACTGTAGTACCGTGCACTACCGAAAGCACAGTCGGACTGAGACTTGAGGTAAACAACTGCGCGATGCGCAAGTGAACTGCGTACTGACGACGCTACACATTTCCCGTTCCTAGTTGTTCTCATTGGTTTGCCCGGAAACGGTTAAGTATGGTTCAAATGGCTCTGAGCACTATGGGACTTAGCTTCTGAGGTCATCAGTCCCCTAGAACTTAGAACCTCTTAAACCTAACTAACCTAAGAACATCACACACATCCATGCCCCAGGCAGGATTCGAACCTGCGACCGTAGCGGTCGCGCAGTTCCAGAGTGTTGCGCCTAGAACCGCTCGGTCACCCCGACCGGCTAGTACAGTTTGTTTAACGTCAAACCTACACCTTTGGCATTGTTGTAAGATTCATTGTTCATCTGTAGTCGACCACAAATTGTTATGCTTACAGCGCTATCTCTTGCTACATTTTGTAATTTGACGTCATTCTGACCAGCGGTGTTATTTCCACGACGTTTTGAAAGTTTAATTATAATCACACTGTATTTCCACTTTTCTCCTTAGTGGTAGGTTGTTTTCCACCTGTGATGTCTTCGTTGTCTATGAGACCTTAAATCAAAATTACCCGTCATCTTACTGGCTCTCAGGCATCATCACCACCACCACCACCACCACCACCACCACCACCACCATATCAAGCTAATGATTTAGGCATCCTTGCCTGTTCCAATATCAAGTAGATTGCAGCTTGCAGTTTATCTCTTCTTAGGAGGCCCAACATTCCTTTTTCCTTTAGGTTTATATTTATACATTATTTTACATATTCGTTGTTCTAGCATCCTTAGAATGTGTTCATGGCATTTCTTTCTGTAGACCCCTATTTTCTGAAGTGTGGTTTTGACACCTATTTCATTCCCTATTTCACTATCCGATCTATGAGTTTGTAGGTTTTAGGAGTCTAACCTTTGCTGCTTGAGTCCTGTGACTGGCTGTTAGAGCCGAAGTTTCTGACCCACACAATAGAACTAGTACTGCCAAAACTTTAGTACTGTCTCTCTTCTAACTTTTTTGAGAAGAGCGTGATCTAAAGTGCCAACGAACTGCTGGAACGTTGGCAGTTTGCATTCTAGATCATTGTGCGATATATGAGACCCATCATCCCAGATATTTAAAAGTATTTATTTGCGTTCGTTGCTATTCATCATTTTTATGTTTGCTCATAAATGCACCTTACAATGGAATGCCATTATCTTAGTCTTAGTTTGCGATATTGTCACATTACAATCATTTGCTATCTTGTGCAAGAACCAAATAGCGCTCTGTAGTTTATCTTCTGCGCCCACTAAGGTTATTTGATCATCTGCAAACAAAATAACACTGTTGCTTACTATGAACGTGTTTCCCCCGTTTTTTTTCAATAAACCGTTACTGGCTGTAGTATCAAATATCCATCAAAGCATCAAAAGAGCGTAGGCAGTTATACACTCCTGGAAATGGAAAAAAGAACACATTGACACCGGTGTGTCAGACCCACCATACTTGCTCCGGACACTGCGAGAGGGCTGTACAAGCAATGATCACACGCACGGCACAGCGGCCACACCAGGAACCGCGGTGTTGGCCGTCGAATGGCGCTAGCTGCGCAGCATTTGTGCACCGCCGCCGTCGGTGTCAGCCAGTTTGCCGTGGCATACGGAGCTCCATCGCAGTCTTTAACACTGGTAGCATGCCGCGACAGCGTGGACGTGAACCGTATGTGCAGTTGACGGACTTTGAGCGAGGGCGTATAGTGGGCATGCGGAAGGCCGGGTGGACGTACCGCCGAATTGCTCAACACGTGGGGCGTGAGGTCTCCACAGTACATCGATGTTGTCGCCAGTGGTCGGCGGAAGGTGCACGTGCCCGTCGACCTGGGACCGGACCGCAGCGACGCACGGATGCACGCCAAGACCGTAGGATCCTACGCAGTGCCGTAGGGGACCGCACCGCCACTTCCCAGCAAATTAGGGACACTGTTGCTCCTGGGGTATCGGCGAGGACCATTCGCAACCGTCTCCATGAAGCTGGGCTACGGTCCCGCACACCGTTAGGCCGTCTTCCGCTCACGCCCCGACATCGTGCAGCCCGCCTCCAGTGGTGTCGCGACAGGCGTGAATGGAGGGACGAATGGAGACGTGTCGTCTTCAGCGATGAGAGTCGCTTCTGCCTTGGTGCCAATGATGGTCGTATGCGTGTTTGGCGCCGTGCAGGTGAGCGCCACAATCAGGACTGCATACGACCGAGGCACACAGGGCCAACACCCGGCATCATGGTGTGGGGAGCGATCGCCTACACTGGCCGTACACCACTGGTGATCGTCGAGGGGACACTGAATAGTGCACGGTACATCCAAACCGTCATCGAACCCATCGTTCTACCATTCCTAGACCGGCAAGGGAACTTGCTGTTCCAACAGGACAATGCACGTCCGCATGTATCCCGTGCCACCCAACGTGCTCTAGAAGGTGTAAGTCAACTACCCTGGCCAGCAAGATCTCCGGATCTGTCCCCCATTGAGCATGTGTGGGACTGGATGAAGCGTCGTCTCACGCGGTCTGCACGTCCAGCACGAACGCTGGTCCAACTGAGGCGCCAGGTGGAAATGGCATGGCAAGCCGTTCCACAGGACTACATCCAGCATCTCTACGATCGTCTCCATGGGAGAATAGCAGCCTGCATTGCTGCGAAAGGTGGATATACACTGTACTAGTGCCGACATTGTGCATGCTCTGTTGCCTGTGTCTATGTGCCTGTGGTTCTGTCAGTGTGATCATGTGATGTATCTGACCCCAGGAATGTGTCAATAAAGTTTCCCCTTCCTGGGACAATGAATTCACGGTGTTCTTATTTTAATTTCCAGGAGTGTATTTGTCCAAAGGCGCCAGACCCTGTAAACTTAACATCACGATATTCTTCCTTCAGCATTTGCTTCAAAAGCATGCAGTGAGATAGCTCTCCGAAGGTAGTTCTCCCATGGCTAGTAGACTGGTTTTCGAAACAAGTCTAGACAGAATTCATGGAAACTGCCAGCGTCATAATCCGCAGGTACGCCACTTGGATCCGAGCCTTGCACGCCATTTTGGCACAACTTCTCACTGATGTTCGTAAGAACAGGGAAAATTGCTAATAATATAAGGAATCTTTTAAATCGTTATATTAATCGTGAGCCGTGGTAATTTAATGATGGTAGCACCAATGTGGAAGTGCAAGAGAGCTTCGAGATTAGTGACGTTACTGGTAATGTCAGATGTTCCACCGCCGTTGCATAATCTCTCTCGCCTGCTTCCATTCGCTGGTTGGCCGGCCTCAATATCGAATTAACCTACTATCTTTGGACTGCTTAATTTTCATTCTACTATGCGGGAAGTCTCTGCCCGATTTGTTCTTATGTTCATATTTGGTAAGCACCCTACGCCATATTTAATATTATACAATAAGTGTACAGCTTAACTGTAGTTATTGTTCAGGCTTAGGCCTCAGGCAAGTAGTCGCACTAATTCAAGGGGTATGCAGGCCAGCCACTACATAATTCTGCAGGTAACACTGCAATAATGCTGGCATAGTGCTCCACAACCCAATGACTGTACGGAGTAGTTAAACGGAAAACGAATACCCCCCACATCGGGAGCATGGAAGGTTTCATTCAAAAACAATCACCACACACGTGAAGACATTTATCCCATTGGGTGACGAGATGATCAATTCGTGCTTCGGAGAACGCGATTGGCCGCTAATGGATCCACAACCACACTCGCTCTTGCACATCGTCGTCCGACTCACACCGACATTCACGCATGTCCTTCTTCAGGTTGCCAAAGATGTGAAAATCTCATATTAAATGATCCGTTACTGTACAGAGAATGTTTAGCTGTTACCCAACCAAATCCCTTCAGCGTAGCCTTCGTCCGATTTTCATTGAGGTGGGGAGCGCAAGCGATGTCGTTCAATTTACCGCAAATTGTCTGAATGGCTTTGTATTCCACTGGCGGGGAAGATAAGGGATGTTCGCATTGTCGGCTTTGCTGTTTGCCCTCTGACTCAAAATGGTGGCACCAAGCGAGGTAATGCATCTTCGATGACCCTCCTTCATACCTACATCCTCAAATATTTGCTGGATGTATTCTAACCTCTGTCTTCCTCCGCAGTTTTTGCCTTCTGAAAGTCATTCTCTGATGTCTTAATAGATGTCCTGTCATCCTGTACCTTCTCCTTATCAGCGTCTTCCACATATTCCTTTTCTCTTCGATTCTACGTGGAACCTCATCATTTCTTACCTTATCAGTCCACCTAATTTTCAACATTTGTCTGTAGCACCACATCCCATATTCTTCGACTCCCACAGTCCATGTTTCGCTACCATACAATGCAATGCTCCAAACGTATATTCTCAGAAATTTCTTCCGCAAATTAAGGTCAATGTGTAATACTAGCAGACTTCTCTTGACCAGGAATGCCCTTTTTTCCAGTGCTAGTCTGCTTTTGATTTCCCTCTTTCTCCATCGGTCACTGGATATTTTGTTGCCTAGGTAGTAGAATTCTTTAACTTCATCTATTTCGTGACCATCAATTCAGATACTAAGTTTCTCGCTGTTCTCATTTCTGCTACTTCTCAGCACCTTCGTCTTTCTTCGATTTACTCTCAATCCATACTCTGTACTCAATAGGCTGTTCATTCCATTCAGCAGATCATGTAATTCTTCTTCAGTTTCACTCAGTACAGCAATACCATCAGCGAATCGTATCATACATATCATTTCATCTCCTAAATCTTTCTTCCATTTCCATCAATGCTTCGAACAGTAGCGGCGAAAGACTATATCCCTCTCTTACACCCTTTTTAGTCCGAGCACATCGTTCTTCGTTACCCACTCTTATTATTCCCTCTTGGTTTTTGTACATATTGTATATTACCCGTCTCTCCCTATAACTTACCCCTGCTTTTCTCAGAACGTACGGTGTAGTAATTGTGAAGCGCCATGTTGTCAAAACTTCCTGGAATTCTGTCGGCCGCAACAATCCTGATGAACCACTACCCAGGCCTGCATTCTGCCAGTGGGACGCAGGCTACACACTAGCGATTTGTTGGGAAACACGCAACATTCTGCGTTCTGCCCAGATCTTTCACCGTGTGATTTTCACATCTTTGGCGACCTGTATGAAGACATTCGTCGACGTCCGTTTCAGTCGGACGAGGACGTGCAAGAGTGAGTGCAGTTGTGGTTCCGTCAGTAGTTGATGAGCTATTAACAGCAGTTCCACTGACGCCGTGCATTCGTGGGGCGCAGCCTGTGGCCCTATCATCGGTCGGGCCAAGCAATTACAGCATCACCGTGTAGCATCAGTAACTAGACAAAGCCGCTGATCTATGAGGTATCAGCTCACCTTGGTTATTTTGGCATCAACCGTCAGCTACCACCCCCCAGGATGCAATCACCTGGCACTCCATCCACTCTCCAGTGGGTCCTGGGTTCGACTGGTTGACAGCACAACCCTGTCATCCGGATTTGTTCGCCTGCAGCAGTCTAACCATCCTTACTGCAAATGCAGCAGCTGTTTTGCGTCAGCAAGGCCACGTCTCCGCCAGCTGATGTTTCAGTGACACAGCATAAGGCTGTCTCAGGGGACTCACTCGTTGCCGCCAGCCAGGATCAGCACTACGATGCAGTCGTCAACCTGCAGTGTGAAACCATCGTGTAATGAGGAAAATGTTTCATTGAGCAAGCATTCTTGACTGTGGACTCGCTACGTTACTGGAAGATCCAATCTCGCAACTTCCGTACACGCCATTTTGGGGCAGAAGGAGCCATTCTCCAGCACTCGTATCGGCTAAGTGGTATACGAAAACACACCATTACATATTGTATATAGTACTTCTAAGGACTATAACATACTTTTTGCTAATACGACACTACTTTGCCTAGTACTTGCGAAGTTCCTATGCTGTGATCTATATACTGTTTTAAACGTAATAAATAAGTCTGGTCACAAAGACAGGACTTACAATCACTTGCTTGCGGATTTCCACTTTCAACAGAACTTGGCCAAGAATAAGAAACAGAATACACGCAATCCCGTCAAGAGCAGCGGAAGTCATGTTTCGTTGTGAGTTAAGGAACCTGAAAGAACAAGACATTGTGAGACCTCTTCGCTAACCTGACGGTATCTACATCTACATTTATACTCCGCAAGCCACCCAACGGTGTGTGGCGGAGGGCACTTTACGTGCCACTGTCATTACCTCCCTTTTCTGTTCCAGTCGCGTATGGTTCGCGGGAAGAACGACTGTCTGAAAGCCTCCGTGCGCGCTCGAATCTCTCTAATTTTACATTCGTGATCTCCTCGGGAGGTATAAGTAGGGGGAAGCAATATATTCGATACCTCATCCAGAAACGTACCCTCTCGAAACCTGGCGAGCAGAACGCCTCTCTTGCAGAGTCTGCCACTTGAGTTTGCTTAACATCTCCGTAATGCTATCACGGTCACCAAATAACCCTGTGACGAAACGTGCCGTTCTTCTTTGGATCTTCTCTATCTCCTCCGTCAACCCGATCTGGTACGGATCCCACACTGATGAGCAATACTCAAGTATGGGTCGAACGAGTGTTTTGTAAGCCAGCTCCTTTGTTGATGGACTACATTTTCTAAGCACTCTCCCAATGAATCTCAACCTGGTACCCGCCTTACCAACAATTAATTTTATATGATCATTCCACTTCAAATCGTTCCGCATGCATACTCTCAGATATTTTACAGAAGTAACTGCTACCAGTGTTTGTTCCGCTATCATATAATCATACAATAAAGGATCCTTCTTTCTATGTATTCACAATACATTACATTTGTCTATGTTAAGGGTCAGTATGCCGTAGACTGTGTATTTCATGGCCACAGCATTCTTATTCTGGTTCGTCAATGATGCGGCCGATCAGTCACAATGGTTAGCACACATGTGCTGACATACTGACGATGTCCCTTTGGCAGTTATAGGTGAAGTCTATGAAATATGAGTCTCCGCTAGTGGACAGTGAGTAGTCGTTCGAAAAGAACGTCCGAGATGCCTTATAGAAACACTGTATAATCACAAGTGATTGGGAGGATCGAGCAGGCGGATAAGACAAAATATTACTGTTTGTTCGCTATAGGGTGACAACTAATTCAGACTGCACGACACTTTACTATCTTTTCTGAATGTAACTACAGTACATAACTTTTATGAGAGTCATACGAAAAGAATGGCAACAGACAATTAAGAGCACTTGCCCGCGAAAGGCAAAGATTCCGGGTTCGAGTCTCGGTCCGGCACACAGTTTTAATCTGCCAGGAAGTTTCATATCAGCGCACAATTCGCTGTAGAGTGAAAATTTCATTCTAGAATCATGCCCCAATATGTGGGTAAGCCATGTCTCCGCAATATCCTTTCTTTCAGGACTGCTAGTTCTGCAAAGTTCGCAGGAGAGCTTCTGTGAGGTTTGGAAGGTAGGAGACGAGGTACTGGCAGAAGTAAAGCTGTGAGGACGGGTCGTGAGTCGTGCTTGGGTAGCTCAGTTGGTAGAGCACTTGCCCGCGAAAGGCAAAGGTCCCGAGTTCGATTCTCGGTCCGGCACACAGTTTTAATCTGCCAGGAAGTTTAATATCATATTTTGATCCGAATGTAAGCCAGTTTCATAGTCAAATGAACGTGTATCATTAATGCATTTTGGCATAACGTAGCCAGAGGAGAGGTAGCATTAATTTACATGTGTAACAGTTAAGCCAGCATTTAACTTCCGAGTTCAAAGAACCTTTTGTACTAGCAGTCCCTGTAATATCATACATAGTAATTTTACAACAGGAGTGTCAGTTGTAACTATCGTATGGGCGCGGAACTTGCTACATATGCCAATGGGTTAATGCACCCCGATGTACGCTCCAAAAAATTAGTTCCAGTTTTAGCCACCAGGTGGATATTTAGTGTTGTACAGCATCTCAAAGATTCCTACGGTGCTCATAAAGAACAAACTGTGGAAACAGCAGATAATAATCAAATCAATATTACACATTGCCCGCGAAAGGCAAAGATTCCGGGTTCGAGTCTCGGTCCGGCACACAGTTTTAATCTGCCAGGAAGTTTCATATCAGCGCACACTTCGCTGTAGAGTGAAAATTTCATTCTAGAATCATGCCCCAGGATGTTGCTACATATGCTAATGGGTTAATGCACCCCGATGTACGCTGATATGAAACTTCCTGGCAGATTAAAACTGTGTGCCGGACCGAGACTCGAACCCGGAATCTTTGCCTTTCGCGGGCAATGTGTAATATTGATTTGATAATAATCAAATCAATATTACACCTTTTTCACTTGTTTGGTCCGCAGCTCGTGGTCGTGCGGTAGCGTTCTCGCTTCCCGCGCCCGGGTTCCCGGGTTCGATTCCCGTCGGGGTCAGGGATTTTCTCTGCCTCGTGATGACTGGATGTCGTGTGATGTCCTTAGGTTAGTTAGGTTTACGTAGTTCTAAGTTCTAGGGGACTGATGACCATAGCTGTTAAGTCTCTTAGTGCTCAGAGCCATTTCAACATTTTTTTTTCACCTGTTTGACCTTTTCTGCCAACGTCACGTTCCTAATCCTTTACATATGGAAATATTATTAGTAAGTCTTTTTTGCATTCACGGCCGTAGATTTGCACCCGGTTGCCAAAATTGGAACTAATTATTTTCCAGAAATATCTACCAAATTTCCCTTCCGTACGATAATTACAGCCCACACTGGACCTCCGCAGTTTAATTACAACCAGGAAATATGATGGTCTGCAGAATAATACGCTTAAACGTTAAAAATCAAGTAATACCGGTCACGTGTGTTGAAATACCAAAAGGGTGAAGCAAGTGTTTCGACGAACTGCGGCAGGGCGCAAGGACACGGCTGAATTAAGTGATCGATCGTTGTCACTGAGATTTACTCTTTGACAGTATAAAATCAATATAGGACAGCTCATTCTGTCAGTCTGATAAAAAGATCATGTATTTCTCACATCAGGACTATGTTCAACGTCCAGAAACCTTCAGGCACTGGCTCAACACGAAAAAAAGTTCTTAATGTGTTTAGAGGTAGTTTACGTTGTACAACACACATTCGAGAAATTCTGAAGCTATTCATTCACGTGTGTTACGATATAAGATAAAATATTTTCAGTAGTTCCCTGACCAATCAATATTTAATCACATCTGAGCAACGGTAGTAGCGTTTAAAAGCCAAACTAATCAACAAATGTTTCCGAACCCAATGTTACAGGTTTAAAATAGATGACTGGCACATGTTAATATCTAAGCCGTATTCTGAACAGAGTTTTGTAAATAAAGATACATATTAAAAATTCAAGGAAAAAATATACTAGAGCCAGAATACGCCTTCTACACGCCCTCAAAATGAGATGTGAGGAAGGTCAGTAATTAAATTACATCCCCGACCCATGACGATGCATCTTATTCAGAATCGTGGCGTTATCCACATGTATTTCGCACTTAAAATATACATCCTTAATGATAGTGAAGTGGGTTTCAGAATAGTTGATTTCTCACCGTAAATCACCCAACCCTGATAACGCATAATCTGTAAGGTAACGAAACGTTGCGCGAGATCTACGATTGCAATTGAGACATGGTTACAGAATATCAGAAATGTTTGATGTGGATAGGTTATGTTACGAACAAATTTGAAGTTTCTAAAAATGATATCTACTTGTGTTGACTTACTTACTGATGCTTGTAATTGGTCTGGGTCTGAATCCGGTGGCAGGAGAGGGACTAGAGCTAAAATCGCTCCGCAATCAGATTTAACGCCAACTGACGCTTTTCGAGATCAAACGTGCTCACACTGGCACGTGATCGTGACTCCCGTTGACAACACGCCACCATTATCGTCAACAACAAGAGAAACAATAGCAATTATTACAACAACAAATTAGACAAGAAGATCATTTAATCATTTAAAACGGAAATCACAATAAAGGCAAGCACTCATTCACTGTGAAGGAAGGGTAGCTAAGGACTCAAAAGAAGAGTCCTTTCGAGCAGAATGACTCCTTGTTCGAAACCAACTAGGTAATAGTGGTTTACTACGTTACTAAAAATTAAGAAAGATGCCAACTGAAATCGTTGAGAGTTAGGTTTAGTATATAAACGTAATGTGACTTCCTTTTTTTACACTTGTATATATGTATATTCTGTGTGTGGTGTGCAAAGCATTTCCGAAATTCAATTCCTTACACACACGGGTACGTATTTCTTTACCACGACGAAAAAAGCCGCCCGACTCATAACTTATAAATCAGAACTGTTTTCCAGCAGCACAAACGGCTTTAGAATTTCTTCGAAAATTGATTCCAAGTAAAATGAAATATATTTCACAAATGGGGAAACTCGTCTCCCAGAGGGACCAGGCGGCAGCCTCGAACAGAACGACGCAATATAACTTGCGGGCGCTAATGCCTGTCACAGTTGGGAACGCGGCCGCGTCCCCTCCCAGAGCAATCCCAAGTCCGGCCGATCGAGTTGGGGGAGCAAGTGCTGCCTCCAGCGCCGCTGGCCATCCCTCCCCCTCCCCCTCCCCCTAACCCGACAGCTTCCGACTGACCCACCCCTTCCACCTGCCACAACAGTTGGACATTCGTTCCCCAGTGCGCGCGTCTGCTTTCCGCTATTTTGCAGGCGGTGTTTTGCACAACCACCACTGCGTTCTAGCAGAATACGGCAGTGATGACGTGGGGGATTACACGTCGTAATATAGCGCCTCCTTGCCGCGCCCGACTAAGGTATTGGCTTAGGCCTTATGGGCGGGGAGGCTCGTCCCTTATTGAATATTCAAGCACCGGAAGCTGGTGCCGATGTTGGGAGCGGGAGGCGATTGCGAGGTTGCTAACTACCGAACGCGACCGTTGCATTTGGGTGACTGCTTCCTTCGCCGAATAAAGGTGTCCACTTTTGCTAACTTTGAAGGCAGTTAGTAATGCGACTTTCAAATGCAGTTGTTAAGCGTTACGATGGACCACAAAAATGACACGTACCTCTGGCAAAACATGCGGTCAAGGACACATTGTGATAAGCTATAATAAGCATTATAATTATGTAAGTGTCGATAAAAATTTTCTGCTTGATGACGTTACTGCGGCATATATGCAACGCACTTATATGTGGGTATACATGTACCGATTTGTAGGCAACGGGCTACGGTGGCATTCGAATGGAAACTTTTTGGTCGCCCCCTATAATAACTAGCAGACAACTTTCAGTAAAGTGAACCGACCGCAGTTAAAGTGAACATGACCCCCACTAATACAGATATCAAGGAATGCTAACCATAATGAATTAAAGGCTCGTGATGCAATGCAGCGTATCTCGTCATTCGGATGGGCTACGATATTGTGTAGCACCACGTGTACTCTTTAACTCTGTGTATAGTCGTTTACCGTACGTTGTCTAAAATGAACTTTCCCGTACTATGTATCTTCACAGGAAGTGCTTTAATTTAGGAAGACTTTATTACTCCTTCCGTATAGCGACTCAGACAAGAGGATATAAGATGAAGACATATTTTCTTTGTAAGCGCATGTGTAAATTACACAGCCCAGTGATGAAAATACTTTTTTAATTCAATTAACTTCTTCTTCTGATTTTTGGTACGCTGTATACTTGTCGGGTTAGAAAAAATCTGAATCACCAACATCTCTTTCTAATAGGATACTCAAACATTTTCAATAAATATGTTTTGGTTTCTGTATACTAATTCAATTAATAAATTCTGTACTACATCAGGAACAGAGAAGGTCAACTTTATATCCGTTTTGTAGATAAAAAGCTGAAAAATTTCGTTGGTCGAAAATAAAGAAACTAACAAGAAAATCTTTGAAGTCTGAAGACATTGCGAATCGGAAATGGTATTCTGTTAACCTGAAAGACAAAATGGAGGATATTTCAACTAATTCTCACTGGAGTTTCCTCATCTGAAGCGAAATTCTAAAACAATAGAAAACTGATTTTCGACAGTAAAAAATTCAAAGAGTGAGATGGAGGTTATTGTGATGTTCTTAGTGAGCGACAAGGACACATGTCTTTGTGCTTGTCCGTACGCTAGAAGAATTCAAGAAACTAGACTGTTCAATGTGCTTCAAGATTCACGACTGTCAACTGTGGTGGGTGAGTGATTTGTGAATGCTTATTTCTAGGTTGTGTCCATCGTTGGCAAAGTGCACACGGTCGAAAGTAGCCCTTAGCGCCTAATATAGTAGTCGTTTAAACCAGTACCCTAGTTACTATCATGCCCTTCTTTGAATTTATCGAAGACTTGGGATTCACTGCAGAAGTCACTCGAAAGTGTGGAAGATTTTTACTAAATCCAAGAGAACAGTTGAAACAAGTAACAGCTTTGTTTGGTCGAAACGAAGAGGCTTAAAACTAAGGGAATAAGGTACGACAGTCACTCAGAAGAGATTTTGTTCCAATTACTGATCCTTCAAAATTCCACTTCTTCCAAATCAATGTGTGTCATAAAAATAAGAAAGATTAGGCTGTAGCGTTCCGTCGACGACGAGGTCACTAGAGATAGAGTTCGCATTTTGGAATTCCGAGGAAAGAAGGTAAGGTGTGACTCCTGGCACTACCCAGCTGTGCGGCCTCTGTTCAGCAACATGCTCTCATATTTCTTAAACGTAATACGTTACTTCAGTGTAACATTCGGAAGCGTTTAATAAAAAAATTATTTAGTTCACTGCAGCATAATAAATCAGTGCATCTCTCTGCATCCTTAGATTAAGATAAACTTCTCGGGTCACAATCTACTTAGGCTATATACTTCATCCAACGGTTGACTATAGCTCTCACTTACATCGTCATTATTATTGTTGAGAACGCGAGTCACGTAGTCGCACCACCACTGCGAAGTAGCTATCCCTCCAGGTACGCCGGTTGTGCGGGTTGCCCGACACCCCAGGCTGAACGAGACAGCTAGTATTTCGAGCGGCCTAAAATAAAGGTCACCAGTATAATATGAATTATTTGTACGTAGCGCGTTATCTCTCTCGATAGCGTGGGTCAAGTGATGCGCAGTTTCATATCATTGCACGGACGAAGATACAAGCTGTTGTCCGATACGTAGTGAGGAGCTCCGGTTCCATTGGGATCAGCAGTGTCACTGCAGGTCACCTGCTGAGAGGAACTGACCTGTTCCCCAAAGGAACAGTGACTCACACCGACAACGAATCCAGCGGGATATCAATAGCCCGGTGGCAACGCAAGACATCTCTATGGAGCACTGTCTACGTCGGGAAGAAGTTAGTCGTAGTACCTCGTTGGACTTTGTCGCTGCGTGGCATTCATGCTACATACGAAAGCAAGCAGTTAGGATCAGTAGCAATCCCCATCCCATTAAACGACAGATGGTCACGGAGTGAGAGAATGTAGGCGAGGACAGGAGCCGTGCCATACCAGAGCGAACAGGGAATATGGTGATTCCGACTGTAAGCTTGGCGGCAAACGAATAATTTTGCTTATTAATATTAGCAATTTAAAAGTTTACATAAAATTCAAACTTGACTATCGAGATTATCTAGCTGATTAACCATGGCTTCAGTAACTTCAAAATCAAGTTCACATTTTAATTAGATTTTTTGTTAAAGGGGGGTAGGACGTAGCAGGATTTTGAGCACGAGAGGCTCCAAAGGTCATTTTAATTTCCAGAGTCTATACTTTTACAAATCAATCCATGAAACCCTATCAGCATGACCAGGAAGCATTCAGGATTCAAACTCGTAGCAGTTGAAGTTCAATAACATAACAAATAATTTTTTTACGTGTAAAATTTCATTTTTTTTTCACTTGCTGTTGGCTGCATTTGTTGCCGTAGGTACACTTTTTGTCGTAAGTAAAAGAGATTCTTCGATGAATTTGGCGCAGCATACAAAACATACTTACAGGTTACAATCATTAAGATTGTAGCAACCAGTCGCGGAAACATAATTTATTTATCTTGTTGCAAATCGATTTCGACTGGTATCCGGTTGCAACAAGATAAATAAATTATATTTTCGCGACTGGTTGCAACATTCTTTATAATTTTATATGCCACGGTCGCTGCACAGAAAGGGAACCTTGTGGAGCCTAACATTCAATACTTACAGGTGAATGAAAGTCTATAATTTTCCAATTCTATTAAACACTCTGGTAAAAATTGAGATAATTAAATATAAAATTTGAGTTTTTTCTAAACCCGAAGTTTAAAGTGTAACAGCTAACTCATTTTTTTCATGAATTAAATTCTAAAGTTTCATACACCTGTAAGTATGATTTGTATGTTGTACAAAATTAATCGAAGAATCTCTCTTACTTATGAAGAAAAGTGTACCTATATCAACAAATGAAGCCAATAGTATGTGAAAAAGTGATGAAATTTCACATTTAAAAAAAAATTATTTCTTATGTTTTTGAACTGGTATGAGTGTGAATCCTGAATCCTTCCTGGTCATGCTTACAAAGTTTTATGAAATTATTCGTAAAAGTATAGACAGTGGAAATTAAAACGTCTTATGGTGCCTCTCCTCCTCCTAGTGGATCCCTATGACGTCCACCCCCCCCCCCCCCCTTAAGACTGTCAGTCCCTGGATGACTAAACCGAGCAATCGGAAACGCATCCTGTGTAGGCAGGCAGGTGCAAAACGTCAAAGCTAGCTTATTAGACCGTTTTCGACTAGTATTCAGGCTGACAACACGCACTCGCTAAGAGTGAATATTTATTTCTGTTAAAATTAAGTTAACTTATTCGTCAACTTCAGTAAACGTATACGACACAGTCTCGGACTAGTTTCTGGAGAGGCATGAAGTATGTGCAATGATATGAATATGGTTTTGCATAAAAGTGATCTGGTGCGTTAAAAGTGCCTCGGAAAACATTTCTATACGAACTTGCGGAAGTGTGGCTTCGGGCTGTCATTTAATCCGTTTGGAGGTAATTTTAGGAACTTGAAATGGTTCTCGATATGTCATGAATATAATCCGCGTAACTTCATTGAGGTATTACCCTTACACTGGTTCTAAAGGCTGTTTCCCCTTCTCTTGACTTTTCTATTAAACTCGAGTTAGAATTCAGTTATTTCGAGATTTTCATTAAAGTAGCTTGAGATTTCCCGCTTGCCATCCAGTTATTCATACTCGTCTGAATACTCGTGTGGAGTCCGGACAGGTGGAGAACAAGACCAACTGGGACATCGGGGTAACTTTACATGACACGAGGTACGCAAACCTCATAATGATAAATCAGGCAACTTTCAGGTATGCTGGACCTTCTCATTGGGAACTGGTCACTGTAGCCCTCCACATGCAACAATTCGCGTGAAACCATTTGCGCTGTTAGCATGTTCGTCGCAGTATACGTCACTAGGAACACTCCACCTTTCACACCAATAAATTAAACAGTAAGGAAGACGTGGGAACGGCTCTATCTGAAAGAGACAGTGACACAGGCTAGGAGTATTTGCACAACGATCACATGAAAGTTGAGTATTTGTGTTACTGAATAAATCAGTATTTTAGACATAGCCATGTGTAGTTATCTCAGAAGTTGTAATATTTAAATGTTTGCGCGACTATACCGTGTTTTAGGAGCTGCGACTCTGTTCACACAGAAACATCTGCGGCACCTCGTAGACTGCTGCCAACGTATAGGAGTCGCAGTAGCCAAATAGACTGGGGATGAAGTGATGTTACAAGAACGATAACAACTGAAACAACAAGAGAAATAATTACGAGACATTACATTTTACACCCACTTATTACTGTGACCCACCAAATGGCTAGTGCATTCTTGCTCTGGTTTTTACAAGATAGGAACAGTACCACAGCTGCTGGTTGATCTTTCTTAAATCGCTCCAAATTTCAGCAAGTAGACCTAACAGCTATCCGTCGTGGAAACCCGTGGCTTGTACGGACTGTCTCTGAGTCGTCTATAAATTATTACAGATCACGTTAAAAGTAAATATGTGGTATTATAAACATAATATACCATACATATATAACCTAAAAAACACAAAGTTGAACCCTGGAAGAAAAAGTGAGATGAAGATCTGTACAGAATCATAGGAACTATAACAGACACAATGAGGAAGATGAGATTAAAGCTACACGGTCATTTTTGCAGAATGAATGATTGCAGAATGAATGACAACAGGCTAAAGAAGAAAATTTTTAATTTTATCTTCAAATTAAAAAAACTACATGGGATGGCTCGAAACGACAAGTAGGGAATTGAGAAAAATTCATATCACAGAAGAGAGGACAGGGAAAATTTCAACCTGCTGATCAGTTTTGTAAAATTTTCTATTCAACAACAAAAACCACTACCCAGGAGGGTGAGGTAAAATAAACAGAGGCCCATACACTTCACCTGCTTGCGTGTCACGACAGTTTATTTCTAGTGAAATCTGTGCAACAACATTCCTGACAGGGAAGTAACATGCGAAAAGATTATTGCAAAGTTATGAAATCAAATGAAACTGATATCTTCTGTTCCCCATCCATGCAATAGTACTAAAAGCGGATACAGGCTCATCTCACAAACCCTGTGAATTTCTTTAACTTACTGTGCTTCAGGCAAACTACATCTTTGATTTTCATCATGATCAATAAATGGCATTCAGTAAATTTGCGTGGTTTCAACTTGGTCATGCGAATGCCAGAGAAATGCGGACACAGATATATGTGGGCAGCAGGGTTTGGCAGAACTTTGTGGACACTGCATGTGGCAGGTGCTTTTGGAACCCGGATCTTTATCGGGTTCGCTGTTTCCGCAAATCCCCACTCCCACCCCCGTCGTGCCCGCGTCTTTCCCGACATCGTCAGTACATAAAGGTCCTTCACACATTTAGTGTTTACTGACAATATTCTATTGCCGGTAGTGATGCCACTACCACACGATCAATGATTAAGTCAATATTTCCATATGCTAATGTTATTTCAAGTTGTCGAGGAACGATTAAGCATTTGTTGCTGTTTTATGAAACGCGAGTATCAGAAAAAACAAAAAATGGAAGTACTGTATACAGCACTTTAGTGCGCTCAATGAAATCCAGTGTCTCTTTGGGCGTATGAAAAATCTTTAATTATGCCCGGGAAAGAAGGGATAGATAAAACATGGTAAAGCAGTTAAATAGGAAACTTCAGCACATTGAGGATTAGGAGTAACTTTAGTTTTTACTTACAGTAAGGTCATTTCAGTCACATTTTGTGTTGTAACATAAGCAACCACCTGTGGTATTACTGTCATAAAATGCTTCTCCGAGCAATTATATATGTCATTTAATAATGTTCTTAGTTGATTAAAGGAAAGTAAATAAACAGTTTAGCTTTGTGTTTTGTGATTAATATTTGAGTGGCATGAAAATCGATGCTACCGTAGAGTAATATGGAAATATAAACAAATAGGGATAAAAGTCTAAAATATATACAGATTTAGATTCCAAAGGGCGCGTAACTATTGATGTAACTGGATGTCCTTTCTCAATGATATGTGGTAATTTCGCGCGATTAACCTGCATTTTACAAACTAAGTTTTTTTTTTAAATGTTCGAAGTGGAAGCAATTTTCCATAGCTGCAATGTGGAATACTACTGTGCTTAACTCGACAAGCTGAAACCCGCCTTAGCAGTTAAATGAAACAGTAACCCCAAGAATTAATTGTAAATCATATTATGAAATGTTAAATGAACTGCTATTGCAAAAACGAGTGGTACCTAACAGCTTTATATTAAAATGCAATTTTTTGTTAAATGTGTTGTACGAGGACATTAATGGATGCATATAACGCTATTTCAGTCGTATTCTTACGTAATTAAATGCTTTCTGCTTCTTTATAGACTGTGAGACGGACAATTATTTGAACAATTGGCTTTGTTCATTATAAATACCGTCATGTCCTGCCGATGCTACGGAAGTAACGTAAGCACAGGTGTCTGTGTTTCCACGTGCGCGACATTCACAAAGCTTTCGAGGGGCGGGGGACGGGCACAGTGTACCAGGAGATGGCGTGGGAGGGACAGGGAAGCGCCAACTCATCCCTTTGACCACAATAAATCCTTCCGTGAACCGCTTGTGTTCGCAAATCACTTGTGTCCGCGAATCTCTGTGACCGTGTGTTCAGATGGTTCAAATGGCTCTGAGCACTATGGGACTGAACATCTGAGGTCATCAGTCCCCTAGACTTACAACTACTTGAACCTAACTAACCTAACGACAGCACACACATCCACGCCCGAGGCAGGATTCGAACCTACGGCCGTAGCAGCAGCGCGGTTCCGGACTGAAGCGCCTAGAACCACTCGGCCACAACGGACGGATGACCGTATGTGTATGGACACTGAAAGAATCACTGTAGTATTAGTATTATTAACATTCACTTTCGATTCTACGAATGCTTTTAAATCCACCCGTGACAGAATAACCATTTCCTCTTATTCGCTGTAGTCAGGTAGCGCCGTTTGAGACTTTTTCAATTAGAAGGTGTTCTTCGAAATCGTAGAAAGAAAACACGTGTTACTTCAACACCGACGAGCGAAGCAAGAAACTCCGATAACGGACTCTTACTGAATTTATGTGACTCCTGACCTGGGAATGCGTTTAACATGCGACTGTTCCTGAGTGGAAGATATGTATAACGCAGTCCCTCTGCGAAGGGCTAAGAACAACACAAAAACTAATTATTGCATTGGAAAGGGAAGAATCATTTTCCCCCTTCAAGGTGAAAGATGTAGCTTATTTAGAACTATTATAATATGATAAATTAGAGAAATTTATGACCAGTTATATCAAAAAAATGTATTCCAGAAGGTAGTATAACAACGCCTATAAAGTCACATATTTCAGTTATATTTGCTACGGCAATATCTGCAGTAAATGCAGTATAAGTTAGGAGTATTTCTCTTTCGATAACGAAAAACTGCGCCGTTAACTAAAGGGAATACATTGTTGAATATGATGTTCTCGGCCTGTCTTAATTTTTCCAATGACATTTTTGTCATGGGTGACTTCTATAGATTCATTACGGAGAATTACTTGCTTAATAGCATTATTTATTTCACATATATTGTGTTAACGAGTTTAGTAAAAACATGGTTAAGTACAGTGATATTTGAAGGGCATATTTCAATAGGGGTACAAGTCCATAACCTTCACTTTTCTGCCTATAATGCTTCTGAAATTAATAATCCAAACAAACAGAAAGAAAGGTTCATCTCCAGTAAGAAGTCATATGCTTGAATATTTCTGGTATCTCAACTGCAGATTTTTCAGTGCTCATTTAACTTTAGGGCTCTGTATCTCAATATGGACAAAAATGGACTTGTACCACTATTGAAATAAGCCCTTCATTTGTTTCAGGCGATTACAGTAAATGTGCCTTTCAATAAGTAACCAATAAGTTTATATTTCCCCACGTTTTTGTGGACAGTATTAAATCAAATTTGGAGATCGTTGGGTATTTCTGAACATTTCGGCGGGTAAACTGAAAGTTTGTGCTGGAACTGTGCGTGTTGGGTACTAGATGAAAGCTCTTAATGAACTGCGATAAGGCCGCTATCTCCCTCCGTCCGTCCCTCCCTCCCTCCCACCCTCCCACCCTCCCTCTCTCTCTCTCTCTCTCTCTCTCTCTCTCTCTCTCTCTCTCCCTTGCGTCTGTCTGTAGGATTCCACAGCCCCTCACAACGACGTCTAAAATATTTCACAGGAATAAAATGATGATGGCCTTTCGTTTGGCGCGAGATAAATGGCTTATCGTTTCTTTTGTCGTGAACGTCAGAACGTCACTGCTTCTGCCTCTGACTTCAGAACGGCATCATTTTTCAGCTTCTTGTCTTCAACTGAAATAAAAACAATTTCTTGCGCAGAGTTATCTACACATTTACTGGATATCGCATAACGCACGCCTCAAAGTGATATCTGAAACTCACACTGCGAGCTTTGATGTCCTTGCCTTATTCTGGTATCAGCGGCAGCTTGTATGTAACTGACTTTCAGTTATCATCCTGAATGACACAGAGTGTGTGGTTCTTGATTGTTTACAGCTTGACATGTAATTTATACGAAGCGCCATTAAGTTGTAAAGAATAGACAGAAACATTGTATTAACGCCATGATATTAAGGAGGGAGAAGGAATACAGCGTATGTACTGACTATTTGTAGAAACAGAAGCATACCTTACCATGTCTACAGAGGCCCCAACTCGACAGGTAAGAATTATACACAAGCCAGGGAAATCAAAAGTGGGTAGTTCGAGTTAGTGAACTAACTGTCGGAATCAATATTTAGTTTCCCATTAACATAAACACCGTACTCCAGATAGAAACTACTTCATCACAAGTATTAAAAATGAAGGTGTATAGTCTCAGTATATCCGCTACAAACACAGCTCACTTCCAGAACTCAACTCTGGGTTTTTGCAATTTCAGTTCATTCGTCAGATACGTCGATTATGGAAATGACGTGGCGGATTTTCCTCCAGTACTGTCCACAGTGTACTGTGCGACGTGTGGGTTTAATGGTCCCTTACTGATCAATTTTCACCTGTACGAACCAACACATTCTCAGTTTAGGCTGTGCGATTTTTTTTTGTTGGGAACCTCTTCCAACTGCATGTGGCATGAACGATTCAGCTTTTCGTACATTTTCCTCCGCGGTGATAAATTACGTCTCTGCGGGTCCGTTCAGCCTTCTGGCCACAACATCAAGCTACATTATATATTTAATTCATGTTTTCATGTTCCTGTAACGAATAACACTCTATCTCCCACAATGAGTCATTAAGCACTCACAGGTGTTATTCGTTACAGGAACATGAAAACTCACCTGTGGAATCATCATAAGCGTATGATAGCAACATCAATGTTGCCTCAGATAGTTAATCTTTATGAAATAAAGAGTTTAGAAAAACTTTCTTTACATTACTGCTTAAGTCAGTTGCCGTGTCGCTTGGATTATTTATTTTTGACGATGAATTCCGTCTATCAAGACCTAACGAGATCGAACAGTGGCTGCTGGACTCTCATTTGGCAGGGCGACAGTTGAAATCTCCGTCCTGTCACTCAAACTTCGATTTTCTGTGATTTCTCTAATTCCCTTGAGCCAGATGCTGGGATGGTTACTATCAAAGAACACTGCTGACATATTACCCCATCCTTCCCTAATCCTAGCTCGTACTCCATCTCTAATGACCACGTCGTCGCCAGGAAGTTAAATTTTCCTTCGTTTCTTCCTTCCTTCCTGTCTCAGGAAATTGAACTTAGGATCCGTGAATCTACTTCTGAGAGTAGAATTCTGGGGCACACTGTCTGTTTATTTGTAGTACATGTGGTGGACATAGATATTTAATTATCACGTGGAAACAAATGAAGTTACGTAATTTTTCTTTTTTTTTATATTTTACAGGTTTGTGTCTGCAAACCTCTACATGCATTAATATCTTCACGTCACATTTCAGAAGCACGCAACTGGAGCTGCCAGAATAATATGCTACAGACCACTGGTAAAGTGAAATATCGTGTCTCATGTCGTTTGATGCTGCAACATACGGCAATAATGCACCCTCGTGTCACACAATAGGGAAGTGACGCGGACACTTTCTGTCGGATCATTGGTTATTAGGCTGATCAGACATGACGCTGCCATCACGCCGCTAAAATGTCAGTCTTATATAGTAGCTCCAGATTGACCACCAGTGGGTGATTTTCTCGCTCCAGAATCTCCGCAACGCCACAAGAGAAACGAACGGCGCTACGTTTGCAAATAGATGGCAATAACGGCCACGCCCTCAACTAAGGTAACAGTATTAATATATGATAACAGGGCGGGAGGATACGGGAGTGGAAACCACCGAGCCCATAGAAGCAAATACACTCCTGGAAATGGAAAAAAGAACACATTGACACCGGTGTGTCAGAACCACCATACTTGCTCCGGACACTGCGAGAGGGCTGTACAAGCAATGATCACACGCACGGCACAGCGGACACACCAGGAACCGCGGTGTTGGCCGTCGAATGGCGCTAGCTGCGCAGCATTTGTGCACCGCCGCCGTCAGTGTCAGCCAGTTTGCCGTGGCATACGGAGCTCCATCGCAGTCTTTAACACTGGTAGCATGCCGCGACAGCGTGGACGTGAACCGTATGTGCAGTTGACGGACTCTGAGCGAGGGCGTATAGTGGGCATGCGGGAGGCCGGGTGGACGTACCGCCGAATTGCTCAACACGTGGGGCGTGAGGTCTCCACAGTACATCGATGTTGTCGCCAGTGGTCGGCGGAAGGTGCACGTGCCCGTCGACCTGGGACCGGACCGCAGCGACGCACGGATGCACGCCAAGACCGTAGGATCCTACGCAGTGCCGTAGGGGACGGCACCGCCACTTCCCAGCAAATTAGGGACACTGTTGCTCCTGGGGTATCGGCGAGGACCATTCGCAACCGTCTCCATGAAGCTGGGCTATGGTCCCGCACACCGTTAGGCCGTCTTCCGCTCACGCCCCAACTTCGTGCAGCCCGCCTCCAGTGGTGTCGCGACAGGCGTGAATGGAGGGACGAATGGAGACGTGTCGTCTTCAGCGATGAGAGTCGCTTCTGCCTTGGTGCCAATGATGGTCGTATGCGTGTTTGGCGCCGTGCAGGTGAGCGCCACAATCAGGACTGCATACGACCGAGGCACACAGGGCCAACACCCGGCATCATGGTGTGGGGAGCGATCTCCTACACTGACCGTACACCACCGGTGATCGTCGAGGGGACACTGAATAGTGCACGGTACATCCAAACCGTCATCGAACCCATCGTTCTACCATTCCTAGACCGGCAAGGGAGCTTGCTGTTCCAACAGGACAATGCACGTCCGCATGTATCCCGTGCCACCCAACGTGCTCTAGAAGGTGTAAGTCAACTACCCTGGCCAGCAAGATCTCCGGATCTGTCCCCCATTGAGCATGTTTGGGACTGGATGAAGCGTCGTCTCACGCGGTCTGCACGTCCAGCACGAACGCTGGTCCAACTGAGGCGCCAGGTGGAAATGGCATGGCAAGCCGTTCCACAGGACTACATCCAGCATCTCTACGATCGTCTCCATGGGAGAATAGCAGCCTGAATTGCTGCGAAAGGTGGATATACACTGTACTAGTGCCGACATTGTGCATGCTCTGTTGCCTGTGTCTATGTGCCTGTGGTTCTGTCAGTGTGATCATGTGATGTATCTGACCCCAGGAATGTGTCAATAAAGTTTCCCCTTCCTGGGACAATGAATTCACGGTGTTCTTATTTCAATTTCCAGGAGTGTATAATAACAAATTTTATGTCTCGCAACAATTATTACGTACACGTTAGCAAGAAATACTCTTGGCCACGTAAAGATAAAACAGAGAAAACAACACATCTTAATTAGCTTTAACCTTCACATCCTGGTGTAAACACACATGTATCAGTTAATCAATGTATCCTTTCGGAGCCGGCCGCTGTGCCAGACCGGTTCTATGCGCTTCAGTCCGGAACCGCGCAGCTGCTACGGTCACAGGTTCGAATCCTGCCTCGAGCATGGATGTGTGTGATGTTCTTAGGTTAGTTAGGTTTAAGTAGTTCTACGTCTTGGGGACTCTGGTGTTAGGGGACCGCAGATGTTAAGTCCCACAGCGCTTAGGGCCATTTGAACCAATATCCTTTCGGAAAGAGCATTTCCAAAACAGTAATAAAATGGAACACCTACAGCCGTCCTTACGATATGTTATTTAATATAGGGCTACCAGTTCGGTGATTCATTACAGCATCTTCAGGTCTTAACTGACCTGAGGAGATTAATAACAGTCTTACACACGATTCCAACAGTGGCCATCATCTACGAACTTGTTTCCTTAGATCTAACAACAACGTTGTGTATCCAACCATCAACTACCAATTGACTCAGCTGGCAGTTGATAGTTGATTGCAGGAGACACAAATCTTGAAGAAACGAATTTAATTGTAACTGAAATTAATAGCATAATTTCTTGCCAAACTTGGATAAACGATCTGAAATGGTAACTCTAAATGTATCTGAACAAATCACTTACGTCTGCAGACATAGTAATGTGATTGCTGTAGGTTAGTGTATTAAACTAAGCTAAACTCCGCCCGAACAGGCCATAAAAGCCCAACGGTACCGACCGGCCGCTGTGTCATACTCATCCCAAAGGTGTCACTGGATGTGGATATGGAGGGTCATTTGGTAAGCATACCCCTCTATCGGCTATATGTCAGTTTAAGAAACCGGAGCCGCTACTTTTCAATCAAGTAGCTCCTCAGTTTGCCTCACCCAAGGGCTGAGTCCACTACGCTTGCAACAGCGCTCGGCAGACCTGATGGTCACCCATCCGAGTGCTATCTCAGCCCGGCAACTCATAACTTCGGTGATTTGACGGGAACCAGTGTTATCTTAGTACATAGAAATCGAAAATACTAGTGAAGGATATGCATATGCATTTATTACTGGAGCTGAAAACATGTTGAACTTCTAACTGTAAATAAGCATGTCTTTGAAATGAAAATTCGATTTAGTTAACATCGTTATGTAAACTTTGACTTTCCCTACTGTTGACTTTGCTGTTGCAGTTGGGTCTCACTGCTTAGAATTTTCTAGTGGTATCATTAGCTTGGTAGCAACAATCTGTGTCTGCATACGTTAATAAGTATTAGCTTGGCACCAACAACCTATCTCTGCCTACGTCGATAAGCCATTGGTTTGGTACCAACAACGTGTCTCTGCCTATGTCTATTGTGAGTTCAACCTGAGACAAATGAGATCCTCTCTTTCCAAAAGTGAAGAAGTTTCAGAGGAACCTAGAGATGACGTCAGGAAGTGGAGGTCTGAAAGCGAAGGTTTTTACGTGAAGTTACTGTCTGCAGAGCACTTCTAATAAGGAAAACATTGAGCTCAGAGTTTCTCAGAACTGTGTAATTTTGATTGGCAGACTGCTGATTCTTGTGAGTGCTGGCCAGTAAGATGCTGTCTTGCAAGAACCTGGCCTCCGTTCCTTACTAAGATTTCAAACCAGTTAAAGAACTTATCTTATTTTTGGCCAGCCGATGTGGCCGAGAGGTTCTAGGCGCTTCAGTCTGGAACCGCGCGGCCGCTACGATCACAGGTTCGAATCCTGCCCCGGGCATGGATGTGTGTGATGTCGTTCGGTTAGTTAGGTTTAAGTAGTTCTAACTTCTAGGGGACTGATGACCTCAGAAGTTAAGTCCCATAGTGCCCAGAGCCATATGAACCATATTTTGAACTTATTTTACCTGTTTCGATGAGTACTACCACCTCGCAGACAATTCGACGCATTTTTTTTAACACCCTTTATATTTGAAGGATGAGTATTTCTTCCGGATAAAACAACATGGTTCTGCAAAGAGAGATATTATGAAGTTCATCTGGCTCTATTCGTCTATGATACGTGGAGCGCCGTAGACAATTCAGTTGATGCTATATTCGACATAGTTGAACACTGTTTAAGGATCAAAGTACGACCTTGGCTAGTATCGGACCAGATTTGTGACTAGATTCAGGACTTACATGCTGTAGTACTCAGCACGTCACTGTCATCGGAACAGAATCTATAGATATAAAGGTGATATCAGAACTCTGCAAGGAAGTGTGATAGCAGAGTTTGTCTTTACCTTACATATAAAAGATTTCTAAGATAAATTAAGCTGATTCTTGAGTTATTGTTAATTGCGTTTACTTAAACTTATGGGCTGACTATTTTCGGATTCAAAAAAAATTTATTTTTATCTGTTATTAGTTTTATGTTGTAATTTCATGTACTGACACGTTACATGACGCCACATTGCTCCACAATTTTGTCCTACGGAACTTGACGTGTAAATAAATAAATAAATAAATAAATAAAAGCAAAATGGAGTTATTCTCAGAGGACGCAGTTGTCCATGAGAAGACAGCGACAACAGCAGACTGTATCGAATTGCTGCAAGACTTTTAGAAGATCATGGGAGCAGGGACTGGCAGGTTTGAACGAAGCTAAGAAATTCACTACAACGCGATTACACTCATACTATTGGTGACAAGTTATTGGAAACAGTAATTAACATAAAATAATCATCCGGATTTATCTAAAGTGGAATGACCACGTCGAGAGAGTCCTAAGGAATTATACTTCATGCACAAAAGAAATGGCTTACAAATGGCTGCTCGACCGTTTCAAAAAATGGTTCAAATGGCTCTGAGCACTATGGGACTTAACATTTGAGGTGATCATTCCCCTAGAACTTAGAACTACTTAAACCTAACTAACCTAAGGACATCAAACACACCCATGCCCGAGGCAGGATTCGAACCTGCGACCGTAGCGGTCGTACGGTTCCAGACTGCAGCGCCTACAGCCGCTCGGCCACAAAGCCGGCCTCGGCCGTTTCCTCAATGGGTTTCGCTACTCTGGGACCGTTATCAGGTAGGATCAATAGAACAGATATACAAGCTCCAACAAAGAGCGCGCGTTTCTTCACCAGATCGTTTTATCGGACGGAAATGTTTCTCAAATGCTCTACAAATGCCAGTGGTAAGCACTGCGAGACAGCCATTGTGAATCACGGAGAGATTTTCTACTGAACTTTCGAGCGAGAATGTTCTGAGAAGAGTGGGCGGCATGTTCTTTCTTCTCAAATTCGTCTCACTATATGACGACGTTTATTTATTTGTTTCTTAAGTAAAGACATGCTACCTGTTGTTAAATAGTAGGTGGTACATTATGCGATTTTCCATGTTATGTTAGACAAATTCAGTTTTATTTTTGGCACTATTTTTTGAGAATTTTACAAATGAATAAAATAAAAATAAAAAATAGAAAAAATAAAAAAATTATGTGTATACACAGTTTTCTTTAAACTTCTTGCTAACTTACGTAATGGTGATAAACAACATACATAATGGGATGTGGAAAATTGCAGGTTTATTTAATTGAAGAAATAAGAGATGCCTATCTGACTTACTTATGATATGATACTTCTTCCCTTTATACCTTCTACGTGTATGATTACATCTGTTAAAAATGGTTCAAATGGCTCTGAGCCATATGGGAATCAACATATGAGATCATAAGTCCCCTAGAACTTAGAACTGCTTAAACCTAACTAACCTAAGGTCATCACATACATCCATGCCCGAGGCAGGATTCGAACCTGCGACCGCTGCGGTCACGTGGTTCCAAACTGAAGCGCCTAGAACTGCACGGCCACACCGGCCGGCTTATATCTGTTATATATGTTCTCTTGACTGTGATAATAATTAAAAGGCGCAATGTTCTTGTTGATCATCTTTTGATGTTTGTGTCCGCAGGAGGCAGAAACTTTATAAATTTAACAAATTTTTTGAAAATCGTAACGTGGCTTATAACCATATTTTTGGGAAAAATAAAACAGAAGGTAGGAAAGGTGACAGTGAAAGAATGACGACAAGTTAATCCGATAAATTAAGCTAATTTGGAGGCAAGATCTAACGAAGATGGGCACATTTCTTTACGAGATTATTTAATCCGCGTGAGAGCATTACGGAGATGCTCACAAACTCCACTGGCAGACACTACAAGAGAGGCGTTGTGTATCACGAAGAGGTTTACTATTAAACTTCCGAGGTAATATGTACCGGGAAGAGCGGGCAACAAACTACTTACTCCCATAGCCATCTCGATAAATGACGACAACAGGATAATCGGATAAATCAGAACTACTACGGAGGTTTGCAGGCAGTCTGCTGTATTGTCCGAACAAGAAACAGCACAGGCGCGAAGAGACGAGCTGGTGACAGTGCCATAGACACTCGCCATTTGGGCGAGTTCCATCGGCTCCACGGGTGGTGCTGAGAATGAAGATATCGACTACGCCTTGGCCAGTTGCCGGCCGAGTAAAATACGCTAATGAACTAACGACAACGGACAGAAGCCTAGCCGGGAGACAGAAGAGCAGCCCTCAACCAGCTCTCCAGGGCTGACTTATATAGGGAACGTCGTGTAATGAACTCTTAGAGGTGAACAGACTGTTGTTGTGAACTGCATTTGCTATGTCCTGTGAAGTATACCTGCAACTATTTGCACGTAGCAATTGAGGGAATTTTTTATCTTATATTACCATGCAGTGCTGCAGACTTGGTTATTCGACAAGTCACAAAGATAAGTAAACATTTTAACTCATTTGTGTGACTTTACAACTAATTGGTGGGAGTGTTGTAGAACCTTCGTTCACCTGTCCCTTATATGATAGTGGCAGGGAGAAATTGTCTTAGCGGTGTACTGCACCAGAAGCCGTTTGAAGTAGGCTGTTTAGGTTTATATATTGGTAACGCCACGTAGCGCTCTGTATGAAAATCAATGACTGTGCTCTGTGCAGTCTGTGGCTGGTTTGCATTGTTGGAATTTGCTATTGTAGTGTTGGGCAGTTGGCTGTTAACGGCGGGTAGCGTTGCGCAGTTGGAGGTGAGCCGCCAGCAGTGGTGGATGTGGGGAGAGAGATGGCGGAGTTTTGAGAGAGGATGATCTCGACGTGTGTCCATATATTATAGCTTTTGAACACTATTAAGGTAAATACATTGTTTGTTCTCTATCAAAATCTTTCATTTGCTTAGTACGCCTATCAGTAGTTCGTGCCTTCAGTAGTTAGAATCTGTTATTCAGCTGGCAGCATTGACGCATGCTGTATTGCAGTAGTTTGAGTAACGAATATTTTTGTGAGGTAAGTGATTCATGAAAGGTATAGGTTATTGTTAGTGAGGGCCATTCTTTTGTAGGGATTTTTGAAAGTCAGGTTGCGTCGCGCTAAAAGTATTGTGTGTCAGTTTAGGCACGGTCATTTATAATTTTTCTAAGGGGACGTTTCACGTTTTACGAACTCACAAACTCGGCCTACCGTAACAACTGTCGTAACTCGGCCTCTACAGCAGTAGCGACGAGGCCTGTACAAAACTGGCCACGAAGGTTCACAAAACTGGCGACGAGGGTTCAGAAAACTGGCAACAAGGTCTTACAAAACTAAAACAATCATTCTTTCTATGGGTCATTCGGAAATAGATCAGGGAACCCTTAGAAAGATGGTGGTCCGAGAAGGACCTTCCTTAACAAACCATCAGGTGGTTTAGGATATAAGTACGTCTACTCCCTATGCAGTATTCTGTCGACTTTTTCGCATTATGTTCCGTTTCCCACGTAACTCTCTTGCAATGTATCTCTTGATGTTACCCAAAGCTATGCTAAAAATGATATTTGATAGAAACTTGTTACTTATTTCAGATTACTTTTAACAGCAGCTTTTGATGTTAGATTAAGTAATTTCTAAGGGTTTCCTCCCACTTTGGGATTCCCAGTCGCTGACGTTGGGATTAGGAAGGATTAGGGAGAAAATGACAACACTTTTGTTTCTTCGTCAAGCATTCCATACTGGCGGATACGGTGCAGCCGTCGCCCCGGGCACAGCCTTACCACGACGGCATCTCCCCAGTAACAAAAGGACTTTCACGTAGCGCTGGGGAAGCAACCTGACCGAGATAACAGCGGCCGGAGTAGACGCGACCACAGCATGTTGTCGCAAAGCTCGAGAGGTCATGTGTACGAAGCGCAGCGCCCTGTGTGGAATTACGCGGAACTGCCCTTGTCGTGGGACGTGGTAGCAGGGCGGTCTGGCACGTTTCCCTAGGCAGGGCAGCCGCTCTTTGAAGTGGCCTTTCCCGGGTAACAAAGCGAAATCCTCAACGTGTAACCCTCAGCTCGAATAGAATATGGCTTACCGTCAGACGGGGTTTAATCTGCCCATTTACGGCAAGCTTCCATGTTGGCTTCTTCCAGCTTCAAATTAGCAAACTGTTCGACGCACAATAACAACATCCTCTACAAAGAAAAGTTGCCGAATACAGGATGAACGAGGAGTGGATCGAGGTAAGTTTCGAGGTTGTTTAGGGAGATTTTATACTTATTTTGAGCGTGCGCTATACAGCGACTCAGTATTAGAGTAAATGCGTTTCGTGTGATTTCTGACCTCCATATATCGCTGTATCTGTATTCGACTGAAAATACCAGCACAACATGGCAGACTGCGGAGTGTGTCTTGGATGGCAAGTGCTTCTTCCATATTAAAACTACTACTATGTCCACTGTAGGCTGTCAAAAATTCTTTCATGCAAATGAATATTTGTTGCATCCATAGTGCATTGCTGATCAGCCTGGACTTATCTTCAGATGCCTGCAATATCCAACATGAACGACATAATAGAAGCTAAAAAGCGAAGACTTCGCTACATTTTGCAAAATAAAGCTTCTGTTACATTACTTAAACTTATATCGTTGTACAAATGCATGTATGTATATATGTATGTATGTGAGTTCTACATCTCCTCCCAAAACAAATAACCAATTTCAACCAAACATGGTACACGTATCACCTACTGTCTGGACAAAACCGCAACGGGGGTAAGAGACTGCTACTTGTCAAATGGGTGGGGTAGGAAGTGAAAAAGAAGTGTAGTGCATGACGCGCCAGTACTTAACTGTTATTCACCCACTGTTTCAGAACGAGAGTAACTTTACCCATAATTTAAAATCGTTACGAACTTTTTTCGCTGTCAATCTGCACAAAATTATGAAAATAAGGATGTTTGTCGCTTACTACATTTTCTCTATTCGTACAGTAAAACTACCGCATCCAACGTGTCGTTTTAGTGTAATATTTCTTTACTACAAGCTATTTCCGCGACAAAAGTTGAAGACAGTATTCACATTTACCACTGGATGTGCCTGCAAAATTACATCATTGTCCAACACATAGTTCACGAGTTACAATGTCATGAACATTGTGCTGCGTGAAAACGAAACAGTAGGGCGAAATTCGGTAGAGATACAGGTGAGTACAAATATGCGTGAAATATGTTAGACACATGTGAAGTACGTGAAATGTGTGTATTCGGGCAAACCCACAGGTAAAAAACTCCTACTTAGCCCTGTATCGATTTCAACCAAAACTGATACACGCACTACTTACTACCTGGAAAGAAAAACTGAGGGGGTGGGAAACAGCAACCTAGTACCGGGATACGAGTGATAACATGGAAAAAGAAAGAGGTAGGAGGAGACGGATGCAGATTTAGGGGAGGTGTGGATGATAGACAGAAATTTGGGGAGGGGATAAGGGACAGGAAGACAAGAGAGGAAGATAAACACGGAGTGAGTAAAAGATGAATGAAGAAAGGAAAGAGAAGGAGATGGACTGAGAGAGTGGAAGAAGGAGATGGACAGGAAAACGAAGAACGGGGAGATAGTGTTAAAAGGGATGGGTAGGCTATAAAAGGGTGAGAAGGGCAAGGCCTTTGGGGTGGGGAGGGGGGAGGAAATGGACAGGGAAAGAAAAGAGTAGAATATGGACAGTGAAAGGAGGGGGGGGGGGGGGAAGAGATGGACAGACGTACATCAAAGACTAGATTTACTCTTCAAACAGGGAACGCGATTATTGAAACCGTTCACCAGTCACCTCTGCGAAGAGCCCATGATACTGAAAGACAGATCCAAGTATCTCAAAGACTAGTTGTTGAAATGTTGTACGATGAAATACTACATCCACACCATATTCGACGAGTATGGTTCTGAGAACTGCTTTTGCACCAAGTGGCTTTTTTACAAATAACGTGATACAGACTGACGAATCAAGCTTTACTCTCGAAAGTATTTTCAACCTCAATAACAGCCATTGTTGTTCGGAACACAGCCCACATGTCACCCTTGAACGTGGCTTCGAGGCCTTTTTTTCGTAAATGATTTTGAAAGACTTTCAGCAATCAGCTTGCACATAGGATTAAGACATACATCTGAATATTGAAGGTCATACCATGGACCTAACAAGTTAAAAAACATCTCGAGAAAACTCAGATAGAAGTCGTGGAAATATTAGACAGCAAAGCGTTCCGACAAAAGATAAACTGTTGGGTAATACAGCCAGACAATGAGGTTCCTAAAAACAGAATCAGGACGAACAATGAAATAAAAACGGAGAGAGAAGATAGGCGGCGTATTTAAGATCAGAAAAACTAGTGCAAACGCGCTGGATGATCCAACAGGCCCATACGCAAATAATAATAATAATAATAATAATAATAATAATAATAAGGAAAAGAAGGTCAATGTCAACTAATCCGAAGGAACTCTTAAACTTTCGGAGATGAGAATCACTGATTAAACGTTAGAATAACATGTAGCTTTTGGAATCCTAGCATCGAAGCCTGGATTTACTGACGAATATATAATGCGTAGAGAAAAACCAGAACACCTTCAGCGACTAGAGATAGGACGTTCATTTTCACAGGGCCTGTACATTACTATGTTCTGCAGAAATGATTAGCATTTCAACTATGTCAGCCCTCGGTTTCAAGGTCATCATCGACAACGATGCGCCTACTGGTAAAATGTGCCTGTGGCTCTGGTTGTCACTATAAACCGAAACTAATGGATCAATATGACTAGAGCAGACGTGCAGGATGCCTCGCAGACGTAGGCACGAACCGTACCGTCAGATCAGTGAGTCTGAAAGAGGGCCCATTGTTGGAATGACAGAATGTGATATATGAATCTGAGACTCTGCTGCTCGTGTAGGACGAAGTGTTTCGGCAGTACAACAGGTATGCGCCGAATCGTTTACGGAAGGCCGTAGAACACGACGAGATGGATCCGACTACACCACCCAGACCCCCCCCCCCCCCCCCCCCCCCCGAGAACATCGACACCTCACCCGAATGGCGCTGCAGGACAGTTCTCCTTCCTCCTCGGCTCTGTCGCAACAATAGAACAGTGTAACACATCGTACACCATCAAGTGTGACAGTCCGTCGTTGTTTAGCATGACATGTGGTACGTACGCGGCGTCCACTTCTCCACATTTTTTTTTTTTTTTTTGTCATCAGTCTACTGACTGGTTTGACGCGGCCCGCCACGAATTCCTTTCCTGTGCTAACCTCTTCATCTCAGAGTAGCACTTGCAACCTACGTCCTCAATTATTTGCTTGACGTATTCCAATCTCTGTCTTCCTCTACTGTTTTTGCCCTCTACAGCTCCTTCTGGTACCATGGAAGTCATTCCCTCATGTCTTAGCAGATGTCCTATCATCCTGTCCCTTCTCCTTATCAGTGTTTTCCACATATTCCTTTCCTCTCCGATTCTGCGTAGAACCTCCTCATTCCTAACCTTATCAGTCCACCTAATTTTCAACATTCGTCTGTAGCACCACATCTCAAATGCTTCGATTCCCTTCTGTTCCGGTTTTCCCACAGTCCATGTTTCACTACCATACAATACTGTACTCCAGACGTACATCCTCAGAAATTTCTTCCTCAAATTAAGCCCGGTATTTGACATTAGCAGACTTCTCTTGTCCAGAAATGCCTTTTTTGCCATAGCGAGTCTGCTTTTGATGTCCTTGCTCCGTCCGTCATTGGTTATTTTACTGCCTAGGTAGAAGAATTCCTTAACTTCATTGACTTCGTGACCATCAATCCTGATGTTAAGTTTCTCGCTGTTCTCATTTCTACTATTTCTCATTACCTTCGTCTTTCTCCGATTTACTCTCAAACCATACTGTGTACTCATTAGACTGTTCATTCCGTTCAGCAGATCATTTAATTCTTCTTCACTTTCACTCAGGATAGCAATGTCATCAGCGAATCGTATCATTGATATCCTTTCACCTTGTATTTTAATTCCACTCCTGAACCATTCTTTTATTTCCATAATTGCTTCCTCGATGTACAGATTGAAGAGTAGGGGCGAAAGGCTACAACCTTGTCTTACACCCATCTTAATACGAGGATTTCGTTCTCGATCGTCCACTGTTATTATTCCCTCTTGGTTGTTGTACATAATGTACATGACCCGTCTCTCCCTATAGCTCACCCCTACTTTTTTCAGAATCTCGAACAGCTTGCACCATTTTATATTGTCGAACGCTTTTTCCAGGTCGACAAATCCTATGAAAGTGTCTTGATTTTTCTTTAGCCTTGCTTCCATTATTAGCCGTAACGTCAGAATTGCCTCTCTCGTCCCTTTACTTTTCCTAAAGCCAAACTGATCGTCACCTAGCGCATTCTCAATTTTCTTTTCCATTCTTCTGTATATTATTCTTGTAAGCAGCTTCTATGCATGAGCTGTTAAGCTGATTGTGCGATAATTCTCGCACTTGTCAGCTCTTGCCGTCTTCGGAATTGTGTGGATGATGCTTTTCCGAAAGTCAGATGGTATATCGCCAGACTCATATATTCTACACACCAACGTGAATAGTCGTTTTGTTGCCGCTTCCCCCAATGATTTTAGAAATTCTGATGGAATGTTATCTATCCCTTCTGCCTTATTTGACCGTAAGTCCTCCAAAGCTCTTTTAAATTCCGATTCTAATACTGGATCCGCTATCTCTTCTAAATCGACTCCTGTTTCTTCTTCTATCACACCAGACAAATCTTCCCCCTCATAGAGGCTTTCAAAGTATTCTTTCCACCTATCTGCTCTCTCCTCTGCATTAACAGTGGAATTCCCGTTGCACTCTTAATGTTACCACCGTTGCTTTTAATGTCACCAAAGCTTGTTTTGACTTTCCTGTATGCTGAGTCTGTCCTTCCGACAATCATATCTTTTTCGTTGTCTTCACATTTTTCCTGCAGCCATTTCGTCTTAGCTTCCCTGCACTTCCTATTTATTTCATTCCTCAGCGACGGTATTTATGTATTCCTGATTTTCCCGGAACATGTTTGTACTTCCTTCTTTCATCAATCAACTGAAGTATTTCTTCTGTTACCCATGGTTTCTTCGCAGCTACCTTCTTTGTAAATATGTTTTCCTTCCCAACCTCTGTGATGGCCCTTTTTAGAGATGTCCATTCCTCTTCAACTGTACTGCCTACTGCGCTATTCCTTATTGCTGTATCTATAGCGTTATAGAACTTCAAACGTATCTCGTCATTCCTTAGTACTCCACATACCTCCGACGATTGTGAGGAAACATGCTAGACAGCAATGGTGTATTGAACGACTTCACTGGGAACAGGAATGGATCAGATGTTTCCAGACGAATCAAGGTTCTCTTTGTTTGAGAATGATGGGCGCGTTTTGGTTCATCGCAGACAGGGGGAGCGGCATCACAGTGACTGCATTCGCCCAAGACATACAGAGCCAATTCAAAGCCTTATGTTTCTGGGTGCTATTGGGTACAACCAAAAATCACAGTTGGTGCATATCCAGGGCACGGTGCCCAGTGTAACCTACGAGAATGACACCTTGCGACCTGAGGCCGTACCCTTTCTGCACATCATATCATACGCCATTTTTCATCAAGACAATGCCGCAGCACATGTTCCTGCACGAACACGTTCCTTCTTGGTGTGACAGGATGCCAGCCGTTTGTCCTGGCTCGCCAGATCACCAGGCTTGTAGCCATGTGGAGATGGGTGGAATGTGGTGGAACGATGGGTGTAACGCTGTGACCCAATGCCAACCACCACAGATGAACGTTGGGACCTTGTGAACCTGCATGGACTGCTGTACCACAGGACGTCATTCGCACCATATAAGCGCCCATGCCATCATGCTTGGAACAAGTTATCAGGGACCACGGCGGTCCGTGTGCCTACTAGGCAACAGCACACATGATGAACCGAGGTGACTGAAATGCTAATCTCTTCTGCAGAACATACTAAAGCACATGCCCTGTAAATGCGAACGTCCTACCTCTTGTCGTTCAAGGTGTTCTGTTTCTTATGAAAATGTGTGTAATTACAGGAAGATAGAGAAATAACGAATTGAATTGCTGCATATCTCACTTACAAATATAAACAAATTATTAAAAGGAATATCGGTTGTTAGGACATGTTCTGAGGCATAAAGGGATCACTAATTTAGTATTGGAGGGCAGTGTGGAGGGTAAAAATCGTAGAGTGAGACCAAGAGGTGAATACACTAAGCAGATTCAGAAACATGTAGGTTGCAGTAGGTACTGGGAGATGTAGAAGCTTACACAGGATAGAGTAGCATGGAGAGCTGCATCAAACCAGGACTGAAGACGACTACGACAGCATTAAAAGGAATAACTGGACTAAAGGAAAAGCAAAAATTAAATTTTGCACCACCAGGTGCATAGAGCTGTACTACACCGAATGTCCTCTGTGCCACCGAGCTTCGTCGTTTCTGCACTGAAATATTAGTAGGAACATGTGCCCGGCACAGTATTCTTACAACACCTACTAGCGGCTTTTCAAACTGGAATCGTTATTTCTCTTCCAGTTACACATCAGTTTGTCTTTATCGGGCTTAATGGACAAAGTGTTTCTCTCCCCACAAAGGGAAAAGCCTGTCGTAGCTACGGAGTTAGAACCGTGACTTTCACAACGTATTTACTTTCGCTAAGTGCAACGGACTGTAGACATAAAATCTCTGTCGAAGAAGTACAGAAATCACACAGATGTAACTGATGTAGTGGTAACCGCTGTGGCCGGAGATTATAAGGACACCAACGACGAAATATCATGCGCCTCGTGTCTATTTCCATCGTGACATTCTCCTGTCTTTAGTGTCCCCTTTGGAGCACCGTTCATCGCTAGTCCCGTAGACATATAGTAGTCTTTATTTATACAGTCTGCTTATTCAGTCTAAATAGCTTTATGTATTGTCAAAGAGTCTGATCGAACTGGATATTACGCTTTATTTGTGAGGCTGTTTCCAACAAGAGCATACTTTTTATAGATTTTCGTACCAGGCGTGCCGGTAATGTTCCCTACAGTTCCGGCAAGCTACCCTAACAAGACTTTCCCACGTAGCTATTGCCACATTCTCATAAAATATTATAACCGCCTTGGACCATGAGGCAAATAATATTTTAATCTTTCACTGGGACAAAATCTTTTTGAGTTTCTTAGGTAGCATTTTCTTATGTAGCCGCAAAACATTTTCATTCCAATGTCTCTTTAGGATTCATCCAATTTTACGCCATGTTGCTGCATGTAATATGGATCGTCATATGATAATGGTATGTTGTTCAGCCAGATTTGGATTTGCGTTTCCAGAGTGAGCTGGCTTTATTTCATGCACTCGGTAGCAATTTTGTCTGAACACGTAAGTTACACGGTACATTTCTTTTTCGATATGCGAATAGCTCTGTGTTTCATGGTGTTCGATCAGCTCTCCTTGGCACGATAACTGAATGTGTCCCAGTTGAGATAACGGTCTGTGTGGGGTCAATTTACGATACGCCAAGTGTCCTAGTCGACCATCTGACCACTGTTTAACTGAAACGTGTGCGTGTGTACTTCCGTTCAAATGTTGTGATGTATACTTTTCATATAATAAATGAACTTCTGCACAGTACCCTTTCAAGATATCGCAGCAAGAAGATATCATCGACAAAAAAATAGGATGGGCAAAGAGAAGCACAGTTTATGGCACCTCTCAGAAAATTCGCCAATGAAAATTTGGGTGATTCCTTTATTGGTTCGACATTCAACTGCTTTCCTTAGGAAGACAATGATGGTTATAATCGAATGCTAGGACGTTCATGACAATTTACAACACTAGAATCCCTTTTAAAATTTTAAAATAAATTGACTGTATGCAAGTATGACTTCAGTATATGACAGTGAAACTGATAGGTCCGTAAATACAGATTACTTTTTTTAAGTACGAGGTATGTTACGTTACACAACTTTCGTATTGTAACTAGACACTATTTCTTTGACCTATCTGGCGTAATAACCACATAATTAGAAGGCGATTGTAACTCATTTTTATTTTTTTATCAGATTTGGAGGTGAGCGACCTAGCCAAAAATCGGTCATTTTGAAATAAAGAAACAGCAGCCGACAGCAGAAAATAGCTCTTGTAAAAAGCAATACCTTGCTCAACTGAATCTCTTTTATTCTTGGTGCATTAATAGTTGGGTATGAAGAGAAAAATTTTAAATGGTGTGTTTCCTTTTTAAAGGCCCGTGTGTGAAAACTGTAATGCGAAAGTAATATTTTGTATTGTTTGTTTCATTTTGAACTGTCATATGTTAAATGCAGAATAAGCATTTTTTGTAATTCGAAAATTACTGATCTGAAGTCTATAGACTGATACTGTTCACGGTTAAGTCATGAAAGAGTTTTATGGGATCTTTCAGCATGCGATCTAAAATTCAGTTCTGTTAATGTCACCTTGTGGCTAGGTGGTTTTAACATTTACCCTGTATCTGTTTTAGCGTATCTAATTTGACCCGAATGCAGGGACGAGTGATGTCTGGGCTGTGCTCAACTTGTTCAACTTTTGTGAATGCCTGAGTATTAACCACATGTATTTGTTCTCAGCTCTTTGAACTGTAATTTAATACTGTAAACGCTACCATTACTTACATATGAATTATGCATTTCATGAATCACCTACTGAATAACGGAACTTGTAGTGAGACTTGTAATTTCTGTACATATTGATACTCTCAATGTTTGTGGGAGTTATAACTCATGTGTGTAATATTTTAAAATTTTCTTTAAATGTCTGCGAGAATAACTTGAAGTGTCATTCTAATTGTGTAATTCATCAACAAGTTTAGGGTGGCTCTTATAACGCCTATTTTGGAAGAAGTCAAAATAATTCTGTGTTTTCAGCCGGCCGCTGTGGCCGAGAGTTTCTAGGCACTTCAGTCCGGAACCGCGCTGCTCCTACGGTCGCAGCTTCGAATCCTGCCTCGGGCATGGATGTGTGTGATGTCCTTAGGTTAGTAAGGTTTAAGTAGTTCTAAGTCTAGGGGACTGATGACCTCAGATGTTCAGTCCCATAGTGCTTAGAGCCATTTGACCCATTTGAAATATTATCTTCCTGAGGAATTGGATAGTTCTTTATTGTCAGTATTGTTCGAATGCCTCAGAGGTGAATAAAGATTGTAAAAAATCTTCTGCTTTTTTGGTGTGTTGAGTTCCGTTCCTTAACACTCCCAGCTCCATTCTATCTTCCAACTCAAAGGTTTTTGGTGAAAGACCATAAAAAATCGGAAGACGTACATTGATGCGTCTCGGAGACGGTACTGAGGTGACAGATGTCATGGGATATCGCCTAATATCGTGTCGAATTTCCTTTCTCCCGGCCCCGAGCAGAAATTCGACATGGCTTGGACTCAACAACTCGTTGGAAGTCCCCTACAGAAATAATGAGCCACGCTGCCACTGTAGCCGACGATAATTGCGAAAGTGTTATCGGAGCAGGCTATTGTGCACGATCTGACTTCTATACCGCGTCCCACAAATGTTCGACGGGTAACCAAATCGTTCACTCGAGTTGTCCTGAATGTTCTTCAAACCAGTCGCGAACTACTGTAGCGTGGTGACACGGCATGTTGTCAACTACTAGAATTCCACCGTTACTTGGCAACATGATGTCTATGAATGGTTGAAAATAGTCTCCAAGTAGCCGAACATAACCATGACGTTGATCGGATCAGTTGGACCCCGCCGGCCTATGTGGCCGAGCAGTTCTAGGCGCTTCAGTTTGGAACCACGCGACCGCTACGGTTGCACGTTCAAATCCTGCCTCGGGCATGGATGTGTGTGATGTCCTTAGGTTAGTTAGGTTTAAGTAGTTCTAAGTCTAGGGTACTGATGACCTCAGATGTTAAGTCCCATAGTGCTCAGAGCCAAATGAACCATTTTCAGTTGGACCAGAGCATCCAGTCCATTCCACGTAAACACAGCCCTCACCCTTTGGACCAACCACCAGCTTGCACAGAGCCTTGCTGACGACCTGGCTTCGTGGGGTCTGCGCTATACTCGAACCCCACCATCAGCTCTTAAGAACTGAAATCGGAACTCGTCTGAGCAGACCACCCTCTTCCAATCGTCTAGTGGCCAGTCGATGTGGCCACGAGCCCAGGAGAGGTGCTGCAGGAGATTTATTGCTGTTAGCAAAGGCACGAAGACTGAAGAGAATTATCGCACGATCAGTACCGAACGCTTCATGCATCCAAGTTGCTCACAAGAACAATACACAGAAGAATTGAAAAGAAAATTTGTGGTACACGTCGATCAGTTTGGCTTTAGGAAAGTCAAAGGCGCCAGAGAGGCAGTTGTGACATTGTGGCCGATAATGGAGGACAGATTAAAGGAAAATCAAGGCACTTTCGTAGGATTGGAAAAACCATTCGACAATGTAAAATAGTGCAAGGTGTTCGAAATTCTGAGGAAAACAGCGGTAAGCTGTAAGGACAGCCGGGTAGTACACAATATGTATAATAGCCAAGAGGTAATAAGAGGACTGGACGACAAAGAGCGATATGCTCGGACCGAAAAGGTGTAAGACAGGGATGCAGTCTTTCGCCCCTAATGTTCAGCCTGTAAATCAAAGAAGCAATGATGGAAGTAAAACAAAGGTTCAGGAGTGGGATCAAAATTCAAGGTGAAAGGATATCAATAATACGATTCGCTGATGAGTGCTATCACGAATTAAAGTAAAGAAGAGTTATATGATGAATGGAATGAATAGCCTAACGAGTACAGAATATGGAGTGAAAGTAAATCGAAGAAAGACGAAAGTAATGAGAAGTAACGAAAATGAGAACAGTGAGAAGCCGGCCGAAGTGGCCGTGCGGTTAAAGGCGCTGCAGTCTGGAACCGCAATACCGCTACGGTCGCAGGTTCGAATCCTGCCTCGGGCATGGATGTTTGTGATGTCCTTAGGTTTAACTAGTTCTAAGTTGTAGGGGACTAATGACCTCAGACGTTGAGTCCCATAGTGCTCAGAGCCAGCCAGAACAGTGAGAAACTTTGAAACAGCACGTCCCATTAGAAAATTTTATGAACGACTGTGTTGATAAACCTCTTACATTATTTGATTTTCAAACAGCTGAGCAGAACTGAACGTACTCAGACATTTCGCTCTTTACCTATTCTGATCAACATTAAACTGACACACAATATTTTTAGTGCAACGCAATCTGAATTTCAATAATCCCTACAAAAGAATGGCCCTGGCTAACAATAACCTATACCTTTCATGAATCACTTACCTCACAAAAATCTTCGTTACTCGAACTACTGCAATACAGATAGCGTCTCTACTGCCTGCTAAATAAAAGATTCAAACTACTGAATGCACTAACAACTGATAGGCATAGTCAGAAAATGAAAGATTTTGATAGAGAACAAACAATGTATTTACCTTAATAGTGTTCAAAAGTCATAATATATATATATATATATATATATATATATATATATATATATATATATATATATATATATATATATCAGTTCACGACATCCAGTCTTAAAAATTTACTCTCTCTGATGGACACACGTCCAGATCATCCAGCTCTCAAAACTTCGCCATCTCACTCCCCACATCCACCACTGCTGACGGCTCACCTCCGACTGCGCAACGCTAGGCGCTGTTCGCATCCAACTGCCCAACACTACAATAGCGAATATTCCAACAATGCCAACCAGCCACTGACTGCACACACCACAGCCAGTGATTTTCATACAGAGCGCTAGGTGACGTTACCAACATAAAAACCTAAACAGCCTACTTACAACTTAACATCAGGGTTGTGGTCACGAAGTAGATGAAGCACCTAAACAGCCTACTTACAACTTAACATCAGGGTTGTGGTCACGAAGTAGATGAAGCTAAGAAATTGTATTGCCTAGGCAGCAAAATAACCGCTGCTACAGTGTGGAACCGTGCGACCGCTACGGTCGCAGGTTCGAATCCTGCCTCGGGCATGGCTGTGTGTGATCTCCTTAGGTTAGTTAGGTTTAAGTAGTTCTAAGTTCTAGGGGACATGACCTAAGAAGTTAAGTCCCATAGTGCTCAGAGCCATTTGAGGCAGCAAAATAACCAATGACAATGACGGACGGAGCAAGAAGGAGATCAAAAGCCGACTAACACTGGCATAAACAGCATTCCTGGCCAAGAGAAGTCTACTAGTATGAAACATAGGCCTTAACTTGAGGAAGAAATTTTTGAGAATGTACGTTTGGTGCACGGCATTGTATGGTAGTGAAAGACGGACTCTGGGGAAGCCGAAACCGAAGACAATCGAAGAATTTGAGATGTGGTGCTGCGGAAGAATGCTGAAAATTAGATGGACTGATAACGTATGGAATGAGGAGGTGCTGCGCAGAATCGGAGAGGAAAGGTATATGTGGAAAACACTGACAAGGCGAAAGGATACGGTGATAGGACGTCTGTTAAGACCTCACGGAATGAATTCCATGTTAATAGAGGGAGCAGTAGAGGGAAAAACTGTACGGGAAGACAGAGACTGGAAGACATCCAGCAAATAATTGAGGAAGTAGATTGCAAGAGCTACTCAGATCAAGAGGTTGACACAGGAGAGGAATTCGTGACGAGTCGCATCAAATCAGTCGGAACAATGAGGATTAAAAAAAAAAAAAAATATCAAGAGCACTCGGTCGGTCACCTGCGTCATAGTTCATTAAGGCCAAATTTCTCCGCACTGCGTAACGGTTACGTTCGCACTTCCCACTGATTTCTGCGGTTGTTTTATGCCTATAAATAGTGACAATTCTACGCAAACGCCGCTGCTCTCGTTCGGTAAGTGAAGGCCGTCGGCCACTCCGGTGTCCTTAGTGAGGGGTAATACCTGAAATTTAGTGTTCTGGTCACATTCTTAACACAATGGATCTGGGAATATCGAATTCAGTAACGATTTCAGAAATGGAATATCCCATATGTCTAATTCCAACTAGCGTTCCTGGTTCAGAGTCTATTAATTCCCGTCGTGTGCCCACAACCACGTTGCAAATCTTTTCATGTGAGTTTCCTGAGTACAAATGACAGCTCCGTCACTTCACTGCCCTTTTACACTTTGTGTTCGTGACACTGCCGCCATACGTATACGTGCATACAGCCATCCCATGACTTCTGGCACCTCAGTGTCCTTCTGGTCTAATCGGTTGCTATAATATCTGTACTAGAAGGTTGGCGCTTTCGTATGATATTCCACTCGCTCGGAAACCACGTTACCCGCTTTTTCTCGACAAATCTAGAAAAGCATATCGTACTGGAGCTGGAATTGTTACGTTGAAGAATGTACTATGGCCGTAAGAGAGATGACAAAAATTAATACCCCATTGATTTAATGCTACTATTGTGATATCAACCGTAGATTCCTGGCGCACCTAGAGAGTGGCTGCAGTACTACGAGGTGTAAAAACCATTCCGTCTACAGGCCACAAGTGGCCCATCGGTACCATCCGACCGCCGTGTCATCCTCCGAGTAGGCTGTGGATAGGAGGGGCATGGGGTCAACGCACCACTCTCCCGGTCGTAATGATGGTATTCTTGACTGAAGCCGCTACTATTCGATCGAGTAGCTCCTCAATTGGCATCACGAGGCTGAGTGCACCACGAAAAACGGCAACAGCGCATGGCGGCCTAGGTGGTCACCCATCCAAGTGCCGACCACGCCCGACAGCGCTTAACTTTGGTGATCTCATGGGAACCGGTGTATCCTCTGCGGCAAGGCCGTTGCTTACGAAGCATAAGAAGGTCGAAATATCTTTTCTCGTTATGTCTAAACACAGAAATCTGCACAGCGCCGCTTGAGACAGGAAAATATTAGAAAAAGCTGGCGCGTATTTTCGCAACAGCAGTTTGAATGTGTAACAAGAAACTAAGCTAGGAACGAAACTTCCGCGTTGACAATATACCGAGTCAAATTAAATTTGAGGGAGCTGCATGCGGCATTCGCTGCTACAGCCGTAAACAAAATAACTCTTCGTTCGCCACCTGCATCCGCCTGTTAATATCGCAGGACGTCCCTCGTCGTTAATGGAGCCCTGGGCCGCATTCCTTCCAGCAGGCCGGATACAAGTTTCGCACTTAACTGGGAACACGCGTGCACCAGATTTGCCTGTCTGCTTCATATCGCGGCCATTTCTTTCCACGTTCCCCAACTTGCAGCCCTAAAGCGGCCCGGTCCACCGGAATACGAATGTCCTGCTTAATGCCTACACGTTCTGGCCGACCTCCTGCTATCACGGCACAAGACTCGTTTTCGTTTCGCGGTCTGAGACCTTGCATCTCTTTCCCTACTGTACGACCCACTCCCAAGGGGACGCAATTTCACACCCCTTATTAATCTGGGAGGAAGTGGACGTTATAGATCCACGCAGAAAGTTTTGGGCAATGAAAAACTGGCCCGATGGAACAATAAATAGCCTACTGCAATGATGACATAAACGCTGCTCTGATCGAACACAGAGGAACTGTAGAATCCAGGAAGATGCAGGGCCTAATGATCGGCCTCACTGACACTGATTTCAAATCAACGCTGAGAGCTCATTACCGGAAAGACGAACGACATAATCAGAAGAGACGGAACAGCACAATAATGTGTCAGATGGATGGCAGGTGGTGATCGCCCGCTACCCTACCTCCAAAAAAAGAAAAACGAAAACGATTCACTAAATTGTTCCTGAAATTAGTTAGACCGACGTAAGAAACGTGGTTCGGTGACGAAGCTGAGTGCTCAAGTATAAGTTGAAACAGTATAAACATCACTGACGGCTGCACCTGACCCCGAGCAACTCAGAAAACAATGACTTTTAGCGAAATTTCAGGTGTTACAAAATAGTGAAAAACTACTTACAGCTAAGCTTTAGTACTTGAAAGGAGTAACGGTTATTTAACGAGAGAAGAATTACAGTCTAGGTATTAATAACCGTAACAATAGTATTATTAATTGGTTAATAGGTTAAGGGATCAGTAGTACTCTAATAGCCATGGCAACGCACTACTTTGTAACAACTGTACATATTCTTAAACCAATCAACTGCTAACGCCTATATGTTGTCCCAATGGCCATTCGTTTCTGCTTTATATTGTACATGCACTTACGACACAAAAAAGACGCGGCACATATTCGGGTAATTCCTTCGTATCCGTCCTTTTTTTTCTTAGAGATTAATTTTGAGATTATGTTATCCGTAATTGTGCTTCGTTTCTTTCCTCCCGTCATGTTACTTTGTCGAACATTTTCCTTTCACTGTGTTTATCAAAAAAATTCTGTCTGAATAAATTACATTAGAATTTGGTTTTCTCTTTTGAACAGATACTACGGATTTCTTCATTCATTGATTTCCTTTAGTTGTTTCAGGAGTCTAATATCGATTGACTGTACACGCTTTCTGTCTGTCTTGAAGGGTTGATTTTTCACATCCATAGTTGAGATGTCCGTCTCGAAAAAATTTTCAATGAAGAACCCTTTGTTATTAAATAATTGTGTCCTTTCATTAAAGTACTTTATCCTGTTAATATTCTCTTTCTGATTTCCATGTAGCATCTATTATATCTTGAAAGTGAGATAATGACATTTATTGACGTTTCCACTTTCATTTCTTTCAGAATGACCTAAGGTATTCTTTTCATCTTTGATTTAATTAATATCATATCTTTCATGATTAATTTTGAATTAAATCATTTATGGATTCGCAGCAAGTTTATGAAGTACACATTCTGCGTATTGTTTTAAGTGAAAGTTATTAGGGCAATATCTTTGCAATAAGTATGAAATCGATACACGAATTTTTCTTACGACAATGTCTTGCTACGCTTCATTCTCACGGATTCGTTGTCATGCCGTGCAGAACTGCCACAGGAGATTTTCATCAGTGCTTGACAACCTGAAATGCACTCTGAAACGTGACTCAGCTAATCTGCACTATCGTGGTCTATGGGTCTTGGTGTAATGGGTTGCTTCAGCTTCGTTTATATTATTGTGGAATTCAATTATTCCGGGTTGTTGGAATCAGTTTAAACAGAATTGCGGTTTCTGGTCACTAAGTACTACCATAGTGTAAGTATCAATGTACTGCAGATTACAGCCACCACCGTAAGAAAATCTTACCCTGTGAATCGGATGCCCTACATACAAATGCCAAATGTTCAATACTACGCAGCAGAATCAAAGGATCACTTTTTAGACATCCCTCAAATCTCTGCCTTTGCGACGCGTGTTTGACATTTAACTCAAAGGTGCCTACATCGTTCCTTTCCAACGGTGCAAAACCGAGGCGTCCCGCGACGTCACACTCCGCGTCGCCGACGCTTCAAACAGCTAGGTTTAGACACCTGCAAATAAAAGGTATATGCTACACCCTGAGGCCTTTTCGTTTAGATTCAAAGCGGAGGGGTCCCTGAAATGTTTGGCTCTGTCACCCATAAGAAAACAGCGTGATTGCAACGGTGGATGCCACGGTTGTGGCCACCATCGCTGTGGCGTCAAACCAAGGGATGAACTGTCTGTAACAACGGCTTTAACATCTCTCCTCGTATGACACGTCCACGGGCAGAAATGTGGGGAGAATTGGTGACATCACTAATCCACCTTACAGCTGAAATGAGCTTCTTAGCTGTGGCCTTTCATCGCAAGTGTTGACACCTCGCTGATTGAAGCGAAACCGAACACCAGTGTGGCGCAGGCTGCCACGCCTTTGTACCGTTTCAGAACAAGTTTGGAGGCAGTCCTGAGCCAAATTTCAAATCTATGCGTCTCAATGGGACAAAATTACGGGGTGTCGAAAAAGCGATCCTTGATTTTCTACATCTACATCTACATCTACATCCATACTCCGCACGCCACCTGATGGTGTGTGGCGGAGGGTACCCTGAGTACCTCTATCGGTTCTCCCTTCTATCCCAGTCTCGTATTGTTCGAGGAAAGAAGGATTGTCGGTATGCTTCTGTGTGGGCTCTAATCTCTCTGACTTTATCCTCATGGTCTCTTCGCGAGATATACGTAGGAGGGAGCAATATACTGCTTGACTCTTCGGTGAAGGTATGTTCTCGAAACTTTAACAAAAGCCCGTACCGAGCTACTGAGCGTCTCTCCTGCAGAGTCTGCCACTGGAGTTTATCTATCATCTCCGTAACGAATGAGATTTTCACTCTGCAGCGGAGTGTGCGCTGATATGAAACTTCCTGACAGATTAAAACTGTGTGCCCGACCGAGACTCGAACTCGGGACCTTTGCCTTTCGCGGGCATGGTAGTGCACTTGCCCGCGAAAGGCAAAGGTCCCGAGTTCGAGTCTCGGTCGGGCACACAGTTTTAATCTGCCAGGAAGTTTCGTATCAGCGCACACTCCGCTGCAGAGTGAAAATCTCATTCTGGAAACCTTCCCCAGGCTGCTGCTAAGCCATGTCTCCGCAGTATCCTTTCTTTCAGGAGTGCTAGTTCTGCAAGGTTCGCAGGAGAGCTTCTGTAAAGTTTGGAAGGTAGGAGACGAGTTACTGGCAGAAGTAAAGCTGTGAGTACCGGGCGTGAGTCGTGCTTCGGCAGCTCAGATGGTAGAGCACTTGCCCGCGAAAGGCAAAGGTCCCGAGTTCGAGTCTTGGTCGGGCACACAGTTTTAATCTTCCAGGAAATCTCCGTAACGCTTTCGCGATTACTAAATGATCCTGTAACGAAGCGCGCTGCTCTCCGTTGGATCCTCTCTATCTCCTCTATCAACCCTATCTGGTACGGATGTTGTTGTGTGTGTGTATGAATTTGTAAGGGACCAACCTGCGTAGGTCATCGGTCCCTAGACTTACGCCCTACTTAATCTAACTTAAACTAACTGATGCTACTAACAACAGGCGCACCCATGCCCGAGGAAGGACTCGAGCCTCCGGCGGGAGGGGCGCACTGTCGTGACATGGCGCCTCTAATCGCGCGGCCACTCCGCGCGGCTTGATTTTGTTGCGCAGTGTAGTTTTAAAATGGAAGTGTTCATAGTTGTAAAGGCTTAAGCAAACAGCAACATAGTTTAATCCATCTCTAATTTTGCCTTCACATGTTAGTCCATTAATACCCTCACACTTTGAGTCCCGTGTCAGTTTCATTTTGTTGATTTGTATTCCCAAAATAGCACATAAGGACAATTTTTCTCCATAACGCTGCCAAAAACCTTCTCTAAATCATTAATGACTATGTTCAGCACTCATCTTCGCTCTAGCAATCTGATCGATAACTGTAATTACTAACGTAAATATGGCGCTAACACATCTGTTCAAAAATGGTTCAGATGGCTCTGAGCACTATGGGACCTAACTTCTGAGGTCATCAGTCCCCTAGAACTTAGAGCTACTAAACCTAACTAACCTACGGACATCACACACATCCATGCCCGAGGCAGGATTCGAAGATGCGGCCGTAGCGGTCGCGCTGTTCCAGACTGAAGCGCGTGGAACCGCTCGGCCACTCCGGTCGGCTAAACACAGCTGTGATAATAAGACTTTTGTTTTGTCACTGATAGAATATGCTGTAATTGTAATACACTAAATAATTGTAAAAGATTAATCCATCAGAAACTACGTGCGTTTTAACTGATAAGCAAAATAGAAAAAAAAATACAACCACCCACGTAACAGAGAGTTGGTCCAACTTTCTAACGCAATGTAGGAGGGACTCTGGGTGACATTGATTAGAGAGCTTTTTCATAGGATCTCGAAATAAATAAATAGCCTTCTTTGGATGTTATTCATTTCCATTCTATTTTTATTTAGTGTTCTACGATGTTTCGGCTGTGTACCCATAGTCTAGGAACTACATACATATGAAAACAATAATTGAAACACGCGGTACAAATCAACCATTGTTGATAGTTGTAACAAAATACGAATATTAACAGAATAAAAAGAGCAGTTAGAATGTTTAACCCAATAACTAAATATGTTCCGCACTACTGTTGTATAAATTTATCGGCTGTTAGTGAATGCCCTGATACAGAATATGTGGTGTCACCGCCAGACACCACACTTGTTAGGTGGTAGCCTTTAAATCGGCCGCGGTCCGTTAGTATACGTCGGACCCGCGTGTCGCCACTATCAGTCATTGCAGACCGAGCGCCGCCACACGGCAGGTCGAGTCTAGAGAGACTCCCTAGCACTCCCCCCAGTTGTACAGCCGACTTCGCTAGCGATGGTTCACTGACTACATACGCTCTCATTTGCTGAGACGACAGTTTAACATAGCCTTCAGCTACGTCACTTGCTATGACCTAGCAAGGCACCATATTCAGTTACTATTGATACTGATATTGTGAATCATGTACCTTCAAGAGCGACGTTCATCATTAATGGATTAAAGTTAAGTATGAAACCAATTACGTCCGCTTTCTGAATTCTAATTCCTTGTCATGTTCCAGACTTCACGTCAGTGTAGTTCTTCCTTCCTCACGCCAGCCAGCGTGAGCTAAAACGCGTGCGGGACTGCTACGGTCGCAGGTTCGAATCCTGCCTCGGGCATGGGTGTGTGTGATGTCCTTAGGTTAGTTAGGTTTAAGTAGTTCTAAGTTCTAGGGGACTTATGACCTAAGATGTTGAGTCCCATAGTGCTCAGAGCCATTTGAACCATTTAAAACGCGTGCATTTCGGCCTCCACTAGTAACACGGTGTTGGCTCTTCTGCCAACAAAACAGAATAAAGAAACAGAAAAATTACACCCGACATAAGTACAGGTAAAAGTACGAGGTACTGAAAAGTAAAGCCTCCTAATCCTTTCCGCGAAACCCTTAGAACTTTCTAAATTGCACGAGTTTTATTGATATTCTACATCTTTATTCTCAAGTCTACATATGACGACGATCATGTTTTTCTCAACGAGGGGCCAGTTTGTTGTTCTTGTCACTACAGAACGTTTGACTTTGTTGACAGCCTCAACTCCGCTTCCACCGCTTCATCACTATCAAATTGATGTAAAGTACTCCGTGCAGTTGTTTAAGATCCGGAAACCAGATGACAATCGGGTGTGGCCAAGGCGTAACTTTATGGAGGATTATCGATGACAGTGAACCCAGGCATGAGATTGTTGCAGGTGTAGCAGCCGTCGTGTGTGGTCTGGTATTATCACGCTGAAGGAAAGGGTGCTCAGTGTGAGAACGAACTCTTCGAATTCGAAACTCGATTCCAACATGCTGTTACTCATGCACCACACAGCTGCATTACACACCGTTATGTTACATGCTACAATTAGTAGCCTTCTGGCGGAGAAGGGTCTGAACTTGCGCCAGTGATGCAGGAAATACGACCGATTAATATTAATGACGTGGAATATCTCAACCGATATTAAGAACAGAACAAGGAATTGGGAGGCATTAAATTCCAGCAAATTCTCATAGTAACTAGGCATTAGGTACTTACTATTTTTAGCTGAACTTATATAGGGTTAGTCACCTTCTCAACGTATTTTGTAAAGTTCCCAAACCAACAGTTGTACAATACCAGTGGTAGCATACACTAAAGAACAACCCAAGAGCATTCTCCAGTTATGTGGATTCTGACAGTAACGAGACAACTGACGGTAACAGGTTGTGTTCAAAATGGCTACCGGAAGAGGTAATGCACGCCAACAGTCTGTTATGGTACAAATGATGCACACGTGCTAGCATTTCGGCGGAGATATCCGCACGAATTGCAGTAATACGTCGTTGCATATCATCGGGTGTAATTGGTATGCCATGTAGACAGTGTTTCAGTTTTCTCCTCTTAGGAAAGTCTTCAGGATCCAAATCGCGGGAACAGGTCCTCAGCGTCCAGTCCAACCGTTAGGAACAGTATGGGCTGGACAGCCATGATGTTGGTACTACAGCTTCCTCCTACTCGGCAGAGGAAAGTTCTCTAGCATCCTTGGAACATGGTCTGCTAAGAGTCTGCGATACTAGTACGCGTTAAGTATTCCGTATACGAAACACGAGCTTATGAGCTGATGGTTCACTATCCAACACCGCTCATTTACACTACGTGTACGCTAAGTGGACCCTGACGTTCCACTTAACAAAGCCAACGGGCATTCGGTGGTTTACACAGCGCTCAGCAAACAACTGTTTTTAAGATTACATACTGAACCCCTTGCAGTTTCCAGAACGTTTCTACTCGCCTTCCCTTGATAATGCCTTTCGTTTCTGCATCTACATCTACATACATACTCTGCAAGCCATTGTAAGGTACATGGTGGAGGGTACCATGTACAACTACGCGACATTTCCTTTCCTTTTCCGTTTGCAAACAGAGACAGCGAAAAGCGTCTACAAGCCTTCAAACGGGCCCAAACTTCTCTCATCTTATCTTACTGGTATTTACGTTGGCGGCAGTAGAATACATCTGCATTCAGATATATATGCCTGTGCTCTTTATTGCGCAATAGTGCCTCGAGAACAGAGCGTTGTACCTCTTCACAGATTCCCACTTGCGCTCACGAAGCATTTCCGTAATACTTACGTGTACCGCTAACATATCTCTGAATTGCTTCGATGTCTTCCTTTAGTACTCAAGAGTGGGTCGCACTAACACCGTATACGACGTCTCTTTTGTAGATCATGTACACTTTCCTAAAATTTTTCCAATAAACCGAAGTCGAGCATTCGCCTTCCCAACTACCAGCTTGACATGATAATTACATTTCGTATCGCTTTGCAACGCTACGGCCGGATATTTAATCGTCGTGACTGTATCAAGCAGCACACTACTAATGCCATATCCAAACGTTTCAGGATTTCTTTTCTTACTCACCCACATCAACGCATATTTTTCTACATTTAGAAAATCTGCCACTCATCAGAGCAACTCGAAATTCTGTCTAAGTCGTCTTATATCCTCTTACAGTCACTTTTTAAGGACGACACTTGTCAGTTCACCACACCACAAGCAAACTGGTGGAAAATTGTGTTCATCTGCCCGTCAGATCATTTAAATATATAAAGAATATACACTCCTGGAAATGGAAAAAAGAACACATTGACACCGGTGTGTCAGACCCACCATACTTGCTCCGGACACTGCGAGAGGGCTGTACAAGCAATGATCACACGCACGGCACAGCGGACACACCAGGAACCGCGGTGTTGGCCGTCGAATGGCGCTAGCTGCGCAGCATTTGTGCACCGCCGCCGTCAGTGTCAGCCGGTTTGCCGTGGCATACGGAGCTCCATCGCAGTCTTTAACACTGGTAGCATGCCGCGACAGCGTGGACGTGAACCGTATGTGCAGTTGACGGACTTTGAGCGAGGGCGTATAGTGGGCATGCGGGAGGCCGGGTGGACGTACCGCCGAATTGCTCAACACGTGGGGCGTGAGGTCTCCACAGTACATCGATGTTGTCGCCAGTGGTCGGCGGAAGGTGCACGAGCCCGTCGACCTGGGACCGGACCGCAGCGACGCACGGATGCACGCCAAGACCGTAGGATCCTACGCAGTGCCGTAGGGGACCGCACCGCCACTTCCCAGCAAATTAGGGACACTGTTGCTCCTGGGGTATCGGCGAGGACCATTCGCAACCGTCTCCATGAAGCTGGGCTACGGTCCCGCACACCGTTAGGCCGTCTTCCGCTCACGCCCCAACATCGTGCAGCCCGCCTCCAGTGGTGTCGCGACAGTCGTGAATGGAGGGACGAATGGAGACGTGTCGTCTTCAGCGATGAGAGTCGCTTCTGCCTTGGTGCCAATGATGGTCGTATGCGTGTTTGGCGCCGTGCAGGTGAGCGCCACAATCAGGACTGCATACGACCGAGGCACACAGGGCCAACACCCGGCATCATGGTGTGGGGAGCGATCTCCTACACTGGCCGTACACCACTGGTGATCGTCGAGGGGACACTGAATAGTGCACGGTACATCCAAACCGTCATCGAACCCATCGTTCTACCATTCCTAGACCGGCAAGGGAACTTGCTGTTCCAACAGGACAATGCACGTCCGCATGTATCCCGTGCCACCCAACGTGCTCTAGAAGGTGTAAGTCAACTACCCTGGCCAGCAAGATCTCCGGATCTGTCCCCCATTGAGCATGTTTGGGACTGGATGAAGCGTCGTCTCACGCGGTCTGCACGTCCAGCACGAACGCTGGTCCAACTGAGGCGCCAGGTGGAAATGGCATGGCAAGCCGTTCCACAGGACTACATCCAGCATCTCTACGATCGTCTCCATGGGAGAATAGCAGCCTGCATTGCTGCGAAAGGTGGATATACACTGTACTAGTGCCGACATTGTGCATGCTCTGTTGCCTGTGTCTATGTGCCTGTGGTTCTGTCAGTGTGTTCATGTGATGTATCTGACCCCAGGAATGTGTCAATAAGGTTTCCCCTTCCTGGGACAATGAATTCACGGTGTTCTTATTTCAATTTCCAGGAGTGTATATACGAAGACAGAAACTTGTTCTCGAAACAACAGTTGCTATTGATGACCGTGCAGCTTTTCCCTGGAATAAATGATGACTAACTGAAAACCTCAGCTGCCGACAGGTGTTGTTGATATACCTCGATGTAGACAGATGAAAATGTGTGCCCCGACCGAGACTCGAACCCGGGATCTCCTGCTTACATGGCAGACACTCTATCCATCTGAGCCACGGAGGACACAGATCAATAGCGCGACTGCAGGGACTTATCCCTTCCACGCTTCCCGTGAGACTCACATTCCCAACGGTCCACAATTTTACATATGTATTGTACCTTATAGACATTTGCCCACCCACTCATTGTCTTCGTATATATAGTTAAAGGCTACCCAGCCATTGACCTTCGTCTGTGCGAATGTGCACAGTTTGCCCAAACTCCTACGGGAATCGCCAAAGCGTGCGCGAGTAATGAGTGGGTGGACAAATGTCCATAAGGTTCAATACATATGTAGAATTGTGGACAGTTGGGAATGTGAGTCTCACGGGAAGCGTGCAAGGGATAAGTCCCTGCAGTCGCGCTATTCATCTGTGTCCTGGGTGGCTCAGATGGATAGAGTGTCTGCCATGTAAGCAGGAGATCCCGGGTTCGAGTCTCGGTCGGGGCACACATTTTCATCTGTCTACATCGAGGTATATCAACAACACCTGTCGGCAGCTGAGGTTTTCAGTTAGTCATCATTTATATAAAGAATAGGTGTGGTCCTGTCACACTTCCCTGTAGCACTCCTGAACTTGTCTCTGATGAATACCTGGCTTCGCGGATAACGTACTGCGTTTGTCACTGAAAAAGGCCTCGAAGCACTCACATGTTTGACAACCTAATCCGTATACTCTAACTTCTTTTAAGCTTTCGGGACGTGCACATCCATTCATCCCAAGAGTGGAATGTCAGTTATGTCGGTAGGTACGTGAGAACAACACACGACCCTCAAAACGAAGAAATTTCCGAACCGCTCGGGAATCGAACCCAGGCTGCTTGGGTTAGCAACCCGCAGCGCTGATTCCGCAGCTACTGAAGCAATCTGTTCACTTTCGTCAACAGGCAGCATGCTGAGTTTCACATATACGATGCTTTCTAAATTCGTGCTGATTTGAGGAAAGAAGTTTTTCTGTCCTAAGGAAATTCTTAATTAGACTGTGGTTAAGCCATGTCTCCGCAATATCCTTTCTTCCGAAAGTGCTAGTCTTGCAAGGTTCGCATAGTTCTGTGAAGTTTAGAAAGTACGACATGAGGTACTGCCTTGTGTGAAGCTGGGCGGACGAGTAGCGAACTATGTTTGGGAAGCTCTCTCAATAGAGCACTTGCTCTCTAAAGCACGTTCGAGTCTCGGTTCGGCACACAGTTTTAATCTGGTAGGAAGTTTCCGAATTCATTACCTTCGAACTAAGAATGTGTTCAATAATTCCTGCAGCAAGCTGCTGCTAATAATATTGGTCTGTAGTTAGCCGGGTCCGTTCATCTATTTTACTTATTTACAGGAGTCATCTTCACATTTTTCCAGTCTATTTGTAAAACCAAACTGAGATTCCATCTGAATAAGGTCACTTATTTGTTTCAAACTCTTTCAGTTGTGTTGTGTACATACTTCCGCGTAGTCAGCGCGTACACAACGTTCCCACTAGAGCGCGCCCCGCTAAGCATATCAGCGCAGGCGCAGCGCTCGTCCGTCTCCGCTCTACGAGATGGCGCTGGCGTAAAGGCGGACCAAATTCTGCTTCCGCCGATCCGCGTATTAATATGTAACGCAGCCAATGACATTGCTGCTAACGTAGAACCTTTTCTCCTCGTGTATCACACTCGCGCTGTGATACCTGAACGCGCGAGGTATTATAACGAGTGTACAGACCTCCGATTAGTCAGTCTGCCTTTGTTTGCACCAGTCTGCATTAGTCTGTACCAGTCTATAGTCAAGTTTCAGTCTGCACCTAAGAAGATTATCGTATTCCTGTACTTAGCCATGAAGATAAATGTATAGACACTTTTGTCAAGTATCAGAGATATGTGAGAATAAGATTAACGTACCAATACCAAAGGAACTTCACATTGTCAATTGTAAATAGCATCCAGAACCAAGTTAAGTAATGTTTATGCTTATTATTATTTTAATAAATGTGTGTGAAATTTAATCAAGTTCTGTTTAAAGTTGGTCACCGTCAATCTGCTACTCTAAGCGTGCAAGTGGCATTTCTATCGTCTGACCTAACGGCGGAAGATAAACACGCCACGATAAGACCACGAGACATATTGCTGACACTCGCCTACTTCGTTACAGCGACAAGTCAAATAATCTGATGGTGTGTGTACCGAAGGTCTTACAGTACGCACACCACAAGTTGCTTGCAGGGATGCCTATTTCTGTGTCTATCGTGCTGAAGTTGTACGACAGAAGGAGGACAGTATGTTTATACGACCCTCCTGCGGGAACTATTTCTTAAAAGCGAAGTTTAAAACTTCAGCATTCCTTTAGCTGTCTTCTTTTGCAGCAACATACTGGTCGGTGAATGACTTGATAGAAGCCTTCGACACTCTTACCGACTTCACATATGATCAGAATTTTTCGTGTCTTCGGCAAAATCTTTCGCTATGGTATGACGGTGGAAGCTTTGTTCACTGAGCTTCCTATGGTCGCACGAATTTGTAGTACTGCGCATTTATTTCTGAACCGAGAGTGCAACAATCTCAGTTTGCTCAACATTTTTCAGGTTTGATTATTAATCCACTGTGGGACTTCTCCACCCTTAATCCACTTAATTAGCAGATAGGCTTCCAAAGTGGGATCAACAATCTGTTTAAATGTTGCCCATAATTCCTCTGCGTCCGTCGTATTGGAACTAAATGATGACCATTCTTTTTCTAACGATTTCTTATCTGTTTTTTTTCTAGCACAAATTCTCTACTGGTTTTCTTCATGGATTTATGAACTTCAGAAACTACTGTCGCCATGATGACGTCATGATCATTAATCCTGTCTGTATATTGTCTCTTTGATATGTCAGCCTAATTGTACACTTACGTCTAGATCTACACACACACTCCGCAGGCCACAGTATGGTGCCTGGTGGAGAGTACCCCTTCCCACTGCTAGTCATTTCCATTCCTTGCCTAGCCATTTCCCTTCTCTCATTCTGGAAACATCCCCCAGGCTGTGGCTAAGCCATGTGTCCACAATATCCTTTCTTTCAGGGATGCTAGTTCTGCTAGGTTTGCAGGAGAGCTTCTGTGAGGTTTGGATGGTAGGAGACGAGGCACTGGCAGCAGTAAAGCTATGGGGGCGGGGCGTGAGTCGTGCTTGGGTAGCTCAGACGGTAGAGCACTTGCCCGCGAAAAGCAAATGTCCCGAGTTCGAGTCTCGGTTAGACACACAATTTAAATCTGCCAGGAAGTTTCATTTCCTTTCCTGTTCCACAGACGAACAGAGGAAGGAGAAAAAACTATTGTCTGTTTGCCTCTGTACGAGCCCTAATCTCTCTGATTTTATCTTAATGTTCCTTACGCGAATTGTACGTTGGCGGCAGTAGAATCTTGCAGCTACGAGTTCTCAATATTTCCACAGCATGTCAGCTTCCGAAGTAGTTGTCGAGGACAGTTTTCAGATAACGTGTTCAAAAGTTCGTCTCAAGCATTTCTGTCAGTATCACACGTCCCAGTCTATACCCGGTAAATTAGTCCCCTCCAACTAATATTTCATGATCTCCTCAGGGCCGAAAGCAGACTTTCCTTGAGTGATTCTATAAATATTACGGCTGAATCAGGTGACCGGTAAAATCATCCGATAGTTAACTTGAGTACACCTAGTCCTGCTGTTCGTGTCCAGGTAACTTCACATTCAGACTCAGGTTAGACCTCGACAGAATCAATGTTTTTGTCGACAGCAATGAACTCTCCCCCTCCTATGGCGTCTACTCTGTCCTTTCGTACAACCGGAAGTATGTTACAATGTACTCTCTGCAAATAGTACCATACACAGTCAGTGTCTTTAAAGAAAGGCATCATGGAACGACAATAATCTGCTGTGACGAGGAGTTAGCACAAAAAAAGACGCCGGTCGCGTGATTAAGTCCACGAATTAATATTACAACAGGTTGTATACCAGTATACAGCTGCAAACACCGCTGTCGTCTTGTGCAACCCGTAGTATTACAGATGGCCTTCATAAACAACTAGCGAGATTTTCCTATGATTTCACTCGCTGCGCGCGAACTAACAGTCCTATGGGAAAAATGAGTACGACATTTTTGTGGGAAATTTAATGTAGTTAAATTTTGTACTGCTATATGTTTTCACTGGGGGCCACGGTTTTCGAGTCATTCAAGAAGAACGTATAAATGTAACCTCCAAATGCACCTCACTACTCTGGACTTCTAGCGTTTTGTTAGTGGCACTCGCTCCTACCACTGTAAAAAGAATCCGAGTGCACAAACTATTCCCGATATTCGACCCCTTTTGGCGTTCATTAATTGGGCTGTTATGCCACCACTGAAGCCGGCTACTTCGACAAATTTATTAATTTAAACGTGGCCGTGAGGGTAATGAGCGGAAAACGAGCTGTCATGGTTAAGCTAAAACTAATTACGTTGACAGTTCGACCCAAACTTAACTCTAAGAAGTACAGCAGGACTGACGAACACAATGATGAGATAGTTGCCGGCCGAAGTGGCCGTGCGGTTAAAGGCGCTGCAGTCTGGAACCGCAGGACCGCTACGGTCGCAGCTTCGAATCCTGCCTCGGGCATGGATGTTTGTGATGTCCTTAGGTTAGTTAGGTTTAACTAGTTCTAAGTTCTAGGGGACTAATGAGCTCAGCAGTTGAGTCCCATAGTGCTTAGAGCCATTTGAACCATTTGATGAGATAGTTTATCTTGTGATATTAAAATTCGAAAAATCTTTTGATAAAATTTACAGAAACGTCAAAGATACAATTTCTGAATGCTCAACTAAGTCGGTGGCACCGAGATGCCAATCAATGAACATCAAATAGATCGAATGTATAATTCGTACAGTCGCAAATATTTGTACAGGGATAGGAGCAAGTGCCGTGAAAAACATACTAGTAATCGTGAATGTTGGGGGCTGATTGTGGGAGTAGGGGGAAGTATGAAAGTAACTTTTGCACTTTTTTCTTGAATAACTCGAAAATTATGGCCTCTAGAGTACCATTTTCCACTACAAAATTTTACAGCATTACATTTCCTACAAAAAGCACCTGTTCATTTTATGCAGGACCAATAATTTGCACATAGCGAGTGAGTAAATATGAAAATCTAGAGCGTGGCCTTTGAAGGCCACATGTAACATCGCTGGTTGCATAAAACGACATCGGTAGGAGCAGTTGGGTCACCCACGTGTGTATATTACATACCTGTATGTGTGACAGGCGCTATGTATTTGACGTCAAGATGCCTTCCTTTTACTTGATGCAGTGTTAATCCGTGACTTCAAGATACGCATTAGAGCAGATTTTCTTGCTCAAAGATTCCGTTCTTCAGACGTTAGGATGTGTTGACGAAACATACTGCAAAGCTAAAGAAGATCTAGGGAACCAGACACACAGAATAATATACTCGGTATAGTAAGGTGTTCATCACCCGCCAGGATAGCAGAGCGCACTAACGCGCTGCTTCCTGGACTCAGGTAGGCGCGCCGGCCCCAGATCGAATCCGCCCGGCGGATTACCGACGTCGGCCTGGATGTCGTTTTTAGGCTGTTTTCCACATCCTGCTAGGTGAATACCGGGCTGGTCCCCACGTTCTGCCTCCGTTACACGACTCGCAGACATTTGAAACACACACTATTTCACGATTTACACTAGACGCGGACAGCTGGGGTACACTAATTTCATCCCGGGGGGGGGGGGGGGGGGGTATGGGGTGGCGGCAGGAAGGGCATCCGGCCACCCCTTAAAATTAATCATGCCAATTCGTACTTAGCGCTGCCGACCTTGCGCACAATGAGGGATACAGGCAGTAGCAAAAGAAAGAAAGAAAGTAAGTAAGGTGTTCATGATACAGGCAATATTTCCTACAGAGAATCTGTAAACAAAGCCAACATTGATATTACTGAGTATTCCGTGTCGGTGGAATTTTTAATAAGTACGTTGTGTGATTCTTCTGATATTTTTCAGGACTGACAAGCACAGTAGGAGAGATAATGCAGAATATGGAAGGAAAATGACAGCCAGAGCTAGTGGGAACAAGACGAATTCATAGCATGATGAGCTTGATCAAGTAACTACTTTCCGTGTTGGTTATGGTGAAACAGGTCATGAACTGTCAAAGTAAATGCGTCATGTAATAATGATGTGCTGTTGGACAAAGCCTGTAAGCTTGAGGGTACTCTAGACAGCTGTCTAGATGAAAATCTAATATTTAATCTTTATCACTGACAGTCATTTTTAAATGCTAAACCCATGCCGTGCTGCTACTGGATATCCAACGGCTAGCAAATTCTCTAACGAACAACAGCTCGTTAATTGAAATCTAAGTCCTAAACGATTGTCGACGAGCTATAACAATGCTTGCATGTGCTTCGTTAAATATTGGGAAACCTTCTACCGAATAAAATAATCACTCTCTAATCGAACATCTCACGTAAATTGCACGAGATTGGGCAGACACTACCTTCTAACAGAGAAACTATTCAAAAATGTTGACATCTCTCAAGAGCGAAATTCTCCCAACAGTCGGTTAACATCCAGCACTCTCTAAGAAGTAAAGGAAAATACAAAAGGTCGTTTAAGTTTGAAACGTTTTGCTTTCGGTGTTCCTCTAAAATGTAATTTTCTTTTCCCTGCAGCGCGATCAGTTTGATTTAATGCTGACCTCAATTTCTTCCAATACTTCATCTGTTAGAACTCAATGCACCGTACGTTCTTGATGCCAGCGTAGCGTTTTCCAATCACTGTGTTGGTCTGCGCTTCTCTTTCCTTCTTCTTCTTCTCTCATCGTGAAATAATTTATCCATAACTCAGAAGAGATGGCGTATTACCTGATCCTGATACTGGAACAACAAACTTACCGTACAGTAGAGCCTAGAAACTGAAACAAGAACAGTTGTAAAGGTAAAGCAGCTCTTTGAAATATGTAACAAAATTCACAACTGCACGAATTGTTGGCAGTGACAAGGCATGCTCCTAATAAGAGATTCCTATTGGTGGTCGTACATATTTCTGAAAAACGGTTCTGAAGGCCTGAATGAGAACAGCTCACAGCCTTTGATGCGTTTCTTAGTCTGTCGTTCGCCTTTTGGTATTAATGTCTGACACAGCATGCTTTCAGTGAACGTCGTTCGTGACAGATGGCTTTGTCCCAGTCCGATATTGCCCATGAATTTCAAATTCCTTTAGTTTCTTGATTTTCCTCTTCTTTCTTTAACAATAATATGTCGTGGAATCTGTCAATATCTGCACAAACATAAAGTAATGTCTGTGTCGTAATGTAAGACACTAAGAAGAGTTTTTCTTTTTCGTTTAACTTGAAGCTGTTCATAACTTTTGTTATAGTTCCAACCACCAGGTCACTCAATAAAGACTACTGGAGTCAATTTAGCTACTTGTCAATATAATAAAGTGATATTTGAAAAAGCAAGCAAGACGTACTATTTCAACGAAATAGATGAATATATAACACGCTTTGGAAACTAATTTCCGTATTTGGTTGGTTGTTAGTAGTATGACGATTTCGAGTGAAGCCCACTTTGCTCTTAAATGAGGTATCGAACCTTGTAAAACCACTGACTTCAAGTGTAAGGATTAGAGTGGGTCGCTTACATGCAACAGAAACGTCACAATCTTGGATTGCTGCAAGTCCCACCGTCCTTATCAGTGATATCATCATGTGACAAGCCACCCTACTCTCCAAATCCACTCTCCTTTCTCCAGTTTAAAATTTAAAAACTATGCATGATGTCGGTGAATAGAAAAGTGAAAATATCCAAGAGGGTAGTGTCGAGAATTTTAAAAATATGTAAGATAGAAATAACTTTTATAGCCAAACTCAGCCTAGATGGTTCTAGTGGCAACAAGATGTCTTACAACCAAGGACAGCGCATTACACAGTATATTTTTTACAAAATCCCACCATATTCTAAATTGACAATTATACTACACTGTTTCCACAAGCTACTGTGAGTGCCAAGAGTAATCCATTATTTATCAAAAATTTTGTAAGTATACACACACACACACACACACACACACACACACACACACACACACACACATACACACACACCACACACACACATTCCTATTACTTACCAAAAAGTATGTAAGCAACTAAAATTCTGTTTCATCAGTAAATTTCTCTTTGTATTGTACTTCACCTCTCTCTCTCTCTTTCTCTATATGGTTACTTCAATGAGACGTCGACATTACATTACATTAGAGAGAGGAACGGGGAAGAAAAACCAGACAAAAATTTTCTAGATGCAAATATTATTATATTTTGTATTTTTTTACTCGTACGATAAAACCACAGATAACTTTGACTTGCAGCACAAACTATTACGTTTTATGTTGTCACGCAATGGAAAGATGCGAGTTTAATATACTAATCAATTTTCAACAGCATTTGCACTGTTATATATTGTAAAAGTAGGTTGTTGTAATTCGCATAAATATTTGAGATATCTTCACCTTCTAACGATGAAAGTGAAATAGCACTGACTTGCATAGCGGAGGAAACTATTCACCGTATGAATACCTGTGCGTTTGCTAAGCTTTCACTATCTGCGACAACCAGTTTGTAATATTTGCTCTATAAATTTGCCTATGTGTTCAGTTGTCCTCAGAATTCAAATACGATACCTCTATATAGGTTCCCAAAATCCAATGATGCGGTTCAGTGAGTGAAACTCCGAAAAATAATTAAGTGAACTCCATCCAAATATTTCGAATTAAAGAAATTCACCTATTATGGATGCCTTTTAACTGAAGGGATTTTCTCGTATACATCTTCCCAGTCTGCGATTGAGACTTCCACTTTATTATTTTCGACAGTCACTGTAAACTTCTAGCAATATTAGATGCGTCTTCAAGTTCATCTTCAATAGATATTACTTCATTATCATGTGAATTATTTCCTACCGCATCCAAACCTAGCAAGAAAACTAATCGCCCTACCAATTCATTTCAGTCATTCCAGTGAACAAAATCGATACAATCTGGCAATTTGCTGGAGACTGCATTTTAACCATGAGTGTCATCTCCTTCAACACAATCATCGTCTTCCTCTTTAATCATTCTCTTGTTCTTCTTCATTATCATCATCATCTTCATCATAATCACGCATATTGGGTATCATCACGTTCATCATAATCATTCTTTTTCCTTCTCATTCATTATCTCAACCATCTATTTTCATTAGTACACTGGTTCCTTTGGCTGTAGCATGTTAGCCTTCTTAATCTTGGTAGTCTTCGTGTCCTTTCAGAACAGCTGCCTCAGTCTCTGTAGGGATTCAGAAAAAGGTCTAATGGAAAGATTAAGTGCGTGCTTCTTGAATCGCACCTTCTCTTCTAACAAAATCTGGCAGTACTTCTTGTTTACAACCTTAGTCACAGCTCAGTTAGGTTCTGAAATTGAGAACTGTATAATATGTCATTGATATCGCCATTAAGTGGTGCTCATAGACTTTATAATTATGGTTTTTTAAGTAACATTATGTATTATTTCAATACGTTAGTGAACGTGCTTACGGTACTGGCAAATATGTAACAAACGTAGTGATTTGGCCGTATATCATCTTCTTATATTAGGATACAGAAAAGAATAAAATGAATCTACCTTACCCCAATACCTAACTACTTTTAGATTGAAACAGTAACAAAATTCTCATATGTTACAGTAAAACTGTAACACGTTTCCCATTTTACAGCGAAATTGTAGACTGTTCGCTCATGTTACAGTAAAATGGTACTAAATTCCCCAACACTACCTGATCGAATGTATCCAAACGCCTATTAGTAGACATTAACATATGCCGTATAGATTCTTTGCCTCTATGACAGCTTCCAATCTCCTAAGGTTGGTTTTAGTGAGGTGTCTCACTGTCTCTGGAGAAGGCAGGAACCACTGAAGGTCGCGATGTTGGACATTTTGATGTGCAGTCGACAAACTAACTGATGCCGAAGTTGTTCCATGGGACTGAGTTTAGGTCTCTGGGCAGACCACTCCATTTCTGAAATGTTATTGCCCACAAAAAATTGCTTCACAGATGCTGATTTATGACAGATGCATTGCCATGCTATGCATTGTACAGAATGATGTAAAATGTCTTCCTTTGCTGCTGCATTTTGAGTTTTCGTCGGCACGTTAAGTGGACCAAGCCACGAAAAAAGCCTAATACTGCAATACCACTGCCAATGCACAGTATTTCACTGGCGATACATTCACGTAATGATAGATAACGATTTACGCTACATTACATTCCCACAGGTTACAGCATGTACATCACTTTAAATTACTCATGTCCAGTAATCCACTGCCTGGTAACATTCCTCTTTACACCATTCCAACACTGCAAAAATGTCACTGAGCCCCCCTAAACAACTCATTCTGCTGTTGCTGTGTCTCTACTGATAACACAGTACTCCCGACCTCCCTTTGTTTCTTTTTCTTTCTTTTTATTTTTTAATCTCATTTTGGTCGCTTTTGTTCGTTGAATCTGCTCGGGGCGGACGTCTTAAGACATCCGTTGAAGTTCATTGTTGATCGATGAACTCAGATTTTTTTATTACAGAGGGCAGCTAACCCTCTAACCGAACACGCTGAGCTACCGTGCCGGCCACTTTGTTCGAGTGGGTCACCTGTTGTGACACGCGGTAGTCAATTCCGCACTGCATTTGTACGCATACGAAATAGAATGATCACATTGACTCAGCCATAGTTAAAGCAGGTGACTGACTCTGGTTCCTTGGAAGAATGCAACAGAGGTGCAATCATTCTTCGAAAGTCTTGCATACAAAACTCTTGCTAGAATATTACTCATGTTTATGGACTCAGATAAAACAGGGCTAAGAATAGGCATTTAAGAGATGCAAAGCAGGGCAACATGAATGGTCACAGGTTTTTTTAAGGCCTGGGAAAGTGTCATGAAGATGCTGAACTGGCATACATTCCAAAATACAAACTACCTTATGAAAACCTACCTAGAAGCCATCTAGAACCAATTTAATTGACAAATCTAGAAATATATTCCAATCCTCTACTTACCACTCCTACATAGATTGTGAAGATAAGATTAGACTAATTATAAACTCCTACAGAGGCATTTAAGCACTCATTCTTCCTATTCTCTGTCTGTAAAAGGCGGGGTAAAAGACTTAATAACTGGTACACTGGGGCATAGCCACTACCACATACTTGAGAATGGGTTGCAAAATACAGCTGTACAGCGAAATTGTAATAAACTTCCCTTCGGGTTACAACGAAATCGTGACAAATTGCCTACCTCTAACAACCTGACCCACGTTACAACAAATCTGTAATAATTTGACCTCCATAAAAGGGCAAAATTGTAAGAAACGGTCCACGCTGCAACAAAAGAACAATACATTCCTCACCGTATTACAACAAAACTGTAACGAACTGTCCTCTATGTTGCTGCAAAACTGTAATAAATTACCAAGTTGCACCAAAACCTGTAACAAATTTCCCTCCTTGTTAAAGCGAAACTGGAATAAATAATCCATGTTTCAACAAAAAACTGTAACAACTGCCTGTCTCCATCGAAGCAAACAGATGTGAAGTGATTCACAAGCCATACGCTGAGATAAAAAAAGTCATGGGATACTTCCTAAGCCGTCCACAAGAGCGGAAATGTTGCCGGTGCAGGATGTTGTGCACAAACTGACATCTAGATTACGTCCCAGAAATGTTCAACCGGATTCATATCGGCCGATCTCCAAATTGACCAGAATGTTCTGACAGCGGACGTAGTCATCCATAATAATTCTACTGTTGGGTGAACGTGAAGTCCGTGAATGCCTGCAACTGGTCTCCTGAAAATAACCGATTCCAGTCATTGAAGAGTTCACTTGGACCAGAGGAACAAGTCCATTCCGTGTAAACATCGCCCACACCATCAATGAGTCACCGCCAAATTACGTAGTGCCTCGTTGACAACTTGGGTCAATGGTTTCATGGGGACTGCGCCACACTCAAACACTACCATCCGCCGGCCGCTATGGCCTAGTGGTTCTAGGCGCTTCAGTCCTGAACCGCGTTTCTGCTACGGTCGCAGGTTCGAATCCTGCCGCGGGGATGGATGTGTGTGCTGTCAGGTTTGTTAGGTTTAAGTCTACGGGACTGATGACCTCAGATCTTAAGTCCCATAGTGCTTAGAGTCATTTGAACCATTTGAAGCACTACGATCCACTCTCACCAGCCGAAATCAGGAGTCATATGACCAGGCGACCATTTTATAGTCGCCTAGGTCCAACCGACATGTTCACGAGCCCAGGAAAGGTGCTGTAGGCGATGCTCTCCTGCTATCAAAGGCATTCGTGTCATTCGTCTGCTGCATAGCCCATTAACATCAGTAATCGACGCACTGCCGTAAAGCATACATGCGTTATCCGTCCCACATTTATTTACGTACACTACTGGCCATTAAAATTGCTACACCAAGAAGAAATGCAAATGATAAACGGGTATTCATAGGACACATATATTATACTAGAACAGACATGTGATTACATTTTCACGAAATTTAGGAGCATAGATCCTGAGGAATCAGTTCCCAGAACAACCAACTCCGATCGTAATAACGGGCTTGATATGCCTGAACATTGAGTCAAATAGAGCTTGGATGGCGTGTACAGGTACAGCTCCACATGCAGCTTTAATACATGCTGCTTTAACACATCAAGAGTAGTGACTGGCATATTGTCAAGCGCCAGTTATTCGGCCACCATTGACTAGACGCTTTCAGTTGGTGAGAGATCTGGAGAATGTGCTGGCCAGGGCAGCAGTCGAATATTTTATGTATCCAGAAAGGCCCGTACAGGACCTGCAACATGTGGTCGTGCATTATCCTGCTAAAATATAGGGTTTCGCAGGGATCGACTGAAGGGTAGAGCCACGGGTCGTAACACATCTGAGCCGGCCGAAGTGGCCGTGCGGTTAAAGGCGCTGCAGTCTGGAACCGCAAGACCGCTACGGTCGCAGGTTCGAATCCTGCCTCGGGCATGGATGTTTGTGATGTCCTTAGGTTAGTTAGGTTTAACTAGTTCTAAGTTCTAGGGGACTAATGACCTCAGCAGTTGAGTCCCATAGTGCTCAGAGCCATTTGAACCATTTTTTTGACACATCTGAAATGTAACGTCCACTGTTCAAAGAGCTGTCAAGGCGAACAAGAGGTGACCGAGACGTGTAACCAATGCATCCCATACCATCACGCCGGGCGATACGCCAGTATGGCGGTGACGAATACACGCTTCCAACGTGCGTTCACCGCGATGTCGCCAAACACGGATGCGACCATCATGATGCTGTAAACAGAACCTGGATTCATCCGAAGAAATGACGTTTTGCCATTCGTGCACCCAGGTTCGTCGCTGAGTACACCATCGAAGGCGCTCCTGTCTGTGATACAGCGTCAAGGGTAACTGAAGCCATGGTCTCCGAACTGATAGTGGATGCTGCTGCAAACGTCGTCGAACTGTTCGTGCAGATGGTTGTTGTCTTGCAAACGTCCCCATCTGTTGACTCAGAGATCGAGATGTAGCTGCACGATACGTTACATCCATGCGGATAAGATGCCTGTCATCTCGATCGCTAGCGAAACGAGGCCGTTGGGATCCAGCACGGCGTTCCGTATTACCCTCCTGAACCCACCGATTCCATATTCTGCTACTACTCATTCGATCTCGACCAACGCGAACAGCAATGTCGCGATACGATAAACCGCAATCGCGATAGGCTACAATCCGACCTTCATCAAAGTCGGAAACGTGCACATCGTTTCACCAGGCAGCGCCGGTCAGCTGCTGTTTGTGTATGAGAAATCGGTTGGAAACTTTCCTCATGTCAGCACGTTGTAGGTGTCGCCGCCGGCGCCAACCTTGTGTGAATGCTCTGAAAAACTAATGATTTGCATATCACAGCATCTTCTTCCTGTCGGTTGAATTTAGCGTCTGTAGCACGTCATCGTGGTGTAGCAATTTTAATGGCCAGTAGTGTAGTTATTTCGCGCAGTGATACTTGTCTGTTAGTATTAATCCTACGATTAGGTAACCCACAGTAGCACCTCCATTGTATGTCTGAGTGGTATCATGTAGTTCTGGAAGGAACATAAAATCGGCATATGTACCCTACTATTGTTATTTTACACGTAAGGAAAGTTTTGTTATAAAGTGCACTGATGCGATTCACGTCCAGTCACGTTTTATGGGAGATCATCTTCACTCAAATGCAGGGAGCCTCCGTCTTACAGTGGTTAACGTTGTTACGCTGCTAATTTCAAGGTGCTGGAATCGATTCCCGATGATCACCTGTGATGCTGCTATGATGGAGAGGTATGGAGCAGGTGACGCCAGTCGTGAGTCCAGATAAGAAACTGCTGACCAGCGACACTGATTGTAGGCAGACAAAGTGGCATCAAGCCGAGAGACCTGCGACATGCTTGGAGCCATAAGGCTGTTTATCATGTGGCCATCTGCCAAACACTACCGCAACCTGGCTATGAACTTGGGTGCTGTTGGTTGGTTGGTTGTTTTCGGGGAAGGAGACCAGACAGCGAGGTCATCGGTCTCATCGGATTAGGGAAGGACGGGGAAGAAAGTCGGCCGTGCCCTTTGAAAGGAACCATCCCGGCCTTTGCCTGGAACGATTTAGGGTAATCACGGAAAACCTAAATCAGGATGGCCGGACGCGGGATTGAACCGTCGTCCTCCCGAATGCGAGTCCAGTGTCTAACCACTGCGCCACCTCGCTCGGTTTGGGTGCTGTGGAATAGATTTGGAACAGAGATTAAATTTCTGGACTGGATTAAAACTCGGGTTGAAACAACATCAGTCATAACATTCGCTGAAGACTTAACTATCGAAACTTAAATTCAGGAGGAATTGCACCACCTGATAAATGGAATGAGAAGTTTAATGAACATAAATTGAGTGAAAAAATAGCGAAGTTTATGACAAACGACAGAAAAGAGTTTAGCGATAAAATTAACATCAATTTTGGGGGTGTAAAGTAGAACGAAGTGAAGAAATTCTGCTACATTGGAAGAGAGTGATAGATGTTGACAAAGTAGGGAGGACATAAAAGCAGACTATCACAGGCAGAGAGGGTATTAATGGCTAAAATGACACACATTGGGACCGACCGCAGTGGCCGAGCGGTTCTAGGCACTTCAGTCTGCAACAACGCGACTGCTACGGTCGCAGGTTCGAATCCTGCCTCGGGCATGGATGTCTGTGCTCGGGCATGGATGTCTGTGATGTCTATAGGTTAGTTAGGTTTAGGTAGTTCTAAGTTCTAGGGGACTGATGACCTCAAATGTTAAGTCCCATAGTGCTCAGGGTCATTTGAACCAGTTGTGAACAAACATTAGGCTCAATTTGACAAACTTGTGAGTGTGTACGTTCGGTGCGCAGCATTGTGTGGTAATGAATCAATGGACATACGGGTAACCGAAAAAGAAGAGAATTGAAGCGTTTGAGATGTTGTGCTTCAAAAGATGGTGAAAATTATATGGACGGGTAAGATATGAAATGAGGAATTTCTTCATAGAATTGTCAAGGAGAAGGATATGAGGAAGATAGTGACATGAGGAAGGGAAAGGATGTAGGATATGTATGATGACATCAAGATATAATCTTCATGGTATTTGACGGAGCTGTAGAGTTGAAAAGTACAGGGAAAGGAAGATAGAAAAAAAAGAGAGATGGTTGGCACAGGAGAGGAATGCGTGGAGATAAGCCGCGGTCATAATGCTGTTGCAAAAAAACGAAAAGGGAGAGAGAGAGAGAGGGGTTGGGGATTGGGTTGTTTGGGGAAGGAGACCAGACGGCGAGGTCATCGGTCTCATCGGATTAGGGAAGGACGGGGAAGGAAGTCGGCCGAGCCCTTTGAAAGGAACCATCCCGGCATTTGCCTGGAGAGATTTTGGGAGATCACGGAAAACCTAAATCAGGATGGCCGGACGCTGGATTGAACCGTCGTCCTCCCGAATGCGAGTCCAGTGTCTAGCCACTGGGCCACCTCGCTCGGTGAGAGAGAGAGAGAGAAGACCTTTCTGTTGTCTGTTGTGTGGATAAGTCAGTTGAGGGTCACAGCTTTTGGGGATTCTCTCAAAGGTAGAAAAAGGATTGACGATTTCCTAGACAGAAACCAGTAAACCCTGAGTCCTCAAAGATGACTTCAAAAATGAGCTGAAGTGTTACATACCTTACGTTAAGCACTTAAACTAGAAAAAGCGTAAGAAACATTTGCAATAATGTTTCAAGTTTGTTGTAAATTTCTGTGTGGCCCCTTTATGAAACTCTGGATGTCAACAAACCGACAGTTTGCACTCCATTTTAAGCGAAAGCTACTTTTTTAAGCATTTAAATGTTTATGAAGTCTTCTGAATTATGTGTCGTGGAATCATGTAATTTTGCAGGTACATTCACAGATACAAGTGGGTACAGTCTGTAAAGTCTGTTTCCAATGGAATTAGTAGTAAAGACGTCAGAAATTAACACGTCATGCGTGATGCTGAAGTTTTGCTACGCGGAATTTCAAGAAAACACTTGTTTTTCAAGCATCTAAATGTTTATAACTTCATATCACCTGAACAATGGATCGTACAATGATGTAATTTGGCAGGTAGAGTCGATGGTATACGTGAAATTTTTATGCAAGCTCTGTTGTAAATAAATTTAGTAATAAAGAAATAATAAACATAAAATATCATGCCTGAAGCTGCAGTTTTACTGCACGAACAGCTCAAATGTCGTAGGCGATAAACTTCTTTTACTTTTAGCATTCTGCGTGTGGATTGTCAGCAAGAAAAAGTTTCGAAAAGATTTGAAATTAAGTGTAAAGTTTGATTTACGGCGCTGAGTGCTCTCATTCTCAAACAGTGAATGAGGAATATCAGAACATTTCCGCGCCGTTAGTTACGCGACCGCAAGATAAACAGTGTCTATACTTGCTTTGTCTCTTAACATATTAGCATAAGATTATACCTCACAACGAATAGCTTAGGACAATATTTCTATCGATAACGAAGCAAAACATTGAATTCAGATTTTGGTAGCCCATTGAAGCCGTTAGATAGGCAACCTGTAAATCAGTTGTTTATCGAGTCCGTTGTTCCCGCATAGTCGTTTAGTAATACACGTGGGACTTTCAATAAGTAAGGCAAAATATTGCCTTTTTTTCTCTCGATAAATTTCGGTTGAATAAATGCGAAATTTTTTGTAGGAGCTCGTGGAATACTTTCGCTTCTGTTCCTATAGTTTCATGATGTTCCCATAAAGTTCCGAGTGGTGGAGGAACTATACGGCGTCTTTAAAGGAGGTGCATTCCAAAGAGAAAACTGTCTGAGTCTCTTACGGCGGTAAACCAGCGCTTCACAGATTTTCGTAGGAGCTTGCAGAATGTCCTCGGAGACCTGGCAGTGAACAAATGCACGGCGAATGGCTGGGCTTCTGTGAGCATCGCACAAGGTCGAGCCAACGTGTCCGATCTTCCGCGTGCCGGCCGGCCGCACGCAGCTGTGACTCCTGCAACGATGGAACTTGCGAACACGTGATCGACGCATTACAATCAAACACCTCGCTCCACAACAGGACTTCTCTGTTGGTAGTGCTGACACACTCGTCCAGCAGTTGGCATACTCAAAGGTATGTGGAAGCTGGGTTCCCCGCCGCCTAACGGAAGACCATAAAGAGCAACGAACGACCATCTGTGCGGAATTGTTTGCGCATTATGAGGCTGATCGTGACAGTTTTTTGTCAAAATCTTCAAAGGCGATGAAAAACCGGTTTGTCACCTCAAACCAGAAAGAGAACGGCAATCCACAGACTGGCGCCACACTACCTCTCCTACGAAGAAAAAGATAACACGCTCCCTCAGTCGGTAAAGTCGTGGCCACGGGCTCCTTGTATTCTGAAGGGGTTTTTCTGTTTGAGGTCATCCCTCGTGGTGCAACTATCGACTCTGAAGAGTACTGCGCTAACCTTAAGAAACTTTACAAACGAATTCTTCGTGTTCGTCGCCACAAAGCGTGCTCACTGATACAGCATGATCCGACATCGATTGGTATGGTGGTACCATGCGGGAATACAACCCTCCCCCTCCTCCCCCTCGCAGCAAGATGAGGTCGTGTCATTGAAAGGATATTATGCTGAAAAAGAGTATTTTGTAGCCAGCGGAATGGGGAATAATACGGTGTACTGGAATTCTGAACAAAATGAACCTGCTTTCAGAAAAGAAAAACTGTGTTGGTTTTCTTATCGAACTCCCCTCGTAGATAAAATTTTATTAACTGGGAGAAAGTCAAAACACACTCTATCATACTTCAATGATGAGTTTTTATTTTAGCCAGTTAGAGACTAGTCATTAGTTAGGTACATGCTCCACCGATTTTGTTCACAGCAAACGTTATTCGTGTCAAATATATGAACATAGAACAGATACATCAAAATAAACTGGCCATTTGCAGCTTCCTTCATGTGCAAGTAGCTAATTATTTCCATTCAGTAATTCCCCTATTGCGTGCTAGGAGTCTTTAAAAGAAAACGTCTTTAATCTACGTTTGAAAACTATTTCGCTATATGTCAGACTTTTACTTTTAGTGGATACGTTACCAAGGAAGTTTTGTTGCTGCTATTTCTACCTTTCCTCTACCGAACTCAAATTTCTTAAGAGCAGTGTAAATCATTTTGTTCCTTGTTGTGTCCTGCTTATCATTATCCCTGTTACTCTCCAAGTCTGTGAACTGTTGTGATTCTTCAGTTTCTCCCGGCGTCCACGGGTGTACTGCCGGTCCGTAGTGTTCAATGGGCACAATATTTCGGCGTTCAGACATGTCGTCATCATCCTCAGGAGCTCAGATCGTCAGCGCACCTGACGATGGCGACATGTCAACGAAATATTGTGCCCGTTGGACACTATGGACCGACAGTACACCAGTGGACTGTTCGGGCTGTGAACTGTTGATAAAAATTTTGTAAGTTAGTGCATGTACTCCGGGGCTGTAGTTAACATTCACATCTGTTTAAAGACATGTCTTTAAGATGTACGTTTGTGAACACCACACGTAATTACAGTTATTTCTTTTATGAAATGGTCAAGTTTCGCCTAGGTGAGAAGTTACCCACAGTATTATCTCACAAGACACCAGTGAAGGAAAATATGAAAGTAAGTCAACTCACCGACTTCCCGAAGTTATCCTTAAAGAAAGGTAGTCGGATCTAAATATTTTAGAAAGTGTACTACACGGCTTCACTAGCTAAAGAAAGAGTATTCTACCTTAATTGTTACATCATAGTGCTATAATCGATTAGTGACAGATAGAGTTTTTTTGACAGTACAACATTAGATTTTTGCTTTGTGGAAATTAACTCCAGGTGCTGTTTGCTATATATGACTGTTTCATTTGTATTTTATATCCTGAGTAGACATTCTCAAGCAAGTGTATCACGTATCAGAAAATCGTAATTAGAATACAAAGCACAAAACAACCATTGGTTATAGCCACCAGAATAAAATCCGACCCTCATCAGATTCCGCAAGTAGTATTCAACACACCAAATTTATAAACAGTGTATAGGAAAAGATTCGCTGTAACGCGAGAGACGCGTCTCTAAGTATTTCCCCAGGCGACCATTGGATGTCTGCACGGACTCTTGCTAGTTTCAGCAACTTTGCTCAGACTGACGAGGAAAAGCATTGTTTCCTGACTTGATGTAACAGAAGCACACAAAAAGATGTTGAGATGGTGTAAGTACTTATTTACGAGAACTTAATTGCAATGTGTAAATTATTACTCTGGGTGTAGTGTGTGAGAGAAATACTACTTCTAAATATGTGACCACATTAATACCACGAAGTAATATTTTGTACTGTGTCACAAAGGAATTTCTTACTCCAGTCGGACACGAAATTATGGAATGAAAGCATATCACTACGTAAACCAGAATATATGTCTCAAAATATATTTATCAATAGTAAAACATTATCTTTACTCTTATTATATAAAAGTGATATTTACTTTTTACACTAATAATTACAATTACAGACTTCTTTCTCGTTGAAATTAATAATTTTCTTCTTCTTTAGTGTCATAAGCTTACACCCTTCAAGCACATGAGAGATCTTTACAGTTCAGTGGAGACATCTCAGAACTTTAAAGCGTGCGGAATGATGAACAGTACAATGAAGATATTGTTTTATCACCAGACGTTGGAAGCAACAGTGACTGATGTGACGTTACTTCAGATACTGTGACTGAAAAATGTGGCAGACAGAAGTGTTCCCCTTTGATGCCGTACAAATATGTCTGAGCCATTACCTCATGCTCCAGCATTTGAAGAAGTAGTTTGGCAGAGGAAGACTGACACAAGAGAATACCTTCTTAAATATATGCCTTACATGTTTTTAGTTCTTGTCCACCTGTAGCGGACAGTCTTTTTATATACACACGGAAGCAACAGAATACTACCACTCAAGAAATTATGACATTACTTAGAATTTCAATAGAGATGCCTCACTTGTCTCTCCAAATCAAATTGAATTGGGCTTTAGAAAGAAGAGTGACAAATAGTAGAGAAAATGTGCAGTACGCGGTTTCTGGCAACCGAAAGTGAACTGAAACTCCTCGCAGGAGAGCTTCTGTAAAGTTTGGAAGGTAGGAGACGAGGTACTGGCAGAAGTAAAGCTGTGAGTACCGGGCGTGAGTCGTGCTTCGGTAGCTCAGTTGGTAGAGCACTTGCCCGCGAAAGGCAAAGGTCCCGAGTTCGAGTCTCGGTCGGGCACACAGTTGTAATCTGCCAGGAAGTTTCATATCAGCGCACACTCCGCTGCAGAGTGAAAATCTCATTCTGGAAACATCCCCCCAGGCTGTGGCTAAGCCATGTCCCCGCAATATCCTTTCTTTCAGGAGTGCTAGTTCTGCAAGGTTCGCAGGAGAGCTTCTGTAAAGTTTGGAAGGTAGGAGACGAGGTACTGGCAGGAGTAAAGCTGTGAGTACCGGGCGTGAGTCGTGCTTCGGTAGCTCAGTCGGTAGAGCACTTGCCCGCGAAAGGCAAAGGTCCCGAGTTCGAGTCTCGGTCGGGCACACAGTTTTAATCTGCCAGGAAGTTTCGTATCAGCGCACACTCCGCTGCAGAGTGAAAATCTCATTCTGGAGTGATGTGGTTACTAAACACTGAGCCGGCCGGTGTGTGCTCAGAGCCATTTGAACCATTTGAACTAAACACTGTCAGGATAACCTGTTTACTGAACCGTATAACAAGGAAACGTCCACTGATGAATAGATAATTCTTATCTACAACAAGACAATGATGTGCCAGTACTCTTGTGGAAGCCCTATCCGTGTGTCTTCGAAAATTTCGGTTGCAGATTTGCAGACGGATTACCACTTGTCCGATTCGTGTACGAAGGGGAACGTGACACTATGTTCGAGGGCTATGATTACTTGAACATTTATTGAGAAGTACTAACAAGATTTACAGTTACGCTACTGAAACCAAGAAGTGTTCCGGCAAAACTTCCGCATGAGGCTTAAATGGAACAGTAGTGCTGCTCACATGACAGCGATCACAGGTGATGGAAGATCTCTTCGCTGCAGGTGACTTGCATGTAAAAGTGTAAGAGCACGAGCATTTTGCGCAGAGTCCTATATTCATTTTTAAAGGGAACAAAGTGTTTTCAGGATTTTCTCAAGCAATGTCCTCGCTGAGAAAAATCCGTATATGTTAGTACAACGTTTTTTAAATGTTTACTGTAACCTCCCCACAAAATTTTGAAAAAAAAAATTATAAGGACAGTAGTGTAATTTCACCGGAGAATTTTGAAAAAAGGGACATTAGTGTAATGTCAATGGGAATAGAACCAAGTGTAAACTCCCAGCAGAAATGAAAGAAAATAATTAATTAAATGTGAATGGGCATCGTGCTAAACATAACCTCCCAGCAGAAATAAAAGAAAAGTCTATGACAATGAAAACGAGTCAAATGTTACCTCCCCGTAATTATTTTTAAATGGATAGAATACAATAAGAATTGCAAATAGTGCCAAACGTTAGCTTCCCACAGTAATAAAAGTCAATGATAATAACAATGTGCAAAAATGATAATAACAATGTGCAAAAATATTAAGTCCCCACAAAATTAACGTTATGATCAACCGGATAAATTTTATAAGGTCATCTGCGCTGACCTTAGGCCCTGTGCAAATCTGATAAATTGATTCTGGCAGGAAAAGCATAGGAAGTATTGTTTCAATTGTAATGATTATTTTCTTAAAAATTGCTTTCAGAATAAAATTATTATTGGGGCGATTCTTGAACAAATTAATTACTGTTAAGATACATTACATTATCAGATGAGCGCAATGCTGCTTCATTACCTTATTTAAAAATACACCTCGTCCTGAACCTTGACCAGAGCCCCATGTCGACGCCCGCCGACTCCTCACACACAACTGCGACTGTGTCTCGCGCGTTACTAACACGAACGAACTACATGCTCTCGCGACTCGCTACGTACAAAAACTTTCTCGCAACTGCACTGCAACTGCACTGCAACTGCACTGAACTCTCGCGTGCTACTACATGCTCTCGCGACTCGCTACGTACAACAACTTTCTCGCAACTGAACTGACGCGCGGTCAAGCGCAGACTAGCAACGATAAATAACTCTCTGGTCAGAGATTCTGTCATGCCTCGCCATCGCTGCTACCGAGTACATACGCGTTTCATAACCCTCCACTGGGGGGGGCAAAAATTTGGCAGCGATGGTGCGTCATTTGGACTTGCCATGAGCAACAAATTTTTTTGTAACTAATTAACTTTTACAATTCACAGAATATTCAGATGTAGAACATGAATTAAATGTGGTGCACATGCACCAAGTACAAAACATTTCAGACAATGACAATGAGTACAGAACATACGACATAAGTGCACACACTGAAAAACTCTTTAGCATCTTCACAACAAAAAAATCATGTTGACAAGTGACAGAAGTGCACATGCACTGCAGTTCAGAACATATCAGCAAATCAAAATGTATACGTAATGGGTACAAATTGCATAAAGTGCACACGCACTGTAAAACTCTCTAATATTTTTACGACAAATAAACCTAATGAGTACAAATCATGTTGACAAATGACAAAAATGCACACGCACTGTAAAACTCTCTAATATTTTTACGACAAATAAACCTAATGAGTACAAATCACGTTGACAAATGACAAAAGTGCACACGCACTGTAAAACTCTCTAATATTTTTACGACAAATAAACCTAATGAGTACAAATCATGTTGACAAATGACAAAAGTGCACACGCACTGCAGTAGTGAACATATCAGGAAATCACAAATGTATACGTAATGAGTACAAATGGCATAAAGTGTACACTCACTGAAGTTAAGTACAAAACATATTAACAAATGGCAAAAGTGCACACACACTGTAATACTCTCTAGTATTTTTCTACAACAAACAAACAAATCAAGGAGTGTAATAAAGTCCACATGCACTATAGAAGTCTTTAGTAATTTCAGGACAACTGATCTTATTAACAAATGAAAGGAAATGCACACGCACTGTATATGAGTTTTTCATTTTACAAGAACTAGGAAAGGAATAGGAAGGATTGCGTCATGGTTGTAGCACTTAGGTTGCACGCAGCTGCACTGAAAGTCCATATCTTTCCACAGAAGTACAACACCAAGTGAGACAATCTGAAGTTCTTTTCCCAGAAGTGTTTATCAGCGTAGCCAAGACACTGAAATGTCGTAGTAATATTCCATGTTATCATTTTGGCAGTACATCAGGTACACCAAACAGTGGGACCATAATAACGTCTCCATCGCTCACGGTGGTGGACAGCATGTCGTATCAACACCACGCTCTTAGAAGGCACACCAACGTGGAATTAGTGCAAAAACCAAATATAGTGCTCCATGATCATGAGGATATACAGGACAAATGGATATTGCAGTAATTCAGGGTAGTTAGGCCAGAAGGTGAAGGACATTAAGTCACATACTAGTCTTCACTGAAAATTACATTAGTAGTTTGCGGCATTCATTGCCCAGTTATTGAACATTTCTTTACCATGTACGTAGTATTACAGAATAATGTTCATTGTTTGGCGTTTTACTGACAACATTGGCACTCATGGCCTAATTATAAATCATAGATATTATTCGTTTTACAGATAACATTGAAATTCGTTGCTTAATTACAAATCATCAGAAGTCATTCGTTTTACAGATAACATTGAAATTCGTTGCTTCATTACAAATCATCAGAAGTCATTCGTCTTACAGACAACATTGAAATTGATTGCCTATTTGCAAATCATCAGAAGTCATTCGTTTTACAGATAACATTGAAATTGATTGCCTATTTGAAAATCATCAGAAGTCATTCGTTTTACAGATAACATTGAAATTCGTTGCTTAATTACAAATCATCAGAAGTCATTCGTTTTACAGACAACATTGAAATTGATTGCCTATTTGCAAATCATCAGAAGTCATTTGTTTTACAGATAACATTGAAATTGATTGCCTATTTGCAAATCATCAGAAGTCATTCGTTTTACAGATAATATTGAAATTCGTTGCTTAATTACAAATCATCAGACGTCATTCGTTTTACAGATAACATTGAAATTCGTTGCTTAATTACAAATCATCAGAAGTCATTCGTTTTACAGATAACATTGAAATTGATTGCCTGTTTGCAAATCATCAGAAGTCATTCGTTTTACAGAGAACATTTTACAGAGAATAGTAGAATAAAAGTATTATTCACTGAAATTATGCGCATAGTATTTATGTATTCAATTGACATATTATTCAGAGCTGATCAGTACTATTAAGAACTCTCTTAAACGGGTAGCATTAGTTGGGACTGGTAATACTTTTTTTTGTTAGCAATACATTGCTTTGGGTAATTATAGGGGAAAGCAAGGAAAAGAAAAAAAATTGCTTCTGAGTTGTTCCTGTAAATGAAAATGTGTAACGTCATTTGTTATGAGTCAGCTGTAGCAACGTTATGAAACAAGTAGCGTATATGTAATCACATTCATAAATTACATAGATTTAATGAACAACTGCTTATAGCACATTAATTTCATAAATAATTTCTCCTGCAAAAATATATAAGAAAAATGGATTATTAAGCTGAAAGAATAAACGCATTTTATGCTGAAAAGTAGTGAACTTCGATGTGAATGTGTATAAAAATATTTGTTCTCTAGCTGTCCTTTCCAAAACCTTCAGTCATCATACCATACGATATAAACTTACTGTCAAAACAAACTACAACACATACTTAAATAACAACATAAATACATAAACTTCAACATCATCCTCATCTGTAAAGAAAAAACTTCATTATCCATCACTTCATTATCCATATTATCATCACCTGTAAAGAAAAACTTCATTATTCATAGTAGCATATTCTTCATCATTATTCATCACCATTCATTATCATCTGCAAAAAAGTCACTTCATTACTCATTACATAACTATTCCTTATCTCTAGCATATTTCATCACTAAAACTAAGATGTGCAGTTCTGTCTGACAGCCTGCATCAATCGCTTCGTATTCTGAAAGAAAAAATTAGTTAAGACTGCTATTCTACGATGTATAGTATATTCTTGATAATGCTTGTTAATTCTGATCCATTTACTCTTCCTCATAAGGTTTTTGCATCTTCTTTCGTTTATTCCGTAGGTGAAATTCCCATATCTGTTTAATTTATTTCCTTTACACGTTATTTCTTTCTGAAAATGATGAACAAAGACTAATGTCTTGCGTTTACATCATATACTCACTAAATAATGACTGGTTTATAGTAACATAATTGAGCATACAGCATACCATGACAGAAAACGTAATATGTCAAAGACATTGACAGTGTTCAGATGCAAAAATGTACACAGAATATCACAATGCAGCAGCAAAAAGAAATGTAAAACAGTCACGATGTTGAGATATCATAGGGCAAAAAATGTCAAAGTCAACTGGTGTTTGCTATATCTTAACCATTTCATAGTGCATACCAACAAACATGAAACAATCGTACATACATAAAATGATGTGTTCAGCTTGTATGTTCTGTAGTTAATAGAGGCGAGAATTAAATACTTTAATGGAGAGAGAATTTAATAAAATTAATGTGTCACTAGGCAAAATTGCATAATCATTCATAAGATACGTAAGTTTATCTGAAAAAATATGCACGGTCTGATGTGTAATGACAAGAAGAGCGACCAGCTAACCTTACCTTGCCGGGCACTTGCCAAGAAAAAATACGATAATCATCAGTGAGTAGTCATATAAGTATAATTGCATAAGCGGTTATAAAATGTGTAAATTCATCTGGAAAATATGCACGGTCTGATGTGTAACGACAAGAAGAGTGACCTGCTAACCTTACCTTGCCGGGCACTTGCCAAGAAAAAATACGATAATCATCAATAATTGTTCATGTGAATATATTGCAGAAATAGTCATAAAATGTGTAAATGGCATCATAGCATGTTAAATCATAAAGTGTCTTCACTCAATAAAGGGTTTAATGTTAGAGACATGGTGGTTGCCTTTACTTTTTCTGGTTCTCAGAGTTTCGACGTGTACTAAATTGGGATGAGGAATGCTGCGAATCCGATATGGACCTGCGTATAGAAGTTCAAATTTACTGCACTTACCTTTTATTCTGCTAGATAAATAGTGTGTACGTACTAATATCTTCTGTCCAATGTGAAAGTCTCGGCATGTACAAACCTGTTTTGCTGTCTTCTCCGGCGCTCTGCGGCACGTATGATGTTGTTCAGCGCAATGTCAATTATTTCGTGATGTCGTAATCGACGAGATGTAGGAAAGGTTACTAATTCTTTAATTTTGTTAGGTGGTTCAACATTTTTCAGTATAACAGACGGAGATAGCATAGTGGATTCATTTGGTATGGAATTAATTACATCTTGGAATGAGAATATGTGTGTGTCCCAGTCAATATGTCTTTTGTGGCAGTATATTCTACACAGTTTACGAATTTCTTTCATTAATCGTTCACAAGGGTTCGAAGAAGCATGGTACTTGGATATGTAGATCGACGAAATGTTTCTAGCTCGTAACATGCGGGTCCATATAGCAGAACTAAATTGTGATCCATTGTCAGAAATTACTCTCATCACATGCCCTACATGAAATAGAAAATGTTTTACAAATGCTTTCGAAACAGTTTTAGTAGTAGCTTTGCGTAACGGAGTGAAAGTAACAAATTTTGAAGTGAGTTCAACAGCGACAAAGATGTAGCAAAAACCTCTATTAGTTCTGGGAATCGGACCAAAAATGTCTACAGCGGCCATATGTCTTAATTTAACAGGTACAATGGGATATAATGGAGGAATATGTGAAGTCGTGTCTGACTTAGATTTCTGGCAAATTTTATATGACGCTAAAACTCGTCGTATACGTTTCTCCATGTTGGCAAAATAACAGTTCTGTTTCAGTATAAGAAAACATTTTCTGGCTCCGTAATGTGCGTAACCTAAATGAGTATACCATATTAATTTGTTAACCAGTTCGTCAGGAATGCATAATAACCAATTGTTGCTGTCAGGATGAGAGCGGCGAAATAGAATGTCATTGCGTACATTGTAATGGTTTCTAATCGTAACATTATTCCTATTTTGCCAAAGGTGATTAATTTCTTTCCACACATTGTCTTTACTTTGCTCTTTTGCTATGTCCTGTAATGACAACGAAATAAAATTTTCAAATGCAACTTGCTGAATGTACATGACGCTGAAATTTGCTTTGCAGAAGTTGGTACGACGTCTTGCTGATTTTTGCTGAGAGAACGAGATAGTGTGTCTGCTACAATATTTTGTGTGCCGGGAATGTGAACAATTGTAAAATTAAATTCCTGTAAATAAAGTTTCCATCTGCTTAACCTGTCGTGTGTAAATTTTGCGGAAAGTAAAAACTGTATCGCTCTGTGATCTGTGTAAACGGTGGTGTGTCTGCCATAAAGAAAGTGCCGAAATCTCGTAAAAGCCCAAACAACACATAACGTTTCCAGTTCTGTAACAGAGTGATTTCGTTCAGCAGGTGACAGAATGCGACTTGCAAATGCGATGTTTTTAATTACTGTACAGCCATCTTCTTCAATTTCCTGAAAAATATGTACGCCTAAAGCTGTGTTGGAATTGTCAGTGGCAATGGAAAAATTTCTGGTAAGATCTGGGTGCGATAAAAGTGGAGCATTCAACAAGGCTTCTTTCAGGTTCACAAATTCAGAGTGTGCTTGCTTATCCCAGGACCAAATACTGTTTTTACCTGATAATGGGCATAATCTAGGTGTGTCTAAAGCAGAGTGATGAATAAACTTACGAAAAAAGTTAATTAAGCCCAAAAAACTGCGTAGTTGTTTCTTCGTCGTAGGAACAGTAATGTCACGTAGAGCTTGAAGTTTTTCCGGATCAGGCGCAATGCCTTCTGCTGAAATTACGTGTCCAAGAAATTTTATAGAAGTTTTGCCAAAGTGCGATTTACTGAGATTAACTGTGAGTCCTTGTGCACGAAAAGTTCGTAACAGTTGTTCAAGAATCAGATTGTGTTCAGACCAGTTAGCTTCTGCGATAAGAATGTCGTCTACGTACATCGTGATTCTGTCTTTAAGTTCTGTCGGAAGTATTGTGTTCAAACCGCAAATAAAAGCTGCAGAAGAAATAGTTAAACCGAACGGTAATTTACAAAATTGATAAGTCGCCAAAACAGAGAAAAGCTGTATACTTTCTGCAATTCGGATGAAGTTGAATTTGCCAAAATCCCGATTTCAAATCTAGTGTGGAATAAATAGCAGTACCGTGAAATTTCTGTAGAATTCCTCTAATGTCTGTGGTCGATCTGTTTCATTAATAATTATGTCATTAATGTGACTCGAATCAAGTACGAGGCGAAGTGAGCCATCTTTTTTCTTAATAATATGCAGCGGGTTTATGTACGGACTAACTGCCGGTTCAATAATTCCTTGGTCGAGCATATCTTGCAATTCTTTCTTAACTTGTTCTCTATGGATATATGGAATGGGATAATGCTTAGCTTTAAATGTATCGTGCTGTTTAACTTGAAATTCATACATAAAACCGGACATAGTACCAGGAATGTTGTCGAAAACTGGAGCTTGCTGTAAAAGAATTTTGTGTAGTTGCGTGCGTTCGTCTTCTGTATTTGCACTGCTTTGTTTAACTCTGTCAGAAATCATCTGCATTACGTCGTAGTCAGCTTCGTCTGGAGTATTATAGTTATGTACGTACGTATCCGTGAACAATGTGGAATTACAGTCTATGTTACGTGATACGGAAATGACCTCTGTACAATTAATTGTTTCCTCTTCTGCCGATAATGAGTGCTGAAATTCTAATGCCAATTGGACACTTTCATCCTTCAACATTAAATAGGAATTTTGAAAATCAATAACTGCGTCGTGTTGCACGAGAAAATTAGTACCTAGAATAACGTCTGTTGTCAATAAAGGAACAATCCAAAAATTTGAGTGAAAAGTATGACTTGCAATACAAAATGATAAATGCGTCTGTAATTTAACGTCTACACCTTTACTCGATACTGCTCCTTTCACTTTCGTTTTGCCTAATGGTAATGTAGGATACGTATTCTCTTTGTTACACTCGTTGAACGTTTCTTCATTTATAACTGACATAGGAGATCCAGAATCAATTACTGCTGAAAATTTCGATGAACCAATTTTAATTTCGATGACAGGATGTGAAATGGTTTTCTGAACAACAGGTCTTTCCTGTAAAAGAGTGTCTCTGATGTCGTCAAAAGTAATAACATTTTCGTGAACAACATTCTGCGTGTCTAAGGTAGTGCCTGTGTTACTGGAAGATGCGACCTGTACAGTATCTAGTCAGATTCTATCTGACGTGTTATTATTATCAGGAGGATGTTGTGGTATTTCTACTATTTGAACTGTTCTATTACTTCTTCCAGACGTATTACGCTCTGGATAATACCTACTGTCGGGTTCATTCACGAGAATATGTTGTTGCTGATCATTTTGTTGCTGGTAAGACCGACTGTTATTATACGTACTCTGATAATTGTCCACATTATTTTTACGTCTGTCGTGATAGTCATTCCGATAGGAATTAAAATACTGTGTTTTCTCTACGTAGTTGCTTCTTTGCTGCTGTGCGTTACTATTTGTTGTATCAGGGACTATACGTCCACGCGGCGAAACATGAAAGTTAGGTTGACCTTGTGCATTACATTGTTGGTTACGTATGCTAACCAGTTGACTTTCATACTGTTGTGGTGGAAAACGTCTATTGTTACTAAAATGTGGTTCCTGTTGCTGAAAATTTTGAGGATATTGATAATTAGAATTTGGTCTGCTATTAAAGTTTTGGTGGTTGTCATTCCTAAAGCGTCTGTTACTTTTACTATTGAAATTACGTGGTTGATCGTAATTACTGTAAGTTTGCTGGCCTTGATTGTTATATGAAAAATTTTTGTTTACGAAGGAATAGTCTGATTGCTGCACTTCTAAAAGCTGCAGCAGATCCCTGAATGCCGAAATATTTTCTTTTTGCTGACCCATTAAAAGTGACACTCTTAATGACTTTGGTAATTTAGAAATGCATAATTGTATAAGTGCAGATTCACTGTACGGTTCACTTAGGTACTGGTTTTGTTGCACCATGTGCTCAAAACATTGCGTCACACTGGGAAAATTTGAGTTCTCATAATTTGGTAAACTAATTAACTGATCTTTAATTCCGCACTGTGTCGTCTTCGACCAATACGCTGACAGAAAAGCATTCTGGAATTCTTCTACCGAGTAACATTGTCTCGCGATCGGTCTCATACGAGTTGCCGGTTCGCCTTCCAAAAAGCTGCAAATAAATTCAAGTTTGTGTGTTATGGGCCAAGTCGGTGGAAAAGCAAAGCTAAATTGTTGTATCCAATCTAGGGGGTGAATCTGTGTTCTGTCATTTTTAAACACTTTAAATTTTCTCACTGACAGAAAATGTTTGTAATCGAAATTATCGTCTCTGTATGACGGAACAGGTTCTGTATTGTACGAGAATCTATTTGTCTGTGTCTGTTCTGAGTCTAAGTCCCGTACTCTCTGTAGATTACCCAAATTATACGCGCTGCGTGAGTCTGACAAATGTTCGCCAAATGATGTCTGCTGTGATGTGTTAAACCCAGAAACATTTTTTTTTCTCTGTTACCTCCTGCTGTAAACATAACAATTTTCTACGTAAGGTGTTATTAGATGAATCGATCTCATTAATTGTCTGCTGTAAATTTTGGAATTCAGGTGTTTGGTTAAACGAAATCGGTGCAGTATCGTCTGATTTGTTGTCATTATTACTTTCAATAACATCAATACGACTGGCCAATTCATCATATTTTTCAGTCAGTATTTTTACCTGATCATCGGTTTTAGTGTCAGAAGCATTAATCTGTTTTTGTAATTTACGTGTGGTTTCGTTCAATTTTTTAACGTCAGCTTTGACGACATCGGAATCCTGTGTTAGTTCTAATTGTTCGAGTCTGTCGGTCACTGTTTGAAAATCTGTTGTGTATGTGTCTTTTTTCGATTTAAGATCGGAAATTTCGTCACGTAATTCTGTGTTCGACTGTTTTATGGTATTAATTTCATCGGACACTGCAGCAATATTGCTGTCCACGTATGTCTTCGCCTTCACAAACATTTTACGTTTATCTTCTTGTCTTTGTGTTGTGATTGTTTCCATTACTTGTCGTTTTACTTTATTTTGATCCTGAATAAATTTGCGGAAACGCGTATCACTGTTTTGTATGTGCTGATTAAAGCGCTCGTTAATTTTAGTGTTCTGTTGTTCTAATTTCGCGTCTATCTTTGCGCGAAAGTTCTGCTGTCATTGCTTTAAACTCGTCACGTAATTGTGTAGCCTTTTCAGAGCATTGTTTAGCGACTGCGCTAATTTCCGCTCTAAGTGTTTCTGTTGTAGCTGTTTGCATTTCCCTTAATTCTTGAGCAACAGATCTAATTTCTTCGCTACTTTTCTTTGAACAAGCCTCAATTTCCTCGCGTAACTGTTCCTTAGTGTCATGACACTGCACGGCAACGGCTGTAATCTGCTCGCTAAGCTGTCTGGAATTGTTGTCTATTTTTTTATTTAACTGTCTGGAATTGTTGTCTAATTTTTCATTTAAGTGTTGTTTGAGATCTTCACTCTGTTGTTTGGAATCTTCCTTATTTTGTAGCAATATTGCCATAATTTGACCCAATGTAACATTATCTACTCCATTCTCTGAACTGTTTGACGGTGTATTTGCGGTTGTCGCGTTTTGTGTGACCATTTGGTCATTCTGTAATTTACAAAAAGGTTTATCAGTCGGATGTCCACTGTCAGACCCTATTTCGGAATTAAATAGATCCGTTGTACTTTCAGTACACTGTCCATTTTCATTAGAAAAATTTCTCTGCACGTTACTTGAATTTTCCAAACCGGGTGTGTTAAGCTGGGCAGCGCTCGTTACAATAGTGCGCCCCGCGTCATCAATTGTCGTCAAATTAACAGAGGAGACAATTGAGTTCGTTTGTTCATCAGTAAGATAAAAATCATCATTAGTGGTTGGAACGCACTGATTGTCAGTGAACGCAGGATTGTCATCGTTACACTGCATGTCACAAGTATTATCGGTGAAGTTGTTTACGTCGGTAATTTCATTCATAATACCTCGCGATACACTATTCACAGTCTTTCGCGGCATTTTTACAGTAGTAACAATTATTCACAAATGAAATAAGCACAATACAAAAAGCAACAAACACAAATACAACAGAGCAACGAATTGCGATGATCTGAGGAAAGAAAGTCACAAAATGAGTAAAAGCGCTGCGCCAAATGCTAATTATATTTTAGTAAATAAGAGCAGATATCTGACTACTTTTCAGAAGATTCTCAAAGAAATACGATCCTGGACCGGATGTCGCCAAGTGTAACCACCCCGCAAAAATAAAAAAGAAAATATTTTAAATGTGAATAGACATAGAGCCAAGTGTAACTTCCCCGGAGAAATTTTAAAGACAATATTTAAATGACAATGAAAATCATGCTAAGTGTAACCTCCCCGTAATTATTATTAGATGATGTGAATTGAATGAAAATGCAATTAGAGCCAAAGGTTAGCTTCCCACAGTAATAAAAGTCAATGATAATAACAATGTGCAAAAATATTAAGTCCCCACAAAATTAACGTTATGATCAACCTGATGAATTTTATAAGGTCATCTGCGCTGACCTTAGGCCCTGTGCAAATCTGATAAATTGATTCTGGCAGGAAAATCATAGGAAGTATTGTTTCAATTGTAATGATTATTTTCTTAAAAAATTGCTTTCAGAACAAAATTATTATTGGGGCGATTCTTGAACAAATTAATTACTGTTAAGATACATTACATTATCAGATGAGCGCAATGCTGCTTCATTACCTTATTTAAAAATACACCTCGTCCTGAATCTTGACCAGAGCCCCATGTCGACGCCCGCCGACTCCTCACACACAACTGCGACTGTCTCTCGCGCGTTACTAACACGAACGAACTACATGCTCTCGCGACTCGCTACGTACAACAACTTTCTCGCAACTGCACTGCAACTGCACTGAACTCTCGCATGCTACTACATGCTCTCGCGACTCGCTACGTACAACAACTTTCTCGCAACTGCACTGCAACTGCACTGAACTCTCGCGTGCTACTACATGCTCTCGCGACTCGCTACGTACAACAACTTTCTCGCAACTGCACTCCAACTGCACTGCAACTGCACTGAACTCTCGCGTGCTACTACATGCTCTCGCGACTCGCTACGTACAACAACTTTCTCGCAACTGAACTGACGCGCGGTCAAGCGCAGACTAGCAACGATAAATAACTCTCTGATCAGAGATTCTGTCATGCCTCGCCATCGCTGCTACCGAGTACATACGCGTTTCATTACGTATTGTTATTTTACAAAATTCTGTAGCAAATTTACCGAATAATGAATGTCATAACTTGCAGGTTCACATACATTCAGTCCACAATTGTCTGCCTCGAGAACCAATGTGTCACATGTGTTAGAAGACCAATAAAAAAATTTCGAAACGTACAATGTTTCATACCTAATGTAGACCGTAATATCCGTATGGTATCGCATGTCGATTTTCCGAAGAGTATTCTATGGTATTGGTCCCTTACGTATCTTGCATTTATCGTGCATCTCTGGCCAAGCGCCGGCCGGAGTGGCCGTGCGGTTCTAGGCGCTACAGTCTGGAGCCGAGCGACCGCTGCGGTCGCAGGTTCGAATCCTGCCTCGGGCATGGATGTGTGTGATGTCCTCAGGTTAGTTAGGTTTAATTAGTTCTAAGTTCTAGGCGACTGATGACCTCAGAAGTTAACTCGCATAGTGCTCAGAGCCATTTGAACCATTTGTTTGGCCAAGCGCGAACTCCCAAGTGACTGGAAAAAAATGTTGGTGTCTTCAGTATATATGTGAGGTATGTGTATGGACCAGTAAAATTACAGACCAACATCCCTAACTTCTGCAGAATCTGTTAACAAATTCACAGTTCGAATATAATAAACTTTGTTGTGGCTGAGAAGCTTATGTGCACGAATTAGCAAGGTTTTCCAAAGCGTCACATGTGCGAAACTCAGCTTGCCCTTTTCTCACATGATATTCTGAGAACTATGGGTGAAGGGCAACAGGCAGCTTCCATATTTCTAGATTATCGGAAAGCATTTGATACGATGCTCCACTACATGCTGTTGACGAAGATACGAGCATATGGAACAAATTCAGAGATATGTGAGTGGTTGAAGGCTTCTTAAGTAATAGAACCCAATTTGTTGTCCTCGGTGGCGAGTGCTCATGAAAGACAAGGGTAACATCAGGAGTGCCCCAGGAAGTGTGATAGAACCGCTGTTTTTCTCTATATACATAAATGATATGGCTGACAGGGTGGACACCAATCCGCGTTTGTTTGTTGATGATGCGATGGTGTACGGCAAGGTGTCGAATTCGTGTGAGTGTAAGAAGATTCAAGACAGACAAAATTTACAGTTGGTATGATGAATGGCAGCTAGCCGTAAATGTGGAATAATATAAGTTAATGCGGATTAGTAGGGAGATGAAAGTTGTAATATTGTTATACAGTATTATTAATGTCCTGCTTGACAAAGTCGTTCAAATATCTGGGCAAAACATTGCAGAGCGATATGAGATGGAACGAGCATTTGAGAAATGTGGTAGGGAAGGCGAATGGTTGACTTCCGTTTATTGGGAGAATTTCAGGAAAGAGTGGTTCACTTATAAAGGAGACCACATATAGGCCGCTGGTGGGACCTGTTTTTGAGTACTGCCCCAGTGTTTGGGATCTGTACAAGATGGGATACATCGAAGAAATTTAGAGGCGGGCTGCTAGATTTGTTACTGGTAGGTTAGAACAACTCGTAACTGTTACGCAGAACTCAAATGGGAACTGAGATGGGAATCCCTGGAGGGCAGGTGACGTTATTTTCGAGAAATTCTATTGAGAAAATTTACAGAACCGGCATTGGAAGCTGAATGCCAAACGATTCTACTACTGCCAACATACAGGGTGCTCCATTGATCGTGACCGGGCCAAATATCTCACGAAATAAGCGTCAAACGAAAAAAACTACAAAGCACGAAACTTGTCTAACTTGAAGGGGGAAACCAGATGGCACTATGGTTGGCACGCTAGATGGCGCTGCCATAGGTCAAACGAATATCAACTGAGTATTTTTAAATAGGAAACCCCATTTTTTATTACATATTGGTGTAGTACGTAAAGAAATATGAATGTTTTCATTGGACCACTTTTTTCGCTTTGTGATAGACGGCGCTGTAATAGTCACAAACATATGGCTCACAATTCTAGACGAACAGTTGGTAACAGGTAGGGTTTTCAAACTAAAATACAGAACGTAGGTACGTTTGATCATTTTATTTTGGTTGTTTCAATGTGATACATGTACGTTTGTGAACTTATCATTTCTGAAACGCATGCTGTTACAGCGTGATTACCTGCAAATAGCACATTAATGCAATAAATGCTCAAAATTATGTCCGGCAACCTCAATACATTTGGCAATACGTGTAACGACATTCCTTTCAACAGCGAGTACTTCGCCTTTCCTAATGTTCGCACATGCATTGAAAATGCGCAGACGCATGTTGTCAGGCGTTGTCGGTGGATCACGATAGCAAATATCCTTCAACTTTCCCCACAGAAAGAAATCCGGGGACGTCAGATCCGGTGAACGTGCGGTCTTCGACGACCAATCCACCTGTCATGAAAAATGCTATTCAATACCGCTTCAACCGCACATGAGCTATGTGCCGGACATCCATCATGTTGGAAGTACATCGTCATTCTATCATGTAGTGAAACATCTTGTAGTAACATCGATAGAACATAACGTAGGAAATCAGAATACATTGCACCATTTAGACTGCCATTGATAAAATGGGGGTCAATTATCCTTCCTCCCATAATTCCCGCACCATACATTAACCCGCCAAAGTCGCTAATGCTTCACTTGTCGCAGCCATCGTGGATTTTGCGTTGCCTATTATGCCAGTTTACGTTACCGCTGTTGGTGAATGACGCTTCGTCGCTAAATAGAACGCGTGCAAAAAATCTGTCATCGTCCCTTAATTTCTGTTATGCCCAGTGGCAGAACTGTACACGACGTTCAAAGTCGTCGCCATGCAATTCCTGGTGCATAGAAAATTGTACGGGTGCAATCGATGTTGATGTAGCATTCAACACCGACTTTACTGAGATTCCCGATTCTCGCGGAATTTGTCTGCTACTGATGTGCGGATTAACCGCGACAGCACCTAAAACACCTATTTGGGCATCATCATTTGTTGCAGGTCGTGGTTGACGTTTCACATGTGGCTGAACACTTCCTGTTTCCTTAAATAACGTAACTATCCGGTGAACGGTCCGGACACTTGGATGATGTCGTCCAGGATACCGAGCAGCATACGTACCACACGCCCGTTGGGCATTTTGATCACAATAGCCATACATCAACACGATATCGATCTTTTCCGCAATTGGTAAACGGTCCATTTTAACACGGGTAATGTATCACGAAGCAAATACCGTCCGCACTGGCGGAATGTTACGCGATAGCACGTACTTATACGTTTGTGACTATTACAGCGCCATCTGTCTCAAAGCGTGAAAAGTGGTGCAACTAAAACATTCATATTTCTTTACGTACTACACGAATAAGTAATAAAAAATGGGGGTTCCTATTTAAAAAACGCAGTTGATATCCGTTTGAGCAATGGCAGCGCCTTCATGCTAGATGAGTTTCGTTCTTTGTAGTTTTTTCGTTTGATGCTCATTTCGTGAGATATTTGGCCCGGTCACTATCAATGGACCACCCAGCATATTGCACGAAAGTCTCGCGAAGATAAGATACGTGATATTAGGGCTCCTGTGGAGGCAAACAGACAGTCGTTTATCTCCCTGGCTATATACTAGTTGAATAGAAAAGGGAATCAGCGTATCCTCCCCCACGCATCGTAATCTGGTTTTCGAAGTATCTTTTGTAGATATAGATGTAGATGTAGAAAAGCAATTCAGATTTCTACAGGAAAATTGAATGTCTGTGGTAGCGGATCTGAGGAGGAAAAAAAATAGAATATGAAGAGCATATATGTTGTTTAACACTTAAACTACAGGTACATATTTTTTGGTTCAAAGTTATTTTTCAGCCGGTCTTTCAGTTCGGACGTGCCATTTTATGTTGCTGTGGCACCGGCACGTCCTACGGCGTGACAGTGGCAGAGAGACATGGTAAGTGCTTCCGACACACCGTGCCTGCAAGTGCAGTGTGCAGTTGTGGGTCAATAGAGCGCGCCCCAGGAGGTCCGCCCAAGAAGCGCTGGCGTGGGTGGCGCAGGGGGCGGCTGGGGGCGGCGTCGGCGGTACCGTCCCAGGGCGGGCCGGCTATTCCCGGAGGCAATATTTATACCGCATTGTATGCACTTGGCGTCCGCGCCGTCGTGGCGCAAGCCGGCCATTTTTCCCCCCAGCCTCTGTACAGAGACCGGGCACAGAGCGCCGAATTTGTTCCCGCAGGCGAATCACGCCCCTCCAGCAACAGCTGGCCCCGCTGTCCAACACCGATTTTATTTTTTTCCTTTCTCATTCCTTTTGTCTCGCATTGGGTTTTCCCTATGTTTTGTGATACAATTACAAAATCGTCCCCGAAAATAACAAACGAAACAATCTCGGCTCAAAAAATATCCCGCTGTGTACTGCCACATTTCGCACGCGTGCTCTCTCCGTGGATTATAACCTCCAGGTATGCGGTTCAGAGAATTCACGATTTCAGAGAACTCTCATATTAATAGAAAAATTGCACGTCCACGGGAGAAGCAAAGCATCTGCTAATTGATACGGCATCTGGCATTTGCCTCCTACCTTCGTTGATGGTCATTCCCGTAATATTTCCTTCACTATAACTGTTCCTCATCTGCAAATTCTCCTAAATGCCACACTGTAAAATATTACCAGAATGTTCTTTCTTTGACGCGGCAGATGAGTAATGGACTGTGCATAGCACCACTTCTTTATAGGAATAGCTTTGACAGGTATATCGTAAATAGCGAGCGATAACATGAGTAATATTTCTAGCTTATCATGAAATTTGGAAAATTTCAGGCAGGTAGTATAATTCAGCCGCCTCCACTGGCAGTGTTTGTTGAGATGTCGTAGTGGAGAGTTCTTGTCGAGAAGTTGTCGTGGAGAGTTCATATTGAGAAGTGGGCTGTAGGAGTTCCGATGTAGCCGTGAATAGTTGTGAGCATGTTGTATGCAGTTGTTCTGATGGGCGAGACAGCCGATGCTGTTCGATTGCGGATGTTGTAATGATCAGAGTGTATGTTTCGTCAATATATATGAAGGTAATAATTTTTTTATTTTTATTTCAAATGTCTTAAACAATAATGCCTCTTGGTCACAGGTTCAGTCAACAAAGCATCTGGCTTGTGTCCATGTATTAGAGTGTAATTCTGGTTTCTATGTGCAAGTATAGTATTTCAGTTTTATTTAATTAATTTAGTGTAAATGGTATTTAAAATATCTTGTCTTTTTGAGGAAGAACCGTGCCAGATGTGTACGTTGAATCACACTTCCACACACAGAACAGTTACACTTGTGCTTTGTTGTTCGTAGTTTTTGTTTCGTAGCTTTATAGTTGCTGGGGACTTGATTAATTGTGTTAACGGAAATTTCCTTTCATTCTTGGTTGTTGTTTTATGCAGTCAGATTGCGTACTAATACTAGTCAGGGCCAACCGGTTACGAGACCTCGTAATCGGACAAACAGCGACAAAAATTAAAAGTATTTGCATTCTATTTAATTCAGTCCCCATGCACGTGGCGACCGCTGCTTCGGATCGTCCCTTGGAATCTTCTGATAGTAAAAATATCAGACAGTAGTATTGTTGTAGTAATTCGTATTTTAGTAATTGTAGTCTATATTGCATGTGTAGATTTGGTAACTGAAAATTTGTAGTTGTCTTGTCATTCTTTTAATGGTATTTTGGCAGAATTTAATTTTTGATGTCTTGTATACAGGTCTGACAATTTTGTGCAATTGTGAAGGTTTTAATTGTTCGTTAATCGTGTTTGTCGGGAAGCATTTCGTGTGAATGGTATTGTTGGAGATAAAGTGTCATTGTGTGTAATTTTCGTATAGTGACGAGTTTTGTATGTTTTGTAAATGATTACGCGGTCGATGAAAAAGGCAAAAATGATGTACAGTGAGAATGACGAAATTGTTAACATGGCGAACTCGCCAACACATGACAACGGTATGATGAATAATGAAGTAGAAAACAATTTAATAAGTCGGGAAAGTAGTCTGGAACCAGTTCAAAATTTTTCACAATCAAAAAATTTTCAGAATTCGAGATTAACGACAGAAGATTCTGGAATAGTATCGAACACAGATAACTTTACGGCTATTTCGAAGGAAGTTAGTTTTGCGGGAAATGTTAGGGGTGAAAAGAATTTCGAACCAGTTAGTATGGAGCAGTTGATGAGTGCAATATTTAATTTGGGATCTGAATTAAAAACAGTGGGATCACGGATAGGAACAATGGAAACACGGTTAGACTCACTGCGATCGCAGTTAGGATCTGAATTAAAAACAGAGATGGGAACTTTGGCAACACGGTTAAAAACTGATATGGGAACAACGGAAACACGGTTAGACTCACAAATAGGAACAATTAAAACAGAGATGGAAACAATGGAAACACGGTTAGACTCACGAATAGGGACATGTTTCAAAAACATGAAAGATGAATTAAAAAAAGAAATTAGAGAAGAAGTACAACCGATTTTGAATGCTCACAATAATAGATTAATTTCAATAGAAATCAGACAAAAGGAACAAGATAGAGAACAGGAAGAAAGAGATCGCGCGATAGTACAAAACTTTTCAGAGTTAAATTTACAATGTGCACACGATAAGGAAGAAATATTAGAAAGAATCGAGGAATCCGTACCAAATGACAGAATAAATAACTTAACACAACAGTATGAACAATTAACTACTAAATGTGTCAATACTGAAGCCCGAGTCGCGACACTTACGGAAGACGTAAATAAACAGAAAGAACAAATAGGTGACTTGTCGGAAAGAGTTGAGGGGATTGCAGATAAATTAACAAGTCTTAGTTTAAATGGGGACAGAGATTCAGATGATACAGCTCCATTGCCATTTGCAGAAACAGAAGAGTACCAGAACATAAATAAACATGTTGAAAATCAGGGAAAATTTAATGAATGCATTAAAAGGGAATTTGAGGCATTAGGAAAGCAAGTCAAACAAATTGAAAGCGAAATCGTAGGAAAAGACAGCGGAAGAAATTTAGAATCACAGATAGCAGAGGGGTTTGAAGAAAGTAATTTATTTCATTTACGAGAAGCAACAAGAGAGCGCCAGGCGCGCGAACTTGACAATAATCGACATTCGGATTGGGACAGACGCGGTAGGTCTTTGTCGCCACGAGGAGAAAACTTTGACTATAAACACTTTTTAACTGTTCGGAAATTTAAGATCTTTCGCAATTCTAAGAATGACATACATCCATGTTCATGGTTAGATCAATTTATGTACGCACTTCCACCAAATTGGCCACCAAGTCACAAACTGGAATTTATGTGTGGATATTTAGAAGACGAACCGGCGACGCGCATGCGCGCACTTATTAGAGATTGTAATAATCCAAATGATTTTTATCATGCATTTCTATCGGCATATTGGTCAGAAAACATGCATGACAGAGTCAAACATAGTCTTAGTATGCAGCGTAATTTTAAACAGTCTGAGTTCCGCACGCCGGCACAATACCTTGAAGACGTGATTCGAAGGAATCAATTTCTTTCCAACCCTTATAGCCCGACTGAATTAGTTCGCATTTGTTTAATTAAGCTGCCACAATCGATAAGACACATTGCTTTAGCCGGAAGATGTAAAGGTCCTCAGGGGATTCACTACACTAAGTGAATATGTGCCGTAGCGTGCACAGGGTCCCGAGCTGTAGTGGTGCTATTTCCATTTTAGTTTTCTGCACTGCTGCCTACTCTTTTACTATTCTTTAAAAAACAACTCTTCAATTATCCATCTATCTAGACAGTCGGTAAAAAATAACCGGATATGACTATTTTACCCAAAAGCAACTTCGGAAATTACTGTTTGGACTTAATATCTTCTGCAGCATTTATTCGTAGTTTAAACGAAATTTTACCTGTTCATCTTCGTGACAATATTACTTCATATGTTGACGATATTCTTATTGCTAAACGTTCTTGGAGTGAGCATAACAAAATTTTGGATTCATTATTACGTATTTTTGCAAGAGTTGGCATTACAGTGAACTTGGAAAAATCTGAATTTGGTCGTTCTCAGGTGAAATTTCTTGGTCATATTATTTCTACAGAAAGTATTCTTCCTGATCCAGAGAAACTAGACGCTATTCGTAATTATGCTGTTCCTACTACAAAACGTGATGTTCATAGTTTCCTTGGTGTCTGTAATTTTCTTAGACGCTTTGTTAAATTGGACGATTTGACCACACCTCGTTTATGTGAACTATCTGGAAAGAAATGTAATTGGTGTTGGGATGAGGAAGCTCAATCAGAATTTGAACAACTTCGTGATGCTTTAGTTGCTGCTCCACTTCTTTCACACCCGGATTTATCAAAATATTTTTGTTTGGCGACGGATTCATCATACAAAGGCCTAGATGCACACTTATTTCAAGAGATAGAAGAAAACGGCGTTGTGGTACAGAAAACTATTGCATTTGGAAGTCGTGTTCTCTCTAAATCAGAAAAGAATCATTCGATTACGGAACTTGAGGCTTTGGCTGTTGTATGGGCTTTCACAAAATTTCGCATATTTTTGTATGGCAGACATACTAAGGTTTACACCGATCATCGAGCTCTGGAATATGTCAACAAAATTAACACATGGAAGATTGTCACGATGGGCGCTGTATCTACAGGAATTTGATTTTAGTATTGTTGACATACAGGGTTCTTCAAATATTATTGCTGATTCTTTATCACGTGCACCTATGGGTTTGAAACAAAGTGCTGAGGAGGACTGCAAAGGAAACAATTATTGTTTGATGTATATTCAAGGTGTTGCGTTCGAAAATTTTATTTCGTCTTCGCTCCAGGACATCGCTAAGGAGCAAAATAAGGATCCAATCTGGAAGGACATTAAGGAGAAGTGGAGGAGAAAGAAAAGCGTAGCGATTAGACAGTATTATTTACTTCGCAATGATATTCTTTTTAAACGAAAATCGGTCGACAACTCTGTTGGGTTAGTTTGCATTCCTGATGAGTGGGTTAATAAATTGATTTGGTACACACATTTCAGTTATGCACACTTTGGTCCCATAAAATGCTTTCATAAATTACGAGAAAATTGCTACTTCAGTAATATGGAAAAACGTATTCGATCTGTTCTTGCCAAATGCAAATTATGTCAAAAGGCTAAGCCGCCAACTATTTCTCACAGAGCACCGTTGTTTCCTATCATTCCAGCGACATTAAAAGACATGGCTGCAGTCGATTTGTTCGGTCAAGTGGTTCGTTCTACTAATGGTTTTGCGTACATTTTGGTAGCAGTGGAATTGACATCAAAATATGTGTGTTTTACACCTTTACGCAAAGCAACAGCTCGTTCAGTATCTAACGCTTTCATCAAACATTTTCTTAAAGAAGTGGGTCATGTTGATAAGGTTATATCAGATAATGGATCACAGTTTCGTTCTAAAATTTGGCTTCTTACTCTACGGCGTCGTAAGATTAAACCAATTTTCATTTCACTTTTTCACCCTCAATCTAACGCTTCAGAGAGATGGATGAAGGAAATCAATAAATTGTGTCGTCTTTATTGTCATCAGAATCACAGAACTTGGGATCAGTATCTTCATATTTTTCAAAACATTCTGAATGAACTCCCTAATGATTCAACTTCTTTACCGCCTATATTGATATCAAAAAAAAAAGCACCGACAAATCGCATTTCTGAAATCGTTCCTTTTCCGCCTACACGGAAACTGCGGCATTCTGAATTTGTGAACCTGGCTCTACAAAATATTGCATCTGCGGCTGCTCGAGAGAGAAATCAGCTAAACGTCCTGGTCGGTTAAAAAACTTGTCAGTTGGTCAAAAGGTGTTAATTAAGTCTCATCGTTTGTCTCCCAAAGGAAAAGGCTTGTGTCGCAAATTTTTTCTGCTTTATAACGGTCCATATAGAGTTCCCAAAATTATTCATGATAACACTGTCGAAGAAGAAACTCTTAAATCTCGGCGCTCTAAGGGAATACATCACATATCGAATGTCAAAATTTTTGTGGAATGACATACTTTTGAGAAACTAACAGTTATACGTAAACACACGAAGAGTACAAGGATGCCGCGCCGTGTTCCAGCGGCGGCACATACTCAAAGCAACAGTCAAGTCTGCGCGGCGCACAAGGCAGTCGTTGACCGTAAACAATTACTACCTACGTCACGCGTACCTACAGCTGATCGAGCGCTCAGTGCGAATGCACTCACAGCCGTAAACAAATACACAGTGTAATTTCTCCGAATAAATTCAGTATAAAGCTATAGTGACTTGATAAATTGTGTTGTTAACGTTCAGTGTTTTTCAGGATACGGCTGTACAAAATATTTAAAACCTTCAGGTAAATTCTGTGTGTGTCCGACGTTAAGAGCACTTGCTATCGAGAAAATTTCAGGAAGGATGTAATTTCGAGGAAGAAAGTAAGTAACTAAAAAGGTAACTATTAATTGAGTTTATTTTTCAGGTAACATATTTCCACTTGGGTACATACTTTAGACGTAATTTGCTGCTCGCGATTACGTGATTTATACTTTGTGTTATCTGATTTTGACAATGTTTGATCGATGAACAGGGTTGTTACTTGTGTATATTATGCATCGCTAGGCTGCACTGCTTTTTCACTGATGTCACATTTCTTTTATTATGTGTCTGCTGTGCTTATTTATTTAAATTATAATTGTCACCTGATTAGTTGTGCTGATATGGTTATGTATGTAAGTTATACTTTGTGATTTATCTGCTTGCGCCTTCATGTTTACTTATTAAGATAACATATGAACATTTATTTGCTTATGCTGATATGATGCTAATGACCTGTTTGTTATGTGAGATATATATTTGCTGCATTGCGTATGGATTGCATATTTACACATTTCTGTTTTATTGTCATAACTACTCTTTAATTTGGTATATAGAAATGCTGATATACGGTGTACAACATGGAGTTTAGGTCATTCTATGGTATTAATTATAGATTGTTCGCTTGGCAGAGCCTCGTTGTTGGAATTGTGCTGCATCCACTTGTTGACATTCTGTTCTCTACTGGTATATTTATTCGCTGTTGCATGTTTTGCTTACGCTCAGTGCCTTATATTTTAAGATAAGAAAATGAACTGCTATAATTCGACGAACGACATTAGTAAAAGAAACTTCATAGAAGTCACATGAGCTGGAGGTTTTATGGAAGCTGTATAAATTTATGCTAATAGAAAGGAAGCTAACGACATGAAATACCAACACTAGGTTTAGACCATTGGCAGTTATTACACTGCATTCTTCGTGAGCAATTGAAATAGTAAGTGACACTTGACACAAGAAATACTCCACATGTTTGCTTCTGTTTTGCCATGATACTTGAAGTGGTGTACACACTGTGAAACATTACGATTTATTCACTCAAAGTCTTATGTGATCTTTCATACTACGTACTTGCACCTACTTAATGAAAGTTATTCGAACTAAAGGCTGTTAGAGGTCATGTATGCATTTCTTTTATTTTATGATGGACAAGGTAACCTAAATGTATTTTATAATTCATAATGAGTAGAAGATTTGGCTCAGGTGGAGTACACAGAGGTTGTGTGTGGACATTGTGTCTTCGGATTGCATGGGATGATAAATTGAAGTTTGCACTAGGATTTTATCTGTACTTGTTCGAGGAGACTGACTAGAGGAAAGAGTTGTTATGGAAATGAAATGATATTGGCGATAAGGTTTATAGGTATCGACGTATTGAAGAAGTATTATTAAGGTATTGAGATTGTGTGAAGTTGATGATTATTGGAGTTTTGGTGGATAAGAGGTAAGGTAAATGATATTGATGATAAGGTTTATATGTATCGACGTAAGAGGTATCATTGAAGTATTAAGATTATGTGATGATGATTATTGGAGTTTTGATGGATAAGAGGTAAAGTAAGTGAGGAGCATATTTTTTTGTTGGTTTATATGGAACCAGGAGGATGAAGTTGGCAGACTAGAACACTCAAGTAGAAGGAAGATAGTCTACACACACACTTTGTTAAATCAATAAGCAGTATATTTTTTTTGGAGAGAGGAAGTAATTGCATATCTGGGCACACTGACAGTTGTTCAGCAACCGTACATTTGGATTTGGCTTGGCAAACAAACGTCTTGACATGATGACTACTACGTTGATTAACTATTATTGACTGTTATACATTGCTGCCACTACTACTTGATACACAAGTTGAACATAAAATTTTGGGACAGAATTGCATTTACACAGTTAACACTATTCAATTACACAGTAGTACTTAAACGTGGATGAAAGATGAGTGAGTGTGTTTTCCCTTCCTAATCCCAAATAATTGGTACCGACCTATTTCCTAAATATTATTTTACTTGTTTGATGTGGCTTGCACTGACACCCATAAATATTATAGGTTTACTGTTATCTGTGTATTGCAATAGTTAATATGACAATTATCTGATATCATTTGTGTGTTTATTATAATTTGTATGTTTAGTGTAAGAGCATTGATAATAATTTTGTAAAAGCAATTGTGTGTGCCTTCAAACTGTTGTTCGTGCTTGCACCTATTCAACATTGCTGGGTGCCACTTGGAAATGTTTAATTTATGCTGATGAAGTGATGAACTGTTTAATTAGTGATAGTGAATATTATGGACTGTTACAGCACTTGTTCAACATGATGGGTGCCACTAGGAGATGTTTAATTTCTGCTAATGAACTCTGATGAACTGTCTGATTAGTGATAGTGAATATTATGGACTGTTACCTGCACTTGTTCAACATGATGGGTGCCACTTGGAAATGTTTAATTTCTGCTAATGAACTCTGATTAACTGTCTAATTAGTGATAGTGAATATTATGGACTGTTACCTGCACCTGTTCAACATTACTGGGTGCCACTGATGGACTGTTTCTACTGACATAATGTCACTTGTTGGTATCTGCACCTGTTCAACATTGCTAGGTGCCACTGATGGACTGCTTCTACTGAAATGATGTCACTTGTTGGTGTCTGCACCTGTTCAACATTGCTGAGTGCCACTGATGGACTGCTTCTACTGAGATGATGTCACTTGTTGGTGTCTGCACCTGTTCAACATTACTGGGTGCCACTGATGGACTGCTTCTTCTGAAATGATGTCACTTGTTGGTGTCTGCACCTGCTCAACATTACTGGGCGCCACTGATGGACTGCTTCTGCTGAAATGATGTCACTTGTTGGTGTCTGCACCTGCTCAACATTACTGGGTACCACCGATGGACTGCTACTGCTGAAATGATGTCACTTGTTGGTGTCTGCACCTGTTCAACATTACTGGGTGCCACTAATGGACTGCTTCTACTGAGATAATGTCACTTGTTGGTGTCTGCGCCTGCTCGCCATTTTTGGGTGCCACTGTTGAAGCTGTTTAAATACTCTGATGAAATGTTATGAGACTGCTATTTGCACCTGTTGATCATTGCTGGGTGCTACTGTTGGAACTGTCAACTACTCTGATGAGTCCTGCTTGTTTATTGAACTATTGAAAGGATTTTATGTGAATATTCGTATAAACTGATTTTTTGTGTGTTTACTGTTTATGAGATGTTATGAGACTCTCACCTGCACCTATTCGTCATTGCTGACGCTACTGATTGAATTGTTTAAACACATGATACTGGTGTAATCTATTTTGTAAAATCATATGTATGCAATCATTTGTATTCCTTACTGTATTTTATATATTAGGTTATTGAAGGGTCAGTGGAAGCCAAAATTTATTTAGTTATGTGATATTTACTTATTAATATTACTTTTTAATTTTTGTCTGTATTTTTTGGACGAATTTGGTGGTATTTTCACCACCAATGCTGGCAAAAATACCGTCAAATTCTAGCCCGTGGGGGAGGGGCATATGAAAGGTGGCTACATTGAGTCACAGCGCCACAGATTGCGCCAAAGAGTATTATTCAGCCGCCTCCACTGGCAGTGCTTGTTGAGATGTGGTAGTGGAGAGTTCTTGTCAAGAAGTCGTCGTGGAGAGTTCATATTGAGAAGTGGGCAGTAGGAGTTCCGATGTAGCCGTGACTAGTTGTGAGCATGTTGTATGCAGTTGTTCTGATGGGCGAGACAGCCGATGCTGTTCGATTGCGGATGTTGTAATGATCAGAGTGTATGTTTCGTCAATATATATGAAGGTAATAATTTTTTTTATTTTTATTTCAAATGTCTTAAACAATAATGCCTCTTGGTCACAGGTTCAGTCAACAAAGCATCTGGCTTGTGTTCATGTGTTAGAGTGTAATTCTGGTTTCTATGTGCAAGTATAGTATTTCAGTTTTATTTAATTAATTCAGTGTAAATGGTATTTAAAATATCTTGTCTTTTTGAGGAAGAACCGTGCCAGATGTGTACGTTGAATCACACTTCCACACACAGAACAGTTACACTTGTGCTTTGTTGTTCGTAGTTTTTGTTTCGTAGCTTTATAGTTGCTGGGGACTTAATTAATTAATTGTGTTAACGGAAATTTCCTTTCATTCTTGGTTGTTATTTTATGCAGTCAGATTGCGTACTAATACTAGTCAGGACCAGCCAGTTACGAGACCTCGTAATCGGACAAAAATTAAAAGTATTTGCATTCTATTTAATTAAGCCCCCATGCAACCGTATCGGCCAAGTGAACTACGTATCCATCTACCTGCCTTGAATATCATAAATGTCTGCTCACCACGAGGAAGGAAGATCAATAGAAGTAGTCGAGTGTGAATCAGAACACAAACAAACATACACAATCATGTATTTTAGTTTTTAAGTAGCATATGCAAATATAATACAGACTGTTTACATTACTTATTTTTATGCAATGTTCTTCACCGATAAAGGGTGACATTTCTCATATGATTATGTTAGTTTCTATGTCAATTATTTTCGATTAAGGGGCCACAATGACATCCGTAATAGTTGACCACGGTCCATGGTGTAGAATGGAATTTTCATTACTCGTTTCCCACCGCTCTTACCCGATACACTGACTTTCAAAAATGTTACATCTACGGCATATAACACACGTTCTGTGCAAGTGTCTTGTTTCCAGTTCCAACGGTGTAGCCTGACTGTCGAGGTGCGAAACTAAAAACGCTCTACGTCTCGGCACAAGCAATGTAGGGCCAATTTCTCCTTCTTAGGGGCTGAATTTTAGAAAATCCTTCCTTCGAGGATGCCTCTTTTTTCTGAGTCATCAGTCTTCTGACTGATTTGATGCGGCCCGCCACTAATTCCTTTTCTGTGCCAACCTCTTCATGTCAGAGTAGCACTTGCAACCTACGTCCTCAGTTACTTGCTGGATGTATTCCAATCTCAGTCTCCGTCTATAGTGGATGCCTACGTTACATAAATAATTTTCCTTCAAAATTTTATGTTTCTATAATCAACGGTTTACACTTGTCGTTGATTCGGTAGACAAACATTCAATTCATTCATCAACATTCCATTATAGATTTAAAATTTCTAGTTCGCAAATGTGCGAACGTCCAAAAATAAATAATGGGGATTACGGCCATCTCGAAGCGTAAAAGGGAACACGGTAAAAGCGTGAAAAGCAGGAACATAGTGATTACCAAATAAATAATTTATAAAGATATTCTTAAAAAACGCATTCTAGACGCTGATGGAGAAACAATTGCTGGAATAATTTTGCATTTTACCTCAAATGTAGGTAGCCTAGAGAGGAAGCGTTGCTGATGCCAGTGTTAAACTAACCGTAAGCTACAGCCTGGCCTACAGGGCAAGTCGTATATGCGCAGTCCCGCAAACAAGATGTAACGAGTTTCCCCCATTGAAATGTTGGGAAGTTGGATGTATATTTTTAAAAACAAACTACAATAACCAGAAATACTACATTCTGTTTGAGTCGTTTGTGTCCAAATTACAATTATTGTTAATTTCGAGACATTTTCAACTACTATCTAAGCTCATATAGGTAATTAATACCCAGTGCGATTCACATAAAATCCATAATTATTCACGCAGATGATTTTTTTTTTCAAATATTTACACAGGTGAAATTTTTTTTCCAAAATGATAAGAATGGCGGAATGCAACTCATTTAAGTAACAATATTGACTAAGACGTTTCTGTGACGAAAATCAGTCTGTTAGTAGAAGGCATTTTCATTGGCTCTGTTTTAGGGCGCGAAATATCTCAAGTTTTTCTAGAATATTTAGAGTATCACCATTTCTTTCCCGCGAAGTATTTGGACTTTAGTGGTAATATCGGATATTGTGTGTCCTGTCTCCTGAAAGTAATTGGGCTGAAGCGAATGTCATGAAGATACTCCTTAGCATTCCAGTAGATGTTACTAGAGCTTAAGGTGGGGGTGGGGGTACGGCGAATGCTGTAGCAGCAATACAGTGCACTGACGTTCTGCTGTTGGGGAGCATTAGGATAACACTACTGTACATGAGAATCGGAATAACTTCCACACCGCTGTTGTTGTGACGAACATTCGATTGTCCTATTGACCCATACCGAGGTGTTAGTCTGACTGGCTATTCAGATGTGGGTATGACAGTTTGGCCCATGACACATCTAGCGTAATGATATGGCATCAGAAAACATTTTCTTTGCGGTCATAGCTCTCCAGGTGGTTACAGCCATCCTCGTATTGTAGCTAAGAGCGCTATTCGGAAAGTAAGGTACGATCAGGCGCGATAAGGAAACCACCTTGAAAACCTGACAAAGCTTAGCACAGATGTGTTGGGCAAAATCTCTAGTATGCCCGTGGATCGCGTCGCATCGCTCTTTACAGCGTACAGTGAGCATGTGAAGGTGCCGAGATAAGTAGTGTCTCAAGTATGAATGCCTATGAGAGATTTCGCCTGATGCCATGCAGCCCACATAACATAACTGCCTGCATATCCTCCTTCAAGAGAATTCCAATTCTCGGCCGCACACTGCAGGGGCAATGAAGATGCTCCCGCAGCATTTTCGATGAAATGTGTATGGTCACTCACCATACAGCCTGGACGTGGCTCCCTCTCATTTTCATCTCTGCTCACATGAGCTGCCAGCTATAAAGACAACATTTTTCCACAGACAACGAACTGTAGACCAGCTTAGGGAATTGGCGGAAAGAACAGGCGGCTGCCACTGTGACGAGGGTATCAGGCACTTGGTACAACTCCTCAGCGTCTAGGGGTGCCAACCTCACAGACAGACATCATCATCTGTCGCAGCAAAGACTGCTGTCGGTAGGACAACATTTTGCAACGCCAGGTTATGTGCTCTCACAGCAACATGCGGATATAGATCTGCTCCAGTCTTTTTAGGTCACCGCTGGACCGTACTAAGTCAGTTACGCCCAACGCCTCATGTCAGCCGCATCAGCACTGCAGTTGCAGCCCTACCAGCTGGCAGAACCAGCAGTTCGTTTCAGTGCTGCATTGCTGCAGACCCAGCCCTTTTCGTCCTAGTCTGCACCACTAGCACGTCAGCAGTCACACGCCGGTAGCACCAGTTCAATAACGTCCCAGATCTTCACGCCGCCACCTACCACAACTCCAAGAGTCGTCGTGTGAACACCTTACAGACCACGTCACAGGAGAGAAATTTCTCTCGTATGCAGATGTGTGGTTAATCATCCATGGACATTACAACTCAGTTTCGTTTTGTTATTAAAGTTTTTCTCTTGAAAGTATCTTCGATCACTCCTCATTACGAGGATGCTTAAGAATCAATCGTGAAGCAATAGTTCTTGTACCCAGCCGTCCCTCCAAAATGTGAAAGAGACCATTTTTCACTAAGGGGCTACCTGTCCGAAGAATGTTGGACACATTTTGATGCTCCTCATTGAAAGCTTTTATCTACATTGCCTGTGTTCTGTCAGGCTGTACAAATTACACCAAAACTGTCGAATACCTTGGTGACACTGTCGTTCTGTGAGTTCTATGGCACATTCTGTTTTTATCCCTCACCGTTGCTCTTGTTTCGTGACAGTACTAGATTAGTCCATCCGCTACAAGGCGCTCTGTTCTTCTCGTAACTGCACACGCAGGTCATGTGGTAAGGGTGTTATAAGCGACATCATTTTGATTCCTGCGCTTTACGTCTCTACGACACTTTTTATGCCGTTAATTTTCCAACTGCCGATCTCCTTTAGACATGTACACCATCCGATAAATATATCCGGATACCACTATCTAATACGCAGTTCATAACGTAGAGTATTAAAGAAAGTGGGGAGTACTGTGTTGTCATTAGAGAAACAGTGACAGCAGAATAAGTCTGTAAGGGCAGCTCAGTGGCTTCACGGTGAACTAGGATGTCAACTCAAACACCTTCCAGCCGTCTAGTTTCCAAACATATTATTTGGCTACAAGTTTCGGCGATTTACTACACCATCTTCAGGCCCCTAACCGACATGTAGAAAGATTCCACCTCGGTTCTGGTCAAAACAGGAGCCAGCAATACTGGTATTAGTAGATTTCTGCTTGCCATAGCGATCACTTCAACCATCATCTGCCACCTGTTGGTAACTAGATAGCTGAAAGGTGTTTGATTTCAGATCCTGTATCGAACAGCCGAGTCTCACAACCGTCTCTGAAAAGATGGACATACAGAGACCTGAACGTGGGCTAGTTATCACGTGGAACTCAGAAAAAAAGTTGTTTACCGATATTTAAACCCTTCTAAAGCGGCCGAGGTCGACTGTTGATAGAGTGCCTGTGAAGTGGAAACTTGGAGGAACAACCACAGCAACCAGCAGATGTCATGTACGACGGGCAGGGACCGACAAACTTTACGGGGGTCACTGTAAAAAAATTGGCCAGGTGCGAGTAGAACTGAATCTCTCGGGGTTCCGTATAAACTTAATTATGTACATAGACAGTTTATCAATCCCAGGAATCGAGAATATCCACGATTTTTGCCTCTTGTCGAAATTGACATTGGCAAGTCATCGGTCACGGGAATTCCAAGACTTCCGAGAATATTTTGAAGTCGTATAACAAATGATGGAAGAAATATTTTTTTTTTAAATGGTTCAAATGGCTCTGAGCACTATGGGACTTAAACATCGGAGGTCATCGGTCCCCTAGAACTTAGAAATACTTAAACCTAACTAACCTAAGGACTTCACACACATCCATGCCCGAGACATGATTCCAACCTGCGACCGTAACGGCCACGAGGTTCCAGACTGAAGCGCCTAGAACCGCTCGGCCACTCTGGCCGATAATTTTTTTTTGTGATGTAATTATAAATGAAAAATTTTCTCATTTTTTCTTTTAATTATCGTTAAGTCCAAGCCAACAGGAACTGCCCTATAGGTTTTGACGAGTGAGTTTGCGAATAACAAAATATGTGGCGTAAATGGCTTTATCCTTTGACTGTAGTGACTTAGAAAATTCTATTATTTACATCGCCAAGGGACCATAACCCTTAGTAAGTGAGATAAATTTTTACTTGATACGTCTATCCGTTCGTGAAAGAAAAGATTCCTAGCAGACGGAAGAGAGACAGTCGGCAATTGAAAAAGAAACATTTTTCGTGCGAAATTGTTACAAATTGTCACTTTCCTCATTTTCCCTTTACGTGTGCTGTGAAACCCTGTTTCTTACCACATTCCTATATTCTAGGACAACGTGCAGTACCGTACAGGTTTTGCTGACTGAGGTTGCGACTATGAAAGTATGTGACTGTCTTTTGATAGCACTATGAAAAATTACTTCTTGCCCAATTTTATGATTCTAGATCAACGGAAGTGCGCTGTAGGTTCCGATCAGTGAGTCTGAGAGTATGAGAATATGTGATATAAAAGGCCGTATCTTTTGACTGAATTAACTTACAAGTTTAAATTTTTTGCACCTCCAAGGGAGCGTAGGCTTGATATGTGACGTAGATTTCTACTCGTTACTGAGAAAAATGGTTTTTAGTAGTTGGACATGCAAACAGACTATGAGACAGGTGGACAGCAAAGTGATCCAGAGAGGTTCCGTTTTTAACTTTTGCGAAAGAATCGGTTGTCAATCCTTCACTGATACAGAGACACCTCTTCGTGTTCCGTCGTGCAATGCCTGGTCCATTAAATTTTGGGCATGCAGTCGCAAACATTCTATTCCCTTTTTAATAAACTCTCCGTCCTTTTAAACACTCGGAGTGTGCTACTGCTCATGCAGCTGCACATACATGAACTGAATCTGTGGCTATGCGATCGACCCACGCTAGAAAGTCGATGCGTCACAATGTGCTTCACTGTATCACCGACTTTACAAGCTTCTTAAGAAAATCGTCGGGTTCCATGAAAGGACAAAGGGTATGCATAGTCGTTATTGACATTAGTTGGAATGTTTACCATTATGAACATCTTTGTGTGTCTGAAAACATGGGTGACACGCTTCTTTGGCTGCTAGAGGTTGCAGCTCTGTTGAGTAGAGCTCGGGCGAGCAATGTCGGCCAGAGAGGCAGTGCTGTGTCATCGCAGAATGAGAAACTTGGATGGCGGACTGCTGCATAGAGAATGAATTTTTATTTGAGGTGCCGCCTGATGTGAATGAAGATAACGAATGATTCTGAGATGATTTCACAAACATACGACGCTTTTGGAAGAAGGTAACATGCATGAAGTGTGTGTGAATTCCCAAGGGACCGAACTCTTGAGGTCATCGGTCCCTAGACTTACACAATATTTAAACTGACTTATGCTAAGAACAACACTCACACCCATGCCCGAGGGAGGACTCGAACCTCCGGCGGACGGGCCACGCAACCCGTCACATGGCGCCTCAAACTCCGCGGCCACTCCGCGCGGCCATGCATTAAATTTTATTTCGTGTAAGTGCGAATCGCGAAGTATTGTAAGGATTTCATTGTGCTTAACAATAATTACTTGTTGGTATACAGGGTAAAATGTCAGTCGTGTGTTCATTATTCTAATGATCTTACTTCCTTCATTGTTAGTTAAAAAGACAACAGTAAATCATATGTATTATAAATTTTCTGTGGAAAATGCTAAGGAAAGGTTATTGTTCATGTTAGTTCGAGCTGCTTTTGTGACATTAAAAGGATTAAATATAATGACAAAGTATTTTCTTATACATTTGTAAATATTTAATGAATTTACATCCACCATCATACGTAACATAATCGTGATTAAACACGCACTGTCCGCCATGGATACTTTGGCTTACACCATGCAGCGGGCCGCTTGTCTGGAGCTTTTACTAGGGTTCGTCTCGGTACTCTGTAGAACTCGATCCTCCAAATCTGATGTACGCACAGTCCGCTTAGGTTGGGCTGTCTCAAAGGATCCATGGTCACACAAACTCTCAGAAAGGGCTTCAAATGTTGTGTGATGTGGTTGGTGTCAGAGATGATACTTCTCTTTGTATAGCCGTGCTGCCTCTGGACCGTTTCCATCTGCTTGGCTATACACAAACACCGTCTCGACAAGTTCCCGACATGAATATTGAACCACTCTGCTGCTTACAGTGTACTGCGTCAACTGCACAGCCTGCAACACCCGAGGAACACACGGCATGTGGTCAGAGGAACATGTCCATAGGACAGGAAGGACAACCGACCACCCTCTGAAACTAACATTGCCAACCCAGACCTAGCAGTAGCTGAAGCGGGATCTGGATACAACAGCAACCTTCGTCTTCACAAGTAAGGTGGCTAAGGCTATTCTGAATCAGAATATGTAATCGGAATTTAAAAGTCACGCTATTTCCAAGTAAAACGTAATAACTGTATCACTTTCATCCAGTTTCAGTAATATAACCTCGTATATACAAATTTCCCAGTGGTACGTCAATTATATATCTTCTGAATAGCCGTGATAAGGGTTCGGTCGCCGGTAGGTTGGACCATAGCAGTTCAGGCATTGTGGTCTGTGCACACTGATGAAACGTACAGCTTGCCAACGACCACACTCTCACAGCACCGTATCTTTCTATTTGGGATTGCGTCCCTGGAGGGCGCAGCAGCCGGTGGAGCGAGACCTGGAACCCGTGACCTGGGAACTTCCACCTCTGGCACTTTCCTCAACCCCCACACACCCCCAGCATCTGCCCCTCTCTTCCGCCCCTCTCTCCCGCACGCTACCAGACACCGGACAACCCAGCGGGCCGCACGTGCTGTTTCCCAGCGGTGTTTGCTGTCGAGGCCCGGCGCAACAAATTCCTCCCCAAGGAGTCGCCCTGCGTCGCCCGGGGTGGCAGGCAGCCACTAAATGTAATTTTGTGGGCCAGCGGAGGTCTGCCTTCCCGGCTTTGCAGGGCCAAGACGTTTAGGGCGGAGCGTTAAAGCTGACTGCGCTTCTAGGTTACGAGACATCGGCATTTGTTAGCAATTTACCTCACGCTACGTCGACGGTGACGGCAAGGAATACTAGATCGCTCATCTCGAATTGCTGTAGAAACTGGAGGAACATCGTTCAGTCTCTTAATATCCTGCGTCGTATACTTTTAAGAATACTTTTAAGGAATCCTTGGTGGAAATTAACTCGTACCAGCATCTCGATGTCGGCACAGTGCACCACACAATATACAATGCTGAACAACAGTGATGTGAAGACTGATCCATTTCCGTTGCACCAGAAACTGGAAACATACTGAATTTTGTACTGTGTCAAGTATTAATCCCCTGTAATATAGGTTTAATCAACTAAGGTCTTACGTACCAACTGAAATGACGAGCGCTGTCATTCGCCTGCCTCGTCTTTGTTGCAGCATCTACCACTACACTAGTCGGCGCCAGCTGAAAGTCATACGTTTTTGCGGAATATCGTTTGGTTGGTTGCGTGTGGTTTCAGTATTCCGTCGAGCAGTGCATGACGTGTGTTTCGTAGCGAGCGACATGCGAGAGCAAGGGGCTACATGTAATGCCTCTCTGATCGGTGTGCATAAAGGGCTAAAATACATTGGAAAACAATATAAAACTGTCATATCGGAAGTACTGAAGATTTCTATTACTGAACTGATCGATAGCGATGGGGCCACGAATAATACAACAATACCCAGTATTCCTGAATCAAAAAAAAAAAAAAAAAAAAAAAAAATGGTTAAAATGGCTCTGAGCACTATGGAACTCAACTGCTGAGGTTATTAGTCCCCTAGAACTTAGAACTAGTTAAACCTACCTAACCTAATGACATCACAAACATCCATGCCCGAGGCAGGATTCGAACCTGCGACCGTAGCGGTCTTGCGGTTCCAGACTGCAGCGCCTTTAACCGCACGGCCACTTCGGCCGGCATTCCTGAATCCTATGTATTCGTATTAATAGTGCAGGAATATCGGCAGAACCCCTAGCTGTGAGCACTGTATTAATTCTCCAAAACAGGGATAAAACTGAAAACAAAAATTATAGGATTTGATGACTTTGACAAAAAGTACGTGGATTTACACTGAAGAGCCAAAGAAACTGGTACACCTGCCTAATATCTTGTAGCCCCCAGCGAGAATGCAGAAGTGCCGTAGCACGACGTGGCATGGACTCGACTAATGTCTGAAGTAGTGCTGGAAGGAACTGACACCATGAATGCTGCAGGGCCATCCATAAATCCGTAAGAGTACGAGGGGGTGGAGATCACTTGTGAGCAGCACGTCGCAAAGCATTCCAGATACACTCAATAATGTTAATGTCTGGGGAGACTGGTGGCCAGCGGAAGTGTTTAAACTCAGAAGAGTTCAGCAATACTAGACGAGTGGGCCGTCGCATTGTCCTGCTGGAATTGTCCAAGTCCGCCGGAATGCACAGTGGATATGAATGGACGCAGGTGATCAGAGAGGATCCTTACGTACGTGTCAGCTGTACTAGTCGTATATAGACTCTTACTGCACACGCCTCGCATCATTACACAGCTTACACCAGCTTGAACACTCCCCTGCTGACATGCAAGGTCCATGGATTCATGAGGTTGTATCCATATCCGTACACGTCCATCCGCTCTATTCAATTTGAAAAGAGAGTCATCCGACCAGGCAACATGTTTCCAGTCATCAACAGGTCCAATGTCGGTGTTGACGGGCCCAGGCGAGGCATGAAGCTTTGTGTCGTGCAGTCAACAAGGGTACACGAGTGGACTTTCGGTTCCGGAATCCCATGTCGATGGTGTTTCGTTGAAAGTTTCGAATGATGACACATATTGATAGCCCAGCCATGAAATATGCAGCAATTTGCGGAAGGGTTGCAATTCTGTCACGCTGAACAATTCTCTTCAATCGTTATTGGTCCCGTTCTTGCTATATCTCCTTCCGGGTGCAGCGATGTCGGAGATTTCATGTTTACCGGATTCCTGACATTCACACTACACTCTTGAAATTGTCTAAGAAAAAATCCCTACTTCTTCAACGCTATCTCGAATACACTACGTCCGATCGCTCGTGCGCCGGCTGTAACATAACGTCCAAACTCACTCAAATCTTGACAAGCTTCCATTGTAGCAGCAGTAACCGATGTAAATATCGCGCCAGGCACTATTTATATATTTGAATATGCATGCCTATACGACTTTCTTTGGCGATTCGGTGTATATTTCGATATTACGACAGAGGACAGTATCCGACAACTAGAAAAACGCACAGTGATCTCCGTGAAAAAGAAATTTTATTCTGGATCGGAGACCACCTTTCCTTTTCTTCTCCGCCCACTTGGCTCTTCATTCAGAACTACGAAGACGGACAAAAATTTTTAACGAATTGCAGAGACTTTCCAGCAGCTAGAACGAAGTTTTGTGAAAAATGCACTTACAAGGTGTTGAGGATCATAGTCTTCTAATATGCTTCGATAAAGCTTGGATATCACAAAACCTCACGCAAAAATATATTTTGCTCGAGCTCAACGGGAATATTGGCATCAACGTACCTACAGTAACTTCTGTAAGAGTATATCGGCGATTTTGATGATGGTTGCTGTGACGAAGAGTCACTAAGAGCTGAAAATAAAAAATTTTCGGGAGGTAGGGAATATTTTCGGTCAAATTGCGTCGAGCCATCTAAATTGAAAGCCCGGTGGAGGCATACAAGTACTCGCATTGTATACTAGCGTAAATAAAATGCGTTCATAGGTGACACGATACAGTAATGATGTCACAGATGATACCAAAATTAATTTCATAATTTTCTGAACAACTTTCTCGCTAGAAGTATCTAAAATCCAAAAGGACGCAAATTTAGCAGCGCAACATTTTACGTTACTCACGTGGACCAGTTTTATACCTCTTACGGTATTACATCTTTTATCTCGAAACCCTCTGCCAAGCACTTTATTGTGAATAGCAGAGTAATTACGTAGATGTAGATGCAGAATACTTTTACGTTTTCACGATAAAATATGTATCAAATGCATCTATAAACTATGAGAATTTTCGCATTTAATTTTCAGGCCAAAAATATCAATGAGTGGGTCTTCCACAGGTGCATGTAAAGGAATATTTTTCTCCAAAATGTCTTGTAATTTAGTTTTCATTTTTTGTCGTAGTAGCTGGCAAAATTTTTTTTGGAAAGCATTCCATCATATCCTGGAATAAAAACACAGAAATCAAACATTTTTTTTTTGGAATCTTTACTAACATTTGACATTATCAGCAACGGTAGTGCTGTAGGACAGACATATCACCTTGAGGTGCCCATTTTCGTAACGCTCGTTAAAAAAGCACAGTTGTACATTGTTTCCTTTCTGGGTTCAAATGGTTCAAGTGGCTCTGAACACTATGGGACTCAACATTTGAGGTCATCAGTCCCCTAGAACTTAGAACTACTTAAACCTAACTAACCTAAGGACATCACACACATCCATGCCCGAGGCAGGATTGGAAACTGCGACCGTAGCAGTCACGCGGTTCCGGACTCAAGCGCCTATAACCTCTCGGCCACTGCGGCTGGCTCCTTTCTGGGTCCCAGAATTTTCACAAATCCCAGCACAATCATTCAGCGTTTTCTGGGACAGTCAGCTTGTAACGTCTACGTCTGGTAGTTTGGGTGCATGGCAATGGCCTTTGCATTAGGTAAGTCATATTGATGTAAGTTGTGTGTCATGGCTCTTAAGTAGGCTACTGACTAATTTAACTCCTGTTTACTTTTAATCTTACCTGCATCCTCAAAGAAACCTTAGGTTCCACAGAAGTACAATGCATTGCTGGTGTTTCAAATTCCAACGGTATTAAGATGGTTTGCTACATGCTTAGAAACACAAATGGTTACCATTTAAGTGGAATGACGGAAACTAGATGGGATTAATGCCATCAACATTTTGTATACAGTGTGTCTGAAGCCCTTTGAGTCAAATGGAAACAGGTGATAGTGGGTCCACAACCGATTATATTGAGATAAGGGACCAATGGTCGGGGATGCATATTTATTGTGTTGTGAACATGTTGTTGTTGTTGTGGTCTCAGTCCTGAGACTGGTTTTATGCAGCTCTCCACGCTACACTACCCTGTGCAAGTTTCTTCATCTCCCAGTACCTACTGCAACCTACATCCTTCTGAATCTGCTTAGTGTATTCATCTCTTGGTCTCCCTCTACGATTGTTACCTTCCACGCTGCCCTTCAGTGCTACATTTGTGATCCCTTGATGCCTCAGAACAAGTCCCACCAACCGGTCTCTTCTTCTCGTCAAGTTGTGCCACAAACTCCTCTTCTCCCCAATCCTATTCAACACCTCCTCATTAGTTATGTGTTCTACCCATCTAATCTTCAGCATTCTTCTGTAGCACCACATTTCGAAAGCTTCTATTCTCTTCCTGTCCAAACTATTTATCGTCCATGTTTCACTTCCGTACATGGCTACACTCCATACAAATACTTTCAGAAACGACTTCCTGACACATAAATCTATACTCGATGTCAACAAATTTCTCTTCTTCAGAAACGCTTTCCTTGCCATTGCCAGTCTACATTTTATATCTTCTCTACTTCGACCACCATCAGTTATTTTGCTCACAAATAGCAAAACTCCTTTACTACTTTAAGTGTCTCATTTCCTAATCTAATTCCCTCAGCATCATCCGATTTAATTCGACTACATTCCATTATCGTCGTTTTGCTTTTTTTGATGCTCATCTTTTACCCTCCTTTTAAGACACTGTCCATTCCGTTCAACTGCTCTTCCAAGTCCTTTGCTGTCTCTGACAGAATTACAATGTCATCGGCGAACCTCGAAGTTTTTTATTTCTTCTCCATGGATTTTAATACCTACTCCGAATTTTTCTTTTGTTTCCTTTAGTGCTTGCTCAATATACAGATTGAATAACATCGGGGAGAGGCTACAACCCTGTGTCACTCCCTTCCCAACCACTGCTTCCCTTTCATGCCCCTCGACTCTTATAACTGCCATCGGGTTTCTGTGCAAATTGTAAATAACCTATCGCTCCCTGTATTTTACCCCTGCCACCTTTAGAATTTGAAAGAGAGTGTTCCAGTCAACATTGTCAAAAGCTTTCTCTCAGTCTACAAATGCTAGAAACGTAGGTTTGCCTTTCCTTAATCTTTCTTCTAAAATAAGTCGTCAGTATTGCCTCACGTGTTACACATTGTAGATCGCATAACAACACTGTAGCTCTTACGAGTTGTTCAGAGCGACGACCGCCAGTCTCAATGCGTGTACTGCAACGGCTAATGCAGTTCTGTCGCACGCTCGCAATGATCCAAGGAGTCTGTTGTACACTGGAACAGGCAGCGGGTGGTAAACAGCGTACACACCGCGCCCCGACCATCAAACACTGTACTGTACACAATTTAGCTCATAGCACTAGTGTCATGTGACGACCGCATCCATCGTTCTAACGCATTAACCTGTGACCCAGGCACGCCACTATCCCTGGTTTCGGCTGCCCATTGCATCAGATAGCTTGAGAAGTGACCGTGGTGAGATGTGTCACTGTGTACAGTGCACAACGGGTACCCAAATATGGGTCGTTAATCGTCAGGAGATTTAGCAGACACGCTTTTAATGTGCGGTGCGGCAGGATGTGGACCCGTAAAGCAGCACGAATGACGCTTTCCCAACAGGAGTCATCCTAATCGGAAGAAGTTCATTTTCGTCGATATCAGCTTACGGGAGATGGGGTCGAGCCTGCCAAGGTTCCCTTCAAAGACGTGTCCGAACACCAGACTTTGGAGAGATGGTGTTGGATCGTGTGACTGACCACGGAGCAATAAGCACCCGCCATATTGCCTGTCAAACGTACAGTTCGAAAGATGTAGTGCGGAGATTACTATTGGAACAGGTATTACACCTGTGTCTTAAAGAACGTCTACAAGCACTGGGACCAACGGAGTTTGAGCTCAGCTTTCACTTCTGTCAATGAATTATCCACCATAGTGCTGTAATGCCGAAATTCGTATAGTTTGTGTTCTTCACGGATAAGGCTTCATTCACATTTGATGGTATTCTCAACAACAGTAGCAGCAATGTTTCGAATGAAGACAATCCCCATACTGCCCACATACGTGACCCCCAGCCATGATTTTCTGCCAACGTATGGGCGGTCATTGTCCAAGATACCTTATTTGCTGCCCTCCCGTGAATGATCTGCGTCACGTGGTGTTCCTGCGAGATGTGCTGCCACAGTTCTTGGGGACTGTACCCCTCGTTGTCCACAAAAGTGTGTGGTTTCATCACGACGGTGCCCCTCCTGCTGCTTGACGCCAAATTCTGTTGGGAAAAAAGTGTGCACCGTGACCGTATTATTCTCAGTGTATTTTGGATAAATGGCAGCGTCCATCGCAAAGACTGCAATCCTTTATTTTACACAGTGACCCAAATCGAGCTGTCAAATAAAGAATTTCAATCCTTACTACCGATACTGCCATTTATCCGAAGCATATCGGCCTTTCTACTCCGATATTAATTTCCGTGAGCGAGTGGACTACACGTTCCCTCATCGTTGGACTGGATGAGGTGGTCCTGCCCTATGGCCAGAGCAGTTCCCGGATCTCAAACCTCTGAACTTTTTTTTTCTAGAGTTATGTCAAGGCATTGGTCCGTGAAATCCCCGTATAAACAGATGAAGACCTGCTTGCGAGCTTCCTTTCTCCTAGCACAAGAAACACCAGGAGTCTTTGAGAGAGTGCTACAGAATTTCATGCGCAGTTGCCACACATGCATTGAGATAGACAGTCGTCACTTTGAGCAATTACTATGAGCTACACTGTTGTTATGCGGTCTACGCTGTGTATGTCCATAACATAATAAATATGGATTTCCGGCCATTCTCTAAATATAGTCTGTTGTGGATCCAGTACCACCTGTTTTAATTTCGCCCAGAGAGGTTGAGATACTGTGTACAAGGAAGATTACTCAATGGATTTCTTCTTCGGAAGCCTCATTTGAGTGTTCATTGCCTGCGAAAATACCGTGTTTCACCTCCCGCAAAAGGAAGGAAAGTCTAGAAGCATATGTTGAACCTCGATAATGGTAGGATTGTGACCTATAGAGACTGCAGTTCATCGTTTGTTGAGCCAAGGCAATATGACCAGTTCACGCGCCTAGACTGAATGCCGCTTGGTGGCGTTCAGGACACATGTGGCTCAAAAATGGTTAAAATGGCTCTGAGCACTGTGGGACTTAACATCTGTGGTCATCAGTCCCCTAGAACTTAGAACTATTTAAACCTAACTAACCTAAGGACATCACACACATCCATGCCCGAGGCTGGATTCGAACCTGCGACCGTAGCAGTGGCGCGGTTCCGGACTGAGCGCCTAGAACCGCTAGACCACCGCGGCCGTCAGGACAGATGTGCCGATAACCAAAGTATGCAGGCAAACAAGATACGAATGGGAAATAATTCTAGCGACGATATGGGACGTAAATGAGGAAATTCACTGACATAAGGATCCTGGGCTAAAATCAGATTCTCGCAGCCGAGATCCTGGGAGCAATCGTCTCGGAAACAGCGAAGCTGTAGAGCGGTTTGCGTGCTACTATCGTCAAAGCGGTTAAATGAAGGTGAAACTCTGAATTGACGATAAGTGGTTGAATGACAACGCCTCATCACAGAACTTGGAGGTCGGGCCATTGACAGCAGTGTAAAGCAGAACAGGTGGCTATCAGTGGCAGACCTTTCGACAGAGTATAACGCTGGTGCAGGCATTAGTGTCTCGGAGCAAGTGCGCCCGTACGATGGCTTGTATTTGATCTTTGACCGTTGGTAGGGGGGCGGGTGGGGGGTGGGGGGCAGACTAGAGCAGTGTTTTTAAGCGACGTTGAAGCAGCCATAAAAGAGTTCCATTTCCAACCCTGTTAAAAACCTGAATAACAATTACTTTTGAATCATTCTCTTGAAGGAAAAACACCTGACTACGCCATACATTTTCGTTTCCCTGAGAGCTAAAGGAGGGATGTGGGGTGGCGCAGCCCCCTCCCCAAGGTATGTGCGAACTTGTTTCTGAGCGCATTATACAGCAAATAACGTTGGCCATATGCAAGGCGGTCACTACCTTTTCACCTATCGACCCAACGTCGTCAGTTTCGACTGTGGTGGCCACGCGATCATTGAGATTGGAGGTCTATCAACAGAAACGTATCGCCTTATCGGATGAATCATGTTTATTGCTGCACCAGAACTTTGGTCGCGTCCCGATGCGCCGTCATTCAGGGAAACGGCTGTCGAAACATACAACCCGACACAGTTGGAGGCCGGCAAGGTGAGTATTACACTATGTGGGCTTTCATGAGACCTATGACAGCAGTCGACTTGTTGGATACCTAAACACTGTATCAGACCACCTACGTCTGTTAATGCCTGGTGTCTTTCCAACGGCATCTTTCAATAGAGTAACTGTTCTTGTTACAAGAGCACTATTACGTGGTTTGAACGGCTTTATAGTCAACTGGTGTTGATATCTCGGCCACCGGACTCTTTTAATCTTAACGATGGAACGCATTTCGGACACTATCTGGTTCCAGCTCCGCTCCCGAAAATCACCGTCTAATGCTTTACGGGAATTGTTTGATCCGTCTGTAGTCAACTGAGGCCACAAACGAATGACTTGTCGAATCCGCGACAAATATAATCACAACTGCATTCCATTGGAAAAAGTGTATCAACGCGCTGCTAAGGCAATGGTCGTAATGTTTTGACTGATAACTGCATGTTCTTCGCTCAGACGTGGAGTGTTCTACGACCACATTACATACCTTTAGTCGGAGAGAAGGTATATATGCACCATCCACAAGAACAGTGCGAGAATATATGGAGCGCTACGGATTCTTGGCACGGCTTCCCTTGATGCGGCGCAAAGAGTGGACTCCACCAGCGGAGCGTGCAAGGACAAAATAGAACGCAAGAATGACACCACGTCGCCTTTTAAGATGAATATTGTTTCCTCGTACAGTACCTCGAAGGTCGTATCCACTGTGGAGCTTCCGAGAAACTCGAAGGTTGTCAGATTGCATTTATAATTGTCATAATACTACAGCATTAAGAGTTAAAGTGCGGAGTGCCATCACCTCTGGTTCCCATAGCCGGTACTTTGAACGGTAGACCTTACATTTTAGGGCCAGTGTCTGCATTATACGTACGAGGTAACAATGAGTTACTTTTCAGCAAGGTATGGCAGAACCCAGTTTACACAAGCTTTCCTCACCTGGCTCGCTATAGTGGGAGGTCGTCTGTGGCCAGTGTCACCATGTTCTCCAGCTCACTCACCCACCGAAAACACCTTGCAAGTGCTCCTAAGAGACTAGCACAAACCATTCGGCAGCCACTAAGATTAATAAACTGTGGCGTAGGTTTATACCTAGGCGTTGCGTCTTTGATTAGTGATCACAAACCATCGGTCCCGGATGCAAACCCCTCCAACTCTTAACTTCCGGTGAAAGAACTCACCCTCATTTAGCCAATGGCCGTGTCAATGAGGACAGAGGGGTGGAAAGAGGCTCAGGGCCGTTTCTTGCCCTTGTCGCACGAACTGCCTCTTTTGATGAAAGCATCAATAATGATCAATGGTCATGAGGATAAAAAAGGAAACGGAAACCACTGCGTTAAAAACACATAACGTGTGTCCACAGGAAATATAGCCTCTAATTGAGAAACTATCACCGTTGTCTCTTCATCGGCAAAAGATTCCAGACAAGTCCTTGATGCAGATCTCCGGGAGGGGACTGCCAACGGCAAAGTGACCATGAGAAAAAGATTAAATAATCAAGGAAACGGTAACGGTCTACATGTCAGGACGTGGAATGCCAGGAATCTGAACGTGGCAGTGAACATAGAAAATCGAGAAAGGGAAATGTTAAGTTCAATCTAGATTTAGTGGATGTTAGTGAAGTGAAAGTGGTCAGATTGGTGTAGGGTAATATCAACAGCAGTAGGAAATGGTACAATGGGGGTAGGAATCTATGAATAGGAAGGTAGGGCAGAATGTGTGGTACTGTCAACAGTTCAGTGATAGGGTTGTTCTCATCAGGATCGACAACAAACCAACACCAAGAACGATAGTTTAGGTTTACATGTCGACGTCGCAAGCCGAAGATGAAGAGAGAAAGTATATGCGTATTTGTACTGTATGTATTGTATGTTCACCAGGGGCCTAGAAACGACGTAGAGGCTACGTCGTCACCGCAACCGCAGTGGTTCACAACCCCACGACGATTACCGCAGTCCACTCACCCCTCCGCCACCCCACACCAAACCACTCTTTCAGGGTTACTGTTTCGTTCTGCCCCGGTGGACACCCCAGGGAACGTCTGACACCAGACGAGTGTAACCCCTATGATTGCGTGGTAGAGTAATGGTGTTGTACGCGTACGTGGAGAGCTAGTTTGCGCAGCAATGGCCGACATAGTGTAGCTGGGGCGGAATAAGGGGAAACAACCCGCATTCGCCGAGGCAGATGGAAAATCGCCTAAAAACCATCCACAGACTGGCCGGCTCAGTGGACCTCGACACAAGTCCGCCGGGCGGATTGGTGCCGGGGACCAGGCGCGCCTTCCCTATCCGGAAAGCCGTGCGTTAGACCGCACGGCTAACCGGACGGACCAAGTATATGAGTATAATGAACGCATACACCAGTACGTCAAGGGAGATGGTGGATTGGAATGCGGTGGTAGGGGAAGGAGTAGAAACAGGGTTACGAGTTTACTACGAATTAAAGAGGAGAAAGGCTAGTAGAGTTCCGCAATAAATTTCAGCAATTAATACTCTGCTCAAGAATCACTGGAGGCGGAGGTATACTTGGAAAAGGCAGAGAGATACGGGAAGATTTCAGTTAGATTACGTCATGATCAGACATAGACCCCGAAATATGATACTGGATTGTAAGGCGTAGCCAGGAGCAGATACAGACACAGATCGCAATTTAGTAGTGATGAAAAATAGGCTGAAGTTTAAGAGACTGGTCAGGAAGAATCAGTGCGCAAAGAAGAGGGATAACGAAGTACTAAGGAATGAAGAGGTACGCTTGAAGATCTCTGAAGCTATAGATCCTGTGATAAGGAACAGGCAGTTCAGTTGAAGAGGAACTGACATGTCTAAAAATGGTGAAATGGTGCCACTTTTTCCCTTGCACGGCTGCCTTCCTCGACAGCAATGACACGATTTATGTTTTCAGTTTTATTTTTTCTGGCGGATGGTTTGGACGATGAATGGCTTGGTGTGCGTTGTACGCTCAAGTGATAGAGGGAGCATTTATATAAGGTGCCTGTACAGTTCCAAGATGTTGCTAACTTCACTTATCTTCCAGGAATAGGAAAGCAGGAATGCGCGGTCAAGATGTGTATGGTTCTGTAGGTGTGATAGGTCATGGGTGGTAAGAAGTCTACCACCCCACCACTTACCTGAAGCGGGACTGGTCGCTACCGTCGCCATGTCAGTCGGATGGCTCGCGCTGGAGTTGGCAGTTGAATTTTAACATGAGCTCCGCAAACGTTGCTGACGGCGAGGAGATTTTATATGGAATATTTAGGCTGCATTACACCCTAATCCATTCCTCTATAGCAAATATTATCAGTATATGAATTGATGGTATTGTTTTAATTTACTTGCGTAGGAAAACTGATTAGGAATGACTTAATAAACCAGGCACATTTATATTATTCACAGGACAAGCTTTGCAACCAGGCTTGCTAATGATTTCTGCGTGTGCTAGTTTTAAATAGAGATTAGATGCGTAAGGAGTGTAGAATTAAGCTGAGTTTACTTGCATGTGATTTCCTTTGAGTAAGATAGCATCATTATATGCTGAGAACTTGGAAAATCCATTGTCTGCAGTGTACCTCATGGTGGGTGGCTGCACACACAACATGGACAAAGCGTGAATGATCCGAACTCAGCCGAATACAGGTGGGGCTTGCGTGTGTAGATAACAGGTTCAGATTATTTCAGTGTAGAGCGTAGAATTAAGCTGTGTTTACTAGCATGTGTTCAAATGGTTCAAATGGCTCTGAGCACTATGGGACTTAACTTCTAAGGTCATCAGTCCCCTAGAACTTACAAGGGAACCTCCCCATCGCACCCCCCTCAGATTTAGTTATAAGTTGGCACAGTGGATAGGCCTTGAAAAACTAAACACAGATCAATCGAGAAAACAGGAAGAAGTTGTGTGGAACTATGAAAAAAATTAGTAAAATATACAAACTGAGTAGTCCATGCGAAGATATGCAACATCAATGAGTATATGACTCAAGGAGCGCCGTGGTCCCGTGGTTAGCGTGAGTAGCTGCGAAATGAGAGGTCGTAGGTTCAAATCTTCCCTCGATTCAAAATATTAGTGTCTTTATTTTCGCAAAGTTATGATCTGTCCGTTCGTTCATTGATGTCTCTGTTCACTGTAATAAGTTTAGTGTCTGTGTTTTGCGACCGTACCGCGAAACCGTGCGATTAGTAGACGAAAGGACGTGCCTCTCCAATGGGAACCGAAAACATTTGATCGCAAGGTTATAGGTCAACCGATTCCTCCACAGGAAAACACGTCTGATATATTCTATACGACACTGGTGACGGCATGTGTGTCACATGACAGGAATATATTGTCTACCCACCTAACTTGTACACTTGGCGAATGGCTAAAAAGATTCTTCTACCTTGCCCGATTTAGATTTTCTTGTGGATTTGATAATCACTCCCAATGATTGATGAAAATATAAGCGTTTGTTACATAAACTGAAAATAATAAGTTAACCTTTTTACCCAAGGGTAGATTTGAACCAAGGACCTCTCGGTCCGCAGCTGTTTACGCTAACCACGGGACCACGGCGCTCCTGGGCTCACGTGAGCCTTGTTCTTGTATATCATTGGTATGGACTACTCAGTTGGTATATTTTGCTTATTTTTTCATAGTTCCACACAACTTCTTCCTGTTTTCTCGATTGATCTGTGTTCAGTTTTTCAAGGCCTATCCACTGTGCCAACTTATAACTAAATCTGAGGGGGGTGCGATGGGGAGGTTCCCTTGTTAGAACTACTTAAACCTAACTAACCTAAGGACATCACACACATCCATTCCCGAGGTAGGATTCAAACCTGCGAGCGTAGCGGTCGCGCGGTTCCAGACTGTAGTGCCTGGAACCGCTCGGTTACTCAGGCCGGCATACTAACATGTGTTCGGACTAGAACGCACACAATGGTGAGTACATTGAATTCTCGTTGTCAGTGGCGGACCTCGTAACGCTGGCTGTACAGACGACAATGTGCTTGACCTGAATTCATCGAGATTGGCGAGTGAAGTCTTAACTCATATTACACACCATGTGACTTAATAACTTGCTCATGATTTTTTTTATATATTTTGCGTGTGAAATACGTTACCGCACTGCTTATTTAATTTTATATAGTCTAGAACTTGGTATATGTACTAGAAAGAAATTGCCCTGTTGGGGACTGTGACAAAGTAGTGTTTTTTCGCGGTTTTAGCAACGGCCTGAGTAAACTGCGGAATTTGGGGATATTGTGCTTGTAGCTAGTATCTGAATATATGCGAATGTTAAATTGAGGGTACATCCTTTCGCCTTTCCTAGGGCAGAAAAAACATTGTGTTACATATCTACTGTTTCATCGAGGACGTGAATAAACCTATTGTTTTCAGCAAGTGTGGGATTTGGTAAAACAATTCTCAGTACATTACGATATACCTAGTAGACCGGTAGGTTTTACAAACGAAGAAAGAGAGTTATCTGCACTGAAAAGATGTGAAGAAATCGAAAAGGAAATTATTGTTGGAAAAACTGACTCAGCATACAGAGAAGTCAAAACAACCTTTGACGACATTAAAAGCCAGGGTGGTTAAATGCAGAGGAGAGTGCGGATAGGTGAAAAGAGAGAACACCGAAGGCCTCTACGATGGGAAGCCTTGTCTGATGTGCTTGAAGAAGAAACAGGAGTCGATAAGAAAGAAATAGAGTATCCATGAATTTAACAGAGCATTGGAAGACTTAAGATCAAATAAGGTAGAAGGGATAGATAACATTCCATCAGAATTTCTAAAATCACCGGTGGAAGTGGCAACATAACGACTACTCACGTTGGTGTGTGGAATGTATGAGTCTGTCGATATGCCGCCCCACTTTTGGAAAAATATCATCTATACAATCCCAAAGACTGCAAGAACTGACAAGTGCAAGAATTATTGCATAATCACCTTTACAGCTCATCCATCAAAGTTGATGACAAGAATAATATACAGAGGAATGGAAAAGAAATCTGAGGATGCGTTAGATAATGATCAGTTTGGCTTTAGGACAGGTAAAGGCAGCAGAGAGGCAGTTCTGACGTTGCAGTAGATAATGGAAGCAAGGCAAAAGAAAAATCAAGACACGTTCATAGGGTTTGTCGATCTGAAAAAAGGCGCTCAACAATGTGACATTTCCAAGGTGTCCGAAATTCTGAGAAAAATTGGGGTAAGATCTAGGGACAGACGGGTAATGTACAATATTACTGTTACTTGGCAGTGGGAACAGTAGGTGTAAAATACCAAGAACGAAGTGCACGGATGACGGGTTAAAAGGAGTGTAAGACGCGGATGTAGTCTTTCGCCCCTGCTGTTCAATCTGCTCATCGAAGAAGCAATCATGGAAATAAAATAAAGGTTCAGGAATGCGATTAAAATCCAAGGTGAAGAGCTGTCAATGATACGACTCGCTCATGACGTTGCTATCCTGAGTGAAAGTGGAGTTACATGACTTGCTGAAAGAGATAAACAGTCTAATGAGTACAGAATATGGACTGAGAGTAAAGCGAAGAAAGACGAAAGTAATGAGAAATAGCAGAAATGAGAACAGGTGGGAAATTAACATCAGGATTGATGGACACGAAGTGGATGAAGTTAAGAGATTCTAGGCAGCAAAGTAACCCATGACGGACGGAACAATGAAAACATAAGAAACAGACCAGTACTGGCAGAAACGACGTTCCTGGCCAAGAGAAATCAACTAGTTAAACATAAGCCTTAATTTTGGGACGAAATTTCCGAGTAAAGGAATATATGGAAAACACTAACATGAAGAAGGGACAGGACGTTAGTAGATTTATTAAGACATGAGGAAACATCTTCCATGGTATCAGAGGGGGAAAATGTAGAGTAAGACAGAGACCGGGATTATCCTGTAGATAACTGTCTTAAATTGCAAGCGTTACTCTGAGATGAAGAGGTTGGCTCAGGAGCCTAATTCATGACGGGCCGAAATGTATCAGTCAGGAGACTGATGACTCAGTAAATAAATAAATGATTGAAATGAGCAATCTGAACTCCAGCGTTCGGTTCAAGTATTTTATCTACCGTCCCAGCTCAGTCTGACTCAATGGCCAACCAAGTTGCTGTCGGACGTGGCAGCTCCTTGTACCAAATGTCGCACCCAGTATACCACACGATCAGTTTCAAATTAACTCACGTATTCTTCCTTCTAGTATAACGCTGATGACAATAATTAAAATATAATTAGTTGCTCTACTTCCTGTTTTACAATTGTATAGAAAAGCAGTGTCTAAATACTGAAATGTATTTGAATATTTCTGTGTCACAGTGTTTCGTAAAGGAAAGGAAAATACACCGGAGAGAAGACGAGGCGGGCAGTTCGGAACTGCCCGCCTGACAGCATACTGACAGGGGAACCTCCCCTTCGCACCCCCCTCAGATTTAGTTATAAGTTGGTACAGTGGATAGGCCTTGAAAAACTGAACACAGATCAATCGAGAAAACAGGAAGAAGTTGTGTGGAATTATGAGAAAAATAAGCAAAATATACAAACTGAGTAGTCCATGCACATCATAGGCAACATCAAGGACAATTCTGAGCTCAGGAGCGCCGTGATCCCGTGGTTATCGTGTGCAGCTGCGGAGTGAACGGTCCTTGGTTCAAGTCTTCCCTTGAGTGAAAAGTTTAATTTTTTATTTTGAGGCAATTATCAAAGTTGAGGCACTCACACATAATCAACTTCGCTCTCCCAAATTCCAGGACATGTTCAGATTTGCTTGGACATATGCAGGATTTGACGGTCTACAAAATAAAAATTTGAAAACGTTAAAACCATATGTTTTGACAGAGCACAGGGAAAACTGTGCGACTGTAAAACTGTTGCATTCATTTGTTGCAGTTTATGTGACACACTCTTATGTTTTCATCACTTTTTTGGGAGTGATTATCACATCCAGAAGAAAACCTAAATGGGGCAAGGTGAAACCTATTCGCCAAGTGTACAAGTTAGGTGCGTCGACAACATATTCCTGTCATGTGACGCAGATGCCGTTACAGTGTCGTATAGAATACATCAGACGTGTTTTCCTGTGGAGGAATCGGTTGACCTATGACCTTGCGATCAAATGTTTTCGGTTCCCATTGGAGAGGCACGTCTACTAATCGCACGGTTTTGCGGTGCGGTCGCAAAACACACACTAAACTCATTACAGTGAACAGAAACGTCAATGAACGAACAGACAAATCATAACTTTGCGAAAATAAATTTTTCACTCGAGAGAAGACTTGATCCAAGGTCCTGTGGTTCCGCAGTTGCTCACGCTAACCACGGGACCACGGCGATCCTCAGCTCACAGTACCCTTGATTTTGCCTACCTTGCGTATGGACTACTCAGTTTGTATATTTTGCTTATTTTTTTCATAGTTCCACACAACTTCTTCCTGTTTTCTCGATTGATCTGTGTTCAGTTTTTCAAGGCCTATCCACTGTGCCAACTTATAACTAAATCTGAGGGGGGTGCGATGGGGAGGTTCTCTTGTGAGAGCGGCGTGGAATTCGTGGAGTGTGCGCCATCCGGTGTTGTCTTGGTTCTGTCGAGTCGTTGTTCCTGAGTGTTGTGTCGGTAAGAGGAATGGCCGGAGCTTGAAGCTAGCGCCAAGGAAGACGACGGCTGCCAATTCCACACCAATAGCGGTGTCGAGTGCACAAGGGCTGTGCACTTCGGTGTCATCCTGGTCCCTGACTGGTCTGTTTTCGTAATTTGGAGCCACGTTCCAGTTGGTGCCTAATGACTTGAGAGAAAGCGACGCCGAGTGCTTGGGGTACGTTCTGGCTGGTGTCGTTTATGGCTTCCGGGAAGACTTTGCCACGAGTGCATAGGCGTAACTGCGTCTAGTTCTATCTACCCCTTACACTGGAATGCTCAAGGAAGTTTTCATGCCGTGAAGTTTGCAGTTAACAGTTCCTCGATGCCGTTTAACCTCTCCTTTGGCGTATCATCATGACCTCACTTTCGTGCAGGTTGTGTTCTGGAGAATGCATAGCTTACTGCGGACTACCTACTCATAGTCTGTTATAGTGGGACTATCGGTAGCCCTAAGTGACCAGACTTACTTCGATCAGTGTCACTGCAACTTCGTTGTTGAGACGGTTTCGTGGCAAATTAATGTTGATAATGGTAAAATATTGTATCTTAAACTGGGCAAGAGCTGTGCTAGTTTCCTGATTGTTATAACTTATTAAGCCTTCACAAACTCCAACCGCTTCTATTCCACAGCCTATATTGCTACATTAAATTTCCTCTGCACCATCATGCAAAACATAAGTCTTCACGGTCGAAGACAGATATGAACTTTTTCCTCCCGAATACGAGTTCAGAGTATTACCATTTCGTCACCCAGCTCGATGGAGAAGGAGAGGAGTCACATGTTAAAAGAACAAAAAGTCTGCTTATTACTGTTTAGCTCTCCGGCGTCCAGATTTACTCCCTTGAAAAATGGCACTATCGCACAGTACATTACTGCTAAATTTCTAATTTTCTTGTTGATAATTTTACACTATGGAGCACTATAATACCGTGAGTTGTAACCAAAATTTTTTATGGATGAAACAGTTCATAAATACAGCTAGATGGTGCGAAGATATTTCTCGTCCCATCCCATCCCAGGTATGCTCAATGTGTGACAAATTAGCGACTTGGTAGACCAGACAAGAATCCGTATATTCACCTTTGTCGCGTGAATTGCACTGTGGTTTCTTGTATTACAAAGGTGAAAATGCCATTTAGTACCCTGTCGTGATGGGTGGAAATATGATTTACCGGTATTGCGACAGACAGGTGACAATTTAGTATCCCCTCAACAGTTACTAAATCAGTGTTGTTGTCACATCCAGTAGCTCTCCACGCAATGATTTCAGTAGTTGGGCCGGCCGAAGTGGCCGTGCGGTTAAAGGCGCTGCAGTCTGGAACCGCAAGACCGCTACGGTCGCAGGTTCGAATCCTGCCTCGGGCATGGATGTTTGTGATGTCCTTAGGTTAGTTAGGTTTAACTAGTTCTAAGTTCTACGGGACTAATGACCTCAGCAGTTGAGTCCCATAGTGCTCAGAGCCATTTGAGCCATCAGTAGTTGGACATATACGTGGCCCGTTGACTGGCGAAATGTGTGACTTATTTTTTAAATTTCGCGTATATGAGGGAGGAATTAGCAAATTCTTCATATACCTGTCGAAATTTCTAGCCACTGTAAACCGATTCCGTGCTTTCTTTGTTTTTTTATTGCAGCTCTTCCACCTAGTGCCTGCTCCACCTTTTCATATTCGCCCTTTTGCAGCTATAGTCATGCCCCCTTCTCTCCTTCTCTCTCTCTCTCTCTCTCTCTCTGTTGCTCTCTCCCTCTCTTTTTCTTCCATTCACTCGCAGTGCCAGTTCTAGTGGTCGAATGCTTATTAACACCTCACTTGGTATGCTACAATACTCCGATGTGCGCGCCGAAATATATGTGCGATCCTCACTTTTTTGCTCTGTGACACCACAAACATGTCCTACAGCTCACAATAGTGATTATGATTGCCTTTTGGTATGTTCTTTGTGCTCTTAAAGGCAGATGAATGCTTCTTTGGAGGGCATATGCTATTTTGACGAGTATTTTAAATGCTTCTCTGGGAAACAATATCCACGTGTGTTTTAAAGTTCTGTTCCTCGTCCGCGTCTGTACTAAGATACCCGTGTAGTAATTTTCTGTTCATTGGCTGATGACTTATTTTGATTGTGTGATTTTTCGCCCTTCATGATGTTTTTTTTAGGAGTATAGAAATGGTTCTCTTTGCTGCAACCGTTAATTTATTGTCTTCGGATGAATCGCTTGGTGCTCTCAGACCTCGACTTCCATTTTCTTCTAGGTATGCCCTCAAGGTATCTGCTGCTGTTTTTAGCGTATCATCTCCCCGTGCTATAAGACTTCTGGTGTTCGTAGTATCGTAAATATCGTTAGGTAGTTGCATACCGTCAACATCTCATATCAGTAGACCGCAGTGCATAGTGTAAATATAACGTCTATGAAACATTTTAACATATAAACCGTTTGGTGGCCGATGTGGAGCTTCTCGAGTGGCCATCGCAGTGCCGACTAGACTTCTTATGATTTTTTCCTCCACTCTGATGTTTCGGGTCGGGTATAGGCAGAATTGGTCTATCGACTGGATGTGGGTACTGAAATATCTGGGCTAGCAGGCCAGAGCGGATAGGTTGTGGAAAGGGGCCAAAATGAGTTCCTGTCAGTTTCACTCAACATACAAACTGTATTTGTCCACACACCATATTATACAAGAATTACATCTTATAACTAACTTCAGATCGGCTGAAGGCCACAGTCAAGTTCCAAGACGCAAGACCAAAGTAAAAAGTTAAAATACAAAGTTCTTCTGGATGATTGCCCAAAATATTTTCTAAATCTTTAATCTGAACAGGCTGGAGGCCTTAGCATATTAATTTAAACCTAACTCGGCTGAAGGCCGCATATTAAGCAATAAGAAGTGTCTCAATCGAACGGCAGAAGGCCTTACCTTTAAACATTTCCAGCAAATTCGGATGAAGGCGTCATAGCAAAGCATCACAATCTTAGGAACATCAGTGTAATAGATATTAAACTCGGCTGAAGGCCACACATAAACACAATAATTTAACGGCTTAAAGCCTTAAAAGATTTCATGTAATCTTCGGTAGAGAGCCCCATATAAAAAAATAACAATCTTATGCCTTAACGGCAAGACAAGAACATAAATTCAGGATAGATTAAAACTCTGCTGAAGGCCACACATTAACCGAAACACTAAAATTCAAACAGGGAAGTTACTATGTAACAGACGCGAAATCGCGCTGAGAAGTTTACAAGGGTCAGCCTGAAACAGTAACACTACCGCCCCTTTAAGGCGAGACAGGCAGCCTGACAACAATCTGTTAATCGGAAGGCAACCCAACCGACAGACAGCCGACGAACCAACCAACTACCTAATTTCGGTCACCAGAGGAACGGCACTACAGCCAAAATGCCAGCGAGGCGAAGAGACCAGTAGCACCCGTCTTCAAATATTGGTGCGGTAATAAGCCAAGGCACAATAACCATTGACATACATAAACATCGCAACGGCTGTGGAACTACACACCGTGATGGACGGCACCAACGCGGTAAGAAAACATTCACTCGCTGCTCTGTCGCAACCGACCAACTGGCTACTGCAGTACGCAGACAGCATTGCAGCATTGCTCAGTCGAGCTGGCACAGGGTACACAGGAAACACTGGCACAAGAAACTCGAACACTCGTAAAACGAATCACTGATGAACAACTAGAACATATCACAGGAGGACACACACACCAAACCGAAAGACGGTGACTAAACACATGACGTATGACCAGACGACCGACCGACAACCAACCACGGTCGTTGCCACTCAAACCATGTGTGTGAGCAACGGTCGGGCTACTCTAGAGTATCCGGAGCTCACTGCAGCTCCAACTCGACTCAACCCGATGTCCATCTGGAACTGGGAGACACAGCAATCCGGGCACACTGGCTCGGACCCAATCATGCAGAGGTAACTCTTGCCCATTGGCCACGACATCTCTACACAAGAAGGAACCGAGCTGCATCCAGCAAGATTACCCAGTGACGAGACCAAGAAACGGTGAAAGACCAAACACACATCTCCCAAAGAGGCTACCGACTGTACGATCGACCAACGGTCGATCACGCTGCCATCTTCGTCCGTCGGACAATTCAGCCTGTGTCGTGAGCGGTCGGCGGCTACTGGCTGCCCGTGCCACCCTAGTTCAAATGGTTCAAATGGCTCTTAGCACTATGGGACTTAACTTTTGAGGTCATCAGTCCCCTAGAAGATAGAACTACTTAAGTCTAACTAACCTAACGATATTACACACGTCCATGCCCGAGGCAGGATTCGAACATGTGACGGTAGCGGTCACGCGGTTCCAGACTGCAGCGCCTAGAACCGCTCGGCCACTCCGGCCGGCGCCTCTCTACTGCTCCGTCCCCGACTGCACTTCTGCTGCATTCAAACTCAACGACTGCCAGGTCCGAACTATGACACATCACGACCGGGAAGTAATAGCCATCCAGCAAAGATAATACGCAGGGCAAATATCGATGCGCGCTGCTGCTGCCACTCGCGGATAGTAACTGAAATTTAAAATGACAAGTCGGCCGTACGGTAAAACAAGATGTTACATAATAGATGGCACGAATATGAGCCACGCAAGGCTCAGGTATGTTGTGATTAAGAGTGGACACACAGAGCACTTTTAACACTGAAAAATAACTTTGAGAGATTTTTTTATAAAGTGGTTCATTTTATCGTTGTGATTCACCCTTACTGAACCAATGTTTTGAAATGGTTAATGAGTTTTTAATTAACCTGTTAACTGAGTGACTAAAAGTCATGGGAAGTGGCTGTGCCACGAGTTATTCGTAGGCTACTGAAGCCAGCACGTAGCATTTGTCTGTGTACAGTCGTGGTGATAACATCTTCTTGACAGACCCCATTCAAATCGGAGGTGGTCTGCATCGTAGTACACCATTTATCACCTCCTACGGATCTGTCTATCTGATGCAGTGTCCGTTTCTCTAGCACCAGAGGAGAAAGTCTCTGTTGTACTGAAGTTCTCACGAACCCGAATCCCTGTCTAATCTCTGATCTGCTATGACCCATGTATCCTGCCCCGATTATCATACCATGTTCGAACTCTTCGATGTACTCTTCACTGTACATCTGCCTGTAAGAAACTGCTATTATATCGCATCTAGATGCCCGCCTTTGCGTATACCCGCAACATTCAGGCGCTATATACAATATATTTTCAAATGGGACGGTCCTTTCCGTAGCTTTTAGTCAGTCAGTGTGTCTCACAGCATTTACTGGGTCTTAGTTGGCCTTCATTGTTTCGATGGTAGCAAGAAGCAAGATGAACTGCTGGACCACAATCTACAGCCACACTTAGAATCTACAGTCTGAGCGTGTGTGTGTGTGTGGGGGGGAGAGGGTGAAATGGCGGAAGTACCGTGTTTGTAAGGTGTCCACATTTTTGGGCCTTACATAAGCTGCATAATGACGATACGGAATAAAATCACCGGAAAACAACGATATTATTGACAACAGGAAATAATTAGGGCCATCTCATCTACGGAATAACAAACTATTTGCCCTTTTACCGACAGGGGCATGAGTAATATACCAAAGTGAACGCAGCTTGGAGACGGACAGGGTGTGTGGCTAATGACAATAGAACGACTCAATTAGCTTTAAAAAAAGAAAGCCCAGGTGCACTGCAGAAAGAAATAAGGGAAAAACCAATATAATACCTATCAGATTAAACACGGCCGAGATGCAAGTATGTGGCCAGAGTACATTAACGAGTGGAGACCCGGGCAAGAAAAATAAAAATTTTACTTTGATGTGGGAGCGGTCGGCTGAAGCAAGACGTGTGACGTATAAAATCAAGGTGGGATTGATAATGTCATATAAAAGCACTCTGAGAACTCAATTAAGACACAGAAAGAGCAGGTGCTCACGCCTTGCGGCGGGCTGCACACCTGCATGTGGTAAAGGCGCAACTCTGACTTTACGTTTGCAATGTGAGGGTGATACACTTCACATATCATGGCGACAAACGTAAAGCGAGAGTTAAATATTCCTGTGCGAATCTTTTCTGGCTGAATTTTGCGCACGTCGCTTCAACATAGAGCGAGTGTGCAATTGCCACTAATTTCGACTAGGGAAATTTGTACGTTACACAGAACGCATAGCATTTGAGACTGGTTACTTTCAGTCAAGGCCAGAGTAGGGAATCAGCGATTTCAGATCCAGCATGGAGACAACGTCGCCGCACTTGCTGTTTGGTAATGTATGAGGCGCTTTTGGCAAAATTAAATGATGAGTCCAATTTTGCGAGAGTTGCATACTCCAGCATGTGCACGCTTTGAATAGAGAAATTCAAGAGTTAATTACTAACCTAACCTCCAGCTACGATGTAGGTGTAAGTTTCATTGATAAAGATTTACTTGTTTCAATTGAGAACATTTTCTCATATAGAGATACAGTTTGATTAATTACATATTCAATGTTGAAATTTTGATTTACTGAGACAAGAAGTAATTAAATTAACTTACTGATTATAACTTGATTCTTGACAGCTTTGGTAAATTAAATGTAATATGGAAAAATGAGAGACTGTGTTATCATTTTTGGTTAAATGCGAAACTTGTCATTAATATCAATTTATGTATTCTTAGAATGTCACAGTAGCATATTTGAGATAGGACCAGAATTAAGAGCTATGTGGAATGTCTGTTTACCACCCTGAGCTTGAGAAGACAGTCAGATCGTTATCCTTTGCCGCATTCAAAATTAACCAATCGAACGATACATTAGATGTTTTAATGACAATGCAGTGGCACTGCATACGACTTTATTTCAGATTTCATATTTCTCAACAACATAGATCAGAAAAAAACACAAATTTTCAAATTGTGGAATGTAAGGTCCGCCAGTTATGCAAAACACCATTTTTTCCAAGTTCCCAAACACGTTTCAACACCACTGTGCCATCATCAGCGGGTTTCCGTATTATTTAAACTGTAATGTGAACATTACACACACACAAAGATAAAATGCAAACAAAATTCAAATTAGGCCCCAAACTCACTGGTGAACAAATGAACACAGACTGTGCTGGGACACATAAAAAACACAATAACACTGTGTTTTGGTGAAATGCGAAGTGTTTTTACGGCCTTATTTGTGAAAATACTTGTTATATTTCGGTGTGCATCACAATACGTGACCATGATGCTGAGAATAAAAGGCCTGGCCACAAGGAAACGTAAGTAAAAACGAATATAGGTGCGAAATATCGCGACAAACTAAATTACGTTTAGATAATAGGTTAACTACCAACAAAATTTCTCATCAACACCGTTTGGTTGCAGATGATAAGCTACCTGTAATAAATAATACACAAGTGGCCCTGAAAAATCATGCACAAAAAGCGTAAAGGTATTAACAAAAAGAAACGAATTATTGTTTGAACTAAATATCCATTTCATTTTGTAATCATTTATTAAAAATCTTCCAATTACTGATTAAATAAAACGTAAGTCCACCGATGATGGCACAGTGGTGCTGAAACATGTTTGGGAACTTGGAAAAACACTGTGTTTTGCATAACTGGAGGACCTTACAGCCTACAATTTTAACTGCAAACACGGTAAACACAAGGAGCTGCAAATACTAATGATGAACATCTCGTCGCCCAGCCAGGCATTGCCCAGCAAGCCCTACAACAAATATAGGAACACCTTAATGAAGCTTCAGATGACAAGCCTCAATATACAGTTTAATAAAAATTGCCTAGCTCATAATGTGATTCCATACTATATCAAAAACTCTGTTAATAGCATGTCATCTGCATCAAATAAAGTGAAAAAGGAGGTGGAGATTTTGTGGCTCAAGCACAACGTTATGGAATTATATGCTACAAAGCAATCGTCCAACATTGAATTTTATCAAACACATTTAGAATTGGCCTACAAATTTACAATACCAGCAAACTTTGAGGAAATAACAGAGAGAGAGAAAAGGCATACATACAGAAATTAATGCAAGAGAAACATGAGGAACAAACAGAAAACTCAACAGAATAATTCACAGCGCAGACACACCCACTGAAAACAATCACAACCAACAATATAAATTCCATGACAGAATCATTAATCTAAACTGACATAAATCTCACCAAACAAGAGAAGAGCCTACTAGAAAAAAGGACCGAAACACAACATTAACACAAATATATCACACAAATCAATAGAAAAACCTCATAACAGAATCGGAACACCTTATAAAGAAACAAGAAAGACTGAGCACACTAAATTTTAATGCAAACTTGACAGTGAATTAGTAGCTGCAGAAATAACACGGATAATCAGAACACACAAATCCACAATTATTTCTAACCATAGAACATCAGAGGAAATCACAGCCAACAAGCTAAAACAAAAATTAAAACAGAACAATGCCATAGTAAGAAGAGCAGGCAAACGGAATACTACTATAATTATGGATGAAACAGAATACATAGAAAAAACAAAACACTAGATTTTCTCAAAAACTACAACATTGCACAACTGACCAGTGCCCCAACAGCAAGGTACCAGAAAAACATTCAACAGACACTGAAAAACATCATAAATACGTTCTGAAAAGGCCAGGTAAAAGGTATAACACAGAAATACTACTTAATTATTTTTGTCACACTAGGTCATTTTTATCTGAGGTAAACTGTCGGCATACGGACGGACTCAAGACATTTTCACAGATTTTCAGTCTCAGATTGCTAAGTAACCGTGACATGTTTAGTTTCATTACCGAAAAATGCGTTTCGTACACATATGATGAGCTAGATACTTAGTCGCATTTGGAATCACACTATGGAGACGTGGAATCTCTTCCAAAGGAAAACAGCGTAATTCTTCTGGACTCTTAATGTAAAATAATTTGTCTTTGAAATGGGAATTACATTGAAGATCAATGAGTTCCATCTGCACGTGCACAGATATGTTTACAACGGTCTCGAAAACAGCTCAAAAACACGTGTAAGATGGTCTGTGTCATCAGAATCCTTGTAATTATTTCACGGCCATAGTGAATTCTTCGAGCCTCGTATTTTCTTTAACGCTGGTGATCATAAGGAAATGGATAGAGATTCATGTCAGAATTTGCCCCTTCCCCAACGAAATGGATCCCCATCAAATGAGGAGTGTTGCCTTTGTGTGGGCAACGTGCAGTCACATCCACTTACAACGTGATAACTGTAATCCATTCTGGAGTTTAAAGTTTCGTTCTTGCTCTCCTTTTTCCTTCATAAATTCAACAATAGCAAGTGTAAATCGTAAAATCAATCCAGTTATGCCCTTTGATTTAACCAACGAGTTTTGCAGCCACTTTTTCTTTTTTGAATCATATATCTTCTGTTCGGTTTGATACAGCATATCACAGATTTCTCTCCTGTGCCAACCTTTTCATCTCAGAGTAACACTTGCAACCTAAGTCTGCAATTATTTGCTGGATGTTCTCTAATCTGTGTCTTCCACTCAGTTTCGACCCTCTAAACTTCCCACTAGTACAATGAAAGTTATTCCCTGACGTCTGAGCAGATGTTCTGTCATCCTGTCCCTTCATCTTGTCAGTATTTTCCATATACATTGCTTTCCTCAGCGATTCTGTGGAGAACATCTTCATTTCTTATCTTATCAATCAACCTATTCTATTGCTTGCGCCTTGTCCCACGATTACGCAGGGTCAGCCATGGTTAATCGGATTTGGCATGTTAATTTTAAGGGGTGGCTGGATGCCCTTCCTGCCGCCACCCTGTACCCCCCCAGGACAGAATTAGTGTACCCAAACTGATAGTGTCTAGTGGAATCCATGAAATAGTGTGAATGTGTTCAGATGTCTGCGAGCTGTGTAACTGAGGTGGAACGTGGGGACCAGCCCGGTATTCACCTAGCGGGATGTGGAAAACCGCCTCAAAACCACATACAGGCTGGCCGGCACACGGGCTCTCGTCGTCAATCCACCGGGTGGATTCGATCCGGGGCCGGCGCGCCTAACCGAGTCCAGGAAGCAGCGCGTTAGCGCTCTCGTCTACCCTGGCGGGTTCTTCTCAATCAACCTAATTTTCAACATTCTTCTGCAGCATCACATCTCTAACTGTCTTTAATCGACCGCTAAATATTAATTCTTTTTGCAGGGTTTTGTAATGTCATTTCACTGCATATTTGCGGTACCTTTAGATTATGTAACTGTATTTCGCGTAACAGGTACTGAGATTTCTTGTCGTTCTCTTCTCTCATTCGCATTCATTGTTACAGGCTTGTAATGATAGATCGCTAGATTGCCTCTGTTTCTGCAAACAGTCGCTTGATATGTGAACCTTTTTTTTTTTTTTTTTTTTTTTTTACATCGAGCAAACAGCGAAGTGTAGGCAGTGGTGACACCACGATTTTGCCCAACTGAAGGAAGTCGTGCCCATCGAAAACTGTAGCATCGTAATGCTACATAAAATGCCGCGCTGTGCCGAGAAATTCCGAGAGTTGCCGAGCAAAGCCGAGACATCACTACCTTCGGTCCACACACAGCTGTCATATAGTTGTCGCGTGCAGTTTAGCACTCCGTGGTGGACCTTGTATTACAGAATCACTCCTTATTGCTCTCATTTGTCTCCCTCCATCGTCTAAGCGCCATGGTCCGTTGCTAAATATTATCGTTTTGTAGTCTTTTCTAGCTTACTGTGTTCGTCAATCAATGAAAAAATTTCTAGAATGAGTGTGCAGCGGAGTGTGCGCTGATATGAAACTTCCTTGGAGATTGAAACTGTGTGCCGGACCGAAATCGAACTCGGGGCTTTTGCCTCTAGCGGGCCAATGCTCTAGTATCTGATTAACCCAACCACGACCCACGCCCCGTTCTCACAGTCTCTGTTAACTTTGGACGATAGGAGACGAGGTACTGTCAGAAGTAAAGCTGTGAGGACGGGGCGTGAGTCGTGTTTGAGCACTTGGCTGCGAAAGGCAAAGGCCTCAAGTTCGAGTCTCAGTCTGGCACACAGTTTTAAGTTTCAAAAGATTTGTAGTTGGTGTGATGAGTGGTAGCTAGCTCTAAATGTGGAAAAATGTAAGTTAATGAAGATGGTTAGGCAGAGCAAACCTGTGATATTCGGATATAGTACCACTGGTTGACTGTGTCAAATCATTTAAAATTTTGGGTGTAATGTTACAAATCCATACTAAACGGAACCGCCATCTGAGAACCGTGGCAGGGAAGGCGAATGGTCGACTGTGCTTTAATGGCAGAATTTTACGAAAGGATGGTTCACCTGTAAAGGAGATTGCATATAGGAAGCTGGTGCGACCTATTCTTGAGTACAGCTCTAGTGTATGGGATCCGTACCAGGTCGATTTGAAGGAGAACTTCGAATCAATTCAGAGGTGGGCTTTTAGACTTGTTATCGATAGGTTCGAAGCACTTGTAAGTGTTACAGAGATGTTTCGGGAATTCAAGTAGGAATCCCTGGAGTGAAGGCAACGTTCTTTTCGAGAAACACTATTGAGAAAACTTAGAGAGCCGGCATTTCAAGCTGATAGCCGAATGATGCGGCCAACATTGCAATTACGCATAGGGATGACGAAGATAAGATACGAGAAATTATGGCTCATACGGAGGTTTTTCCCTCGCTCTATTTGCGTGTGGAACAGGAAAGGAAATGAGTAGTAGTGGTAGAGGGTACCCTTCGCCACACACCGTACGGTGGCTTGATGAGTATCTAAGTAGATACTTAACTTAAGGATTGCTTATGAACACATGTTCTCTCTAGTAATTTTAAAATTTTCTGTCAGACAAAAAAAGTGAATCACCTGCGAAACTTAACAATCAATACTGGTGAACACATTGTCTCTACGATAACTCTAAAATCGCACTGCCTGACAAAAAAGGTGAATCGCTCAGAGGAAAAGGTCGGATATCAATGTAACTTCCTTCACACACACACCATCGGCTGGTGTGTAAATGATTAGAATTACAACTCCCTGTGGCAAGCAGAATGTCCAACAAAGTGCACTAGTGTTGTTTGTGTTTGGTGTTGTTAACTGGCCTAGCAACATATGAAGAACATCACAAGCTTCATCAGAAACTGATTGTCCATTGTGAAGGACAGGATGGTGGCACATAATCGTCTGAGAAAACGTTATCAGCTCCTGAACGATTTTGAAAGGGGCTTCATTTTGCCTCCCCTTAAGGCCTGGTTGGTGGGCCTCACGACATCGGTATTTGAGAGGCATTGTGATGTGACAATGGTCCGACATTGGATTACATCGAAACGTGGAAGTAGGCACACACGTCGTCAATTTTCTGTCCGCTGGCGGCTGTTCCCTTTCAGGAAGTACCTCTGTGGCGATAATGTTAATTACAGGAGATAATTCTTTTCTCTGTATATTTTCCTTAGCTTCCTTTTACGCTGTACCAATATCATTTATGGTCTTTAATAGTTTTTGTTTTGGTCTGCTCTGTGAAGAGCGACTATGTTTTGCTGTGTTTCTACTGCTACCGGATTTCCTCATTAATTAAGTAAAATTTCAATGCGTGGTTGACCGTCTTTGTAATGGTTTTGTGTAATGCGCTGTGGAGCACAAAATGTAATACCCAGCACTCTACTATGAAATGTGATGTGAGAGCGACATCGGTAGTTGCAGTCGAACAGCGAGTGTCGGTGGATGTGCAATGGCATCGTGTGCACGCGGGTTTACGTTGTGTAATTGTGACAGACATTAACGCACGAAAATTTATGGCCGTGTTCTTATATTTCTGTCACTGTTCAAACTAAATTTCGACACGGACGTTATGAAACTGTAAAGGGGCATCCTCCTCTAGCGTAATCTTTCCTCAATTGTAGTTCTGTGGCAGATTAAGTATGTGTATAGATAGTTTATTCATTTCGGTAAGCGAGCATCTCCACGATTTTTGCCTGTTATCGCCATTGATACAGGCGATGTATCGATCCTGGAGATTCCAAGACTATCGAGAACGTTTCAATTTCGACACTGAATTCGGATAACAAATGTCCAAAGAAATATTTTTTCGTGTGATGTGAACACAAATTAATAATTTTCGGTTTTCTTTTCTTTTTTTGTTTTACTTTTACTGAGACTCCCGGCTTCTTGCTCAATTTCATGATACTAGGTCAACAGGAACTACCCTACAGGCTTTAATGACTGAGTGTGGGAGAATCAAAATGTGTGACTTAAATAGCCATGTCTTTTGATTGAGTTGACTTAGAATTTTTACATCGTCAAGGGACCATAGACATTATTATGAGACAGAAATTTCAGCTTGATACGTCCATCTATTCCTGAGAGGTGGAGTCTTGACAGACGGATGGAACGACAGACAGTCAGATAACAAATGACAATTTTTTTGCTTGTGATATAATTAGGAATTCACAGAGCTTTCCCTTTGACTTCCTGCCAAATTTCATGCTCCTAGTTCAATTGGAAGTACCGAATAGCTTTCCATATTTGAGTTTACGAGTATCAATATATGTCACATAAATAGCGGTATCTTTTGATTGCACTGACACATAAGCTTCAATCTCTTAGATCGTCAAGTGATCACAGACCTTATTATGTTATATAAATTTCAACATGTCTACCCATAGCTGAGAAAAAGGGTTTTTAACAATCTGACGGACAGACAGACAGGCAAACAGACAATAAAGTTATCACGTAAGGTTTTCGTTTTTACCGACTGAAGTACAAAAGCCTAAAAATGTTGAAAATTGACAAATTCGCAAGGCGCCAGACGGCTGGAGGCACGTACGCCATCTATGTAGTTGTAGGAGACGGCGCATGCGCAATAGGGCAGGCACATATCGTTGATTGGCAGCACTTTGGTAAACAAATAGCACGGCACAACGTGATCATAATTTGTAAAGCGAGTTACAGTTTCAGCTGATAACTTCACTGACACAGTCGTTCATAATTACTATTCGCTCTAATTTTCATCTCATTGCATATTCATAATAATTAACAATTGCATTTCGGTGTCGCTATCTGTTAACAATGGAGGTCAAATTGAATTGCCTGTCTTTGTGTTTTCTTTGAATCTGCTTCCTAATAGCATCTTTCTTTGTGCAGGTTCCAGGGTTACACAACAATGTGGTATCCAAACAATTACAGAAAATATATACAGCCACTTCGGAAGCAAAAAATTTGGCTGTTGGCCATTGTTTCGATTGCACTAGGGAAATCTTCATCAGAATAAAAAATTACGCGGAATACATGTAATCACACCATGGTTTAAAACGTCTGACCATGAGGTGATTACATGCATCCCATGTTACTTTTTATTCTGATGAAATTGCTCTTGTGCAATCTAAACCGTGGTCAGTTGACAAAATTTTGTGCAACTGAAGTGGCCGTAAATACGTTCTGTAATGAAAGAGCTTACTGTTGCTGGATCACAGCCAATAAAATGTTTATAATTTTAAGTATCCAAACAATGTTTTGAAGTTCACAAAGATTAAACAAGAAAAACGTGGTATGCAATCGAAGTCACCTACATCTTCTGAAGACCTACATACGTGTTATTTATTAATTACTTTCTTGATGATTCATTTCAATGATGCCGACATTTCGTTAGAAATTGTGGGAATTTGAAGAAAAAGGAAGTAACTGACGATCCCGCGAATTGTGGTTCGAACGATGACTGTCGGTTAGTTAAAGTATCTTCCTAACTCAAAGGATACATGGAGAGTAATGTCTGTCAATGACAAAGAAAACGCTGTAACTATTTGGTTAAACGAAGGAGCGAAAAAACCCTTAACGGATGTAAATTGTCTAAATGAAAGAAAGCTTTACATGCAGTACAAAATATGTGAAAAAGTGAAACTCGCAAAACAGTGATAGCAAAACTATTCGAAATATTTGGAGCTGCTCGTGGGAGCCAATTCACATTACCAAGGGAGTAATCATACCATTAGGACGTCTTCAGGAAATATAGATCTTGGTTACATATAATGACGAAATCTTTAGCAGTTTCCATCCACACACACACACACACACACATTTGTGTCGTTCAAGGTAAGTATGTCAAATAAGGAATATATCTTCCGGTTACGCACATCACTGTGAATCACGACGTTAACATCGCTGACATATTCAAAATTGTTCCTTTCGCAAGTTACGGTATCTGCGGTATCAGTCTCCATGACAAAAAACATTACGCAAGAGTCTGTCTTATACGCACTGTGATTTTTATCGAAGTATTCAACAAAACACAGAGTTTATTTGTCGATCCAACCTGATCAAATGGATTCCAACTTCAAACAACAAACAAAACTGCTTCAGCGGACGACACGTGGCTTCTCGTCGTATATTTATGCTCCCGTACAAGTGCGCGTCTTTAACACCCGTTGCTACGAGGGTGGTTCATAAGTAAGCTAAGACGAGCCATTACCCCGTGCAATATAAATTCCATGTCTGCATAGGAAAGAAGAGCAAAGGTTTCCAACGCCGACGGTATGAGCCGCATAGCATCGAAATACAGTTTCAAGATGGAGGCGTTTACGGATACATGATCGACGATTGAAGTGCGAAACGGAAGAAGGCTTTGTGCTTAATCAATAAGTTGATAGCCATTACTCAGTGCTAACACTGTCTTGAAAGGAGGATATAAGATGAACATCAACAGAAGCAAAACGACGATAATGGAATGTAGTCGAATTAAATCACGTGATGCTGCGGGAATTAGATTAGGAAATGAGACACTTAAAGTAGTAAAGGAGTTTTGCTATTTGGGGAGCAAAATAACTGATGATGGTCGAAGTAGAGAGGATATAAATGTAGACTGGCAATGGCAAGGAAGGCGTTTCTGAAGAAGAGAAATTTGTTAAGTGTCAGGAAGTCGTTTCTGAAAGTATTTGTATGGAGTGTAGCCATGTATGGAAGTGAAACGTGGACGATAAATAGTTTGGACAAGAAGAGAAAAAAAGATTTCGAAATGTGGTGCTACAGAAGAATGCTGAAGATTAGATGGGTAGATCACATAACTAATGTGGAGGTATTGAATAGAATTGAAGAGAAGAGAAATCTGTGTCACAACTTGACTAGAAGAAGGGATCGGTTGGTAGGGCATATTCTGAGGCATCACGGGATCACCAATTTAGTATTGGAGGGCAGCGTGGAGGGTAAAAATCGTAGAGGGAGACCAAGAGATGAATACACTAAACAGTTTCAGAAGGATGTTGGTTGCAGTAGGTACAGGGAGATGAAGAAGCTTGCACAGGATAGAGTTGCATGGAGAGCTGCATCAAACCAGTCTCTGGACTGAAGACCACAACAACAACAACGACAGCAACAATATGCGTCAATTTACGGAGCGAGAATAATGCTCGAAAACAAGTGTATTTGTAGGAGGAATTTGATAAAGGCAGAACACACGTACGAGACGAGCAAAAGACGAGTGGGCAAACACTATCACCTTTGTTGATAGAGTGTACCCTGTCGAAGAATTTACTTCAGCCGTTCTTTTATTTATGTGAGACAGATTGCAAATGAACTCATCACCAGTAGCAGGGTAGCCGATAAAGGGCACAGTCACCGGATGAGGGGTACTGGCCTGTTCTAACACTCGGTCGAGAATAAAACCAAGCGAGTTAAATGATGCCTCAATCACATAACACGGTAGCAGGAGCGCTATGTTTCCTTCGTGCGTCGTATCATCAGAGGGGACAAAATATGGGTACATCGTATGACATATGAAAGGAAGAGAGCATTCACACCTGATGATATCCCACAATCTCTCCCCCGTTTTCCTCCCAACACAGATGAGAAATTCAGAACAACGGTGCCGCGTATCACGATCCTGTGTTTCTTATGGATTGTACTGGAACTGCCTCTACACAGTCCGCATCTCACACCAGTCGATCTTTATCTTTTCGGATCGTAAAAGAAACATCAATCCAGTCGCCGCATCACAATCGATGCCGACGAACAGGAGACAGCATTATTATGCAGACTTTAGTGTCCCCAAAACCATCAGATTTCTTTGGCAGCACACCGGACTCACATTCGAAAGGACGACGGTTGAAACCCGCGCCCGGTAATCCAGATACATGTTTTTCCACGATATCCCTAAATCGATTCAGACGAACGCCGGGATGGTTCCTTTGAAAGGGCACGGCTGATTTCCTTCCCAATCCTTGACACCATCCTAGCTTGGGCTCCGTCTGTAATGACCTCGACATCGACAGTACGTTAAACACAATTTTTCTTCCTTCCTTCCTTTCCTTCCTTCCTTCGGCCGCTTCATATTCCTCTTCAAATATTCGACATTTCGATCCGTCTCGCTGCGATTTTCTTCAGTATAGCTCCGGTACCCAAGGTGATTGTACAGTCGACAAACAGTTTCGCGTCATCTTATGAAAGACTGTTTACGAGCGCTTTGTTGGAAGGGTTATTGGATGAATTTCATCTCGGGCAGAGCGATATCTGCCTCCCGCAACGAGATTTTTTTACCTGTTGTAGACTTGGTAATACTTCAGCTCACAAAATTTACGAAACTCAGGGAACACAAAGCGTTACTTAGACGCTGCCACAAACTCCAGAAGTAATCAGTTTTGAACAACCTGTCTTCGCGTGTACTTAGCAGCAGCGGCCATAGTGATCAGCGATCAGAGATAGATTTCTTAGGGGACATATTGATCTCTAAGGGGTGTAATAACTTTTCCACACATAGGGCCTTGGAAAGTAACGTTAATAATAATAATAATAATAATAATGTAAACAAGAAGAACAAGGAACGAACCTGTAATTCTGTAGCGTTACTCTTCGTTATTAAAGCAGCTGACCGCGTAAGCAAAATCCTCAGAACAGAGGGACGAGAACTGCATATTGTTGTCAACGCAGAATATATTCTTTTCAATCCACAACGGACGAGTCTTATCGTCTCTACGTAGCGGGAGTCTCCGTAGCAACGTGCGTGTTATTGTGGTAAAGTGTATAGAGGCGTAACTGGAAACACAATAAAAGATTGCATTGAAGAACATGAATATCAGACGTGTGTAAGACAAAGTTTTGTTTGCTTAGAGGAGCGCCACGTATAATGTTACCAGATTATAGATTTTAATAACACACGAATACCTACCAACAGGAGTAATATTCTATGAAGTCCGGTAAACAGCTGAGATTTCGAATAATGAGTGGAATTTTAACAGAGATGATGATTACGCGCTTCCGGCCCCCTGTGTTCCAGCTTTCAGGGCAGTAAATACACAGCCACGAAGCGCGAGTAATTAGTCGACTACAGTGTTTTTGCACCTGAGCGCGAGGGCGCTTCGGTTGGCTCGTGTGTTTACCTCTGTGCTTGAAGCCGACCCCAAAGGGCTCTGCTGTTCTAACGAATGAACAACTTGTTCGTGAAGCTGTTCGGACATCCACAGTGCATAAGTCAATAGAAAAATCGATCTCGTTTTAGTTTAATGTAACGTCACCGCGTGCTTCCGATTACAGCTACGGGACGCCTAATGTAAAAATATCGTGGTTTATCTTTCAGGAAGCCACCTCGATGGCACGAAAACAATAATATTGTAACAGAATTCCGCTTACCTCTATCTGGTATCAACAGTTATCCAATGATGACGTCCCATTAGTGTTTTTTTTTTTTAAGGAAATAAAAGCTGCCCTGACGCATATCCCTGCAGAGGGATCAAAATCGGGGGTACTTCAGAATTATGATAGGGCCTAAAAACACAGAATATATTACCTCAATGTAGAAGGCTGGTGTTAAGTGGTTGTTTGAACTTCTCGCATTTTCATTTTGAGCGAGATTCATCGCATTAGTTTACCCGTGGAATAATTATCAATTAACGTGGTGACCATGTAGAAACGCAATATGTTCAAGAATAAGAAACTCCGATTTTCTGAAAAAATTCTTTTCTCTAGTAGGACTTCGTCCTTCAGTTTTTGACTTGCTCTCGTGTTCAAATATGGCATAACTGACTAAATTTGTTTGCACTCAGTGAAAAAGAGAGCCTCTCGTTGCAGGCCGCTGTGGCTTAAAAACGGAGCCCCAGACTTTTGAAGCAAGCTTATCATGACAGTTGCCGAAAGCATTAAATTCTTTTCTAAGTGCCGACTGAATGAGATTTAAATTTCCTTTACTTCACGTCTATGGTCACAATTTTTTTGTCATGAGACCACCGGTTTCGGTCTATTATAACAGTCTTAAGATCTGTTCTATAAAAACATTTCCTAATATACTGGAGCCATAGTGGCAACGTCAAGATGGTCGTTATGGACCGAAACTGATGACAACAAATTTGTGACCATAGACGTGGAGTTCAAAAAATGTTCAAATGTGTGTGAAATCTTATGGGACTTCAGTGCTAAGCTTACACACTACTTAACTTAAATTATCCTAAGGACAAACACACACACCCATACCCGAGGGAGGACTCGAACCTCCGCCGGGACCAGCCACACAGTCCATGACTGCAGCGCCTGGGACCGCTCGGCTAATCCCGCGTGGCTGGACGTGAAGTAAAGGAAATTCATTCTATATTCGGTTCACTGTTCAATTCGCGACCATGTTGCCGCTTGTGAGTGACATTTGATGTCACGATTCACCACAGTGATTGTTATGAAGTGAGATTACAATTAAGCACACGGCGGTATAGAATAAAACACATACTGGGCACAAAATTCAAGAACCACTTTTTTGAAACACCATAACTGTTTGCCATTCGGAAGCAAAAGTTTGAAATTAGGCTCAAAGATGCCTACAACCCTTTTATAAAATGACTTTTATCTCAATAATATGAATATTTATATATGTGTTTGGATATATATATATATATATATATATATATATATATATATATATATATATTTTTTTTTTTTTTTGATTGAGATATTTACTTTAAGTCGTAACTGGTACCTTAATTTTGGTTGCTGCCCCCTTGAATTATCATCTTCTTCTGGACCAGTTGGTGACGTATTACAATTTGGAGGAAGTTATTGTTCTTTAAGGTATAAAATATGAATCTGTTAGTTACTTGGTCGTATTGCAGATAGCTTTGAGGCCAAGTTTTCGTAGCTTTTCATACCTAAGGGACCACTGTTGTAAGCAAATAAGTTCAAACAGCATCCTTGAGACCCCGGTTCGAGATGTACCCTCGTCCGGTTAATGGCTGACGCTACAGATCACACTTTATTAATAATTATAGTACAAAGTTACATCACCAGTTAGGGTTACATTTTCAGCAAGTACACCAGGTCCTTTGACCCATACATGTATTTTTTCATCATTACTCACTTTACGACAAGAGCGAGTATACAAAGTAAAAGGCATATTACTATATACATAACTAGGTCTAGACTGGGACTTAGCATCTATTCCACAATGCCAAGTCTTGTAAGCGATGACGTCTCGGTGGGCGAAAGAGTCAAGTCCAGGTAGAGAGCCATTCTCACATCGAACAATAGCAAGAATGAACCATCCACTTCCGTTGTTCCCAGTGACAGCATCAAGACTGAAATTCACTCGACATCCACGGAAAAAAATGGCCCATTCAATATAACACTTTGTGCGGTTCCTTTTGTGCCAAGTTATTCTCACGAAAAGCAGATTGCTTGGCACACAAACGTCCTTCAAACTACACGTCTTGCTACATCAAAATTGCTCAGTGGAGTTCAGCACCATACTATTGTACAAGAACATAATCCAATTACTGTAATTAACAAATTATGAGAGGTTGTTACTTATTGAATGAAAACTATAGAGAATGCATTTCTTTTCCTGTATTTTAGTGAACTTTGTACACCCTCAATTGATCCCGGCGGAGGTTCGAGTTCTCCCTCAGGCATGGATGTGTGTGTTTGTGCTTAGGATAATTTAGATTAAGTAGTGTGTAAGCTTAGGGACTGATGGCCTTAGCAGTTAAGTCCCATAAGATTTCACACACATTTGAACATTTTACACTTACAATTCTGTCGATTAATAGACGGCGACGACAATAAAGTTCACCTCCTTTTCCAAAAATAAGATATTTCTATTCTTCACTTCCAGGAAATTTGTATACATAAATGTTTGGCAACTCTTACACATACTTCACTCGGTTTTATCACTAAAATATGAGTTTTCATTAAATGTAACAATACGTTCTGAGCGACGGTCTAACAACACGTCCTCTTTCCACAAGATACAGATTAACAGTACTCTTTTTTTTAATTAATCAAATGTCTTTTTTTGAGTCGATACTCGAAGATTCACAACTACGGTCGTTGCTGGGATTGCGCGCTAAACCGTTTCTCGCTGTCCAGCTGCGCTTTACCTCACTTCAAGTACTTTTTGAATCATATTTACATTTACGGTATTTACATACATTACTGAGCTTCTCAGAATAAAATCAGTTACAAATTAGTTAAACAAAAGCAGTGAAGCACACATAACATTGAAGTCAAGGGGATTTCTTATGAGCGGCCGAAAAAAAAAAAAAAAAAAAAAACATTTCAGATACACCGATATTCAGAATCGAGACGAAAAGATAGTACGTGGCATAGATGGCCGCATTGAAACCACACCGTCACTTGGGACGTTGATTACCATTAACAGTAAATCATTGACGGAGGTTGAATGTTGCGTCGTGCATTGATCAGAGACGCCGATTCCGCAGTTAGAAGACAATCTCAGGCAAAGTAGAATTTCTTCATAGCCTTGCTTCTCAGAAGTATTCGGAGAAAATCTCAGATGGCTGGAAAAAGTGGTGCCTCTCATTGTTTTCCACTAATGATACACTTGTCTTGGTTGCCAAAATTATATTTTCTTTATTTCCCATTTCTCAGTGCGTTTCGGTATCACTATGATCGGATTTGTTACATAAAATTGTAACATGAGCCAAAGTAGCGAAAACATCATCACAAAAACGTAGTGAGTTACATGTCACACTTCGATACATACACTACTGGCCATTAAAATTGCTACACCACGAAAATGACACGCTACAGATGCGAAATTTAACCGACAGGAAGAAGATGCTGTGATATGCAAATGATTAGCTTATCAGAGTATTCACACAAGGTTGGCGCCAGTGGCGACACCTACATCGTGCTGACATGAGGAAAGTTTCCAACCGATTTCTCATACACAAACACCAGTTGACCGGCGTTGCCTGGTGAAACGTTGTTGTGATGCCTCGTGTGAGGAGGAGAAGTGCGTACCATCACGTTTCCGACTTTGATAAAGGTCGGATTGTAGCCTATCGCGATTGCGGTTTATCGTATCGCGACATTGCTGCTCGCGTTGGTCGAGATCCAATGACTGTTAGCAAAACAGGGAATCGGTGGGTTCAGGAGGGTAAATACGGAACGCCGTGCTGGATCCCAACGGCCTCGTATCATTAGCAGTCGAGATGACTGGCATCTTATCCGCATGGCTGTAACGGATCGTGCAGACACGTCTCGACCCTGAGCCAACAGATGGGGACGTTTACAAGACAACAACTGGAGAATGTGCTCGCCAGTGCAGCAGTCGAACATTTTCGGTATCCAGAAAGGCCCGTAGAGGAACTGCAACTTGCGGTCGTGCATTATCCTGCTGTAATGTAGGGTTCTGCCGGGATCGAATGAATGGTAGATCCACGGGTCGTAACACATCTGAAATGTAACGTCCACTGTTCAAAGTGCCGTCAATGCGAACAAGAGGTGACCGAGACGTGTAACCAATGGCACCCCATACCATCACGCCTGGTGATACGCCAGTATGGCGATGACGAATACACGCTTCTTATGTGCGTTCACCGCGATGTCACCAATTACGGATGCGACCATCATGATGCTGTAAACAGAACCTGGATTCATCCGAAAAAATGACGTATTGCCATTCGTGCACCCAGGTTCGTCGTTGAGTACACCATCGCAGGCGCTCCTGTCTGTGATGCAGCGTCAAGGGTAATCGCAGCCACGGTCTCCGAGCTGATAGTCCATGCAGCTGCAAACGTCGTCGAACTGTTCGTGCAGATGGTTGTTGTGTTGCAAACGTCCCAATCTGTTGACTCAGAGATCGAGACGTGGCCGCACCATTCGCTACAGTCATGCGGATAAGATGCCTGTCATCTCGATTGCTAGTGATACGAGGCCGTTGGAATCCAGCACGACGTTCCGCATTACCCTCCTGAACCCACCTATTCCATATTCTGCTAACAGTCATTGGATCTCGACCAACTCGAGCAGCAATGTCGCGATACGATAAACCGCAGTCGCGATAGGCTACTTTATCAAAATCGGATACGTGATGGTACGCATTTATCCTCCTTACACAAGGCATCACAACAATGTTTCACCAGGCAACGCCGGTCGACTGCTGTTTGTGTATGAGAAATCGGTTATAAACTTTCCTCATATCAGCACGTTGCAGGTGTCGCCACCGGCGCAACCTTGTGTGAATACTCTGAAAAGCTAATCATTAGCGTATCACAGCATCTTCATCCTGTCGGTTAAATTTCGCGTCTGTAGCACGTCATCTTCGTGGTGTAGCAATTTTAATGGGCAATAGTTTATAACGACGGTAATGCTATAGAGAGAAGAAGAAAACCGATAGTATTATATCAGGCCTCATACAGGTACGAGAAATTACGTAACAAAGCAGTGACAAACGTTCATTAATTGCAAATGTCATACTTGAAGGCAATAATTGTGGTCGTGCTGCAAAAACCAGACTAGTGAACACCAATATGTAATAAAAAGTTATATATATTTATTCTGCGTGTTAATATTTCTGTCAATACTTATAGTGACGTAAGTACTACACTCTAGAAAACTGATAACATCATATTCTTGAGCAGAGAGTGAATATTAACCACTGAAAATGGAGAAACTTTCTCCGTAACACGTTTGGTAAATAAAACGAGAAAAATTGTGTTTGCTAGAGGCAGAAACATATGTCCTTATTAAGTATTACTAATAAGAACTGAACATGCATTAACAAATTCAATTTTATACTTTACCTATGGCTTCAGTGCATTCTTGTCTTTTAATGACCCTCCTAATTCATTGTTTAGTTAATTCTGTCACCCATGGAGAGTGTGGCATTGCAGCGTCTCGTAATTTTTGGACGACAGACACAAGAATAACGGAGCGGGCATATTTCGCGATATGTTGTGGTACAGTATCTAGTCAGCTGCCACCCATAGCTGCTCGTGCGGGAGCCTAATTTTCGCCGGTAATCAGGGTCACGTTAAGAGAGAGCAAGTACGCGCGAGAGAGCGGCCGCGCGGGAAAATTGGCGCCAGAACTGGCGCCAGTCGGCCAAATTGGCGGCAGTTGAGACCAACCCTCAGTCCTCCGCCTCTGTGGGGCGTTTAAGCGCCGTGGCTCGCACCAGCCGGCACGGCGAGCACAGAGGGTCCCGGCCGAGAACGTGCGCGCGCTCGTGTAGGCAGTGTTAACAGCGGCACATAACCGACCCCCGAGAGCTATTCACAGCGTCTGTGTACTCCGTTCCAGTTTGGAGCTTCCCGTTATTAGCTTCACGGCACGGCGTCGCTTAGACGTTTAAATAATCGTAGACTACGTGACTAGTCTTACAAACAATTCAAAAATTGTTTTCCAACATCGGTAGGACCTGAATAATAAATCGCCACAACCAAACTTGCATCATGAGGACAGCTTACAAGTGGCCGTAATAACTTACCCTCACCAACTTGATTCGTACTGACAAGGCGTGTACGCCACGATTAGGACTTCAATATGTATAAATATGATGTAGATTGAAACTGAAGAAACTGGAAAAAGGTGGGAATTTAGGGATATGGGACCTTGATAAACTGACTAAACCAGAGGTTGCAGAGAGTTTCAGGGAGAGCATAAGGGAACAATTGACAGGAATGGGGGAAAGAAATACAGTAGAAGAAGAATGGGTAGCTTTCAGGAATGAAATAGCGAAGGCAGCAGAGCATCAAGTAGGTGAAAAGACGAGGGCTAGTGGAAATACTTGGGTAACAGAAGAAATACTGAATTTAATTGATGAAAGGAGAAAATACAAAAATGCAGCAAGTGAAGCCGGCAAAAAGGAATACAAACGACTCAAAAATGAGATCGACAGGAAGTGCAAAACTGCTAAGCAGGCATGGCTAGAGGACAAATGTAAGGATGTAGAGCCTTATCTCACTAGGCGCAAGATAGATACTGCCTACAGGAAAATTAAAGAGACCTTTGGAGAAAAGAGAGCCACTTGTATGAATATCAAGAGCTCATATCGAAACCCAGTCCTAAGTAAAGAAGGGAAAGCAGAAAGGTAGAAGGAGTATATGGAAGGTCTATACAAGGACGATGTACTTGAGGACAATATTATGGAAATGGAAGAGGATGTAGATGAAATGGGAGATACGATACTGCGTGAAGAGTTTCACAGAGCGCTGAAAGACCTGATCGAAACAAGGCCCCGGGAGTAGACAACATTCCATTAAAACTACTGACGGCCTTCGGAGAGCCAGTCCTGACAAAACTGTACCATGTGGTGAGCAAGATGTATGAGACAGGCGAAATACCCTCAGACTTCAAGAAGAATATAATAATTCCATTCCCAAAGAAAGCAGGTATTGACAGATGTGGAAATTACCGAACTATCAGTTTAATAAGTCACAGCTGCAAAAAAATAACGCGAGTTCTTTATAGACGAATGGAAAGACTGGTAGAAGTCGACCTCGGGGATGATCAGTTTGGATTCCGTAGAAATGTTGGAACACGTGAGGCAATTCTGACCTTACGACTTATCTTAGAAGAAAGATTAAGGGAAGGCAAACCTACGTTTCTAGCATTTGTAGACTTAGAGAAAGCTTTCGACAATGTTGACTGGAATACTCTCTTTCTAATTCTAAAGGTGGCAGGGGTAAAATACAGGGAGCGAAAGGCTATTTACAATTTGTACAGAAACCAGATGGCTGTTATAAGAGTCGAGGGGCATGAAAGGGAAGCAGTGGTTGGGAAGGGAGTGAGACAGGGTTGTAGCCTCTCCCCAATGTTATTCAATCTGTATATTGAGCAAGCAGTAAAGGAAACAAAAGAAAAATTCGGAGTAGGTATTAAAATCCATGGAGAAGAAATAAAAACTTTGAGGTTCGCCGATGACATTGTAATTCTGTCAGAGACAGCAAAGGACTTGGAACAGCAGTTGAACGGAATCGACAGTGTCTTGAAAGGAGGATATAAGATGAACATCAACAAAAGCAAAACGAGGATAATGGAATGTAGTCGAATTAAGTCAGGTGATGGTGAGGGAATTAGATGAGGAAATGAGACACTTAAAGTAGTAAAGGAGTTTTGCTATTTGGGGATCAAAATAACTGATGATGGTCAAAATAGAGAGGATACAAAATGTAGACTGGCAATGGCAGGGAAAGCGTTTCTGAAGAAGAGAAATTTGTTGTCATCGACTATAGATTTAAGTGTCAGTAAGTCGTTTCGGAAAGTATTTGTATGGAGTGTAGCCATGTATGGAAATGAAACATGGACGATAAATAGTTTGGACAGGAAGAGAATAGAAGCTTTCGAATTGTGTTGCTACAGAAGAATGCTGAAGATTAGATGGGTAGATCACGTAACTAATGAGGAGGTATTGAATAGAATAGGGGAGAAGAAGAGTTGGTGGCACATCTTGACAAGAAGAAGAGACCGGTTGGTAGGGCATGTTCTGAGGCATCAAGGGATCTCCAAAAATGGTTCAAATGGCTCTGCACTATGGGACTCAACTTCTGATGTCATTAGTCCCCTAGAACTTAGAACTAATTAAACCTAACTAACCTAAGGACATCACATACATCCATGCCCGAGGCAGGATTCGAACCTGCGACCGTAGCAGTCGCGCGGTTCCGGACTGAGCGCCTAGAACCGCAAGACCACCGCGGCCGGCTCAAGGGATCACAAATTTAGCATTGGAGGGCAGCGTGGAAGGTAAAAATCGTATAGGGAGACCAAGAGATGAATACATTAAGCAGATTCAGAAGGATGTAGGTTGCAGTAAGTACTGGGAAATGAAGAAGCTTGCACAGGATAGAGTAGCATGGAGAGCTGCATCAAACCAGTCTTAGGACTGAAGACCACAACAACAACAACAATAACAAATAGGAAGAGGTTACACTCAACCGTTTTGGAGAAAATCGAGCTCGAAAATTTGAAGCATGTTTATGCTTGGTGCAACAAAAATATACTACTCAAATTACAAGATACACTCTTCACACATAGTCGAAGAAACGATGTTATATGAACATGGGTGTGGAAACGTTTGTTTTCTTGTTACAGGTCATTTTTTCTTACTCCCCTTAATCATGGGAAAGACCCACGAACAGAGCGTACCAGCATACCATCTCCATCTATATGGATACTCTGCAAATCACATTTAAGTGCCTGGCAGAGGGTTAATCGAACCACCTTCACAATTCTCTATTATTCCAATCTCATATATCTCGACGAAAGAAAGAACACCTGTATCTTTCCGTACGAGCTCTGATTTCCCTTATTTTATCGTGGTGATCGTTCCGCCCTATGTAGGTCGGTGTCAACAAAATATATTTGCATTCGGAGGGGAGAAAGTTGGTGATTGGAATTTCGTGAGATGATTCCTCCGCAACGATAAACGCCTTTCTTTTAATGATTTCCAGCCCATATCCTGTATGATTTCCTTCACACTCTCTTCCATATTTCGCGATAATACGAAATGTGCTGCCTTTCTTTGAACTTTTTTGATGTACTCAGTCAGTCCTGTCTGGTAAGGATCCCACACAGCGCAGCGGTATTCTAAAAGACGGCGGACAAGCGTATTGTAGGCAGTCTCCTTAGTAGGTATGTTACATTTTCTAAGTGTCCTGCCAATAAAACCCAGCCTTTGGTTAGCCTTCCCCACAACATCTTCTATGTGTTCTTTCCAATTTAAGTTGTTCGTAATTGTAATTTCTAGGTATTTTGTTGAAGTTACGTCTTTTAAATTAGACTGATTTATCGGGTAACCGAAGTTTAACTAGTTCCTTTTCGCACTCATGTGGATGACCTCAGACATTTCGTTATTTAGGCTCAACTGCCACTTTTCGCACCATTCAGAAATTTTTTCTAAATCGTTTTGTTGTTTATTTTGATCTTCTGATAATTTTATTAGCCGATAAACTACAGCGTCATCTGCAAACAACCGAAGACGGCTGCTTAGATTGTCTCCCAAATAGATAAGGAACAGCAAAAGGCCTATAACACTACCTTGTGGAACGCCTGAAATCACTTCTGTTTTACTCGATGACTCTCCGTTAGTTAGTACGAACTGTGACCTCACTGATAGGAAATCGCAAATCGAGTCACACAACTAAGACGATATTCCAAAAGCACGCAATTTTACTACGAGCCGCTTGTGTGGTACAGTGTCAAAAGCCTTCCGGAAATCCAGGAATACGGAATCGATCTGAAATCCCTTGTCAATAGCACTCAGCACTTCGTGTGAATAAAGAGGTAGTTGTGTTTCACAGGAACAATGTTTTCTAAACCCATGTTGACTGTGTGTCAATAGACATGCAGCTTTTTCGTACACGAGGTGTTCAACATGCCTTCCGTAGACATTGATACATGCCTCGACCCACCGCCGAAGTTAATTTCGGGTGCGCTGATACATCCCAGGAGTATCACGTATGTTTTCGCAGCCTTTTACTATACGGGCACGGAGACTGACCGTCTTGTACTGGGGTTCCATACACAAAAGCTTTCTAACGGCCCCACAAGAAGTACCGTGGATTTAGGTCCGGAGAGCCTGGATGCTAGGCAATTGTTCCCTATCCACCTAACCTTGTGTCACCGAATCAGTGATTTACAAGGCAACTGACATTAACACTAAACTGAAGAGGTGTTCCATCGCGCATGAAGTACATTTTTCGTCGCATAAGTAAAGGCACATCTACTAACAGATCAGGTAGAACATTCTATGCGAAATAGTCACAGCTCTGTTCGTTGAGCCTGGTTGGAAGAAAGTGAGGCCCTACCAAACAGTCGCCAACAATTGACAGAAAATATTTATTGATGACTTTCTTCAACAGTTGCGTCAGGATAGACGTTCAAATGGCTCTGAGCACTATGAGACTTAACATCTGTGGTCATCAGTCCCCTAGAACTTAGAACTACTTAAACCTAACTAACCTAAGGACTTCACACATATCCATGCCCGAGGCAGGATTCGAACCTGCGACCGTAGCGGTCACGCGGTTCCAGACTGAAACGCCTAGAACCGAACGGCCACAACGGCCGGCAGGATTGACGTCTGCCCATTCATGCCGATTGTGAAAATTTACAAAGCTGGTCTCTCTGAAACGACGGTCCATCTGTGAACAGTACCCTTGCACTAGAATTAGGGATGACACTTTGTTGAATAAAACATTCACAGAAGAGTACACGAGCAGGAGAATCAGATGCTGATAGTGACTGCAGACGCTGTAAATCGTATTGCTACAGCTGGTCCTCATGTAACAATCGGAAGCCGATCATGTGGGCCACATTCAGCGTTGCACATACATGTCTTGTACTGACACATGGGTCGTCGTCAACTACATCATGAACTACGACCTCCCGTTGCGGTGTCCTCGTTCTCCTACGCCTCCCGCGGTCGCGAGTATCAGAATTAAATGCTCCATATTCCCAAAATCGACGATCAACGGCTTCAAACGGCTTAGTGTCGGGATACCCTGGTTCTCGGAATCTCTCCAGGCACAAACGTTTAGCGCGAACGCCATTGCCGTCAGCTAACCTATACAGGGTCGTCCATTGATCGTGACCGGGCCTATTATCTCACGAAATAAGCATCAAACGAAAAAACCACAAAGAACGAAACTCGTCTAGCTTGAAGGGGGAAACCAAATAGCGCTGTGGTTGGCCCGCTAGATGGCGCTGCCATAGGTCAAACGGATACCAACTGCGTTTTTTTTAATTGGAACCCCCATTTTTATTACATTTTCGTGTAGTACGTAAAAAAATATCAATGTTTTAGTTGGACCACATTTTTTCGCTGTTTGATAGATGGCTCTGTAATAGTCACAGTGTTCAAATGGGCCGTTTACCAATTGCGGAAAAGGTCGATATCGTGTTGATGTATGGTTATTGTGATCAAAATGCCCAACGGGCGTGTGCTATGTATGCTGCTCGGTATACTGCACGACATCATCCAAGTGTCCGGACCGTTCTCCGCATAGTTACGTTATTTAAGGAAACAGGAAGTGTTCAGTATCATGTGAAACGTCAACCACGACCTGCAAGAAATGATGATGCTCAAGTAGGTGTTTTAGCTGCTGTCGCGGCTAATCCGTACATCAGTAGCAGAATATTTCTATGCTCCAGAAATTGCATGGCGACGACTTTAAACGTCGCGTACAGTTCTGCCACTGGGCAAAAGAGAAATTACGGGACGATAACAGATATTTTCACGCGTTCTATTTAGCGACGAAGCGTCATTCACCAACCGTGGAGACGTAAACCGGCATAATATGGACTATTGGGCAACGGAAAATCCACGATGGCTGCGACAAGTCGAACATTAGCGACCTTGGTGGGTTAATGTATGGTGCGGCATTATGGGATGAAGGGTAATTGGCCTCCATTTTATCGATGGCAATCTAAATGGTGCAATGTATGCTGATTTCCTACGTAATGTTCTACCGATGTTACTACAAGATGTTTCACTGTATGATAGAATGGCGATGTACTTCCAACACGATAGATGTCTGGCACATAGCTCGCGTGCGGTTTAAGCGGTATTAAATAGTATATTTCATCACAGGTGGATTGGTCGTCGAAGCACCATACCATTGACTGCACGTTCACCGGATCTGACGTCCCCGGATTTCTTTCTGTGGGGAAAGTTGAAGGATATTTGATATCGTGAGCCACCGGCAACGCCTGACAACATGCGTCAGCGCTTTGTCAATGCATGTGCGAACATTACGGAAGGCGCACTACTCGCTGTTGAGAGGAATGTCGTTACTCGTATTGCCAAATGCATTGAGGTTGACGGACATCATTTTGAGCATTTATTGCATTAATGTTGTATTTACAAGTAATCACGCTGTAACAGCCTGCGTTCTCCGAAATCATAAGTTCACAAAGGCACATGTATCACATTGGAACAACCGAAATAAAATGTTCAAACGTACCTACGTTCTGTATTTTTGCCCGCATCTCGTGGTCGTGCGGTAGCGTTCTCGCTTCCCACGCCCGGGTTCCCGGGTTCGATTCCCGGCGGGGTCAGGGATTTTCTCTGCCTCGTGATGGCTGGGTGTTGTGTGATGTCCTTAGGTTAGTTAGGTTTAAGTAGTCCTTAGTTCTAGGGTACTGATGACCATGGATGTTAAGTCCCATAGTCCTCAGAGCCATTTGAACAATTTTTTTCTGTATTTTAATTTAAAAAACCTATCTGTTACTAACTGTACGTCTAAAATTGTGAGTCAAATGTTTGTGACTATCACTGCGCTGTCTATCACAAAGCGAAAAAAGTGGTCCAACTAAAACATTCATATTCCTTTACGTACTACACAAATATGTAATAAAAATTGGGGGTTCCTATTTTTAAAAAAACGCAGTTGATATCCGTTTAACCTATGGTAGCGCCATCCAGCGGAAATACCATAGCGCCACCTGGTTTCTCCCTTCAAGCTAGACAAGGTTCGTTCGTTGTAGGTATTTCGTTTGGCGCTTATTTTTTGAGATATTAAGCCCGGTCACGATCAATGGACCACCCTGTACATCAAATGGGCATTGGCCATCTCTTCATTAGCGTACATTACCATTGCACGAGCCAAGTCTGTGATTAGCTGTAAGGAGTATGCTGTGTACTTGCAGTGGTCGTGCAGATCGCTGGAAATGTAGCACAGAAGCAAAGCGTTTGCAGACCCTTGTTCATATAACAGATTTCTTCGTCTATGTGTGAGGAATGTGTCGTGCATTTTTTTTACACCCGGTATATTTTGTAGGGCCGGTAGTATAGTAGGGGAGCGAGTACGTGCTTGGTTATATAAACGTGAGGTCTCTGGATCGAATCTCGCTGTTGGTAGCATTTTTAATACTACTTAATTCTACCAACAGAATTATTACGACCATGAAAATTAAGAATACTTAATCATTCCTCTACTATTTCCCTTGCTTTGTCCTAATAAAAGGGAACAGGTTTGTTGTCAAGCAGATTGGAAATAAGAAAAATAAACGGTACTCGAGAACTGTCAAACAGGTAAGTATTGGCATTTCATTTATATTACTACATCTGCATTTGTGACAAGTATAAAGTGTAGACTTTGAAGGATTGCACGAATCAGGATGATACTAATCGCAGAAATATGGAAAACAATATATATTGCGACATATAACACACTTAATGAAAGCCAATTTTTTGCACGTACATGATTGTTTCAATGTGCTTGTTGCAAAACAAACTTGGTTTACATTCATAAATAGTTCACGGTCCTTTCGTGGCCTACCAAGTATATCGAAGAATGCCACTGTGTGATAGTACACGTAACTAACATGAAAGCAGTACCGGCGGTGCCATACGATCCCCACACGGCAGGCTTATAAAGCTAAGGGCTTACTCGCTCGGGGACGTGCGCTTCGAGTATTAGCAGCCATACAAAATATGTCAGAACGCCTAAATTTCCAACTCGATGTTCTCAAAAAAGTTGAGAGTTGGGTCTTCCTGTTTTCATATGTGTAAGTCCACGTAGAGACCGACACGCTCCTTCAAAATGTATCAAACCGCTGATGGGAAGTTCACACGGTCCCCATGTTAGCTGAGCGTGATGCGTATCCCCTGACAAACGCGAAAGCAGGAGCTGATGAGCCCTGTTCAGTCCATCATGACATCCAAAATGGCCAGTGTGGCGTCTCAGTTCCTGACCGAACTCTCCAGCTAATGCTGGGCATTATTATGTACGCAAGCGCCGCTTTTCTGGTTCCTTGAAAACGGGAACTATTCTCCAGTCTCAAGACAATGGGCCAGCCTTTCCCTAATCCAGCTGAACGGTGGTGGCCTGGATCGACCCTACCCCCTTCAGTGGTGAGCCATTTACATGAGGTGGCCACTGTTTCCTAATAACCTTCGGAAAAATAACTTCTCAGAGAACTGGCAAGAATCAGTACGTTTCAGCAAGTACTCTTTGAATCAGCTGGAAATTACCAATCAATGTGCCTACATTCTGTTGTAGAGATTCATTGGCCTAAAGGTCTGTATGCGAGGGTCAGTGGGGGTCTTGGACCAACCGAACAGACCTGAGGTTTTAGAAGTTGCATGTATGACATCAGGAGTGAATGACACTTTGCGGTCAATATAGTATCTTTCTAGTTTTTGTGAGAGAGTTAGTTAGTTACTTTCATGTTCCATAGATCATTTTGCACGATATAGCGTTATGATCTGATACGAGTTATTTTATATTCACCTCACAAACTATTTTGTACGTGTAGTTACATTTTGAACATGAGTGCTTTTTCTTTTTTCAAAAAGGAAAAAGATATACAGGGTGGTACATTGATCGTAACCGGGCCAAATATCTCACGAAATAAGAGTCAAACCAAAAAACTACAAAGAACGAACGTTGTCTAGCTTGAAGGGGGAAACCAGATGCCGCTATGGTTGGCCCGCAAGATGGCGCTGCCATAGGTCAAACGGATATCGACAGCGTTTATTTTTAAATAGAAACCCCCATTTTTATTACATATTCGTGTAGTACGTAAGGAAATATGAATGTTTTAGTTGGACCACTTTTTTCGCTTTGTGATAGATGGCGCTGTAATAGTCACAAATATATGGCTCAGAATTTTAGACGCACAGTTGGTAACATGTAGGTTTTTTAAATTAAAATACAGAAAGTAGGTACGTTTCAACATTTTATTTCTGTCGTTCCAATGGGATACATGTACCTTTGTGAACATACCATTTCTGAGAACGCATGCTGTTACAGCGTGATTACCTGTAAATACCACATTAATGCAATAAATGCTCAAAATGATGTCCGTCAACCTCAATGCATTTGGCAATACGTGTAACGGCATTCCTCTCAACAGCGATTAGTTTGCCTTCCGTAATGTTCGCACACGCATTGACAATGCGCTGACGCATGTTGTCAGGCGTTTTCGATGGATCACGATGGCAAATATCCTTCAACTTTCCCCACAGAAAGAAATCCAGTGACGTCAGATCCGGTGAACTTGCGGGCCAAGGTATGGTGCTTCGACGACCAATCCACCTGTCATGAAATATGCTATTCAATACCGCTTCAACCGCACGCGAGCTATGTGCCGGACATCCATCATGTTGGATGTACATCGCCATTCTGTCACGCAGTGAAACATCTCGTAGTAACATCCGTAGAACATTACGTAGAAAATCAGTATACATTGCACCATTTAGATTGCTATCGATAAAATGGGGGTCAAATATCCTTCCTCCCATAATTGCCGCACCATACATTAACCCGCCAAGGTCGCTAATGCTTCACTTGTCGCAGCCATCGTGGATTTTCTATTGCCTATTATGCCAGTTTACGTTACCGCTGGTGGTGAATGACGCTTCGTCGCTAAAACGCGTGCAAGAAATCGGTCATCGTCCCGTAATTTCTCTTGTGCCCAGTGGCAGAACTGTACACGACGTTCAAAGTCGTCGCCATGCAATTCATGGTGCATGGAAATATAGTACGGGTGCAATCGATGTTGTTGTAGCATTCTCAACAACGACATTTTTGACATTCAAGATTCTCTCGGTATTTGTCTGCTACTGATGTGCGGATTAGCCGCGACAGCAGCTAAAACACCTACTTGGGTGTCATCATTTGCTTGAGGTCGTGGTTGACGTTTCACACGTGGCTGAACACTTCCTGTTTTCGTCCAGGATACAGAGTAGCATACATAGCACGCGCCCGTTGGGCATTTTGATCACAATAGCCATACATCAGCACAATATCGACATTTTCAGCAATTGGTAAACGGTCCATTTTAACACGGGTAATGTATCACGATGCAAATACCGTCCGCACTGGCTGAATGTTACGTGATACCACGTACTTATACGTTTGGGACCATTACAGCGCCATCTATCACAAAGCGAAGAAAGTGGTCCAACTAAAACATTCATATTTCTTTACGTGCTACACGAATATGTAATAAAATTGGGGGTTCCTATTTTAAAAAAGACGCAGTTGATATCCGTTTGATCTATGGCAGCGCCATCTAGCGGGCCAACAATAGCGCCATCTGGTATCCCCTTTCAAGGTAGACGAGTTTCGTTCTTTGTAGTTTTTTCGTTTGATGCTAATTCCGTGAGTTGTTTGCCCGGTCACTATCAATGGACCACCCTGTATAGAGATGAGTTACTAGTTCTTACCCATGTGATACGGAATAGGAGTTGTCAAGGAGAAAGTTTCTATGTTTTCAAATTCTACTTTGGTGCCTCTCAGACGTTTTATATCAGTGGGTAAGCAATCAAAAAAATTTGTTACAGCGTTGTGCGCCCGTTTTTGTACTTATGACAACCTTAATGTAGTGCAACTTAATGAGCGTGCTCTTTATAAAATGATTAGACTAGACCACGTGGACATCAGCAGCTAGCTGGAGGTATTAGTCGATAGCAACGAGGCGGACTTGGCGATGTGTTATTAGAATACAGTTAATTCCAGTTGTTTCAGTCGAAACGTTTGCTGTTTTTTGAGAGTATCTTTCTCCCTTTCAGCTTTTTCTATTATCTAGTTATGCGTATGCAGGAAATAACATAAACCACTTGGTGATGGTGTAATAACTGCGTTGACCGCTTTCCAATCCAATGGTCGGCTTTGGGAGCCTTTAGAAAGTATGGCAGGGTACCGATTACTTGTACAGCAGAACAGTTTTTAATGTCTCACCAGTCAGATAGAGACTGGCGACCTCTGTTTGGATGCCAACACATGTTTTTCGATGCAGCTGCTGACTAGTGTTACGCATATTTCGTTTCGCGCAACTCACAGTGCTTACACTGCACTGATTGTGGCAGCGACTGTGGGTGCGGCTTCAACAGACGCTAAGCAGTCTCCTAGATGACAAAAGAAAAGGAACGTTCCACCCGATGAAGTCTAGACCGCATATTTAATTAAGAATGTACACTGTAACTTTTTACGCCTACATACTTACTTTGCAGTGCACATTTCAGTGAGAAAGACGGCAGTATGTTCGCAGTCCATCCTCACTCTCCACAAGTTACGCTAACATACGTACGTGTAGAGATAAAGCCGTGTTCGCTTTCCTCACAATCGATTTGTGTAGTACTGGGATGTCTTTGATACCTGATTTGTGGCATGCAGTCTGTTTGGTTTTGTCTGAGCGGGGAAGCTGAAGGCAGATTCCTCTGACCTTTTCGTAGGTAAACTCTTTGTGCGAACCGGACACTGTTCTGGTAGTCGCTAAAGCTTGAGGAGCTGTCTCGAGCGCGTTACATGGGCTCCACTACGAACAGTGGAGCGGATAACAAAACCTTTCATAATTGAGGTACATGTTTTGATCCTTAAACCTACCGCTCGTTCAACGTAAGGATATAAATGTGTTTTGTTGCGATACCAATTAAAGAGTTTAGTAGGTCTACTACAGGAACTACTACAGGAATCAATGACCCATTATTTTTCATAGCCGTGTTACATCTTAATGATACTGACTGAGTGAATCTAAAGTCACATATTGAATGGATTATATGTTTTTTTTATATTTATTCCAGTTGTGGACCACACTGTTTCGTGTGATGTAAAATATTGTGATCTGAAACAGGAGAAAAATAAAAAGCCCTTCCTGAACCAGAGTCGATTTGGCCACGATTATGTCGTATTTCGTGAACAGATTATGGTTGTATGTTTGCACTTACTTGGTGTTGCATCGTGAATTATACAATGATAATGACTTTCGGCTCAACTTATAACCTCCCCACAGAAAAATTATTAATGAAAATAATGTGCATGAACCAAACGTTAAAATTAATTAAATAATGAGCCAAGAACCAAACGTAAAGTGTAACCTCCCAACAGAAAAATTATATGGTGAAAATGGACCATGAACCACACAATAATATTAATTAAATAATGAACCATAAACCATGCGTAAACTCCCACAAAAAAATAATAATGACAGTGGACCATGAACCAAATGTAAACTCCCCACAAAAATAATAATTAAATGAATTTTAAATAATAATGTAACCTCTGAACAAAAAAGATTTTAATGTAACCTCTGAACAAAATTGGCTCCCATTTATTATCTGTGTGCAGAAATGTATTCACATTTAATGTAACCTCAAAATTCAATTCGTAAATCCGGAAATAATAATAAAAAAAACAAATTAGTAACCTGATAAATTTTATGACAGCAGCGCTGCCCTTCAGCCCTGTATTCTGAATAACAAAAACAAAAATTCTTACCTCAATAAAAGACTGCAAATATATCTGCTCATAAGTAGAAATTTTTTGGACACAGCTTCGTGCAATGCTGGCATATATATATATAATTCTTGGAAGTAATGCATAGGAAATATTCTTTAAATTGAAATGAATGTTTTTCTTTACAAAAAAGTTACTTTATATTGTAAAAATTATTATTGGGGCATTGTTTTGGAACAAATTAAATGACAATTAACATACATTATTAGATATGCGCAAGGCTGCTTCTTTACCTTCTACAACAACACCCATCCTGCAGAGTCCTGACCAGAGTCCCGAGCAGAGCGGACACGCGACACATGCCGACTCACGCCGACTCACGACTACTGTCGACTCGCTACTAAAGACTACTGAAGACTACTGTCGACTCGCGCAGACAAGCGCAGACTAGCGACAAGCAACAACTAACGACATACTACTCTCTGGTCAGAGACTCTGTGATGCCTCGCCTATCGCCGGCAACGCATACGTCTTACATAACCTTCCACTGGGGGGGGGGGGGGGGGGGCAAAAATTTGGCAGCGATTGTGAGTCAATTGGACTTGCCATGAGCAACAAATTTTTCTTAATTAACTAAGTTTACAATCACAATATATATACATATATATATGTGCGGAACATGAAATAAAATATAGTGCACATGTACTAAGTACTGAACATATCAAGCAAAGACAAAATGTATACACAATGAGTACAAATCATATTAACAAATGGCAAAAGTGCACACGCACTGTAGTAGTGAACATATCAGGAAATCACAAATGTATAGGCAATGAGTACAAATCATATTGACAAATGACAAAAGTGCACACGAACTGTAGTTCAGAACATATCAGCAAATCACAAAAACGTATATGCAATGAATACAAATCATGTTAACAAAATGACGAAAGTGCACACGCACTGTGGTACAGAACATATCAGGAAATCACAAAATGTGTACGTAATGAGTACAAATCATATTAACAAATGGCATAAAGTGCATACGTACTGTAAAACGTTTTAGCATTTTTACAACAAATAAACATATCAAGGAGTGAAATAAAGTGCATACGCACTGTAGAAGTCTTTAGCATTTTTTAAGTAACATATCATGGAGTGAAATAAAGTGCACACGCACTGTATTAGTCTTTAGCATTTTTACATAACATATCATAGAGTGAAATAAAGTGCACACGCACTGTATAAGTCTTTAGCATATTTAGGACAACTGATCATATTAACAAATGAAAATAAGTGCACACGCACTGTATATGTCTTTATCATTTTTACAAGAATTTAAACGCATTGTATAAGTGTTTATCATTTTACAAGAACTAGGAAAGGAATGGGAAGGATTGCGTCATGGTTGTAGCACTTTAGGTTGCACGCAGCTGCACTGAAAGTCCATATCTTTCTACAGAAGCACAACACCAAATGAGACAATCTGAAGTTCTTTTCCCTGAAGTATTAATCAGTGTAGCCAAGACACTGAAATGTCGTATTAATATTCCATGTTATCATTTTGGTAGTACATTACGTACACCAAACAGTGGGACCATAATAACATCTCCATCGCTCAAGGTGGTGGACAGCATGTCGTGTCAACACCACGTTCTTGTACAGTACACCAACGTAGAATTAGTGCAAAAACTAAATATAGTGCTCCATGATCATGAGGATAGACAGGACAAACGGATATAGCAGTAATTTCTGGTAATTAGGTCAGAAGGTGAAGGACATTAAGTCACATACTAGTCTTCATTGAGAATTACACTAGTCTAGCAACTGATTTGAGTAATTGGTGGCACTCATCGCCCAGTTACTGAACATTTCTGTACCATGTATGAAGTATTACAGAGAAATGTTCATAAATTATCTGTTTACAGAGAACATTGGCACTCATTGGCCAGTTACAAAACATATAGTACAAAACATTTTTCATCATTCAAGTGACATACGACATATTAAAAATAATTATTGGCTCTCATTGGCCAGTTACAGAACATGTAGCAAGTATTGAATAGTACAAAACATTTTTCATCATTCAAGTGACATACGACATATTTAAAATAATTATTGGCTCTCATTGGCCAGTTACAAAAGATCAGAAATCATCATTCAAAACATATTACTCAGAACTGATCATTCCAGTGACATAGGACACATTGAAAATGTAACATACTGTAACTATTATTCAAGGTCTGTGACTAGAAACATTACTCAGAATTACTCAAAGCTCACTTTATTTTTTGTGCTAGCAATGCATTGCGTTGAGGTCGATAATTAATTACTGGGGCATAAAAATATTTTCTTTTGAGTTATTGCTGCAAATGAAGATGTGTAACGTCATTCGGTATGAGTCAGCTGTAGCAAGGTTATGAAACAAGTAGAGTATATGTGATGACATTCAAAAATGACACAGGTTTAATGACCAACTGCTTATAGCACATTAATTTCATGAATAATTTCTCGTGCAAAATATACAAAATGGATTATTAAACTGAAAGAAGAAACGTATATTATGCTGAAAAGTAGTGAACTTCGAATTAACAGGTAGTGAAATGTGTATAAAATATATATGTTCTCTAACTGTCCTTTCCCAAACCTTGAGTCAACATACCATGCGACATAAGACATACTGTCAAAACGAACTGCAACAAATACTTAAATAACTACATAGTATAAATACATAAACTTCAACATTATCCTCATCTGCAAAGAAAAAACTTCATTATCCATATCATCATAACTCCATTACTATCATCACCTGTAAAGAAAAACTTCATTATCCATATTAGCATATTCTTCATCATCATTCATTATCATCTACAAAAAAGTCACTTCATTATTCATTATACAGCTATTCCTTATTTCTAGCATATTTCATCACTAAAACTGAGATGTGTAGTTCTGTCTGACAGCCTGCATCAATCGCATCGTATTCTGAAAGAAAAAATTAGTTAAGACTGCTATTCTACGATGTGTATAGTATATTCTTGTTAATGCTTGTTAATTCTAATCCATTTACTCTTCGTCACGAGGTATTGCATCTTCTTTCGTTCATTCCGAAGGTGAAATTCCCATTTCTGTTTAATTTATTTCTTTTACACGTTATTTCTTTCTGAAAATGATGAACAAAGATTAATGTCTTCCATTTAAATCATATACCCACTAAATAAAAACTGGTTTATAGTAACATAATTGAGCATACAGCATAGCATGACAGAAAACGTAATATGTCAAAAACATAGACAGTGTGCAGGTGCAAAGTAAATGTACACAGGGTATCACAATGTAGCAGCAAAAAAAAAAAAAAAAAAAAAAAGTGTAAAATAGTCACGATGTTGAGATATCTTAGGCAAAATGTCAAAGTCAACTGGTATTTGTTATATCTTAAATATTTGATGGTGCATACAAACAGAACAGGAAAACAATCATACATACATAAAAAATGGAAAATATGCACGGTCTGATATATAACGACAAGATATGTGACCTTCTTTGTGTTCACCTTGTATGTTGCGTAGTTAATAGAGGCGAGAATTGTAGACTTTAATGGAGAGAGAATTTAATAAAATTAATATGTCACTAGATAGAATTGCATAATTATTCATATGATACGTAAGTTTATCTGGAAAAATATGCACGGTCTGATGTGTAACGACAAGAAAAGCGACCTGCTAACCTTACCTTGCCGGGCACTTGCCAAGAAAAAATACGATAATCATCAGTAAGTGTTCATGTGAATATAATTGCATAAGTGGTCATAAAAAATAAATTTGAAATGGCATTACAGTGTGATAAATCATAAAGTATGTTCATTCAATAAAAGGTTTGACGTTGGATACGTGGTGGTTCCCTTCGGTTTTTCTGGTTCTCAAAGTTTCGACGTGTACTACATTGGGGTGAGGAATGCTGCGAATTCGATATGGACCTGCGTATAGAAGCTCAAATTTACTGCATCTATTCTTTCCTTTGTTGGATAAATAGTGTGTACGTACTAATATCTTCTGTCCAATGTGAAAGTCACGGCGTATACAAATCTGTTTTTGCTGTCTTCTCCGGCGCTCTGCGGCACGTTTGATGTTGTTCAACGCAATGTGAATTATTTCATGGTGTCGTAGTCGACGAGATGTAGGAAAGGTTACTAATTCTTTAATTTTGTTAGGTGGTTTAACATTTTTCAGTATAACAGACGGAGATGGCATAGTACATTCATTTGGTATGGAATTAATTACATCCTGGAATGAGAGTATTTGTGTGTCCCAATCAATATGTCTTTTATGGCCGTATATTCTACACAGTTTACCAATTTCTTTCATTAATCGTTCACAAGGGTTCGAAGAAGCATGGTACCTGGATATATAGATCGGAGAAATGTTTCTAGCTCGTAACATACGTGTCCATATAGCAGATCAAAACTGTGATCCATTGTCGGAAATTACTTTCAACACATGCCCTACATGAAATAAAAAATGTTTTACAAATGCTTTCGAAACAGTTTCAGCAGTAGCTTTGCGTAACGGAGTGAAGGTAACAAATTTTGAAGTGAGTTCAACAGCGACAAAGATGTAGCAAAAACCTCTATTAATTCTGGGAATCGGACCAAAAATGTCTACAGCGGCCATATGTCGCAATTTAATCGGTACAATAGGATGTAACGGAGGTACATGTGAAGTCGTGTCTGATTTAGCTTTCTGGCAGATTTTACATGACGCTAAAACTCGTCATATACGTTTCTCCATGTTGGCAAAATAACAGTTCTGTCTCAGTATAAGAAAACATTTTCTGGTTCCGTAATGTGCGTAACTTAAATGAGTATACCAGATTAATTTGTTAACAAGTTCGTCAGGAATGCATAATAACCAATTGTTGCTGTCAGGATGAGAGCGGCGAAACAGAATATTATTGCATACAGTGTAATGGTTTCTAATGGTAACATTATTCCTATCTTGCCAAAGGTGTTTAATTTCTTTCCACACGTTGTCTTTACTCTGCTCTTGTGCTATGTCTCGTAATGACGACGAAATGAAATTTTCAAATGCAACTTGTTGAATGTACATGACGCTGAAATTTGCTTTGCAGAAGTTGGTTGCGATGTCTTGCTGATTGTTGCTAAGAGAACGGGATAGTGCGTCTGCTACAATATTTTGTGTACCGGGAATGTGAACAATTGTTAAATTAAATTCCTGCAAGTAAAGTTCCCATCTGCTTAATCTGTCGTGTGTAAATTTAGCCGAAAGTAAAAACTGTATCGCTCTATGGTCTGTGTAAACGGTAGTGTGTCTTCCATAAAGAAAATGCCAAAATCTCGTAAATGCCCATACAACACATAATGTTTCAAGTTCTGTGACAGAATAATTGCATTCAGCAGGTGACAGAATGCGAATTGCAAAAGCGATGTTTTTAATTACTGTACAACCATCTTCTTCAATTTCCTGAAAAATATGTACGCCTAAAGCGGTGTTAGAACTGTCGGTAGCAATGGAAAAATTTCTGGTAAGATCTGGGTGCAATAAAAGTAGTGCATTCAACAAGGCATGTTTCAAATAACATTTTCGTGAACACGATTCTGTATATCTGAAGTAGTGCTTACGTTACTGGAAGATGCAACCTTTACTGTATCTAGACAAATTCTTTCTGACGTGCTATTATTTGCAGGAGGATACTGTGGCATTTCAACTATTTGTACTATTCTGTTATTTCTTCCTGACGTATTACGTTCGGGATGATACCCACTGTCTGGTTCATTCATAATAATTTGATGTTGCAGATGATTCTGCTGCTGGTAAGACCGACTGTTATTAAATGTACGCTGATAATTGTGCTCATTATTTTTACGTCTGTCATGATAGTCATTTCTACACGGTGCATTGCGATAGGAATTGAAATAGTGTGTTTTCTGTACATACTGATTTCCTTGTTGCTGTGTATTACTATTTGTTGGGGCCGACGCTACACCCGTACGCGGCGAAACATTAAAGCTTGGTTGACCTTGTGCATTACATTGTTGGTTAGGTATGCAAACCGGCTGGCTTTCATGCTGTTACGGTGAAAAACGTCTATTGTTACTAAAATGTGGTCCCTGTTGCTGATAATTTTTACACATACTGATGATTAAATTTTTGTCTGTTATTAAAGTTCTCGTGGTTGTCATTTCTGGAGTGTCTAAGTAACTTTCGGTAATATTTGTCTTATCGGGTTTTCTTTACACTTTTCTTAATTCTAGGTAGAGCGATAGTTAAAGAGCTCTTTTAATAGATATAAAGGATAGTAGAAGAGAAGGCAGCAGTGCAGAAAACTAAAGATGAAATAGCACTACTACGGCTCGGGGCCCTGTGCACGCTACGGCACATATTCATTAAAGCGTAATGAATCCACTGAGGTCTATTACGCGCTATAAATAAATTTTAGCTTCTGCGTTACAGGCAATGCCGGTGAAAATTCAAAAGAAAATTGTTGTATCCAGTCCAAAGCTAGTTTCTGCATTACAGGCAATGGCAGTGAAAGTACAAAAACAAATCGACGTATCCAGTTCAAAGTGTGTACCTGTTCTCTGTCATTTTTAAATACCTTATATTTTTTTACAGATACAAATTGCTTATAATCAACGTTATCGTCACTGAATGTGTGAACAGGTTCACGATTGCATGAGGATCTGTTTGTCTGAGTCACTTCGTATTCTAAGTCACGTAGTCTCTGTAAATTACCTAAGTTACACTGGCTGTACGAGTGTGAGAAAAGTTCGAAATGTGGCGTATGCTGTACCGTGTTATTGAGTGAAGTATTTTTCGTTTCTGTTACTTTAATACGTTCCTCAATTTGGTTGTTCTGTTGCTCACATTTCTTATCGACCTCCGTATCAAGATTGTGTGAAAGTTCTGGTGACTTTAAATTAAACTCGTCGCGTATCTGTGTTGCGTTTTCTGAACATTGTTCAGTGACTGCATTAATTTCATCTCTATGTGCTTCTGTTGTGCCTAATTCTTGTGCAACAGATCTAATTTCTTCACTACTGTTACCAGTACAAGCCTTAATTTCGTCACGTAATTGTTCTTTAGTATCATGACGTTGCACGGTAACAGCTGTAACCTGTTCACTGAGTTGTTTGTTCTGTTCTTTAAGGTTGTCGTGTTTTTCGTTTGGCTGTTTAAAACTTTCATTAAATTGTTTGCACGATTCATTAAGTTTGTCGAATTTTTCATTAAGTTGTTTGAGACTTTCAATAAGTTGTTCGTGATTGTTCTCTTGTCTTTCATTCTGTTGTTTCAAATTTTCATTCTGTTGTAGCAATATTGCCATAATTTGATCCAAGCCAATATTACCTACTCTATTCTCAGTGCTGTTTAATGGCGTACCTACAATTGTCACGTTTTGTGTATCCATTTGGATATTCTGTGATTCTTGAAAATGTTTGCTAATCGGATGTGCACTGTTAGTCACTACCTCGGAATCAAATAAATCTGTCCTACTTTGAGTATACTGTTCATTTTCGTTAGAAAAATTTGTCTGTTCATTATGTAAATTTTGCAAACCGGGTGTGTCAAGTTGGGCAGCGTTCATTGTAACAGAACGTGCCGCGTCATCAATAGTCGTTAAATTAACAGAGGACACAATTGAATTTGTTTGCTGATCACTAGGATAAAAATCATTACTAGTGGTCAGTACGCACTGATTGTCTGTAAATGGAGGATTGTCATCATTACACTGAGTGTCGCAAGTACTATCGGTCAAATTATTTGAGTCGGCTATTTCACTCATTACACATCGCGATGTACTGTTAACAGTTTTTCGCGGCATTTTTACACAAATCAAAATTATTCACAAATGAAACAAGGACAATGCAAAATGCAACAAACAAAAATACAACAAAGAGCAACAAATTGCCGATGATCTGTGAAACAAAGAGTGACAAATTAGTAAATGCAATGCGCCAGATGCAAAGTACGTTTAAGTAAATAAGAGCAGATATATGACTACTTCTCAGAAGATTCACAAAGAAATTCGATCCTGGCCGGATGTCGCAAAGTGTAACCTCCCCACAGAAAAATTATTAATGAAAATAATGTGCATGAACCAAACGTTGATATTAATTAAATAATGAACCAAGAACCAAACGTAAAGTGTAACCTCCCAACAGAAAAATTATATGATGAAAATGGACCATGAAGCACACAATAATATTAACTAAATAGTGAACCATAAACCATGCATAAACTCCCACAAAAAAATAATAATGACAGTGGACCATGAACCAAATGTAAACTCCCCACAAAAATAATAATTAAATGAATTTTAAATAATATTGTAACCTCTGAACAAAATTGATTTTAATGAAACCTCTGAACAAAATTGGCTCCCATTTATTATCTGTGTGCAGAAATGTATTCACATTTAATGTAACCTCAAAATTCAATTCGTAAATCCGGAAATAATAATAAAAAACAAATTACTAACCTGATAAATTTTATGAGGACAGCAGCGCTGCCCTTCGGCCGTATATTCTGAATAAAAAAAACAAAAATTCTTTCCTCAATAAAAGACTGTAAATATATCTGCTCTTAAGTAGAAATTTTTTGGACACAGCTTCGTGCAATGCTGGCGTATATATATATATATATATATATATATATATATATATATATATATATATATATATATGACTTACCGAACGAAAGCGCTGGCAGGTCGATAGACACACAAACAAACACAAACACACACACAAAATTCAAGCTTTCGCAACAAACTGTTGCCTCATAAGGAAAGAGGGAAGGAGAGGGAAAGACGAAAGGATGTGGGTTTTAGGGGAGAGGGTAAGGAGTCATTCCAATCCTGGGAACGGAAAGACTTACCTTAGGGGGAAAAAAGGACGGGTATACACTCGCGCACACACACACATATCCATCCACACATATACAGACACAAGCAGACATCTCACAAGCAGACATCTGTATATGTGTGGACGGATATGTGTGTGTGTGCGCGAGTGTATACCCGTCCTTTTTTCCCCCTAAGGTAAGTCTTTCCGCTCCCAGGATTGGAATGACTCCTTACCCTCTCCCCTAAAACCCACATCCTTCCGTCTTTCCCTCTCCTTCCCTCTTTCCTGACGAGGCAACAGTTTGTTGCGAAAGCTTGAATTTTGTGTGTGTGTTTGTGTTTGTTTGTGTGTCTATCGACCTGCCAGCGCTTTCGTTCGGTAAGTCACATCATCTTTGTTTTTAGATATATTTTCCCCACGTGGAATGTTCCCCCCAATTATATATATATATATATATATATATATATATATATATATATATATATATATATATATATATATATATATAATTCTTGGAAGGAATGCATAGGAAATATTCTTTAAATTGAAATGAATGTTTTTCTTTAAAAAAAAAGTAGTTACTTTGTATTGTAAAAATTATTATTGGGGCATTGTTTTGGACCAAATTAAATGACAATTAACATACATTATTAGATATGCGCAAGGCTGCTTCTTTACCTTCTACAACAATACCCATCCTGCAGAGTCCTGACCAGAGTCCCGAGCGGAGCGGACACCCGACCCGCGCCGACTCCCGCCGACTCACGACTACTGTCGACTCGCTACTAAAGACTACTGAAGACTACTGTCGACTCGCGCAGACAAGCGCAGACTAGCGACAAGCAACAACTAACGACATACTACTCTCTGGTCAGAGACTCTGTCATGCCTCGCCCATCGCCGGCAACGCATACCTCTTACAAACTGCATGGTGCAAATGTTGAAACCAACTTGAGTTCTCATGTCGACAGCACTCCTGATGAACCAGTTGCATTGTACAAGAACGAAATCTTCCGAATTCGTACAGGTAATGTGGCCAGAGATTGTTGTGTTCCAGGTATTTCATAATATTAGAACACATTATATGTTCCGAAGTCATACTATAAAGCGACAGGATATGCTGTCAACACTGACTTGCCCTCCAAATTAGCCTATGCTACAGCGATGATACTGTAGCTTTCAACCGGTATCGTCGGACACAAATCTCTGAAGATCTATCTCACAAGAGTTCACCCACAATAAACGACAGTAGCTTATGGCCACAATCTACCAATTCCGGCTGTGTTCTACACAGACCGGACTGCAATCGCTCTGCTCAGGGCCGTTTCCAAACACCTCCAAACGAACAATTTGACTTCTGAGCGTCCACTAACAATAATGATACTAACCCTCATGCATCAGTGTGCACGATGATGGTGGGAAAGAGAACAACCAGAATCGAACGTGATGATATCACGTCGGTCCCTCTTCACTGCCGATTGCAGGTGCTGTCTGAATGCTGACGACTGTCGTGGAAGTGTATGGAGACAGGCAGGATCAAAGCTGATTTCACTCACTCCTGTAGATTCAGAACGGACATATGACAGTCATATTCTGTGCTAACGTCATTTGTGAATTTTTGGCTTCTCTCGTCACTACCGTTTGTAATTTGACTGTGCTGAACCGGGACAGGTACATTCCACCTGTAGTCCAGCCCTACAGTCAGTATTTCCGCCACGAATTTGTTAGTTGAGGTTAACCCACCAGCACATTACACTCACTTCACGAATAGTTTTGTCCAGGGGGCATAAATTAAACGAATGGAAATACCCTGGGTATTTGTTGACGCGAACCAACTGAGCCTGCTTGCAGTGTGCAATTACACACGTTCAGCCCGAAAGGGTCGTCACTGTAGGGTGGGACAGGCACCAGCCTAGTGTGTCGACTACGCTGCTCACAGCGTGCCAAGGCAAGAATGTAACAAGGCGCGGGTAGACCTAAAGGGTAGTGAATATTACACAGTAACACTTTTTTTATCCCACGGGTATACACTTTAGAAAAGTCTGGTAACATTTTGCTTCTTGTCGTTGTTTTGTTTTGGTTCAAATTTATATATTTTAATCAAGTAAGGTTTATTCTTTCAGTATGTGCTCCCCATAACCGCAAGCCTCCATTCGTCTCAGATGCCAAATTGTCGTAAAATTTCTTTTCGGAACTTTATAGTGAGAGGGACGAAGAGTGAGCGACAGCTGCATGTGACTAGAGCAAATGCTAAAGCCTGATTATACTGCAGGCGGCCTTATTTCACGGAACTACCGTTTCTATATAATCAGTTACTACCGGAGATTTGCACCCTAAACCAAAACAAATCACCGGAGAATTTCAGATGGCGGTATTAAATTAAGCTACATGTTATTACCTGGCCGATCGTTTCTAGGCGCTACAGTCTGGAACCGCGCGATCGCTACGGTCGCAGGTTTGAATCCTGGCTCGGGAACTGATGTGTGTGATGTCCTTAGGTTAGTTAGGTTTAAGTAGTTCTAGGTTCTAGGGGAATGATGACCTCAGATCCATTTGAACCATTTGTTATTACCAGAGTCTGACAAAGACTCAATATTTACTCCAGTATTTCAGTGTCGACAGTGGTGTACGTTAAGAATTTTTAACATGTTGCAGCCTGTCAGCAACTGTGATAAATTAATATTTCCAAAATCCGCCTCAGTTGTGAAATGTTACTGGTCTTTAACCAGGTTTCGGCTAGAGTAATCTAGCCTTCTTCAGAAGCATAGAATAAACTAATACATGCCAGAACATGGCACCGTCGAACATAAAAACCTAAAGTACTGTGGTACCATATCAAGCTACGTTATGTGATCAGAACTACCTCGACAAATATTGATGAACATTAGTATGGGGTGTGTCCTCCATTAATCTTTATGATTGCTTGAACTCTCCTGGGAACTGTTTCAACAAGGCTTCTGAATGCCTGTGCCTGAACGGTTGCCGATTCTTCTTCAATACCGAAATCAGAGAAGGTTCTTACGTCAACAGCAGCAGTGTGGAGTGAACTAAATGTTCTAACTGATCCCAAAGATGTCCCTTTGGGAACCTCTGATCAGACCAGTCCAATTGCGTCACAAATGCTGCTTTATGAAATGATGCATTGTACAGATGCCTCTTCTACCGTACTAAGTACACAATGCCCTAAAATTTGCTCGTATCCTTCCGCATATAGCGCTCTTTTAAGCGAAATAAGAGGGTCACAAACAAAAACAAGCACATACTACAACACCACCTCCACTGTACTTGGTTGTTGATACTACACATGCTGTCAGCTAAAGCTGTCCAGGCATTCGTCAAAGCGAAATTTTCCAACGTATTTCCAAACGCATTGCCTGATTCATCATCCCAATAATTCCTTTCCAGCCATTCACTGTCCAGTGGCACCGCTCTTGACCCGTCCTCAAGGGTCGCTTAACATTTACGGAAAATTTTTGCATCATGAAGAGTTGCTCTACCATACTAAGGCATTTCTTCAACTCAACACGTACAGTCATTTTGGTAGCCGGTCTGCTGGTACCGCTATGGAACTCACGAGTGATTCCTTACACTGATTTAATGCGACTTGTACACTTCGCAATTTTCGACAGTCGCAGACCGTCAGTACATGAGATATACGTTATCCTGGTTCAGCAGTGACTGTTCGTTCAGTTTTTCACCTGGCGTTTCACATCACCAACGACCGACTTGGGCAGGTAGAGAAGCGTTGAAATGTCCCTGGTGTATTTGCTACTCAGATGACGTCTGCTGACCAGTCCACGTTGGAGGTTACTGATCTCCCCTGATCCACACATTCTGCTTTTAATGCTTCTCTACTGAAAACACAATACATCCAGCTTTGTTTATGCTGGTGGTTGCGCCTCCCGTGACGTAGTCAGTTTCGCATTGCACATACAGTGGTGTCCAAAACTAAAGCAACAAATGGAAATTTTGCGAGGTTGTTTCATTTTGTCACAAAACTGTATAAACAGTTGATAGTAAAGGAAAAACAATGTAAGAAACTCAGAACATAAACAACTGGAACACGCATACCGGTAGACAATAATGTTCTTCGTTTTTTCCAATCTAACGGATTTGCACACGCATTCCGACAGCTGGTTAATGCGCTCAGTAAGGGGTGTGATGGCCTCCGGCAGCAATACAGGCCTGACAACGATGGAACATGATGTGGATGATGTCATCAGCCTCATGCTGAGACAATAATGCCCATTCTTCCAGCAGATCTGCTCACGGTCTTCGAGAGTGGTTGGTGGATGCCGACGTGATGCAAACCATTCCTCTACTGCATGCCACAAGTGCTCCATGGGATTCATATCGGGAGAATGAGCAGGCTACGCAGTTTTCAAGAAAACATCAGCCACCCGTACTCTATAAAGTCGAGCATTATCTCTCATCAGTACCAGGTGTAGGCTCATGGCAACTCGCAACAATCTCGAATGATATTCCAAGATCTCGCCGCGGTACCTGACAGAAGTTAAGCCCTGCCGATGCACCCGTCCAATTACGTGAATTGGGGCTCTAGTGGTAAACATGATCCCTGTACACACCATTTGTCTCTTTCCACAATATGTGTCTCCCGAAATTATGTTCCATGTTCCCTCCAGATGCGAATCCATCGAGAATCACTCTCCTTGCTAAATCGTTACTCATGTGTGAAAACAACATGGTCCACTGTTCGACCGCCCAGGTGGCATGTTGATGACTCCACTCTAGTCGTTCCCTTCTGTGAACACGCGTCAAGGTAGACATTCAGCAGGTCTCCAACAGTAAAGGCCACTCTGCCGAAGCCTTCTGCACTCCGTTTACCTCGATACAAGGCGTCCAGTGGATGATGCGAGCTCACATGCAAGATGCCGTGCAGTAATTACGCTGTTCTGTTGTGCCCTCACAGCCACATGACGGTCCTCTCCTCTGAAGTCACACGCGGTGGCCCTGCCCTGGTCTTCGGGATACAGTTTCCGTCTCTATAAACTGTCGCCACATCCGAAAAACAAAACTATTCACACTAAGTCATCAGGCCACATCAGTTCTCAACTCGCATTCGGAAGGACGACGGTTCAATCCCGCGTCCGGCCTTCCTGATTTAGGTTTTCCGTGATTTCCCTAAATCACTCCAGGCAAATGCCGGGATGGTTCCTCTCAAAGGGCACGGCCGACTTCCTTCCCCATCCTTCCCTAATCCGATGAGACCGATGACCAAGCTGTCTGGTCTTCCCCAAACCAACCAACCAACCAACCAAGTTCTCAACTGTCCTGTTACCGTTCTGTCTGTAGCCCTCCACTGTAGAGAGTCTGATAGCCATCTTGTTTGTGCCATACTGCACCGTCGGCGACAGTGTACACAGCTATTGTGGATGTGGGTCTAACCAGGAAACAATATCTTGTTTCAAAGCTACTCTGACGACATTACTGGCATGGTTTTCCGTTGACCGGAATGCCATCTTCCGTGCAGAACAAGATCGTACGAACGTCTAGTTGACAGTGTGTATGATTATATCATGAATTACACACAGGACGGGGGAATAACGGTTTATTGCTTCAATTTTGGACAGCAGTGTAGGTGCCCGAATACCTTCAGCTGATGAAATACGTACATGCGGTACCGAACTACTTCGGCAGCAAGAAATGTAGTAGTCCGATAAATACAGAACACAATGAAGATATATCGATCAAAATCAGTTCACATGATGTTCTAAACCTTTGTGGTGCTGTTAGCTTACGTGTGCGATGAGGTAGTACCAGGGGCGATATTGTAGAGTCAAAGTGGTTCAAATGGCTCTGAGCACTTTGAGACTTAACTGCTGTGGTCATCAGTCCCCTAGACCTTAGAACTACTTAAACTTAACTAACCCAAGGACATCACACAAATCCATGCCCGAGGCAGGATTCGAACCTGCGACCGTAGCGGTCACGCGGTTCCAGACTGTAGCGCCTAGAACCGCTCGGCCACACCGGCCGGCGTATTGTAGAGTCAGCACTATATATCTTTGCCACCATAGAACTGATCCATTCAGTTCACGGCTGCACTCATCATGGATGCCTGATAATAAAAATTAGTCGAAACTGCATTTGAGACAAATAAAATTTAATTGACTTCCGTGTGAGGAAAGGGTCATGTTCAAAAGTTCTGTAACTCATTGCAAAACTGTTATCCATATGAAGTTTCTTGAGTTAACGAGGACTGAGGAAAATCGATCAACCGTGGCGCTTTGTTGTACCTGCTGTGGCTCGCCTACAGAGTCGCCACAGAAAATGATTTCCATGAGTTGCAGTAAAGAAGGACCATTTGACAGGTGCGCTGCTACTGCTACATGGGTTGCTACTGTGTGCTTTCGTTCCGCAAACAGCATATCTCATGTAGAAATGTATTTGGACATAAAGTTGTAAATGTCTGATTTTCTCTTTAGTTTCAGGTTCTTTCCGGAGTGTGCTTGTTATTAGTATCCACAGAATTGGCAAGTTTTATTTTGCAATGGTGTAATAGTTCTTGATTATTCGTTTTTCACGTCGCTGCAGCGTTAAACACATATGTTCATTTTCTCGTCAGAATGGGGAATCAGATTTAGTAGTCCATTAATTAAATAACAAGTTGTGCTTAGATTTTTGGTATTGCTTTTCCTTCTTCTTTTAAATAAACTTAACGTCTTAGTGAAAGTTGTTACCATTTTCGGCGGTAAATATCACAAATTAAAAAACCGAGTAGCTCCAGAATAAAATTGCCACTTTCAGCTTGCGAAATAAATTAGTCAAATTATGAAATTATTATTTTATTCCTTTCCAATAACGAATCATTTATTTGTGTCTTTTGCACTATTACTAATCACAGAATTAACATCTTACTTCAAGGTAGATCATACGTCGCATAGATTTTCAGTACGAGTTACAATACGGAATGGCTTATCAGATATGTTGAATTCGGACTGTTTTTCCTGTTAACTTTTCTTTCTTTCACATTACAATGCTTTAAATAGTGCTCACAGGTAATGAGATCAATACGGCGATATTTGCTTACCCTTATTGTCCATCGGCTCCCAACCACGTACAAAAAGCAGTGTCGCTCAGATCCTCGCACTTCGACTTGGATCACACAAAATAAACATTTTCTTGGTTTTACCGAAATCAGAATAAGAAAAAACTCATTAGAAATGTTTTGGAAAGAAATGTTTGCGTTAAGTCGCCCGGGCGGCAGTAGCGGTGTGTTTTAAACTTCTGTCACACTAAATCCTCGGACATACTTCTGGGCTAGGCTTTGTTTAATTTAGAAACGTGTTTTTTTTCTTTTTTCTTTTTGAGCCATGGATCTTCGGAGTAGTTCGATGCGTCCAGTCAAAAATTCCTCTCTTCATCTGAGAACAGCACTTGCAACCTACGTCATCAATTATTTGCTGAAAGTATTCCAGTATATGACTTCCTCTATAGTGTTTGCTCTCTACAATACCTCAACAGCACCTCTAGCATCATGGAAGTCATTCTCTGATGTCTTACAAGGGGAGGCCGCCGATTGTGAAATTCAGATACGATTCATACTGCGCATAATAAAAGCTCATGGCCGGAGGTGTAATGTGGCAACGCACCAAGATTCACTTCTCAGCCGTTGTCGAGAAAATCGACAGTTAAAAGAAACCGTTGCTATGAAATACTCTCTACGATTGATAATTTTCTACAGCGTCGTGGCACAGCGGTAAGCGCTTGGGTTCGTAATCCGAAGGTCGCCGGATCGAATCCCACCCCATGCAACTTTTCTTTTTATTATTAGTTTTTTGAAATTCAAATATATGGGACGGATATATTAATGAATTGCTTATGCATGTTGGTGAATGCGGATCGCTCTCCAATTGTACCGCCTCCATTTTTCCGTTTGTTTAACAGGGTGTACCAAAGCTCTCCTGTCCGCACCGATTTCCTACGATGTTGTAAGTTGCGCTAGGGACCGCATCTACCTTCTTTCGAAGTTAACAGGCAACTACGCTGTTATGCGGCGGCTCGTTTCAGCCCATTCAACATCTGTCCTTCAAGTGTAACGAGCGAGTAACGGAGTTTATATTTCATACCTGCCACAGCAAATTTGTGTTCGTGGGGTCTCTATTCTAATTCGAACGTTTGACTTACGCTATACGTATTTGTTTCGGAATATCGTTTCTACGTCTTCCGTTAACTATACGTGGTTAACATTATGAAGACAATTAATAACATTTGTGAAATACAACTTTGTTTGCGGAAAACATAATGATGTTCGAAGTCGCCAGTTTTTCCACGACAAACGACTTTCAACAACTTATTATATGCATAATTGTTGCAACTGATTGCCGGGAATTACAAATACTAAAAAAAAAGTTTGCATGGCCCGAGATTCGATACGGCGACCTTCGGATTACGAACCGGAGCGCTTACCGCTACACCACGACGCTGTACAAAATTGTTAATCGTAGAGAGTATTTCACGGCAACGGTTTCTTTTAACTGTCGATTTTCTCGACAACGGTTGAGAAGTGCATCTTGGTGCTTTGCCACATTACACCTCTGGCCATGAGCTTTTATTATGCGCAGTATGAATCGAATCTGAATTTCACAATTGGCGGCCTCCCCTTGTTAGCGTACGTCCTATCGCCCGTCCGGTTAGCCGCACGGTCTTCCGCACTGCTTTCCGGGAGGGAAGGCGTGCCGGTCCCGGCACGAATCCGCCTGGCGGATTAGTGTCGAGGTCCGGTGTGCCGGCCAGTCTGTGTATGGTTTGTAAGGCGCTTTTCCATCTGCCTCGGCGAATGCGGGCTTGTTCCCCTTATTCCGCATCAGTTTCCCTATGTCGGCTATTGCTGCACAAACACTTTCTCCACGTACTCATACACCATAATTACTCTAACACGCAAATATTTCGGTTACACTCGTCTGGTGTGAGACGTTCCCGGGGAGTCCACGGGGGCCGAACCGCACAATAAACGTGGGTTCGGTGGGTGGCGGTGGTGGGGTGAGTGGACTGCTGTAGCCTGTTGTGGGGTAGTGAACCACTGAGGGCTACGGCGGGGACGAAACCTCTCCGTCGTTTCTAGGTCCCTAGCTCCATACAGTACAAAGTGTCCTATCGTCCTGTTCCTTCTCCCTGTCCCTTCCACGTATTCCTTTCCTCTCCGATTCTGCACAAGGCGTCATCATTCCATACCTTATCAGTCCACCTGATTTTCAACATCACATCTTCACGTCTCAAATGATTCGATAGTCTTCTCTTCTGGTGTTCCCACAGTACATGTTTCACTACCATACAATTCTGGGCTCTAAACGTAAATTCAAAGAAATTTCACAAATAGTTAACGGGTACCACCATTCTAATTTCGGTAATTATCACTCGAACTACCTGAGCGACTTGTGCTCTCGTAATGTGAGCACAGACATTACTTTGGATATCCATTCTTCGCGCAGTTCCTCGTGTAGCACAAAAAATCGGCGAGACAGCAGGCCTTATATGGTGTCAGTTACAACAATATAACATTAAATAGGTTAAAACGAAACGGTGAAATTATTTACTTTTTTAAAGTGGTAGTACAATGATTCTAAACGGTAGAAAATTGTGATGGGTCATCAAGTTTGTATTCAGACTCTACATCTACACCCATACTCCCCAAGCACCCTGACGGTGTGTGGCGGAGGGTACTTTGAGTATCTCTATCGGTTCTCCCTTCTGTTCCAGTCTCGTATTGTACGTGGAACGAAAGATTGTCGGTATGCCTCTGTGTGGGCTCTTATCTCTCTGATTATATCCTCATGACCTCTTCGTGTGATATGCGTAGGGGGAGCAATATACTGCTTGACTCCTCGGTGACGCTATGTTCTCGAAACTTCAACAAAAGCCCGTACTGAGCTACTGAGCGTCTCTCCTGGAAAGTCTTCGCTTTCACGATTACTAAATGATCCTGTAACGAAGCGCGCTGCTCTCCGTTGGATCTTCTCTATCTCTTCTACCAACCCTATCTGGTACGGATCCCACATTGTTGACCAATATTCAAGCAGTGGGCGAACAAGTGTACTGCAACCTACTTCCTTTGTTTTCGGATTGCATTTCCATAGGATTCTTGCAATGAATCTCAGTCTGGCATCTGCTTTACCGACGACCAACTTTATATGATCATTCCATTTTAAATCACTCCTAATGCCTACTCCCAGATAATTTATGGAATTAACTACTTGTAGTTGCTGACTTGCTGCATTGTTGTTAAATGATAAATGATCTTTCTTTCTATGTATTCGCAGTACATTACACTTGTCTACATTGAGATTCAATGGCCATTCCCTGCACCATGCGTCAATTCGTTGCAGATCCTCCTGCATTTCAGTACAATTTTCCATTGTTACAATCTCTCGATATACTACGGCATCATCGGCAAAAAGCCTCAGTGAATTTCGGATCTTATCGACAAGGTCATTTATGTATATTGTGAATACCAACGGTCCTACGACACTCCCCTGCGGCCGGCCGAAGTGGCCGAGCGTTTCTAGGCGCTTCAGTTTGGAACCGCACGACCACTACGGTCGCAGGTTCGAATCCTGCCTCGGGCATGGTTGTGTGTGATGTCCTTAGGTTAGTTAGGTTTAAATAGTTCTAAGTTGTAGGGGACTGATGACCTGAGATGCTAAGTCCCATAGTGCTGAGAGCCATTTGAATCATTTTTTAACTCCCCTTCGGCACACCTGAAATCACTCTTACTCCTGGTGCGATCAGATATTTTGGATTACGTGTGACGAATTATAGTCCCTTGTGACGACATATCAGTTCATGAGTAAATGGAATTTTCGGACACCACTTTTTACAGTAATTTAAAAGGCAAACACTTCTGTTTCTATACAGCTGCAAAATGTGTAACGTGATTTACGCATAGTGTTTCCATTACGGCCACGCGATGGGTATACGAGTTTCAGATTTAGGCGATTCTATTAACTTCCTTTCGCTTTCTGCGGCTCGAGAAGTTAATTGTATGTGTAAACTGCAACAAAACGCTGGGCACACACGAATATAATGCGTGTCGAGTTAATGAAGGTGGCTTACGTAAACGATCCTAATTGCTGCCATTGCCGAGAGACGATTCCGATTCCATAGTGCCAGCCGACGTATTTGCAGCAATCGTCTCTCAGATACGAATTTACTGCTGCGAAAATATCAGTAATGCGTTCTCGAATGAAATGCCATTAGCAATAAAACCAATTTATTGTTGATTTGTGTTTTTTTTCCAGGTTCCGATACTGCTGATTGTAGATAATATTGTAAAGGTTTCCGCTCGGTTCGCTGGAGCTCGTCAAAGAACGCGAATTGCCGCTCTGTCCCCAGCCGCAGTGCGGAGCACGCTGCCAGAGATAACTCCACCCTCACACCAGTCCAAATATTTTGCTTACCTGTTATTCTTTTTTCCCGGTAACACAAAGTGTAGATGTTTCATACACGTGTCCGTTTTTTCGGGAAAATTGGCTGGATTATTATCTCGTAACGTTTTACGATTTTGATAGCCTAACAGCGGTTAATTAACAGTGTATAGCATTGTCTCGGTTGAAAATTTGGTCACATTGCATTCTGTACAACCACTGAACTCGTAAGTATAACAGAGGTACTAATTATGAAACGAGAACAGGACATAACGTGTGTCGTATATAACGTGAGCCTACAGCCGCATGTTCTAAGCTCGAATGCAATACATAAATTTATTTATTTACCTACTAGGCTAAAACGAGTAGCCGCTAAGTAAAACCCGCTAAAAAACTGTAATAAAATATTCTGTACTGATGAAAAACCTGTACGAACTATTGTGAACGTGATAGAGATCTGATCCCTTTTTTCCAAAAATTCAGAAAAAAATAGCTTAATAAATGTATATTATAGCCCATAATCACATGAACATTGGTAATCGGCTATTTAAATATTTCTTGAAATCGTAGCAGGTTTTGCAACCGGATAATGCTCTCAGCAGGATTTGCAAGACAATGGGTAACGTTTAGTATTTCCCTCTGATTTCAGAACTTGTTATTTTTATGACGAGAATTTGGAACGCACAGAGGTGGACTAGTAAAGACACCAAATATCTTAAAATTTTTGTTACTATTATTATTAATTTTACTATCATTACTAAAGGTAGCTTAACATGCATCTACAGGTAAACTACTAGCAATTCAGAAGTAATAGTTTAAGAAATAAACAACACTGTGTCATCAAAATATGATGAAGTCAAAATTGCTGTGATGTGCAAGCCACTTCATCCTTTTCCATTATATGAACACTGCTCTGTCCATCATTTTCTCCATCATCATCCACGCAGTCTTCTTCCGTAGCAACATTATCAGGAATGAGTGTTTTGTAGAACTGCAACTTTACGTTTGCATCCGCTTTCACCAAAGTGAGGGCATAAAAGTAGCCTGGCATCTTCAGTTTAACGCTTTCACTTGAACATCTTTTTCAATACCTTCAATGCAAGTGTTCTGCCTGAAGTTTTCTCCGTTTTTGTACAGGTTTTTATGTTCAATTATTTCTTATTGTAAAATAGATCTCATGAGCTAAAGTCACCTTCTTAATCTGGCAACGTCTGATTGCAATTATTTTTTGCCTTTTAGAATCCGAAATTCCATTGGCCTGGTTATTTGAGGATACGACCAGAGTAAGGGTTAGCTTGGTCCCAAGTGGATAGCACGACCAATGGCGAGGTGGCGCAGCGGTTAGCACAATGGACTCGCATTCGGGAGGACGATTGTTCAAACCCGTGCCCGGCCATCCTGATTTAGGTTTTCCGTGACTTTTCCTAAATAGCCTCAGGCAAATGCGAAGATTGTTCCTTTGAAAGAGCACGGTCGACTTCCTTCCACGTCCTTCCATAATCCGATGGGACCGATGAGCTCGCTGTTTGGTCCCCTCCCCCGAATCAACCAATCAACCGAATGTAGCATGCCTTTCTGACAGATTTCTGTACTCGTTTGGGCTCTCAGCCACTTCCCTGTGGCCTGAACTCTCTTCCCAGTTTACCGAAAATTCTGTCTGGTGGAATGAATGAGTGTCCAATTATGGGGAACCAAATCTTAACAGTTTATTGAGGAGCGAAAATTCGTCTACAGCAGAGTTGCATAGTCTGTGACGCAGTGTTGAAACAATCCGATTGTAGACTTTGGGATACACTTTTTTCTTCTTGTTACATTAATGAAGGTTCTGCTTCCGTCAAGCCACTTTCCACTCTATTACGCAACACGTCTCAAGCTCATAAAACCAGGTAAATGACACTATCAACAGAAGAGCAGAACGCATTGTCAGGTGCTTCTATCACTCTACATATCTCAAGCAAATAAAATAAGGTTCACGGCACCATCAACAGAAGAGAAAATAGAACTGCCAAGTGCGTGTTTTTGCGGGATCGTGAGAAGCTGTTTCCTTCACAGAGTAAAGTAAAATATCATCTTCGCTCGCTGCCTGCTCCCCTTCCTGACCGTAGGGTAAATATTAACTTTTATTCTCACAGAGAAGAGATCACGGTACTAGTAGGAACACCTAGCTGATTTTTCATCAGTAAACTCAGTAAAAAGCGGTGTCCATAACGCCTGCGGTGAATATAACGGCTTTTACAGCTCCACATGAAGGTATCTGGCTTTGGAAGTACGTGGCTTACACACATACTGCATTTTACAACTCAGTGCATTTTTATTTTAGCTTTTTAGAAGACTTTTATTGCGTTTCCCAAAAGACAGTTGATGTAAAACGTTAGAAAACAGTGTTTTAATCGATAATTTGGTCGTACAGCTGCAGTGCAGAAACGTAGAAATTTAATATTACATTCCATCGATCATATGCCGTACAGGAAACATCAAATGCCATGGTTGTCCAGCAGAATATTTGCCTCGATGGAAATCATATTCATTATTTATGAGCGAGAGATAATGTTTCAGTTTCTCAAATGTACTGTTGTTAAGACGTATGTACGTGAAATTGCAAAGGATTTTTGAGCAGATGAAAGGATGAAAATATCCCAGGAACACATCTATAATATACATTTATGGAGGTGATCTGCTATGTGACCCCAGTTTCGCAGTGTTTGCTGAATTTTGAGCTCAGGCTAATTGCCGAGAGTCCGTGAGAATGTCTGCGAGAAGCACGAGGTGTGCTGTTCAAAAGGTATGAAAATATAATCACAGCGCTATAATATTCCCAGGTATAAATACTACTACTGAGACGAAGAACCAGTGGTAGTAGGGGAGTGTGTTGTGCATTGGGATTCATTTCAGATTTTCGCCTCAAGCCAGTTCCATACTTGAGGTTTAACATGTTTTCTGATTCCATTCCTAGCTGATGGCATTCCTTCTTTATGTACTGCAATCTTTTCATGAAATTACAAAAATTACTGCAGAAAATGAAGGTCTTTTCAAATGTGAAAAGATCTTCCAAGGCTCAACATGGTCATGGAACAAATATTCGACTGAAATTTAAAAGCAGTGGTGAAAATCTTGTCAGCAGTGTATTAGTGGTCTATGTGTTAGTTGTCATTCTACTACACATAAGTTGTGAGTGAGTTTCACCAAATAAAGCACAACTATTATCAAAAACCAGTTACAAGTTAAATACATTAAGAAACTAACGCACTATCAGTTAATTAACAGTTATCCCATTTTCCATATTAAAGTACCTCCCCCTTTTCAAGGTACAAGACGTAGCACGACTGCCAAGTATGGCTTTACTGTCTATAGGTTGTATAACTTGTTTTAAAAATATACGTAATTTTGCTTGCAGTAAAATTCTGTAACCGAATCTAATCAAAATAGCTGTAGTATATAATACAGAACTTAAATGTGTGGAAATATTTTCAAATCGTACTAACGTCATATCTAGCAACAACAGAAACTGCTTATGGCGGTCACTAGTGTGCAGTCGTTCGTGTGATTGATTCAATAGACTGAAGTAAAAGGTAAGTAAATTTTCACGTTCTAGCCCTAAACCAGTAAAACGGTCCGGACCGACCACCATGTCATCCTTTGCCAATTGTGTCATCGGATGCTGTATGGTGGCGCATGTGGTACGTCGTCGGGTTTCTTAACTTAAAAAGCGCTACTAATCGGCGAGTAGCTCCCCATTTGGCTGAGTGCAACCCGTGCCAGTCCTCTCATCAAGGAAAAGTATTGGGTAGTACTGGGACTCGAACCGTGGTCCCCCATATAGCAATCAGGCACGCTGAGAACTCAATTACGGAGGCGGACAGCAGGCTGAAGAACTGACCAAGAAACGTCATGTGTTACTAAGTACACTATGCTCAAGCTACAATACTTTTCCTTACTAAGAGGGATCTAATGAATAGTTACTAAAATTGTTGGACCATCAGTTTAACTCTTAATTCCTATACAGCTAGCTAAAATAAACCATAAAAGAATAGAGCGTAATCCTAAAGAGCGAAGGGCCGAATAATTACTTTGCTTGAAAGGAAGTAGGCGCTATGTAAACGACACGTATGAAACCGCAATTACTTTGCATAAGTGAAAGGAATGTTACGAAACATTTGCCGACTCACAGAATTTTGTTGAGAATATACAAGTAAATATAATATTCGAAATACTGACCGGGGTAGGAATGAAGTACAAAGTAATAGCTGGAGAATATATCCGGAGAGCAAATTGACGTCTCAAAAAGCGTACGATGAAATATGCGGCTTTCTTGATTTTTGTTTCATTACCACGAATAGGAGACAAAAGACAAGTATAACCCGTTTTAGCTGAAAATATGTACAGCGAGGGGATGTAATTATTGTCCGTAGTGCATCGAACTTGAAAGTAAGAAAGACTGAAAAGAATTTAGTGATAAACTAGAGTAGCACAATGACGACGTCTGTAGAAGGAGGAATAACCAGCAGGAAAACACAAAAAGAAAGGAGGTGTACTATAACGAAGTTAAAAACTGTAACAGATGAGCGAATTACAGATGCTTTTTGTTATATATTTTAAAAGTAGGAATGCTTTCCTTACCCGGCATGTTGTTGGGGCGGTGAAGAGCTACTGAACATCCATTACGGATAGCTGGAGGTGAAATCCGCATTTCATTGCCCACAGCCTTAAGGGGCTTCTGGATGTTGATCATTCTCGTGGACACTGGACAGCGGCTAATAACATAAGTAAAGATAACGCACCACCACAGCTGTATTTCAGACGACTAGAATTGTAAATTATACATTCAAACCTTCCTCGTTAATTAGTCTACTAATTGGTATAAAAATACCTACAGTAGTTTCTGAGATTAGCCTTCATATACAGACAGAGGAACACGGCAGGGAACTTTTCATTTATAGTATGTACGTACTGACGATCGCGTAATCACTTTTCAAGACGCTATCTGTTCCGTTCATTTGGTTTTTTCAAATCCTTGGACGTCTTTGACGTAACTACAATGTAATAAGCACTTATTGACAGTTCTCCCTCTGAAAATTCCTGCAAACGTTCCTATACTGATTACTCATTATACACTCTGAGTAACGTGGTTGATAGATCACAACCTTGTCTCAATCGGTTCTCAATTACGCCTTTCTTTGATGTTCTTCGTTTCTCCTGCATGGTTTTTGCTCGACATGTAGCTACCTCTTCACTCTACATATATCTTCTCCGAGAACATGATTGTCTTTGCAAATACCTCCTTAGGTTCCTTGACCGATCGCTCAATAAGCAATTACATAGCGTCATTGATGGGCAACACCGTCTCGATTACTGTCTTCTTATTCATGTTCATCCTTTTCGCAGTTTGGTTTCTTTATGAGATTAAGGTAATTTTTCATCCTGTGTTATGTACCCGTAACAACTTCAAATTTGGGAACATTGTTTAGCAGTCAACACTTTAAATACTCTTTGTTTTACTCTGCAGATACTACAGATTCAGGTTTGTCTTTCGTCAATCAATCTGCTGAAGTAACTCGTAAGGTAAACTAATGCCTTGCGTCAACCTACATTTCATCGTTCCATAGGTATTTTCTCCTTCTTAATGACGTTTATAACAATGAGAATTGACCTAAGCCCGATTGCAACCAAACCTAAATAATAAATTCATCAGAAAATCGTAACCTGTCGGTCTGAGCGTCTTCTTCAATTGCAAAACGTTGCGGGCACAATTTCTGTATTAGTATAATTTTGTAATTTTAATTTCCACTTCCAAAAGTAGAGTTGACTTTATATTTGTTTTCATTTGCAATTACGTATCTGTAGTCTCGGTGTTTACTAAAATCCACTCGCGTCACTACCCTAGCACGCCGATGGAAACCATGTCCACTTTGTCAAAAGATTTCGCGGATTCGTTTTGGTTCTCTAGCGGCGTGGTATGGTATTTTCACACAAGGGTATCACTGTACTGCAGGCACGCACCTGTAAATAAGCAAAACATAAATTGCGTAGCTTTAGGTTTTCGATGTTATAATTAAAATTTAGTGACGACCCTCGAAGCTATGCTCAGACACGATCGCCTTTTACTGCTCCTTTCCACACAGCTACAGCTAACTGCAAAGAGGAAAGGGAGATTTGGAAGCACAATAGTCAAACATGCTACTTATGTGGAGCTCTGCGAACGGGAAGCATAGTGTAAAGAAGAATAGCGGCCACTAGAAACTATGTTCCGCCGGGCGCATCCGTCACGCTGTCACACACAGCATAGCGGCCGCTCTGCGGTATGACAATGCATTTCGCGGTTGTCAGCGTCGCCGCAGCAGCACGCAGTAACTCAAATGAACAGCGAACACAAGGGAATTGCACGACTATACGTTTCACGACCACTGTGTTGCTGCGGCATCATTTCGTTTTTTGTTCTGTTTTTTTCTGTCGTTGCTGGTTGTACGGACAGTTACGACTGTATACACATTGAAATAGCTGACAAAGGTTATTGTAACCAGAAATTTTGATTCCAGTTCCAGCGGCTACGATGTGTTTTTTTTTTTTTTCGAAGGGTGGACATTTTTAGCGTCTTTCATATCCCGGGTCCAGTGCTGCCGCTGACATTTACGGAACTATTTTGGCAAAAAGAAACAGTATTGCTCGCAAATTGAGAGCAAAATGTGATTCCCAGGAGACAACAATGTCAAAAAGACCTCAAGGTTAACTGGTATACTTAGAATACTGTAGATAACGTAATGATTAAAGTACAAGATGTCACCTTCAGCTTAATAACGTCTCAGAAAAACTATTTTTATTTGTCGTTTCGCTAATCTCATTTTCTCCAGCAGTATTTGCACAGGTGTTACATTATAAAGACAAGTATTTGATACATGTAGGTCAGCTGGTTCAAATGTCTCTGAGCACTATGGGACCGGCGGAGGTTCGAGTACTCCCTCGGGAATGGGTGTGTGTTTTTGTCCTTAGGCTAATTTAGTTTACGTAGTGTGTAAGCTTAGGGACTGATGACCTTAGCAGTTAAGTCCCATAAGATTTCACACACATTTGAACATTTTTGAGCACTATGGGACTTAATATCTGAGGTCATCAGTCCCCTAAAACTTAGAACTACTTAAACCTAACTAACCTAAGGACATCACACACATCCATGCCCGACGCACGATTCGAACCTGCGACCTTAGCGGTCGAGCGGTTCCAGACTTAAGCGCCTAGAACCACTCGGCCACATCGGCCGGCACATTGGGTCCGTTGGACAAAACTGCATATCACATATAGTATCAATAATTAAAACAAACATTGTTCAAATGTGACGTAATTGAGTTAAAATGATGCCATTATCTGTAAAAATTTTCTGTCTTGATTGTATGTCAAATACAAGCTCTTGTCTAGTTTCAGCCTCTGAAATTCCTCCAAACACTACAGCTGAAATTAGAAAAGTAAATGCTGTAAAAAAACGCTTTTACTAATATGAACCTTTCCATTTACTAATCTCAGTGAGATACACTCCTGGAAATTGAAATAAGAACACCGTGAATTCATTGTCCCAGGAAGGGGAAACTTTATTGACACATTCCTGGGGTCAGATACATCACATGACCACACTGACGGAACCACAGGCACATAGACACAGGCAACAGAGCATGCACAATGTCGGCACTAGTACAGTGTATATCCACCTTTCGCAGCAATGCAGGCTGCTATTCTCACATGGAGACGATCGTAGAGATGCTGGATGTAGTCCTGTGGAACGGCTTGCCATGCCATTTCCACCTGGCGCCTTAGTTGTACCAGCGTTCGTGCTGGACGTGCAGACCGCGTGAGACGACGCTTCATCCAGTCCCAAACATGCTCAATGGGGGACAGATCCGGAGATCTTGCTGGCCAGGGTAGTTGACTTACACCTTCTAGAGCACGTTGGGTGGCACGGGATACATGCGGATGTGCATTGTCCTGTTGGAACAGCAAGTTCCCTTGCCGGTCTACGAATGGTAGAACGATGGGTTCGATGACGGTTTGGATGTACCGTGCACTATTCAGTGTCCCCTCGACGATCACCAGTGGTGTACGGCCAGAGTAGGAGATCGCTCCCCACACCATGATGCCGGGTGTTGGCCCTGTGTGCCTCGGTCGTATGCAGTCCTGATTGTGGCGCTCACCTGCACGGCGCCAAACACGCATACGACCATCATTGGCACCAAGGCAGAAGCGACTCTCATCGCTGAAGACGACACGTCTCCATTCGTCCCTCCATTCACGCCTGTCGCGACACCACTGGAGGCGGGCTGCACGATGTTGGGGCGTGAGTGGAAGACGGCCTAACGGTGTGCGGGACCGTAGCCCAGCTTCATGGAGACGGTTGCGAATGGTCCTCGCCGATACCCCAGGAGCAACAGTGTCCCTAATTTGCTGGGAAGTGGCGGTGCGGTCCACTACGGCACTGCGTAGGATCCTACGGTCTTGGCGTGCATCCGTGCGTCGCTGCGGTCCGGTCCCAGGTCGACGGGCACGTGCACCTTCCGCCGACCACTGGCGACAACATCGATGTACGATGTACTGTGGAGACCTCACGCCCCACGTGTTGAGCAATTCGGCGGTACGTCCACCCGGCCTCCCGCATGCCCACTATACGCCCTCGCTCAAAGTGCGTCAACTGCACATACGGTTCACGTCCACGCTGTCGCGGCATGCTACCAGTGTTAAAGACTGCGATGGAGCTCCGTATGCCACGGCAAACTGGCTGACACTGACGGCGGCGGTGCACAAATGCTGCGCAGCTAGCGCCATTCGACGGCCAACACCGCGGTTCCTGGTGTGTCCGCTGTGCCGTGCGTGTGATCATTGCTTGTACAGCCCTCTCGCAGTGTCCGGAGCAAGTATGGTGGGTCTGACACACCGGTGTCAATGTGTTCTTTTTTCCATGTCCAGGAGTGTATATGAGAAATACGAAATCGCTCTCCCATCTAACCGTAATACGGCATTTTTAAAATGGTTGTAGTGGATGCCACTGGTGTAGAAATAAGTGAATCCTCAAATGGTAAATTCGTGTCACACACAGCAAGATCATGAGCGATAGATTTTTGTCACTCGTAATAGCTTTTAAAACCACTAATTGTCTTTTTGTGTATGTAAAAGATGCACAAAAATCTAATTTCTAAGAAACTGCGCCTTGGAGGTAGGGTGCATTTCTTTACATCTGCACTCATATGAAACAAACAAAAAAGTAGTTGCGTTTACCATCCCATCGATGACGATATTACAGTAGTAGAGACGGGTATAAGCTCGACAGAACAAAGATGAATGAAGGAAAGCGTCGTGACTTTTTTGTAGGATCCACCTAAGCATTCGCCTTGAAACTCTTAGGAAAACACCAGGAAAGCCAGAAAGACGATTTGAAACCTACAACCCTCCTCAACCGTTTAAAAATCTCCAGCCATGCGCCTGCCTCCCCCCCCCCCCCCCCACCCGCTCGTACCCGCTCCACTCCCAGGACCCCAACCACGCCATAAAATCATTTTCTGATACTTACACCGGTTTGTACCTCGTGCCCTCCTGCCATTCATCACTTGCCATGTTGTCTCTTAAAACCGTGGGAGACGTGCCACGCGATTAATTCCAATCTATGGTTACTTTGGTGACCATGAAAACATTGAAGTGAAAGAATCCTCCACATTTAAAATCATTCTACCCTGCTCCGCCAATTTGGTTTTCTCATAGAACATTTTGGCTGGTGTTTCTCATGTCTTGATACGTCTGCTCATTTTTAGTTTTCCAGGATAGCGGCAAGTCGGGCTCATTATTTTTCATTGGTCAGTAATGCTCGATTTTATAATCTCATTGTCAGAAACTATGGAATTTTCACTTCAAAGTAGTTTGCTGATTACATTGCCCTGAGGAAATTAATTTCAACAGTTGCTGTTTTCCTGCAGGCAGTGCCTGCTCTCGGTAATTCTGCTCTTTCTGTCAACGTACTTATGGAGCTTCACACAGTACTCTGTTTGATAACACAGCGGAATACTTTTTCCCACTTACCTCAAACGACAAAGTATAATGAGGGCAAAAACTCGGAGGTTTTATCAAAAAATAATTTCCAGTGTATTATGGATGCATTAGATGTCGATGTGGTTATGGTTTCTCTTGACAAAAATACTGTTGCCTCACGGTACAATGTCCAATTTGTTCATTTCTCGGTGAGTTACGAGTTCAGTATAAATTTTCTCTGACCGCATGAAACTGTACATTTCATTTACTGGTTTAATACGACCATGCTTGCACTAGCTGTACCACATATTGCAACTGACTCGGTGGCAGTTATGTTCTCTTTGACGAACGCTTTGACACTGCCACTTCTCCCTGTTGTACGGACATTGTCACAATAATGCCTTTAGGCTGCCAATAACAGCATATGCATGTCGAAAGGAACCTGCTGCCACATGACTTTGTCCAGTGTTTTCCCTAAGATGATCTGAACAACTCTGTATGCACTTTTAGGATATAGAGTGTTTAAGGATTATTTATTCACTTACTACTTTCTTTCAGACATCCAGATACAAGAACAGACCAAGTGCTGCAAATGAATTGACATGAATATAGCACATAATTTTTTATGTAATTTCAAATGTGCTAATATAAGTAAGCATAATGATGTTTAAACGGTAAACATAAAAGGATCATGTGCCTTCGTACAACTTCCAGTGGTGAAAGCTGTCACAGTGTTGAAGCTGTTTCGGGCCACTTTTTGGTGATACTTGCTAAGCCGCCTTGACCGTGACAACTGTGTTACAAACTATTTTATTAAGTTTAGACTGACAGCTGATCCTTCCTGTCTTACTCAGAGAACGTAGAACATTTATATACTTATACGGATATGGTGTCTGTTCTCTCGGACATATCCGAAAGAACAGAGGCCATTGATGATCTGCAGCCGTCTAGAACCAAATTAGAATTAATTTTTGTACCTTCAGCTGCTGACAGGTGAAAATGTGTGCTCTGACTGGGACTCGAACCCGGGATCTCCTGCTTACACGGGAGACGCTCTATCCATCTGAGCCACCGACTGCACAGAAGATAATGCGACTGCAGGGACTATTTCGCGCACGCCTCCAGCGAGACCCACATTCTCACTTTGTATGTCCACACACTACATTCGTAGTGTCCCACCCCAACACACTCATTACTCGTGGGAGACATTCTTACCAAGTCCCGTAAGAGTTCGGGGAATATGTGTGCATCCGCACAGAAGAAGAAGGTCATGGCCGGTATTGCCAGAACTGTATACTTGTACGGATATGGTGTCTGTTCTTTCGGACATGTACTCGTAGAATATGCACCTTCGTTTAAAAATCTGCATCATCCATGAATCGAATCTGAGCCGTCCACGTGTCAAGCAAGCAGAGTATCACACAGCCATGTGGCCATCAAAACATCGTCCATGCTTTAAGAAATGAAGATGCTTAAAAATTCGAAGTTGATCTTCTCTAGTATCTTTGAGAGCTGCATATAATTGCTTCGGGAATTTCGTAGTTGAGTTCTGAAGTTGCCGTACAACAAATATAAAGAATAACATAAAAACGATTACTGCGTGGTCTCCTTGTCAGTGCTAGCAGCGGGGCTGCAGCTAGCAGTGGCAGAGTCTGTAGGTGGAGACAGGTTGAATCATGGGGAATCGTAGACTCGTACAATGGTGAACCATCACACGCCCCAGCTCGGAGCTAGTGGCTGGCAGAGTGCCATCTCTCTGATTAGAAATGAATACCTTCTTAGTCTTTGTTTCCCTAAAGCGTCAATTTCTGTCACAAAAACCGGAGTAGGACCATGACTCGGACGCAAAACAGTCATGTCACCTACGCCACAGCTGCTCTGTTTTGCCGCTGCGTCGTGTTAGCCGAGGAAGGTGTCTTAAATTTTACACAGCGGTGCCGAGTAAAATATTTGTGGTGCATCACTGCTGCATTGTTCTAGAAACTTGTCTGCTGTTCGCACTGCATGAACAGTGCGACAGGATGGATAATGGTTGAAAGTGCAGCACTAAGGTTCTATCACGTTATCATCAACATCTCATGTTTACGCATCCTGCGGTCCCCAGCAAAAAAAGAAAAAAAAAACCGTTAGTTCCATAAGACTAAGTTTATATAAGGCAAAGATAGAAAATTTGTATCTGGATGTAGATGTAGACTCTGCAAGGCACCATATGGTATGTGGCAGACGGTACTTCTGGTACCGCTGTTAATGTAAATGTTGCCTGTGGTGGATTACTGTCGGTAAGACAGATTTTCCCGTCATGATGCTTCTGCAAGACGCTAGACGTATGTGAGAGGCAGTAGTACGGTGCCCGTCAGTTATAACGTTGGCTCTTGCAAATTTAGCTCTGACACAGCAGTTTGCTGAGCTTCTTCGAAATGCTTTCACACTTAGTAAGGGAATATCACTTCATAAGTTTGCGAAGCCAATGATCAATACTGAAGAAGAAATAGGAGTGTTTTTTATAACACTTGGTTTCTGGATGAATTACGCATCTTTAAGATTCTTCCAACGAGCTCAGCCTGCCATCTAATTTTCCTACTACTGGGTTCATATGATTATTCTAATTTACATCACTCCCGACGGTTGCTCCTTGGTATTTCGTCCCAGTAAAGACAACGTGTTGAGTTGTGCGTTTTAGGAAATCAGGTCCGATCTCCTGAGAGGAAACAGTCGCTCTAAGTTATGGGGAGAGCTTCTGTCTCAGCTCTTCACTTCGTCATAACACATAATAGGTTAATGAGTTCAAAAATTTGGTTATTCATATAGGACTGAGAACTTCACACGTAAATAAAAATTTTGTTATACTCTGAGGACACCTATTCGCAGAAAGTAACTACGATCTTTTTCTGTTAGGTGGATACCACAGCTTCGATAAATTTGGGGAAAGACTTCATTCCACAGGGCTGCATTTTGGAAATGTACTTTAGTCAGCACTAATAGTTTCGACCTTTATTCAGCACTTTTTCGGGCTGGCCAATTTTCAGAGTTGCGGTCTAACAAAACTATGATTCTGTCGTTTCGCTATGATACATAAATGACGTAGCAAATGATAGAACTGCCGGTAGTATTAGTAAATTTGGTAGGAAAAGAAACATACATAAATGTTTGAGGCACAAACTGGGAGCCGATGACTTCTCCCTGTTTCTTGTTCGCATCTCGTGGTCGTGCGGTAGGGTTCTCGCTCCCAGCGCCCGGGCTCCCGGGTTAGATTCCCGGTGGGGTCAGGGATTTTCTCTGCCTCGTGATGACTGGGTGTTGTGTGATGTCCTTAGGTTAGTTAGGTTTAAGTAGTTCTAAGTTCTAGGGGACTGATGACCGTCCCATAGTGCTCAGAGCCATTTGAACCAATCCTTGTTCCTTGTTCGTTGTGCATGTAATCAGCGCTGCACATCCTTCAGTGTTAGTTCATTGTGAACTCTATACCATTGCAACATATAAATTTTATTTCACAAGAAATAAAAATCACTCCATCGTATAACATCTGCGCTTTTAGGTAACCAAAGCAATTAACTGTGATTAAAGTTCAACTAACATGCATGAACATGAAAAAGTTTCTATTATTGTTGTTCTTTTTTGTAGTCACTAGAACGTTCTTCAAGGAAAGACATTCCTGTAATTATTGATAAATACTTAAACAGTTTATGAGTTACAGAAGCATTTTTAATATTAGGTCGATAAAGTATTGAAGATACGTTTGATATGTCTTTGTTCGGCATTTTATTAATTTCACCTTTTTTGTGGAAATTGCGTTTCCTGGTGCTACATGATAAATCTGTATTGTTTTTGTTTCTATTTTTACTACAACACCCCTCTGTTTCACTTTACAGATCAAAAATTTTCTTATAACGCCTAAATTAAATACTAAAATTTTCAATTTTCTTAGAAGCACTGTTTATTTTTAAGCAACAGCACCCAATTCTCAACAGCGTCTGCAACACATGTCGGTACGTCGTTTTCGTCTCGTGATACAAAATTCACATGCCCAGCATATTTTTGATGTATCCACATCTGTTATAAATCCACTAGGAAAAAGGCCATGTCTGACACTATTAGTGCTGAATAAAGTACCTGAATCAGATCTTCTCTCACTGTAACTATGAGCTTACCACGGATCCTCGTGTGTCACAATCAGTTCGCTCCATTTATAAACGAATGATTAAATTGGCTACGTATCTGAATCGAAAATGATATTCATTAGTGCCCACCCACATTTGAAGTGCGTAAGTGAGGTCACTGAGGTCATGATACATTCCCTATTACATTGACAATTCCTGGACGATAGTATAAGGTGTGAAACAGATGAACAGGCAAGTCGTGTAAAACAATTCCTGCAAGAAAGATCGTATTCCGGTCCTCTAACGTAATATGTTGCACACTTTCTGACTAAAAGCTCTCCGTGCATGTAACTCTTCATAGTTTAGGAATCAATGCTACTTTCTTTTCTGTGAGAGATATCCACGTTGAGAACATTTCTGGAATACTAAATAAATTGGGTGACTGCCTATAAAGGTTCAAACGCCTATACGTATTTCATATCTGGAGAAAATATTTATTTTATAGAAAGAGGGCGCTATGTTCCATGAAAAGCAAGTAAAACAGCAGTCGATAAACATTCAGAAACAACGGGGTAGACCGTTTTTACGGTATTCCAATGGCGAGGCACCCAACTGCCAGGGCGAAGAAGGAAAAACAGCTCCCGTATAACTTGATTTGTTTCGCAGCTCTGCCTTTAAATCATACTTTTTCGTTTTTCGGTCGGCTCTTCTCCCAACGCCTTCCTTCCGCGTCTCCCAAGTGCTGCGGGTCCCCTCTCGCTTCCACTGCGCCTGTTTTCGGTAACAGCGTCAGAGCCGTTGAATGCCTGCTGCTTCGCGAAATTGTGTCCCGGCTTGCCTTAACGATTTGAGAGATTGAAGCGTCAGTGCACATTGCTAGAGGATATAGGCGAACGGTCCCAGTTAAGTGCCAAAATCCGCGTCTCTTTTAGGATGCAGTTCCAATATATGTGTATGGTGCCGCTACTGCTCTCAGAGAAGCTTGTATCATTCAGTACAACGTGAGGTAGGTTTCGCAGATTGTTCATTTCTTCGCTGTACGTGCGTTTCAATTTATGTCACACTTATGCCGCATAATGACCGGAATCACATACGTAAGGTGACTGACTTCACATTTTTCGCAGTCTCATAGTTTCACGCAGTTTCCTTTGTGTGTGAATTCACTGCTTATACCGTTTTACTGATTAATATTTCCTGTGTTTCAGAGACGAAAGACCATAACTACCCCGTGGTTATAATTAGTAAGTGCAACTAATCACTGAGGTCCAGTGTGGGTGGAAATTGTGGTACGGCAGCCAAACTTGGTAGATACTCTAACGCGTTAATGCGCAACCGATTTACTCTGGAAGAGACATTAGTTCCAGTTCTGACCACTTGGTGCAAATTCGGCACTGTGATTGCAAGGAAGACGTATATAAATGATTCCGTATGTAATGGATTAGGAACGGTGCAAGGGATACAGTAAACCTACAGTTGTGCAACGCAATCTAAAACTGGTGACACAGGAAAGACTCAAAAATAGATACTATCAAAACTCAGTCTTCTTGTACTTAAGTCGTCATTGTGCCTTTTGTATTTCATTCCGATGCAATTTCTGTGTTTCATCGTCAATGTCAAGGTCCAAGGGATACAGTAAACCAGAAGTGAAGCATCGGAATCTAAAACTGGTCTCACAGGAAAGGCTCAAAACATAGAAGGTAAGAAGACTCAGTCTTCTTGTACTTAAGTCGGCATTGTGCCTTTTGCATTTAATTCCGATGCAATTTCTCTGTTTCATCGTCAATGTGAAGGTCCAAGGGATACAGTAAACCAGAAGCGAAGCATCGGAATCTAAAACTGGTCTCACAGGAAAGGCTCAAAACATAGAAGGTAAGAAGACTGAGTCTTCTTGTACTTAAGTCGGCATTGTGCCTTTTGCATTTAATTCCGATGCAATTTCTGTGTTTCATCGTCAATGTCAAGGTCAAAGGGATACAGTAAACCAGAAGTGAAGCATCGGAATCTAAAACTGGTCTCACAGGAAAGGCTCAAAACATAGCAGGTAAGAAGACTGAGTCTTCTTGTACTTAAGTCGGCATTGTGCCTTTTGCATTTAATTCCGATGCAATTTCTGTGTTTCATCGTCAATGTCAAGGTCCAAGGGATACAGTAAACTAGAAGTGAAGCATCGGAATCTAAAACTGGTCTCACAGGAAAGGCTCAAAACATAGAAGGTAAGAAGACTGAGTCTTCTTGTACTTAAGTCGGCATTGTGCCTTTTGCATTTAATTCCGATGCAATTTCTGTGTTTCATCGTCAATGTGAAGGTCCAAGGGATACAGTAAACCAGAAGTGAAGCATCGGAATCTAAAACTGGTCTCACAGGAAAGGCTCAAAACATAGAAGGTAAGAAGACTCAGTCTTCTTGTACTTAAGTCGGCATTGTGCCTTTTGCATTTAATTCCGATGCAATTTCTGTGTTTCATCGTCAATGTCAAGGTCCAAGGGATACAGTAAACCAGAAGTGAAGCATCGGAATCTAAAACTGGTCTCACAGGAAAGGCTCAAAACATAGCAGGTAAGAAGACTGAGTCTTCTTGTACTTAAGTCGGCATTGTGCCTTTTGCATTTAATTCCGATGCAATTTCTGTGTTTCATCGTCAATGTGAAGGTCCAAGGGATACAGTAAACCAGAAGTGAAGCATCGGAATCTAAAACTGGTCTCACAGGAAAGGCTCAAAACATAGAAGGTAAGAAGACTGAGTCTTCTTGTACTTAAGTCGGCATTGTGCCTTTTGCATTTAATTCCGATGCAATTTCTGTGTTTCATCGTCAATGTGAAGGTGCAAGGGATACAGTAAACCAGAAGTGAAGCATCGGAATCAAAAACTGGTCTCCCAGGAAAGGCTCAAAACATAGAAGGTAAGAAGACTGAGTCTTCTTGTACTTAAGTCGGCATTGTGCCTTTTGCATTTAATTCCGATGCAATTTCTGTGTTTCATCGTCAATGTCAAGGTCCAAGGGATACAGTAAACCAGAAGTGAAGCATCGGAATCTAAAACTGGTCTCACAGGAAAGGCTCAAAACATAGAAGGTAAGAAGACTGAGTCTTCTTGTACTTAAGTCGGCATTGTGCCTTTTGCATTTAACTCCGATGCAATTTCTGTGTTTCATCGTCAATGTGAAGGTGCAAGGGATACAGTAAACCAGAAGTGAAGCATCGGAATCTAAAATTGGTCTCACAGGAAAGGCTCAAAACATAGAAGGTAAGAAGACTCAGTCTTCTTGTACTTAAGTCGGCATTGTGCCTTTTGCATTTAATTCCGATGCAATTTCTGTGTTTCATCGTCAATGTGAAGTTCCAAGGGATACAGTAAACCAGAAGTGAAGCATCGGAATCTAAAACTGGTCTCACAGGAAAGGCTCAAAACATAGAAGGTAAGAAGATTGAGGCTTCTTGTACTTACGTCGACATTGTGCCTTTTGCATTTAATTCCGATGCAATTTCTGTGTTTCACCGTCAATGTGAAGGTCCAAGGGATACAGTAAACCAGAAGTGAAGCATCGGAATCTAAAACTGGTCTCACAGGAAAGGCTCAAAACATAGAAGGTAAGAAGACTCAGTCTTCTTGTCCTTAAGGCGGCATTGTGCCTTTTGCATTTAATTCCGATGCAATTTCTGTGTTTCATCGTCAATGTGAAGGTCCAAGGGATACAGTAAACCAGAAGTGAAGCATCGGAATCTAAAACTGGTCTCACAGGAGAGGCTCAAAACATAGAAGGTAAGAAGACTCAGTCTTCTTGTACTTAAGTCGGCATTGTGCCTTTTGCATTTAATTCCGATGCAATTTCTGTGTTTCATCGCCAATGTGAAGGTCCAACGGATAGAGTAAACCAGAAGCGAAGCATCGGAATCTAAAACTGGTCTCACAGGAAAGGCTCAAAACATAGAAGGTAAGAAGGCTGAGACTTCTTGTACTTAAGTCGGCATTGTGCCTTTTGCATTTAATTCCGATGCAATTTCTGTGTTTCATCGTCAATGTGAAGGTCCAAGGGATACAGTAAACCAGAAGTGAAGCATCGGAATCTAAAACTGGTCTCGCAGGAAAGGCTCAAAACATAGCAGGTAAGAAGACTGAGTCTTCTTGTACTTAAGTCGGCATTGTGCCTTTTGCATTTAATTCCGATGCAATTTCTGTGTTTCATCGTCAATGTGAAGGTCCAAGGGATACAGTAAACCAGAAGTGAAGCATCGGAATCTAAAACTGGTCTCAAAGGAAAGGCTCAAAACATAGAAGGTAAGAAGACTGAGTCTTCTTGTACTTAAGTCGGCATTGTGCCTTTTGCATTTAATTCCGATGCAATTTCTGTGTTTCATCGTCAATGTGAAGGTCCAAGGGATACAGTAAACCAGAAGTGAAGCATCGGAATCTAAAACTGGTCTCACAGGAAAGGCTCAAAACATAGAAGGTAAGAAGACTGAGTCTTCTTGTACTTAAGTCGGCATTGTGCCTTTTGCATTTAATTCCGATGCAATTTCTGTGTTTCATCGTCAATGTGAAGGTCCAAGGGATACAGTAAACCAGAAGTGAAGCATCGGAATCTAAAACTGGTCTCACAGGAAAGGCTCAAAACATAGAAGGTAAGAAGACTGAGTCTTCTTGTACTTAAGTCGGCATTGTGCCTTTTGCATTTAATTCCGATGCAATTTCTGTGTTTCATCGTCAATGTGGAGGTCCAAGGGATACAGTAAGCCAGAAGCGAAGCATCGGAATCCAAAACTGGTCTCACAGGAAAGGCTCAAAACATAGAAGGTAAGAAGACTGAGTCTTCTTGTACTTAAGTCGGCATTGTGCCTTTTGCATTTAATTCCGATGCAATTTCTGTGTTTCATCGTCAATGTCAAGGTCCAAGGGATACAGTAAACCAGAAGCGAAGCATCGGAATCTAAAACTGGTCTCACAGGAAAGGCTCAAAACATAGAAGGTAAGAAGACTGAGTCTTCTTGTACTTAAGTCGGCATTGTGCCTTTTGCATTTAATTCCGATGCAATTTCTGTGTTTTATCGTCAATGTGAAGGTCCAAGGGATACAGTAAACCAGAAGTGAAGCATCGGAATCTAAAACTGGTCTCACAGGAAAGGCTCAAAACATAGAACGTAAGAAGACTCAGTCTTCTTGTCCTTAAGTCGGCATTGTGCCTTTTGTATTTAATTCCGATGCAATTTCTGTGTTTCATCAACAATGTGAAGGTCCAAGTGATACAGTGAACCTGCAGTTGTGCATCGCAATCTAAAACTGGTGACACATGAAAGGCTCAAAGCATAGACACTAAGAAAAGTCAGTCTCCTGGTACTTAAGTCGGCATTGTGCCTTTGGCATTTAATTCCGATGCAATTTCTGTGTTTCATCGTGAATGTGAAGGTCCAAGGGATACAGTAAACTAGAAGTGATGCATCGGAATCTAAAACTGGTCTCACAGGAAAGGCTCAAAACATAGAAGGTAAGAAGACTGAGTCTTCTTGTACTTAAGTCGGCATTGTGCCTTTTGCATTTAATTCCGATGCAATTTCTGTGTTTCATCGTCAATGTGAAGGTCCAAGGGATACAGTAAACCAGAAGTGAAGCATCGGAATCTAAAACTGGTCTCACAGGAAAGGCTCAAAACATAGAAGGTTAGAAGACTCAGTCTTCTTGTACTTAAGTCGGCATTGTGCCTTTTGCATTTAATTCCGATGCAATTTCTGTGTTTCATCGTCAATGTGAAGGTCCAAGGGATACAGTAAACCAGAAGTGAAGCATCGGAATCTAAAACTGGTCTCACAGGAAAGGCTCAAAACATAGCAGGTAAGAAGACTGAGTCTTCTTGTACTTAAGTCGGCATTGTGCCTTTTGCATTTAATTCCGATGCAATTTCTGTGTTTCATCGTCAATGTCAAGGTCCAAGGGATACAGTAAACCAGAAGTGAAGCATCGGAATCTAAAACTGGTCTCACAGGAAAGGCTCAAAACATAGAAGGTAAGAAGACTGAGTCTTCTTGTACTTAAGTCGGCTTTGTGCCTTTTGCATTTAATTCCGATGCAATTTCTGTGTTTCATCGTCAATGTGAAGGTGCAAGGGATACAGTAAACCAGAAGTGAAGCATCGGAATCAAAAACTGGTCTCCCAGGAAAGGCTCAAAACATAGAAGGTAAGACGACTGAGTCTTCTTGTACTTAAGTCGGCATTGTGCCTTTTGCATTTAATTCCGATGCAATTTCTGTGTTTCATCGTCAATGTCAAGGTCCAAGGGATACAGTAAACCAGAAGTGAAGCATCGGAATCTAAAACTGGTCTCACAGGAAAGGCTCAAAACATAGAAGGTAAGAAGACTGAGTCTTCTTGTACTTAAGTCGGCATTGTGCCTTTTGCATTTAACTCCGATGCAATTTCTGTGTTTCATCGTCAATGTGAAGGTGCAAGGGATACAGTAAACCAGAAGTGAAGCATCGGAATCTAAAATTGGTCTCACAGGAAAGGCTCAAAACATAGAAGGTAAGAAGACTGAGTCTTCTTGTACTTAAGTCGGCATTGTGCCTTTTGCATTTAATTCCGATGCAATTTCTGTGTTTCATCGTCAATGTGAAGTTCCAAGGGATACAGTAAACCAGAAGTGAAACATCGGAATCTAAAACTGGTCTCACAGGAAAGGCTCAAAACATAGAAGGTAAGAAGATTGAGGCTTCTTGTACTTACGTCGACATTGTGCCTTTTGCATTTAATTCCGATGCAATTTCTGTGTTTCATCGTCAATGTGAAGGTCCAAGGGATACAGTAAACCAGAAGTGAAGCATCGGAATCTAAAACTGGTCTCACAGGAAAGGCTCAAAACATAGAAGGTAAGAAGACTGAGTCTTCTTGTACTTAAGTCGGCTTTGTGCCTTTTGCATTTAATTCCGATGCAATTTCTGTGTTTCATCGTCAATGTGAAGGTGCAAGGGATACAGTAAACCAGAAGTGAAGCATCGGAATCAAAAACTGGTCTCCCAGGAAAGGCTCAAAACATAGAAGGTAAGACGACTGAGTCTTCTTGTACTTAAGTCGGCATTGTGCCTTTTGCATTTAATTCCGATGCAATTTCTGTGTTTCATCGTCAATGTCAAGGTCCAAGGGATACAGTAAACCAGAAGTGAAGCATCGGAATCTAAAACTGGTCTCACAGGAAAGGCTCAAAACATAGAAGGTAAGAAGACTGAGTCTTCTTGTACTTAAGTCGGCATTGTGCCTTTTGCATTTAACTCCGATGCAATTTCTGTGTTTCATCGTCAATGTGAAGGTGCAAGGGATACAGTAAACCAGAAGTGAAGCATCGGAATCTAAAATTGGTCTCACAGGAAAGGCTCAAAACATAGAAGGTAAGAAGACTGAGTCTTCTTGTACTTAAGTCGGCATTGTGCCTTTTGCATTTAATTCCGATGCAATTTCTGTGTTTCATCGTCAATGTGAAGTTCCAAGGGATACAGTAAACCAGAAGTGAAACATCGGAATCTAAAACTGGTCTCACAGGAAAGGCTCAAAACATAGAAGGTAAGAAGATTGAGGCTTCTTGTACTTACGTCGACATTGTGCCTTTTGCATTTAATTCCGATGCAATTTCTGTGTTTCACCGTCAATGTGAAGGTCCAAGGGATACAGTAAACCAGAAGTGAAGCATCGGAATCTAAAACTGGTCTCACAGGAAAGGCTCAAAACATAGAAGGTAAGAAGACTCAGTCTTCTTGTCCTTAAGTCGGCATTGTGCCTTTTGCATTTAATTCCAATGCAATTTCTGTGTTTCATCGTCAATGTGAAGGTCCAAGGGATACAGTAAACCAGAAGTGAAGCATCGGAATCTAAAACTGGTCTCACAGGAAAGGCTCAAAACATAGAAGGTAAGAAGACTCAGTCTTCTTGTACTTAAGTCGGCATTGTGCCTTTTGCATTTAATTCCGATGCAATTTCTGTGTTTCATCGTCAATGTGAAAGTCCAATGGATAGAGTAAACCAGAAGTGAAGCATCGGAATCTAAAACTGGTCGCACAGGAAAGGCTCAAAACATATAAGGTAAGAAGGCTGAGACTTCTTGTACTTAAGTCGGCATTGTGCCTTTTGCATTTAATTCCGATGCAATTTCTGTGTTTCATCGTCAATGTGAAGGTCCAAGGGATACAGTAAACCAGAAGTGAAGCATCGGAATCTAAAACTGGTCTCACAGGAAAGGCTCAAAACATAGCAGGTGAGAAGACTGAGTCTTCTTGTACTTAAGTCGGCATTGTGCCTTTTGCATTTAATTCCGATGCAATTTCTGTGTTTCATCGTCAATGTCAAGGTCCAAGGGATACAGTAAACCAGAAGTGAAGCATCGGAATCTAAAACTGGTCTCACTGGAAAGGCTCAAAACATAGAAGGTAAGAAGACTGAGTCTTCTTGTACTTAAGTCGGCATTGTGCCTTTTGCATTTAATTCCGATGCAATTTCTGTGTTTCATCGTCAATGTGAAGGTCCAAGGGATACAGTAAACCAGAAGTGAAGCATTGGAATCTAAATCTGGTCTCACAGGAAAGGCTCAAAACATAGAAGGTAAGAAGACTGAGTCTTCTTGTACTTAAGTCGGCATTGTGCCTTTTGCATTTAATTCCGATGCAATTTCTGTGTTTCATCGTCAATGTCAAGGTCCAAGGGATACAGTAAGCCAGAAGCGAAGCATCGGAATCCAAAACTGGTCTCAAAGGAAAGGCTCAAAACATAGAAGGTAAGAAGACTGAGTCTTCTTGTACTTATGTCGGCATTGTGCCTTTTGCATTTAATTCCGATGCAATTTCTGTGTTTCATCGTCAATGTGAAGGTCCAAGGGATACAGTAAACCAGAAGCGAAGCATCGGAATCTAAAACTGGTCTCACAGGAAAGGCTCAAAACATTGAAGGTAAGAAGACTGAGTCCTCTTGTACTTAAGTCGTCATTGTGCCTTTTGCATTTAATTCCGATGCAATTTCTGTGTTTCATCGTCTATGTGAAGGTCCAAGGGATACAGTAAACCAGAAGCGAAGCATCGGAATCTAAAACTGGTCTCACAGGAAAGGCTCAAAACATAGAAGGTAAGAAGACTGAGTCTTCTTGTACTTAAGTCGGCATTGTGCCTTTTGCATTTAATTCCGATGCAATTTCTGTGTTTCATCGTCAATGTGGAGGTCCAAGGGATACAGTAAGCCAGAAGCGAAGCATCGGAATCCAAAACTGGTCTCACAGGAAAGGCTCAAAACATAGAAGGTAAGAAGACTGAGTCTTCTTGTACTTAAGTCGGCATTGTGCCTTTTGCATTTAATTCCGATGCAATTTCTGTGTTTCATCGTCAATGTGAAGGTCCAAGGGATACAGTAAACCAGAAGCGAAGCATCGGAATCTAAAACTGGTCTCACAGGAAAGGCTCAAAACATAGAAGGTAAGAAGACTGAGTCTTCTTGTCCTTAAGTCGGCATTGTGCCTTTTGTATTTAATTCCGATGCAATTTCTGTGTTTCATCAACAATGTGAAGGTCCAAGTGATACAGTGAACCTGCAGTTGTGCATCGCAATCTAAAACTGGTGACACATGAAAGGCTCAAAGCATAGACACTAAGAAAAGTCAGTCTCCTAGTACTTATGTCGGCATTGTGCCTTTTGCATTTAATTCCGATGCAATATCTGTGTTTCATCGTCAATGTGAAGGTCCAAGGGATACAGTAAACCAGAAGTGAAGCATCGGAATCTAAAACTGGTCTCACAGGAAAGGCTCAAAACATAGAAGGTAAGAAGGCTGAGTCTTCTTGTACTTAAGTCGGCATTTTGCCTTTTGCATTTAATTCCGATGCAATTTTTTGTGTTTCATCGTCAATGTGAAGGACCAAGGGATACAGTAAACCAGAAGTGAAGCATCGGAATCTAAAACTGGTCTCACAGGAAAGGCTCAAAACATAGAAGGTAAGAAGACTGAGTCTTCTTGTACTTAAGTCGGCATTGTGCTTTTTGCATTTAATTCCGATGCAATTTCTGTGTTTCATCGTCAATGTGAAGACCCAAAGGATACAGTAAACCAGAAGCGAAGCATCGGAATCTAAAACTGGTCTCACAGGAAAGGCTCAAAACATAGAAGGTAAGAAGACTGAGTCTTCTTGTACTTAAGTCGGCATTGTGCCTTTTGCATTTAATTCCGATGCAATTTCTCTGTTTCATCGTCAATGTGGAGGTCCAAGGGATACAGTAAGCCAGAAGCGAAGCATCGGAATCCAAAACTGGTCTCACAGGAAAGGCTCAAAACATAGAAGGTAAGAAGACTGAGTCTTCTTGTACTTAAGTCGGCATTGTGCCTTTTGCATTTAATTCCGATGCAATTTCTGTGTTTCATCGTCAATGTGAAGGTCCAAGGGATACAGTAAACCAGAAGTGAAGCATCGGAATCTAAAACTGGTCTCACAGGAAAGGCTCAAAACATAGAAGGTAAGAAGACTCAGTCTTCTTGTCCTTAAGTCGGCATTGTGCCTTTTGCATTTAATTCCGATGCAATTTCTGTGTTTCGTCGTCAATGTGAAGGTCCAAGGGATACAGTAAACCAGAAGCGAAGCATTTGAATCTAAAACTGGTCTCACAGGAAAGGCTCAAAACATAGAAGGTAAGAAGACTGAGTCTTCTTGTACTTAAGTCGTCATTGTGCCTTTTGCATTTAATTCCGATGCAATTTCTGTGTTTCATCGTCAATGTGAAGGTCCAAGGGATACAGTAAACCAGAAGCGAAGCATCGGAATCTAAAACTGGTCTCACAGGAAAGGCTCAAAACATAGAAGGTAAGAAGACTGAGTCTTCTTGTACTTAAGTCGGCATTGTGAATTTTGCATTTAATTCCGATGCAATTTCTGTGTTTTATCGTCAATGTGAAGGTCCAAGGGATACAGTAAACCAGAAGTGAAGCATCGGAATCTAAAACTGGTCTCACAGGAAAGGCTCAAAACATAGAACGTAAGAAGACTCAGTCTTCTTGTCCTTAAGTCGGCATTGTGCCTTTTGTATTTAATTCCGATGCAATTTCTGTGTTTCATCAACAATGTGAAGGTCCAAGTGATACAGTGAACCTGCAGTTGTGCATCGCAATCTAAAACTGGTGACACATGAAAGGCTCAAAGCATAGACACTAAGAAAAGTCAGTCTCCTAGTACTTAAGTCGGCATTGTGCCTTTTGCATTTAATTCCGATGCAATTTCTGTGTTTCATCGTCAATGTGAAGGTCCAAGGGATACAGTAAACCAGAAGTGAAGCATCGGAATCTAAAACTGGTCTCACAGGAAAGGCTCAAAACATAGAAGGTAAGAAGACTGAGTCTTCTTGTACTTAAGTCGGCATTGTGCTTTTTGCATTTAATTCCGATGCAATTTCTGTGTTTCATCGTCAATGTGAAGATCCAAAGGATACAGTAAACCAGAAGCGAAGCATCGGAATCTAAAACTGGTCTCACAGGAAAGGCTCAAAACATAGAAGGTAAGAAGACTGAGTCTTCTTGTACTTAAGTCGGCATTGTGCCTTTTGCATTTAACTCTGATGCAATTTCTGTGTTTCATCGTCAATGTGAAGGTCCAAGGGATACAGTAAACCGGAAGTGAAGCATCGGAATCTAAAACTGGTCTCACAGGAAAGGCTCAAAACATAGAAGGTAAGAAGACTGAGTCTTCTTGTACTTAAGTCGGCATTGTGCCTTTTGCATTTAATTCCGATGCAATTTCTGTGTTTCATCGTCAATGTGAAGGTCCAAGGGATACAGTAAACCAGAAGTGAAGCATCGGATTCTAAAATTGGTCTCACAGGAAAGGCTCAAAACATAGAAGGTAAGAAGACTGAGTCTCCTTGTACTTAAGTCGGCATTGTGCCTTTTGCATTTAATTCCGATGCAATTTCTGTGTTTCATCGTCAATGTGAAGGTCCAAGGGATACAGTAAACCAGAAGTGAAGCATCGGAATCTAAAACTGGTCTCACAGGAAAGGCTCAAAACATAGAAGGTAAGAAGACTGAGTCTTCTTGTACTTAAGTCGGCATTGTGCCTTTTGCATTTAATTCCGATGCAATTTCTGTGTTGCATCGTCAATGTGAAGGTCCAAGGGATACAGTAAACCAGAAGTGAAGCATCAGAATCTAAAACTAGTCTCACAGGAAAGGCTCAAAACATAGAAGGTAAGAAGACTGAGTCTTCTTGTACTTAAGTCGGCATTGTGCCATTTGCATTTAATTCCGATGCAATTTCTGTGTTTCATCGTCAATGTGAAGGTCCAAGGGATACAGTAAACCAGAAGCGAAGCATCGGAATCTAAAACTGGTCTCACAGGAAAGGCTCAAAACATAGAAGGTAAGAAGACTGAGTCTTCTTGTACTTAAGTCGGCATTGTGCCTTTTGCATTTAATTCCGATGCAATATCTGTGTTTCATCGTCAATGTGAAGGTCCAAGGGATACAGTAAACCAGAAGTGAAGCATCGGAATCTAAAACTGGTCTCACAGGAAAGGCTCAAAACATAGAAGGTAAGAAGACTGAGTCTTCTTGTACTTAAGTCGGCATTGTGCCTTTTGCATTTAATTCCGATGCAATTTCTGTGTTTCATCGCCAATGTGAAGGTCCAATGGATAGAGTAAACCAGAAGCGAAGCATCGGAATCTAAAACTGGTCGCACATGAAAGGCTCAAAACATAGAAGGTAAGAAGGCGGAGACTTCTTGTACTTAAGTCGGCATTGTGCCTTTTGCATTTAATTCCGATGCAATTTCTGTGTTTCATCGTCAATGTGAAGGTCCAAGGGATACAGTAAACCAGAAGTGAAGCATCGGAATCTAAAACTGGTCTCACAGGAAAGGCTCAAAACATAGAAGGCAAGAAGACTGAGTCTTCTTGTACTTAAGTCGGCATTGTGCCTTTTGCATTTAATTCCGATGCAATTTCTCTGTTTCATCGTCAATGTGAAGGTCCAAGGGATACAGTAAACCAGAAGCGAAGCATCGGAATCTAAAACTGGTCTCACAGGAAAGGCTCAAAACATAGAAGGTAAGAAGACTGAGTCTTCTTGTACTTAAGTCGGCATTGTGCCTTTTGCATTTAATTCCGATGCAATTTCTGTGTTTCATCGTCAATGTGAAGGTCCAAGGGATACAGTAAACCAGAAGTGAAGCATCGGAATCTAAAACTGGTCTCACAGGAAAGGCTCAAAACATAGAAGGTAAGAAGACTGAGTCTTCTTGTACTTAAGTCGGCATAGTGCCTTTTGCATTTAATTCCGATGCAATTTCTGTGTTTCATCGTCAATGTGAAGGTCCAAGGGATACAGTAAACCAGAAGCGAAGCATCGGAATCTAAAACTGGTCTCACAGGAAAGGCTCAAAACATAGAAGGTAAGAAGACTGACTCTTCTTGTACTTAAGTCGGCATTGTGCCTTTTGCATTTAATTCCTATGCAATTTCTGTGTTTCATCGTCAATGTGAAGGTGCAAGGGATACAGTAAACCAGAAGTGAAGCATCGGAATCTAAAACTGGTCTCACAGGAAAGGCTCAAAACATAGAATGTAAGAAGACTCAGTCTTCTTGTACTTAAGTCGGCATTGTGCCTTTTGTATTTAATTCCGATGCGATTTCGGTGTTTCATCGTCAATGTGAAGGTCCAAGGGGTGCAGTAAACCTACAGCTGTGTATCGCAATCTAAATAATAAATAAAATAAATGGTTATAATTAGTAAGTGCAACTAATCACTGAGGTCCAGTGTGGGTGGAAATTGTGGTACGGCAGCCAAACTTGGTAGATACTCTAACGCGTTAATGCGCAACCGATTTACTCTGGAAGAGACATTAGTTCCAGTTCTGGCCACCTGGTGCAAATTCGGCACTGTGATTGCAAGGAAGACGTATATAAATGTTTCCGTATGTAATAGATTAGGAACGGTGCAAGGGATACAGTAAACCTGCAGTTGTGCATCGCAATCTAAAACTGGTGACACAGGAAATGCTCAAAAATAGATACTATCAAAAGTCAGTCTTCTTGTACTTAAGTTGTCATTGTGCCTTTTGTATTTCATTCCGATGCAATTTTGTGTTTCATCGTCAATGTCAAGGTCCAAGGGATACAGTAAACCAGAAGTGAAGCATCGGAATCTAAAACTGGTCTCACAGGAAAGGCTCAAAACAAAGAAGGTAAGAAGACTGAGTCTTCTTGTACTTAAGTCGGCATTGTGCGTTTTGTATTTAATTCCGATGCAATTTCTGTATTTCTTCGTCATTGTGAAGGTCCAAGGGATACAGTAAACCAGAAGTGAAGCACCGGAGTCTAAAACTGGTCTCACAGGAAAGGCTCAAAACATAGAAGGTAAGAAGACTCAGTCTTCTTGTACTTAAGTCGGCATTGTGCCTTTTGCGTTTAATTCCGATGCAATTTCTGTGTTTCATCGTCAATGTATAAGTCCAAGGGATACAGTAAACCAGAAGTGAAGCATCGGAATCCAAAACTGGTCTCACAGGAAAGGCTCAAAACATAGAAGGTAAGAAGACTCAGTCTTCTTGTCCTTAAGTGGGCATTGTGCCTTTTGTATTTAATTCCGATGCAATTTCTGTGTTTCATCAACAATGTGAAGGTCCAAGGGATACAGTGAACCTGCAGTTGTGCATCGCAATCTAAAACTGGTGACACATGAAAGGCTCAAATCATAGACACTAAGAAAAGTCAGTCTCCTAGTACTGAAGTCGGCATTGTGCCATTTGCATTTAATTCCGATGCAATTTCTGTGTTTCATCGTCAATGTGAAGGTCCAAGGGATACAGTAAACCAGAAGTGAAGCATCGGAATCTAAAACTGGTCTCACAGGATGGCTCAAAACATAGAAGGTAAGAAGACTGAGTCTTCTTGTACTTAAGTCGTCATTGTGCCTTTTGTATTTAATTCCGATGCAATTTCTGTGTTTCATCGTCATTGTGAAGGTCCAAGGGATACAGTAAACGAGAAGTGAAGCACCGGAGTCTAAAACTGGTCTCACGGGAAAGGCTCAAAATATAGAAGGTAAGAAGACGCAGTCTTCTTGTACTTAAACCGGCATTTTGCCTTTTGCGTTTAATACTGATGCAATTTCTGTGTTTCATCGTCAATGTGAAGGTCCAAGGGATACAGTAAACCAGAAGTGAAGCATCGGAATCTAAAACTGGTCTCACAGGAAAGGCTCAAAACATAGAACGTAAGAAGACTCAGTCTTCCTGTCCTTAAGTCAGCATTGTGCCTTTTGTATTTAATGCCGATGCAATTTCTGTGTTTCATCAACAATGTAAAGGTCCAAGGGATACAGTGAACCTGCAGTTGTGCTTCGCAATCTAAAACTGGTGACATATGAAAGGCTCAAAGCATAGACACTAAGAAAAGTCAGTCTCCTAGCACTTAAGTCGGCATTGTGCCTTTTGCTTTTAATTCCGATGCAATTTCTGTGCTTCATCATCAATGTGAAGGTCCAAGGGATACAGTAAACCAGAGGTGAAGCACCGGAGTCTAAAACTGGTCTCACAGGAAAGGCTCAAAACATAGAAGGTAAGAAGACTCAGTCTTCTTGTACTTAAGTCGGCATTGTGCCTTTTGCGTTTAATTCCGATGCAATTTCTGTGTTTCATCGTCAATGTGAAGGTCCGAGGGATACAGTAAACCAGAAGTGAAGCATCGGAATCTAAAACTGGTCTCACAGGAAAGGCTCAAAACATAGAAGGTAAGAAGACTCAGTCTTCTTGTACTTAAGTCGGCATTGTGCCTTTTGTATTTAATTCCGATGCGATTTCTGTGTTTCATCGTCAATGTGAAGGTCCATGGGGTGCAGTAAACCTACAGCTGTGTATCGCAATCTAAATAATAAATAAAATAAATGGTTATAATTAGTAAGTGCAACTAATCACTGAGGTACAGTGTGGGTGGATATTGTGGTACGGCAGCCAAACTTGGTAGATACTCTAACGCGTTAATGCGCAACCGATTTACTCTGGAAGATACATTAGTTCCAGTTCTGGCCACCTGGTGCAAATTCGGCACTGTGATTGCAAGGAAGACGTATATAAATGTTTCCATATGTAATGGATTAGGAACGGTGCAAAGGATACAGTAAACCTGCAGTTGTGCATCGCAATCTAAAACTGGTGACACGGGAAGGCTCAAAAATAGATACTATCAAAAGTCAGTCTTCGAGTACTTAAGTCGTCATTGTGCCTTTTGTATTTCATTCCGATGCAATTTCTGTGTTTCATCGTCAATGTGAAGGTCCAAGGGATTCAGTAAACCTACAGCTGTGTATCGCAAGCTAAATAATAAATAAAATAAATGGTTATAATTAGTAAGTGCAACTAATCACTGAGGTCCAGTGTGGGTGGAAATTGTGGTACGGCCGCCAAACTTGGTAGATACACTAACGCGTTAATGCGCAACCGATTTACTCTGGAAGGGACATTAGTTCCAGTTCTGGCCACCTGGTGCAAATTCGGCACTGTGATTGCATGGAAGACGTATATAAATGTTTCCGTATGTAATGGATTAGGAACGGTGCAAGGGATACAGTAAACCTGCAGTTGTGCATCGCAATCTAAAACTGGTGACACAGGAAATGCTCAAAAATAGATACTATCAAAAGTCAGTCTTTTTGTACTTAAGTCGTCATTGTGCCTTTTGTATTTGATTCCGATGCAATTTCTGTGTTTCATCGTCAATGTGATGGTCCTAGGGATACAGTAAACCAGAAGTGAAGCATCGGAATCTAAAACTGGTCTCACAGGAAAGGCTCAAAACATAGAAGGTAAGAAGACTGAGTCTTCTTGTACTTAAGTCGGCATTGTGCCTTTTGTATTTAATTCCGATTCAATTTCTGTGTTTCATCGTCATTGTGAAGGTCCAAGGGATACAGTAAACCAGAAGTGAAGCACCGGAGTCTAAAATTGGTCTCACAGGAAAGGCTCAAAACATAGAAGGTAAGAAGACTCAGTCTTCTTGTACTTAAGTCGGCATTGTGCCTTTTGCGTTTAATTCCGATGCAATTTCTGTGTTTCATCGTCAATGTGAAGGTCCAAGGGATACAGTAAACCAGAAGTGAAGCATCAGAATCTAAAACTGGTCTCACAGGAAAGGCTCAAAACATAGAAGGTAAGAAGACTGAGACTTCTTGTACTTAAGTCGTCATTGTGCCTTTTGTATTTAATTCCGATGCAATTTCTGTGTTTCATCGTCATTGTGAAGGTCCAAGGGATACAGTAAACCAGAAGTGAAGCACCGGAGTCTAAAACTGGTCTCACAGGAAAGGCTCAAAACATAGAAGGTAAGAAGACCCAGTCTTCTTGTACTTAAGTCGGCATTGTGCCTTTTGCGTTTAATTCCGATGCAATTTCTGTGTTTTATCGTCAATGTGAAGGTCCAAGGGATACAGTAAACCAGAAGTGAAGCATCGGAATCTAAAACTGGTCTCACAGGAAAGGCTCAAAACATAGAAGGTAAGAAGACTCAGTCTTCTTGTCCTTAAGTCGGCATTGTGCCTTTTGTATTTAATTCCGATGCAATTTCTGTGTTTCATCGTCAATGTGAAGGTCCAAGGGATACAGTAAACCAGAAGTGAAGCATCGGAATCTAAAACTGGTCTCACAGGAAAGGCTCAAAACATAGAAGGTAAGAAGACTCAGTCTTCCTGTCCTTAAGTCAGCATTGTGCCTTTTGTATTTAATGCCGATGCAATTTCTGTGTTTCATCAACAATGTAAAGGTCCAAGGGATACAGTGAACCTGCAGTTGTGCTTCGCAATCTAAAACTGGTGACATATGAAAGGCTCAAAGCATAGACACTAAGAAAAGTCAGTCTCCTAGCACTTAAGTCGGCATTGTGCCTTTTGCTTTTAATTCCGATGCAATTTCTGTGCTTCATCATCAATGTGAAGGTCCAAGGGATACAGTAAACCAGAGGTGAAGCACCGGAGTCTAAAACTGGTCTCACAGGAAAGGCTCAAAACATAGAAGGTAAGAAGACTCAGTCTTCTTGTACTTAAGTCGGCATTGTGCCTTTTGCGTTTAATTCCGATGCAATTTCTGTGTTTCATCGTCAATGTGAAGGTCCAAGGGATACAGTAAACCAGAAGTGAAGCATCGGAATCTAAAACTGGTCTCACAGGAAAGGCTCAAAACATAGAAGGTAAGAAGACTCAGTCTTCTTGTACTTAAGTCGGCATTGTGCCTTTTGTATTTAATTCCGATGCGATTTCTGTGTTTCATCGTCAATGTGAAGGTCCAAGGGGTGCAGTAAACCTACAGCTGTGTATCGCAATCTAAATAATAAATAAAATAAATGGTTATAATTAGTAAGTGCAACTAATCACTGAGGTACAGTGTGGGTGGATATTGTGGTACGGCAGCCAAACTTGGTAGATACTCTAACGCGTTAATGCGCAACCGATTTACTCTGGAAGATACATTAGTTCCAGTTCTGGCCACCTGGTGCAAATTCGGCACTGTGATTGCAAGGAAGACGTATATAAATGTTTCCATATGTAATGGATTAGGAACGGTGCAAAGGATACAGTAAACCTGCAGTTGTGCATCGCAATCTAAAACTGGTGACACGGGAAGGCTCAAAAATAGATACTATCAAAAGTCAGTCTTCGAGTACTTAAGTCGTCATTGTGCCTTTTGTATTTCATTCCGATGCAATTTCTGTGTTTCATCGTCAATGTGAAGGTCCAAGGGATTCAGTAAACCTACAGCTGTGTATCGCAAGCTAAATAATAAATAAAATAAATGGTTATAATTAGTAAGTGCAACTAATCACTGAGGTCCAGTGTGGGTGGAAATTGTGGTACGGCCGCCAAACTTGGTAGATACACTAACGCGTTAATGCGCAACCGATTTACTCTGGAAGGGACATTAGTTCCAGTTCTGGCCACCTGGTGCAAATTCGGCACTGTGATTGCATGGAAGACGTATATAAATGTTTCCGTATGTAATGGATTAGGAACGGTGCAAGCGATACAGTAAACCTGCAGTTGTTCATCGCAATCTAAAACTGGTGACACAGGAAAGGCTCAAAAATAGATACTATCAAAAGTCAGTCTTCTTGTACTTAAGTCATCATTGTGCCTTTTGTATTTCATTCCGATGCAATTTCTGTGTTTCATCGTCAATGTGAAGGTCCAAGGGATTCAGTAAACCAGAAGTGAAGCATCGGAATCTAAAACTGGCCTCACAGGAAAGGCTCAAAATATAGACGGTAAGAACACTCAGTCTTCTTCAACTTAAGTCGGCATTGTGTCTTTTGTATTTAATTCCGATTGAATTTCTTTGTTTCATCGTCAATGTGAAGGTCCAAGGGATACAGTAAACCTGCAGTTGTGCATCGCAATCTAAAACTGGTGACACAGGAAAGGCTCAAAGCATAGACACTAAGAAAAGTCAGTCTCCTAGTACTTAAGTCGGCATTGTGCCTTTTGCATTTAATTCCGATGCGATTTCTGTGTTTCATCGTCAATGTGAAGGTCCAAGGGTTACAGTAAACCAGAAGTGAAGCATCGGCATCTAAAACTGGTCTCACAGGAAAAGCTCAAAACATAGAAGGTAAGAAGACTCAGTCGTCTTGTAATTAAGTCGGCATTGTGCATTTTGTATTTAATTCCAATGCAATTTCTGTGTTTCATCGTCAATGTGAAGGTCCAAGGGGTGCAGTAAACCTACAGCTGTGTATCGCAATGTAAATAATAAATAAAATAAATGGTTATAATTAGTAAGTGCAACTAATCACTGAGGTCCAGTGTGGGTGGAAATTGTGGTACGGCAGCCAAACTTGGTAGATACTCTAACGCGTTAATGCGCAACCGATTTACTCTGGAAGAGACATTAGTAGCAGTTCTGGCCACCTGGTGCAAATTCGGCACTGTGATTGCATGGAAGACGTATATAAATGTTTCCGTATGTAATGGATTAGGAACGGTGCAAGGGATACAGTAAACCTGCAGTTGTGCATCGCAATCTAAAACTGGTGACACAGGAAATGCTCAAAAATAGATACTATCAAAAGTCAGTCTTTTTGTACTTAAGTCGTCATTGTGCCTTTTGTATTTGATTCCGATGCAATTTCTGTGTTTCATCGTCAATGTGATGGTCCAAGGGATACAGTAAACCAGAAGTGAAGCATCGGAATCTAAAACTGGTCTCACAGGAAAGGCTCAAAACATAGAAGGTAAGAAGACTGAGTCTTCTTGTACTTAAGTCGGCATTGTGCCTTTTGTATTTAATTCCGATTCAATTTCTGTGTTTCATCGTCATTGTGAAGGTCCAAGGGATACAGTATACCAGAAGTGAAGCACCGGAGTCTAAAATTGGTCTCACAGGAAAGGCTCAAAACATAGAAGGTAAGAAGACTCAGTCTTCTTGTACTTAAGTCGGCATTGTGCCTTTTGCGTTTAATTCCGATGCAATTTCTGTGTTTCATCGTCAATGTGAAGGTCCAAGGGATACAGTAAACCAGAAGTGAAGCATCAGAATCTAAAACTGGTCTCACAGGAAAGGCTCAAAACATAGAAGGTAAGAAGACTGAGACTTCTTGTACTTAAGTCGTCATTGTGCCTTTTGTATTTAATTCCGATGCAATTTCTGTGTTTCATCGTCATTGTGAAGGTCCAAGGGATACAGTAAACCAGAAGTGAAGCACCGGAGTCTAAAACTGGTCTCACAGGAAAGGCTCAAAACATAGAAGGTAAGAAGACCCAGTCTTCTTGTACTTAAGTCGGCATTGTGCCTTTTGCGTTTAATTCCGATGCAATTTATGTGTTTTATCGTCAATGTGAAGGTCCAAGGGATACAGTAAACCAGAAGTGAAGCATCGGAATCTAAAACTGGTCTCACAGGAAAGGCTCAAAACATAGAAGGTAAGAAGACTCAGTCTTCTTGTTCTTAAGTCGGCATTGTGCCTTTTGTATTTAATTCCGATGCAATTTCTGTGTTTCATCGTCAATGTGAAGGTCCAAGGGATACAGTAAACCAGAAGTGAAGCATCGGAATCTAAAACTGGTCTCACAGGAAAGGCTCAAAACATAGAAGGTAAGAAGACTCAGTCTTCTTGTCCTTAAGTCGGCATTGTGCCTTTTCTATTTAATTCCGATGCAATTTCTTTGTTTCATCAACAATGTGAAGGTCCAAGTGATACAGTGAACCTGCAGTTGTGCATCGCAATCTAAAACTGGTGACACATGAAAGGCTCAAAGCATAGACACTAAGAAAAGTCAGTCTCCTAGTACTTAAGTCGGCATTATGCCTTTTGCATTTAATTCCGATGCAATTTCTGTGTTTCATCATCAATGTGAAGGTCCAAGGGATACAGTAAACCAGAGGTGAAGCACCGGAGTCTAAAACTGGTCTCACAGGAAAGGCTCAAAACATAGAAGGTAGGAAGACTCAGTCTTCTTGTACTTAAGTCGGCATTGTGCCTTTTGCGTTTAATTCCGATGCAATTTCTGTGTTTCATCGTCAATGTGAAGGTCCAAGGGATACAGTAAATCAGAAGTGAAGCATCGGAATCTAAAACTGGTCTCACAGGAAAGGCTCAAAACATAGAAGGTAAGAAGACTGAGTCTTCTTGTACTTAAGTCGTCATTGTGCCTTTTGTATTTAATTCCGATGCAATTTCTGTGTTTCATCGTCGTTGTGAAGGTCAAAGGGATACAGTAAACCAGAAGTGAAGCACCGGAGTCTAAAACTGGTCTCACAGGAAAGGCTCAAAACATAGAAGGTAAGAAGACTCAGTCTTCTTGTACTTAACTCGGCATTGTGCCTTTTGCGTTTAATTCCGATGCAATTTCTGTGTTTCATCGTCATTGTGAAGGTCCAAGGGATACAGTAAACCAGAAGTGAAGCACCGGAGTCTAAAACTGGTCTCACAGGAAAGGCTCAAAACATAGAAGGTAAGAAGACTCAGTCTTCTTGTACTTAAGTCGGCTTTGTGCCTTTTGCGTTTAATTCCGATGCAATTTCTGTGTTTCATCGTCAATGTGAAGGTCCAAGGGATACAGTAAACCAGAAGTGAAGCATCGGAATCTAAAACTGGTCTCACAGGAAAGGCTCAAAACATAGAAGGTAAGAAGACTGAGTCTTCTTGTACTTAAGTCGGCATTGTGCGTTTTGTATTTAATTCCGATGCAATTTCTGTGTTTCATCGTCATTGTGAAGGTCCAAGGGATACAGTAAACCAGAAGTGAAGCACCGGAGTCTAAAACTGGTCTCACAGGAAAGGCTCAAACATAGAAGGTAAGAAGACTCAGTCTTCTTGTACTTAAGTCGGCATTGTGCCTTTTGCGTTTAATTCCGATGCAATTTCTGTGTTTCATCGTCAATGTGAAGGTCCAAGGGATACAGTAAACCAGAAGTGAAGCATCGGAATCTAAAACTGGTCTCACAGGAAAGGCTCAAAGCATAGAAGGTAAGAAGAATCAGTCTTCTTGCCCTTATGTCGGCATTGTGCTTTATGTATTTAATTCCGATGCAATTTCTGTGTTTCATCAACAATGTGAAGGTCCAAGGGATACAGCGAACCTGCAGTTGTGCATCGCAATCTAAAACTGGTGACACATGAAAGGCTCAAAACACAGACATTATGAAAAGTCAGTCTCCTAGTACTTAAGTCGGCATAGTGCCTTTTGCATTGAATTACGATGCAATTTCTGTGTTTCATCGTCAATGTGAAGGTCCAAGGGATACAGTAAACCAGAAGTGAAGCATCGGAATCTAAAACTGGTCTCACAGGAAAGGCTCAAAACATAGAAGGTAAGAAGACTCAGTCTTCTTGTCCTTATGTCGGCATTGTGCTTTTTGTATTTAATTCCGATGCAATTTCTGTGTTTCATCAACAATGTGAAGGTCCAAGGGATACAGCGAACCTGCAGTTGTGCATCGCAATCTAAAACTGGTGACACATGAAAGGCTCAAAGCATAGACACAAAGAAAAGTCAGTCTCCTAGTACTTACGTCGGCATTGTGCCTTTTGCATTTAATTCCGATGCAATTTCTGTGTTTCATCGTCAATGTGAAGGTCCAAGTGATACAGTAAACCAGAAGTGAAGCATCGGAATCTAAAACTGGTCTCGCAGGAAAGGCTCAAAACATAGAAGGTAAGAAGTCTGAGTCTTCTTGTACTTAAGTCGGCATTGTGCCTTTTGCATTTAATTCCGATGCAATTTCTGTGTTTCATCGTCAATGTGAAGGTCCAAGGGATACAGTAAACCAGAAGTGAAGCATCGGAATCTAAAACTGGTCTCACAGGAAAGGCTCAAAACATAGAAGGTAAGAAGACTCAGTCTTCTTGTACTTAAGTCGGCATTGTGCCTTTTGCATTTAATTCCGATGCAATTTCTGTGTTTCATCGTCAATGTGAAGGTCCAAGGGATACAGTAAACCAGAAGTGAAGCATCGGAATCTAAAACTCGACTCACAGGAAAGGCTCAAAACATAGAAGGTAAGAAGACTGAGTTTTCTTGTACTTAAGTCGGCATTGTGCCTTTTTTATTTAATTCCGATGCAATTTCTGTGTTTCATCAACAATGTGAAGGTCCAAGGGATGCAGTGAACCTGCAGTTGTGTATCACAATCTAAAACTGGTGACACATGAAAGGCTCAAAGCAAAGACACTAATAAAAGTCAGTCTCCTAGTACTTAAGTCGGCATTGTGCCTTTTGCATTTAATTCCGATGCAATTTCTGTGTTTCATCGTCAATGTGAAGGTCCAAGGGATACAGTAAACCAGAAGTGAATTATCGGAATCTAAAACTCGACTCACAGGAAAGGCTCAAAACATAGAAGGTAAGAAGACTGAGTCTTCTTGTACTTAAGTCGGCATGGTGCCTTTTGTATTTAATTCCGATGCAATTTCTGTGTTTCATCAACAATGTGAAGGTCCAAGGGATACAGTGAACCTGCAGTTGTGCATCGCAATCTAAAACTGGTGACACATGAAAGGCTCAAAGCATAGACACTAAGAAAAGTCAGTCTCCTAGTACTTAAGTCGGCATTGTGCCTTTTGCATTTAATTCCGATGCAATTTCTGTGTTTCATCGTCAATGTGAAGGTCCAAGGGATACAGTAAACCAGAAGTGAAGCATCGGAATCTAAAACTGGTCTCACAGGAAAGGCTCAAAACATAGAAGGTAAGTAGACTCAGTCTTCTTGTACTTATGTCGGTATTGTGCCTTTTGTATTTAATTCCGATGCAATTTCTGTGTTTCATCGTCAATGTGAAGGTCCAAGGGGTGCAGTAAACCAGAAGTGAAGCATCGGAATCTAAAACTGGTCTCACAGGAAAGGCTCAAAACATAGAAGGTAAGAAGACTCAGTCTTCTTGAACTTAAGTCGGCATTGTGCCTTTTGCGTTTAATTCCGATGCAATTTCTGTGTTTCATCGTCAATGTGAAGGTCCAAGTGATACAGTAAACCAGAAGTGAAGCATCGGAATCTAAAACTGGTCTCACAGGAAAGGCCAAAACATAGAAGGTAAGAAGACTCAGTCTTCTTGTACTTAAGTCGGCATTGTGCCTTTTGCGTTTAATTCCGATGCAATTTCTGTGTTTCATCGTCAATGTGAAGGTCCAAGGGATACAGTAAACCAGAAGTGAAGCATCGGAATCTAAAACTGGTCTCACAGGAAAGGCTCAAAACATAGAAGGTAAGAAGACTCAGTCTTCTTGTCCTTATGTCGGCATTGTGCTTTTTGTATTTAATTCCGATGCAATTTCTGTGTTTCATCAACAATGTGAAGGTCCAAGGGATACAGTGAACCTGCAGTTGTGCATCGCAATCTAAAACTGGTGACACATGAAAGGCTCAAAGCATAGACACAAAGAAAAGTCAGTCTCCTAGTACTTAAGTCGGCATTGTGCCTTTTGCATTTAATTCCGATGCAATTTCTGTGTTTCATCGTCAATGTGAAGGTCCAAGTGATACAGTAAACCAGAAGTGAAGCATCGGAATCTAAAACTGGTCTCACAGGAAAGGCTCAAAACATAGAAGGTAAGAAGTCTGAGTCTTCTTGTACTTAAGTCGGCATTGTGCCTTTTGCATTTAATTCCGATGCAATTTCTGTGTTTCATCTTCAATGTGAAGGTCCAAGGGATACAGTAAACCAGAAGTGAAGCATCGGAATCTAAAACTGGTCTCACAGGAAAGGCTCAAAACATAGAAGGTAAGAAGACTCAGTCTTCTTGTACTTAAGTCGGCATTGTGCCTTTTGCATTTAATTCCGATGCAATTTCTGTGTTTCATCGTCAATGTGAAGGTCCAAGGGATACAGTAAACCAGAAGTGAAGCATCGGAATCTAAAACTCGACTCACAGGAAAGGCTCAAAACATAGAAGGTAAGAAGACTGAGTTTTCTTGTACTTAAGCCGGCATTGTGCCTTTTGTATTTAATTCCGATGCAATTTCTGTGTTTCATCGTCAATGTGAAGGTCCAAGGGATACAGTAAACCAGAAGTGAAGCATCGGAATCTAAAACTGGTCTCACAGGATAGGCTCAAAACATAGAAGGTAAGAAGTCTGAGTCTTCTTGTACTTAAGTCGGCATTGTGCCTTTTGCATTTAATTCCGATGCAATTTCTGTGTTTCATCGTCAATGTGAAGGTCCAAGGGATACAGTAAACCAGAAGTGAAGCATCGGAATCTAAAACTGGTCTCACAGGAAAGGCTCAAAACATAGAAGGTAAGAAGACTCAGTCTTCTTGTACTTAAGTCGGCATTGTGCCTTTTGCATTTAATTCCGATGCAATTTCTGTGTTTCATCGTCAATGTGAAGGTCCAAGGGATACAGTAAACCAGAAGTGAATTATCGGAATCTAAAACTCGACTCACAGGAAAGGCTCAAAACATAGAAGGTAAGAAGACTCAGTCTTCTTGTCCTTAAGTCGGCATTGTGCCTTTTGTATTTAATTCCGATGCAATTTCTGTGTTTCATCAACAATGTGAAGGTCCAAGGGATACAGTGAACCTGCAGTTGTGCATCGCTATCTAAAACTGGTGACACATGAAAGGCTCAAAGCATAGACACTAAGAAAAGTCAGTCTCCTAGTACTTAAGTCGGCATTGTGCCTTTTGCATTGAATTCCGATGCAATTTCTGTGTTTCATCGTCAATGTGAAGGTCCAAGGGATACAGTAAACCAGAAGTGTAGCACCGGAGTCTAAAACTGGTCTCACAGGAAAGGCTCAAACATAGAAGGTAAGAAGACTCAGTCTTCTTGTACTTAAGTCGGCATTGTGCCTTTTGCGTTTAATTCCGATGCAATTTCTGTGTTTCATCGTCAATGTGAAGGTCCAAGGGATACAGTAAACCAGAAGTGAAGCATCGGAATCTAAAACTGGTCTCACAGGAAAGGCTCAAAGCATAGAAGGTAAAAAGACTCAGTCTTCTTGTCCTTATGTCGGCATTGTGCTTTTTGTATTTAATTCCGATGCAATTTCTGTGTTTCATCAACAATGTGAAGGTCCAAGGGATACACCGAACCTGCAGTTGTGCATCGCAATCTAAAACTGGTGACACATGAAAGGCTCAAAGCATAGACACAAAGAAAAGTCAGTCTCCTAGTACTTAAGTCGGCATTGTGCCTTTTGCATTTAATTCCGATGCAATTTCCGTGTTTCATCGACCATGTGAAGGTCCAAGGGATACAGTAAACCAGAAGTGAAGCATCGGAATCTAAAACTGGTCTCACAGGAAAGGCTCAAAACATAGAAGGTAAGAAGTCTGAGTCTTCTTGTACTTAAGTCGGCATTGTGCCTTTTGCATTTAATTCCGATGCAATTTCTGTGTTTCATCGTCAATGTGAAGGTCCAAGGGATACAGTAAACCAGAAGTGAATTATCGGAATCTAAAACTCGACTCACAGGAAAGGCTCAAAACATAGAAGGTAAGAAGACTGAGTCTTCTTGTACTTAAGTCGGCATGGTGCCTTTTGTATTTAATTCCGATGCAATTTCTGTGTTTCATCAACAATGTGAAGGTCCAAGGGATACAGTGAACCTGCAGTTGTGCATCGCAATCTAAAACTGGTGACACATGAAAGGCTCAAAGCATAGACACTAAGAAAAGTCAGTCTCCTAGTACTTAAGTCGGCATTGTGCCTTTTGCATTTAATTCCGATGCAATTTCTGTGTTTCATCGTCAATGTGAAGGTCCAAGGGATACAGTAAACCAGAAGTGAAGCATCGGAATCTAAAACTGGTCTCACAGGAAAGGCTCAAAACATAGAAGGTAAGTAGACTCAGTCTTCTTGTACTTATGTCGGTATTGTGCCTTTTGTATTTAATTCCGATGCAATTTCTGTGTTTCATCGTCAATGTGAAGGTCCAAGGGGTGCAGTAAACCAGAAGTGAAGCATCGGAATCTAAAACTGGTCTCACAGGAAAGGCTCAAAACATAGAAGGTAAGAAGACTCAGTCTTCTTGAACTTAAGTCGGCATTGTGCCTTTTGCGTTTAATTCCGATGCAATTTCTGTGTTTCATCGTCAATGTGAAGGTCCAAGTGATACAGTAAACCAGAAGTGAAGCATCGGAATCTAAAACTGGTCTCACAGGAAAGGCTCAAACATAGAAGGTAAGAAGACTCAGTCTTCTTGTACTTAAGTCGGCATTGTGCCTTTTGCGTTTAATTCCGATGCAATTTCTGTGTTTCATCGTCAATGTGAAGGTCCAAGGGATACAGTAAACCAGAAGTGAAGCATCGGAATCTAAAACTGGTCTCACAGGAAAGGCTCAAAACATAGAAGGTAAGAAGACTCAGTCTTCTCTTCCTTATGTCGGCATTGTGCTTTTTGTATTTAATTCCGATGCAATTTCTGTGTTTCATCAACAATGTGAAGGTCCAAGGGATACAGTGAACCTGCAGTTGTGCATCGCAATCTAAAACTGGTGACACATGAAAGGCTCAAAGCATAGACACAAAGAAAAGTCAGTCTCCTAGTACTTAAGTCGGCATTGTGCCTTTTGCATTTAATTCCGATGCAATTTCTGTGTTTCATCGTCAATGTGAAGGTCCAAGTGATACAGTAAACCAGAAGTGAAGCATCGGAATCTAAAACTGGTCTCACAGGAAAGGCTCAAAACATAGAAGGTAAGAAGTCTGAGTCTTCTTGTACTTAAGTCGGCATTGTGCCTTTTGCATTTAATTCCGATGCAATTTCTGTGTTTCATCTTCAATGTGAAGGTCCAAGGGATACAGTAAACCAGAAGTGAAGCATCGGAATCTAAAACTGGTCTCACAGGAAAGGCTCAAAACATAGAAGGTAAGAAGACTCAGTCTTCTTGTACTTAAGTCGGCATTGTGCCTTTTGCATTTAATTCCGATGCAATTTCTGTGTTTCATCGTCAATGTGAAGGTCCAAGGGATACAGTAAACCAGAAGTGAAGCATCGGAATCTAAAACTGGTCTCACAGGATAGGCTCAAAACATAGAAGGTAAGAAGTCTGAGTTTTCTTGTACTTAAGTCGGCATTGTGCCTTTTGTATTTAATTCCGATGCAATTTCTGTGTTTCATCGTCAATGTGAAGGTCCAAGGGATACAGTAAACCAGAAGTGAAGCATCGGAATCTAAAACTGGTCTCACAGGATAGGCTCAAAACATAGAAGGTAAGAAGTCTGAGTCTTCTTGTACTTAAGTCGGCATTGTGCCTTTTGCATTTAATTCCGATGCAATTTCTGTGTTTCATCGTCAATGTGAAGGTCCAAGGGATACAGTAAACCAGAAGTGAAGCATCGGAATCTAAAACTGGTCTCACAGGAAAGGCTCAAAACATAGAAGGTAAGAAGACTCAGTCTTCTTGTACTTAAGTCGGCATTGTGCCTTTTGCATTTAATTCCGATGCAATTTCTGTGTTTCATCGTCAATGTGAAGGTCCAAGGGATACAGTAAACCAGAAGTGAATTATCGGAATCTAAAACTCGACTCACAGGAAAGGCTCAAAACATAGAAGGTAAGAAGACTCAGTCTTCTTGTCCTTAAGTCGGCATTGTGCCTTTTGTATTTAATTCCGATGCAATTTCTGTGTTTCATCAACAATGTGAAGGTCCAAGGGATACAGTGAACCTGCAGTTGTGCATCGCTATCTAAAACTGGTGACACATGAAAGGCTCAAAGCATAGACACTAAGAAAAGTCAGTCTCCTAGTACTTAAGTCGGCATTGTGCCTTTTGCATTGAATTCCGATGCAATTTCTGTGTTTCATCGTCAATGTGAAGGTCCAAGGGATACAGTAAACCAGAAGTGTAGCACCGGAGTCTAAAACTGGTCTCACAGGAAAGGCTCAAACATAGAAGGTAAGAAGACTCAGTCTTCTTGTACTTAAGTCGGCATTGTGCCTTTTGCGTTTAATTCCGATGCAATTTCTGTGTTTCATCGTCAATGTGAAGGTCCAAGGGATACAGTAAACCAGAAGTGAAGCATCGGAATCTAAAACTGGTCTCACAGGAAAGGCTCAAAGCATAGAAGGTAAAAAGACTCAGTCTTCTTGTCCTTATGTCGGCATTGTGCTTTTTGTATTTAATTCCGATGCAATTTCTGTGTTTCATCAACAATGTGAAGGTCCAAGGGATACACCGAACCTGCAGTTGTGCATCGCAATCTAAAACTGGTGACACATGAAAGGCTCAAAGCATAGACACAAAGAAAAGTCAGTCTCCTAGAACTTAAGTCGGCATTGTGCTTTTGCATTTAATTCCGATGGAATTTCTGTGTTTCATCGACAATGTGAAGGTCCAAGGGATACAGTAAACCAGAAGTGAAGCATCGGAATCTAAAACTGGTCTCACAGGAAAGGCTCAAAACATAGAAGGTAAGAAGTCTGAGTCTTCTTGTACTTAAGTCGGCATTGTGCCTTTTGCATTTAATTCCGATGCAATTTCTGTGTTACATCGTCAATGTGAAGGTCCAAGGGATACAGTAAACCAGAAGTGAAGCATCGGAATCTAAAACTGGTCTCACAGGAAAGGCTCAAAACATAGAAGGTAAGAAGACTGAGTTTTCTTGTACTTAAGTCGGCATTGTGCCTTTTGCATTTAATTCCGATGCAATTTCTGTGTTTCATCGTCAATGTGAAGGTCCAAGGGATACAGTAAACCAGAAGTGAAGCATCGGAATCTAAAACTGGTCTCACAGGAAAGGCTCAAACATAGAAGGTAAGAAGACTCAGTCTTCTTGTACTTAAGTCGGCATTGTGCCTTTTGCATTTAATTCCGATGCAATTTCTGTGTTTCATCGTCAATGTGAAGGTCCAAGGGATACAGTAAACCAGAAGTGAAGCATCGGAATCTAAAACTGGTCTCACAGGAAAGGCTCAAAACATAGAAGGTAAGAAGACTCAGTCTTCTTGTCCTTATGTCGGCATTGTGCTTTTTGTATTTAATTCCGATGCAATTTCTGTGTTTCATCAACAATGAGAAGGTCCAAGGGATACAGCGAACCTGCAGTTGTGCATCGCAATCTAAAACTGGTGACACATGAAAGGCTCAAAGCATAGACACAAAGAAAAGTCAGTCTCCTAGTACTTACGTCGGCATTGTGCCTTTTGCATTTAATTCCGATGCAATTTCTGTGTTTCATCGTCAATGTGAAGGTCCAAGTGATACAGTAAACCAGAAGTGAAGCATCGGAATCTAAAACTGGTCTCACAGGAAAGGCTCAAAACATAGAAGGTAAGAAGTCTGAGTCTTCTTGTACTTAAGACGGCATTGTGCCTTTTGCATTTAATTCCGATGCAATTTCTGTGTTTCATCGTCAATGTGAAGGTCCAAGGGATACAGTAAACCAGAAGTGAAGCATCGGAATCTAAAACTGGTCTCACAGGAAGGGCTCAAAACATAGAAGGTAAGAAGACTCAGTCTTCTTGTACTTAAGTCGGCGTTGTGCCTTTTGCATTTAATTCCGATGCAATTTCTGTGTTTCATCGTCAATGTGAAGGTCCAAGGGATACAGTAAACCAGAAGTGAAGCATCGGAATCTAAAACTCGACTCACAGGAAAGGCTCAAAACATAGAAGATAAGAAGACTGAGTTTTCTTGTACTTAAGTCGGCATTGTGCCTTTTTTATTTAATTCCGATGCAATTTCTGTGTTTCATCAACAATGTGAAGGTCCAAGGGATGCAGTGAACCTGCAGTTGTGTATCACAATCTAAAACTGATGACACATGAAAGGCTCAAAGCAAAGACACTAATAAAAGTCAGTCTCCTAGTACTTAAGTCGGCATTGTGCCTTTTGCATTTAATTCCGATGCAATTTCTGTGTTTCATCGTCAATGTGAAGGTCCAAGGGATACAGTAAACCAGAAGTGAAGCATCGGAATCTAAAACTGGTCTCACAGGAAAGGCTCAAAGCATAGAAGGTAAGAAGACTCAGTCTTCTTGTACTTAAGTCGGCATTGTGCCTTTTGTATTTAATTCCGATGCAATTTCTGTGTTTCATCGTCAATGTGAAGGTCCAAGGGGTGCAGTAAACCAGAAGTGAAGCATCGGAATCTAAAACTGGTCTCACAGGAAAGGCTCAAAACATAAAAGGTAAGAACACTCAGTCTTCTTGAACTTAAATCGGCATTGTGCCTTTTGCGTCTAATTCCGATGCAATTTCTGTGTTTCATCGTCAATGTGAAGGTCCAAGGGATACAGTAAACCAGAAGTGAAGCATCGGAATCTAAAACTGGTCTCACAGGAAAGGCTCAAAACATAGAAGGTAAGAAGACTCAGTCTTCTTGTACTTAAGTCGGCATTGTGCCTTTTGCATTTAATTCCGATGCAATTTCTGTGTTTCATCGTCAATGTGAAGGTCCAAGGGATACAGTAAACCAGAAGTGAATTATCGGAATCTAAAACTCGACTCACAGGAAAGGCTCAAAACATAGAAGGTAAGAAGACTGAGTCTTCTTGTACTTAAGTCGGCATTGTGCCTTTTGTATTTAATTCCGATGCAATTTCTGTGTTTCATCAACAATGTGAAGGTCCAAGGGATACAGTGAACCTGCAGTTGTGCATCGCAATCTAAAACTGGTGACACATGAAAGGCTCAAAGCATAGACACTAAGAAAAGTCAGTCTCCTAGTACTTAAGTCGGCATTGTGCCTTTTGCATTTAATTCCGATGCAATTTCTGTGTTTCATCGTCAATGTGAAGGTCCAAGGGATACAGTAAACCAGAAGTGAAGCATCGGAATCTAAAACTGGTCTCACAGGAAAGGCTCAAAACATAGAAGGTAAGTAGACTCAGTCTTCTTGTACTTATGTCGGTATTGTGCCTTTTGTATTTAATTCCGATGCAATTTCTGTGTTTCATCGTCAATGTGAAGGTCCAAGGGGTGCAGTAAACCAGAAGTGAAGCATCGGAATCTAAAACTGGTCTCACAGGAAAGGCTCAAAACATAGAAGGTAAGAAGACTCAGTCTTCTTGAACTTAAGTCGGCATTGTGCCTTTTGCGTTTAATTCCGATGCAATTTCTCTGTTTCATCGTCAATGTGAAGGTCCAAGGGATACAGTAAACCAGAAGTAAAGCATCGGAATCTAAAACTGGTCTCACAGGAAAGGCTCAAACATAGAAGGTAAGAAGACTCAGTCTTCTTGTACTTAAGTCGGCATTGTGCCTTTTGCGTTTAATTCCGATGCAATTTCTGTGTTTCATCGTCAATGTGAAGGTCCAAGGGATACAGTAAACCAGAAGTGAAGCATCGGAATCTAAAACTGGTCTCACAGGAAAGGCTCAAAACATAGAAGGTAAGAAGACTCAGTCTTCTTGTCCTTATGTCGGCATTGTGCTTTTTGTATTTAATTCCGATGCAATTTCTGTGTTTCATCAACAATGTGAAGGTCCAAGGGGTACAGCGAACCTGCAGTTGTGCATCGCAATCTAAAACTGGTGACACATGAAAGGCTCAAAGCATAGACACAAAGAAAAGTCAGTCTCCTAGTACTTAAGTCGGCATTGTGCCTTTTGCATTTAATTCCGATGCAATTTCTGTGTTTCATCGTCAATGTGAAGGTCCAAGTGATACAGTAAACCAGAAGTGAAGCATCGGAATCTAAAACTGGTCTCACAGGAAAGGCTCAAAACATAGAAGGTAAGAAGTCTGAGTCTTCTTGTACTTAAGTCGGCATTGTGCCTTTTGCATTTAATTCCGATGCAATTTCTGTGTTTCATCGTCAATGTGAAGGTCCAAGGGATACAGTAAACCAGAAGTGAAGCATCGGAATCTAAAACTGGTCTCACAGGAAAGGCTCAAAACATAGAAGGTAAGAAGACTCAGTCTTCTTGTACTTAAGTCGGCATTGTGCCTTTTGCATTTAATTCCGATGCAATTTCTGTGTTTCATCGTCAATGTGAAGGTCCAAGGGATACAGTAAACCAGAAGTGAAGCATCGGAATCTAAAACTCGACTCACAGGAAAGGCTCAAAACATAGAAGGTAAGAAGACTGAGTTTTCTTGTACTTAAGTCGGCATTGTGCCTTTTGTATTTAATTCCGATGCAATTTCTGTGTTTCATCAACAATGTGAAGGTCCAAGGGATACAGTGAACCTGCAGTTGTGCATCGCAATCTAAAACTGGTGACACATGAAAGGCTCAAAGCATAGACACTAAGAAAAGTCAGTCTCCTAGTACTTAAGTCGGCATTGTGCCTTTTGCATTTAATTCCGATGCAATTTCTGTGTTTCATCGTCAATGTGAAGGTCCAAGGGATACAGTAAACCAGAAGTGAAGCATCGGAATCTAAAACTGGTCTCACAGGAAAGGCTCAAAGCATAGAAGGTAAGAAGACTCAGTCTTCTTTTACTTAAGTCGGCATTGTGCCTTTTGTATTTAATTCCGATGCAATTTCTGTGTTTCATCGTCAATGTGAAGGTCCAAGGGGTGCAGTAAACCAGAAGTGAAGCATCGGAATCTAAAACTGGTCTCACAGGAAAGGCTCAAAACATAGAAGGTAAGAAGACTCAGTCTTCTTGAACTTAAGTCGGCATTGTGCCTTTTGCGTTTAATTCCGATGCAATTTCTGTGTTTCATCAACAATGTGAAGGTCCAAGTGATACAGTGAACCTGCAGTTGTGCATCGCAATCTAAAACTGGTGACACATGAAAGGCTCAAAGCATAGACACTAAGAAAAGTCAGTCTCCTAGTACTTAAGTCGGCATTGTGCCTTTTGCATTTAATTCCGATGCAATTTCTGTGTTTCATCGTCAATGTGAAGGTCCAAGGGATACAGTAAACCAGAAGTGAAGCATCGGAATCTAAAACTGGTCTCACAGGATAGGCTCAAAACATAGAAGGTAAGAAGTCTGAGTCTTCTTGTACTTAAGTCGGCATTGTGCCTTTTGCATTTAATTCCGATGCAATTTCTGTGTTTCATCGTCAATGTGAAGGTCCAAGGGATACAGTAAACCAGAAGTGAAGCATCGGAATCTAAAACTGGTCTCACAGGAAAGGCTCAAAACATAGAAGGTAAGAAGACTCAGTCTTCTTGTACTTAAGTCGGCATTGTGCCTTTTGCATTTAATTCCGATGCAATTTCTGTGTTTCATCGTCAATGTGAAGGTCCAAGGGATACAGTAAACCAGAAGTGAATTATCGGAATCTAAAACTCGACTCACAGGAAAGGCTCAAAACATAGAAGGTAAGAAGACTGTGTCTTCTTGTACTTAAGACGGCATTGTGCCTTTTGTATTTAATTCCGATGCAATTTCTGTGTTTCATCAACAATGTGAAGGTCCAAGGGATACAGTGAACCTGCAGTTGTGCATCGCAATCTAAAACTGGTGACACATGAAAGTCTCAAAGCATAGACACTAAGAAAAGTCAGTCTCCTAGTACTTAAGTCGGCATTGTGCCTTTTGCATTTAATTCCGATGCAATTTCTGTGTTTCATCGTCAATGTGAAGGTCCAAAGGATACAGTAAACCAGAAGTGAAGCATCGGAATCTAAAACTGGTCTCACAGGAAAGGCTCAAAACATAGAAGGTAAGAAGACTCAGTCTTCTTGTACTTATGTCGGTATTGTGCCTTTTGTATTTAATTCCGATGCAATTTCTGTGTTTCATCGTCAATGTGAAGGTCCAAGGGGTGCAGTAAACCAGAAGTGAAGCATCGGAATCTAAAACTGGTCTCACAGGAAAGGCTCAAAACATAGAAGGTAAGAAGACTCAGTCTTCTTGAACTTAAGTCGGCATTGTGCCTTTTGCGTTTAATTCCGATGCAATTTCTGTGTTTCATCGTCAATGTGAAGGTCCAAGGGATACAGTAAACCAGAAGTGAAGCATCGGAATCTAAAACTGGTCTCACAGGAAAGGCTCAAAACATAGAAGGTAAGAAGACTCAGTCTTCTTGTACTTAAGTCGGCATTGTGCCTTTTGTATTTAATTCCGATGCAATTTCTGTGTTTCATCGTCAATGTGAAGGTCCAAGGGATACAGTAAACCAGAAGTGAAGCATCGGAATCGAAAACTGGTCTCACAGGAAAGGCTCAAAACATAGAAGGTAAGAAGACTCAGTCTTCTTGTCCTTAAGTCGGCATTGTGCCTTTTGTATTTAATTCCGATGCAATTTCTGTGTTTCATCGTCAATGTGAAGGTCCAAGGGGTGCAGTAAACCAGAAGTGAAGCATCGGAATCTAAAACTGGTCTCACAGGAAAGGCTCAAAACATAGAAGGTAAGAAGACTCAGTCTTCTTGTACTTAAGTCGGCATTGTGCGTTTTGTATTTAATTCCGATGCAATTTCTGTGTTTCATCGTCAATGTGAAGGTCCAAGGGGTGCAGTAAACCTACAGCTGTGTATCGCAATCTAAATAATAAATAAAAATAAATGGTTATAATTAGTAAGTGCAACTAATCACTGAGGTGCAGTGTGGGTGGAAATTGTGGTACGGCAGCCAAACTTGGTAGATACTCTAACGCGTTAATGCGCAACCGATTTACTCTGGAAGAGACATTAGTTCCAGTTCTGGCCACCTGGTGCAAATTCGGCACTGTGATTGCAAGGAAGACGTATATAAATGTTTCTGTATGTAATGGATTAGGAATGGTATTTGGACAGAAAATGTCAAAGTAGTGAGAAGTGTTGATTTTATTATCAGCTGTCGCTTACACAGCTTGTTCAGTATGAGCACCAAAGATGTCGACTAGATGCTGCACTGGTAAAACAACGTGGTCAATAACTGATCGCAGCATTTCTGATGGAATACGAACAAGGTGTCCGTATATACTGGCCTTGAGATCAGGAAGAGACTGAACGTGCCCATGCTAAACGCAATCTCTTAGATACCCTCGAACCAAAAGTCACACGGATCTTGCAGGCCATGCATCTCGAACGCCTTAATGCAACGTTCTTGGAAGGTTGAATTAAGCAGATCTTTCAGTGGGAGAGTGACCTGAGGTGTCGGCCCATCTTGCATGAAAACAGTGCTTCTGCATCCACAACACGCAGTCGTATACTCATCGCACACAACACGCGCTTTAACAGAGCCCCATATTTTGCAGTTTTGTGTATTCACAGCATCCTGTAGTGTAAAATGTACCTCGGCGCTCAATAGAGTATTGCCCGGAAACATGTCGTCAACTTCGATCCGTGTCAGAAACCGAAGCGCAAATTCAGAACGTTGTTGCAGATTACGAGGTTTCTTTTGCTAGGCCGTGTGGTTGTCGAATGGGTACCAGTGTTGTAGAATGGGTACCAGTGTAACAAAGACTGTAGAGCTTCCCGTACTGTTGACAATGGGATGGACAATTCTCATGACACTGCACGAGCACTAGGAGGCATTTGCTGCATGGTCAGTTACAGCAACAGCAACCTCGCCGCCCCCAGGATCTCAGCATTCATTTGCTGGGTACGGGCTTGGCGACCCCGTGGTTCCTGAGCTGGGGACTGGAAAGCGCCGCCAGTCCCCTGTCACCGTAAGCTCTGGGCATACTTCAACGACCACCGTGCGGCGCGGCGGTGGAATGTTGTGTCTCAGGGAGTGAGGATCTTGGCTTGACCGCCCGGATCGCGAGGATGGAATAAACCTCTATAAACAACCCCTCAATCTCAAGGTGTGCTGCGCGCCGATGAGATGCATGGCTGTTGAGGTGGAACAGTCGTTAGCGGGCAACCTCTGGGGAACCTGCCGCACCTCAGTTGTATAAGGCTTACCTAGGCACGCGGGGCTCTGTCTAGGTGGACTCCTAGTTCCCTAGCTGCTCGTGGGACCGAGATGGAACCCTCGAACTTTTATTCTTCTCCTGCCAGCGGAAAGGGTGGACCGCTGGTGGGTTCTAACACCCAATCCAACAAGAGGGCTCGTGTAGCCAGTCCTCCTGATTCAGTTACTCGTAACAGAATGCATACTGCTTCGCAGAATGTGTTTCTCATAATTAAAAGAAAGGAGGGGAGTTTTGAGAACGTTTCACCATTTTATATACAGAAAGGCTTAGAAGGCATTGCTGGCACCTTAAAATCTGTCAAGCGCTTGCGAAATGGAACCTTGTTGGTTGAAACATCTAGTTTCCAGCAAGTCCAGAACCTTCAGAAAGCACAATTTCTTGGGGAGTTTGCGATAGAGACTGAATTTCACAACACCTTGAACTACAGCAAAGGTGTTGTGACTTGCAGAGATCTCGTTGACATTCCCCAAGACGAACTGAAGGCTGAATGGTCCCGGGAAGGAATTGTCGACGTGCAACACGTTATGAAACGGGTGGATGGTACTCTCATAAAGACTGACTCATTTATCCTTACGTTTAACAGCACCAAATTGCCGGAGCATGTGAAGGCAGGTTTCCTACGTCTCAGTGTATGGCCTTATTACCCCAACCCCATGCGGTGTTTTAAATGCCAACACTTTGGACACACTACTCTCGGCTGTAGAGGGGAAGCCACTTGCGGGAATTGTGGTAAAGCCGCCCATGAGGGAGTTGGTTGCTCCTATCCTCCCAAGTGTGTCAACTGCTCTGGGGATCACCCTGTGTGGAGTAGGGAATGCAGAGTTTTCCTTGAGGAACGGAAGATCCAGGAACTTAAAACTACAAAACGCATCCCGTATGGTGAGGCGAAGAAAATTTACAAGTCCATGCAGCCGCCCACGTTCGCTGCTTCCTTTTCTTCCGTTTTCAAACAGCCAGGCTTGAAAACCGATGCCGCTATACAAACGGAGGTTGCTACTGTCAGCACTAGCACCTGCGTTTGTCAATGTACGTGTGCTGCTGCAGTTCCTGTGAAGCCTGCTGCTCCCCCCCGGCCTTCTGACCCGGCCGTGGTAGCTGACATCATGGGACTTCCTGCCCCTTCCCGGGTCCAGTCTTGTGCACTGCCCAGCGCTGCTACACCCCCTACTGCTTCTGAGGTTTTGGCTCCAATGCCACCTCAGGCCAGAAAATCGAAGCCAAAGACAAAGGTGAAGACTCGCCCACTAAAGGAGACTGAAGTTATACAGTCTGCTGATGTGGATGTCATTCTCTCTGACGTCTCTCTCGACTCCTCTTCTGATGCTCAGACTGGGGCAATATTCTCGCCCCAAAACTGAGCCTCCACTTGTTGTGGGCTCTCCTCCCCGACAGAAAGTGAGAATGAAGGTACTCCCACCCTGATAGATGGCTCCCATCATACAGTGGAATATGAATGGACTCCGGGCACATGTGGAGAAACTGAACCTCCTAGCACGGCAACGCCGCCTCTGCTTGTGTTTACAGGAAACGCATTTAACACCATCTGATGCTCCTGTACTAAGGGGCTATACGTCATATCGCAAAGATGACCTGACTGGAGAAAGGGCCAAAGGCGGAGTCGCTGTGTTTGTCAATAATGACCACCACTCCTCTGCTCTCCCCCTGGATACTGACCTGCAAGCAGTTGCAATTGAAATTCATTCACATCGGAGGCTTACCGTTTGCTCCCTTTATTTACCCCCTCTGGATGCAATGACCCTAGACGCTCTCACAGATCTTATCGACCAACTCCCCCGCCCATTTCTCCTCCTGGGAGACTTCAATGCCCATCATGTCCTGTGGGGCTCCACTTCTCTTTGCGCTCGAGGTCGAATTTTGGAGAGCCTCCTAACATCTCAAGTGTTGTGCATCCTCAACACAGGTACTCCGGCTCATTTCTCTACTGCTACAGGGTCATTCTCAGCCATTGACCTATCTTTCTGCTCTCCAACACTCACCGACTCTGTTCACTGGGAGGTCACTGACGACCTTCATTCCAGCGATCACTTCCCTATCCGCATTCATCTCCTGGATGGTGTATTGCTGGAGCAGCGGCCACCATCGTGAATGATTGGCAGGGCTAACTCGCCACTGTTCACTCGGTTGGCTGTCTTTGAACTACACAATAGCGTACAGGAATGGGTGGATCACATCACGCTTGTGATCCATCATGCTAAAATGGTTCAAATGGCTCTGAACACAATGGGACTCAACTGCTGTGGTCATAAGTCCCCTAGAACTTAGAACTACTTAAACCTAACTAACCTAAGGACATCACACACATCCATGTCCGAGGCAGGATACGAACCTGCGACCGTAGCGGTCGTGCGGTTCCAGACTGTAGCGCCTTTAACCGCTCGGCCACTACGGCTGGCGATCCGTCATGCTGCTGACCTGTCCATACCACAGTCTTCTGGCACTCTTAAGCGGCGCCTTGTGCCTTGGTGGACAGAAGAGTGCCGTTCAGCCATCCGGGACAGGCGTGCGGCTCTTCGCCGATTTAAATGCCGCCCAACAGCGGTCAATCTTACCGCCTTTCGAATCGCGAGAGCCAGGGCACGCCGTGAGAGCAAGAAAAGGTCATGGCAGGAGTTCCTAGACTCTATCAACCGTTCCACTTGTACCACAAAAGTATGGGAAGCCATCCGGAGGATTTCCGGTAAACGCAGCCGTTTACCAATAGCTGCTGTCCTGAACCAGGGATGCCTCCAAACGACACCCAGAGCCATTGCTCAGACGCTGGCAGAGCATTTTGCACAAAGTACTGCCACTGCAACCCAGGATCCAGCGTTTCGTCGCTACCGTGCGAAGGTCGAAAGAGCGAACTTGGACTTTCGGTCGAACAGTTCTGAGGCCTACAACTCCCCTTTCTCCGTGTGGGAACTTGAATCGGCTCTTACTGAGACTTCTGACACTGCACCAGGTTACGACCGCATCCGGTACTCCATGCTTCGACATCTGCCAGCGGCGTCAAAGGAAATCCTCCTCGAATGTTTTAATCTCATATGGCAGACAGGAGTGTTCCCCACCTCGTGGGGGGAGGCAATCCTCATCCCTCTCCTCAAACCAGGAAAGGACCGCACATGTCCCAGTAGTTATCGTAGTATCGCCTTTACAAGCTGTGTCGGAAAGACCCTGGAACGGATGGTTAACCGGCGTCTGGTCTGGCTGCTAGATACCAGACAGCTCCTTAGCCCCTTTCAGTGTGGATTCCGAAAATTTCGGTCCACGGTCGACAACCTGACCCTCCTAGAGGCGGCTACTCAGCAGGTTTTCCTCCGTCAGCATCACTGTATCGGTATCTTCTTTGGTATCAGTAGCGCATATGATACTACTTGGAGACACTGTATTCTTGCACAACTGCATCAATGGGGCTTTCGTGGCCGCCTCCCCATTTTCATTCGGTCTTTCCTGTCTCAGCGGTTTTTTCGAACCCACGTTGGTAACACACTGTCTGATCGCTTTGAGCAAGAGAACGGTGTCCCCCAGGGCAGTGTTTTAAGCGTTACCCTCTTTGCCATAGCCATAAACAGTATAACGTCTACAGTGAGGAGTCCAGTACAGTGCTCCTTGTTTGTGGACGACTTTGCTGTTTTCAGTTCCTCCTCCAGTGTTGCAACCGCGAGCCGTCAATTGCAGCTAACAGTGCGGCGGTTAGAGGAGTGGGCTGCAAAGACGGGTTTTCGGTTTTCTGCCGATAAGTGTGTTTGGTTCATTTTAATCGTTCTCGTCATCTTTTTACTTTGCCTGCCTTGCATATGGGGAATACTGTCCTACATTTTAGAGACACAGTGCGGTTTCTGGGCCTAATTTTTGACTGCAGGTTGTCATGGCTGCCACACCTACGTGGCTTGAAAGCCAGAACGCTGAAGGCACTGAACATCCTCAAGTGCCTCAGCCACAGGTCTTGGGGAGCGGACAGGGCGCGTCTCCTTCAGTTTTATCGAGCTTTTTTGCGTTCACGGCTGGACTATGGGTGCACAGTATATGGGTCAGCGAGGCCGTCTTATTTGCGGATCCTTGACGCTGTTCACCATGCTGGGATTCGACTGGCCACGGGTGCTTATCGGACCAGTCCCGTACCCAGCCTTTGTGTTGAGGCTGGCGAACCGCCACTTACCATCCGGCGGCAGCTGCTGCTGATGCGCCAGGCTTGTAAGTTTCTTGCAGCTCCCAGCTCACCTGCTCACCGTCTTGTTGCCCATCCACCTCTGGACCGCCTTTTTTCCAGCCGCCCCCGGGCTACGTTGCCGTTTGGGATCCGTGTGCGACGTGTGCTAGAGTCGCTTGGTGTGGAGTATATACAGCCCCAAATCCAGGGTTTTAGTCGCCTGCCACCGTGGTTACTGAAGAGGCCCGAAGTGATTTTAGATTTATTGCAGTACAAGAGAGATTGCACTCCTGCCACCGTTTTTAATTCAGCATTTTCTGCCATTTTATATGAGCACCACGACTATGTAGCTGTTTTTACGGATGGGTCGAAACAAGGGGATTCTGTTAGTTGCTCAGTTGTTTTTCCGGATCGTGTCCTCAAGGTCCGACTGTCTCAGACTTTTACTGTCTTTGATGCAGAATTGTCTGCGATCTTGCGGGCACTGGAGCAGATGAAACATTCTTCCTCTCCTAAATTTCTTGTCTGTTCCGATTCACTTAGTGCCCATCACTCATTGCACCGTTTGTATCCGGCAGATAAAATAGTCCAGACCATCCAGGATGCCCTCCTCCGACTACAGCGACTGGGGAAGGTTGTAGCTTTCTGCTGGGTTCCGGGGCATGTCGGCATTGCTGGGAATGAAAGGGCTGATCTCGCAACCAAGGAGGCGTGTCTCGATCCACAAGTATCTCAGTGTGCTATCCCCCTGCTCGCACTCACCTCGCTGTTGAGCTCACGAGTCATGCGTCGGTGGGAGGATGAGTGGCGGGAAGTGACTGACAATAAGCTCCGTGTAGTCAAGCCCACAAGGCGTGTGTGGTGTACTTCCTTTCAGCCCCATCAACGGGACGAGGTTCTCCTCACTCGGCTTCGAATAGGCCACAGCCCTATGACGCATGGCTTCCTGCTCCGGCGGGAGGACCCTCCAATTTGTGGTGCTTGTGGCGTTCAGGTCACTGTGTGCCACGTTTTATTGGATTGTGTTTTATTTTCTGACCAGCGGGCCGCGGCTGACTTGCCAGCGGACCTGCTATCTCTTTTAGGCAACACTCGGACGAACGTGGTTAAAGTTTTAAAGTTCTGTGCGTTGTCAAATGTTTTTACAAAGATTTTAGGGAGGGGTTTTCAATTTGCTCACTGTGTGACAAGCTCGCCCATATTTTATGTAAGTGGCCAGCCAATGACAATTTTGCGTGGCATTCTTGTTGCTATGTTTTCCCTTACCTTCGGTTTTACTTTCTTATGTAGTATTTTCCTTCTTTTCCTGCTTTCTTTGAGTGTGTTTTTCAGTTTTATTAGGTCTGTCCACATTCGTTCCTTTTATTGTGTGTCAGGGCGTTGATGACCTCGATGTTGAGCGCCCATAAGCCCCAACACACAAACAAACACACACACACACACACAGCAACCTCGCCAGTAACTTCCACGGGCATAGGACGCCTTCATCTTGCAGGTGCCACAGCAAGTTCATCCGTTGTTTTGGAATTTCATTACGACCGCCTATTATCCATTTAATGACATCGGGCCTCTCCTCAGACATTTCAGCTGGCAACACTCTCGCAGTTCAGCGCTGTAACTGCAGTCGTTCACATAAAACAGCTTCACTTCAAGCGCACAGCCTCTCTTCTCGATATGCATCTGTTCATTCACGTTATGGTTTATGAAGGAACAGTATGTCTGTCAGACTGTCATACAAACAGTGTACGGCACCAGTTTTGCACCTCGTGGCCAAAACTGGAACTAATGTTTTTCCAACATAAATCGGCTCCACATTAGCGCTTTAGGGTGTCAACCAAGTTTTGTTGCCCTGCCATAGTTGGAGCCCAAACTGGACCTCCTTGTGTAGGTACGAAACATATCGAAAAATTGATACATTACAACCACTGGTACATGACATACTGAAAAAATGATACATTACAACCACTGGTACAAGACATACCGAAAAATGATACACATCAGTGGATACAGCGTCTCTCCAAATTTCAATTCGTAGTATGAGCTGTAATGAAGTTGCACTAGGGACAGGCATATCAAAAAATGTAGAAAAATCATTCGTCCCATGTTTTCGAGTAGGAAACACAGACAACAGCTTTCCGAAGCGTGTTTCTGTCGCGTTCAAAAAGACACATTCTGAAGCATCGGGTAATCGTCAATTAGCTAATGGAGGGAACCGTGTGTGTATGTGGAGGGTGGAGGGAGGGCGAGGGGGGGAGGCAGGAGAAGGAGGTAAAAATTGTTCATAGACCACGTCATGATTACAGTCAGCAGGTTTGAGTGGCTGGAGGTGCCAGTAATTACTTCGAGACCACTCGAGATGAAGAGGCTTGCAAAGGATAGACTACCGTAGATAGCTGCATCAAGCCTGCCTTTGGACTGAATGCCGCAACATCAAGAAGAAGAAGAAGAAGAATAATTTTTATGAAGTGTTCAGTATAACGTGAAGCTTACAAGGAATCATTTTTGGACGTATTCTTTTGGTAGAAGTGAAACATAAATGATGGTAGTGGAGATAAGCGAAAGAGAAGTGCGTAAAAAACACTGGTGGTGACGCTGTTATAAGTGATGATTGAACTTCATTCTAGATGATTCTCACACGAACCAAGAAAATCATAAACGAAACTAAGTGGCAGAAATCTGATGTCTTTCCAGTCCACAGTAAAATTTCTGAGTAAGTGCACATCTTGTTCACATACTTCTAGTGCATAAGACATAAGAAAATAGAGCCATATCCAAAATAGACCCATATCGACTAGAAGTTAAAGTCAAGGATCCACAGTTGTCGTGAGCAGTGTGTTCAAATCCCTAATTTTCCATTACGTTTCACTTTAGGCGAACGATGGGAATGTTCCATTGAAATCTGACTAGCTACTGTTTCATGTCTTCAGGCTACTTCGTCCGGTGGATATGTAAGTCCTCTTATCTCAGATTTCAACTTTAAACAGCGCGTATTCATTAGGACTTCTACACTTTCTTTTACCCATTCGTACATCAGGACATCAGTCCAACAATGTTAGTGGTCGAACTCGGCACAAATGCGTTACCTGATCCAAGTAAATCTAACACACTTCCATGGAAATCTTTTGCAGGTTAAGGGGTAACATAACGCAGAAATTCCTTTCTATTAAAGAAACTAAACTTTTTATACATACTTTTTCCTTACAATAAACCTATCGCTCAGTTGCCACAGCCCAAGTAACGCAGCCCACTTTCTTACACCAAATAAAATAAAATATGTGATCCAAGTGTCCTCTTAACCAGCACTACTGAAGAAAAAAGGAAAACTACTTAGTTGCCGAAAATATCTTGTAGCCGTATTTACAGCCCCTCTCATTCCCCACCAGGGTAGCGTAGAAATAAACATAAAAGTTAATCAGAGATAGGTATACTCACATTGGCTGAAACATTAGGGAGATCGGATGAGATACTATAGTTATTAGAAACAGAATGTAATTGTCACTAATTCTTATGTCCAATGTTTATCGTTTTAGTTTGGATCTCTCCAGCTTTCAAAACTCTTCGCCGTTGATAAATGTCATCGATACAGAGGAACGTACATTGTTGAAAACAATTCAGGGACGTTTGAACCACTACAACTATTTTAAGAGAGGAAACACTTGGCTGAACAGTACAGAATAGTTATGATATATAATTCATTCCCAAAAATTCTCCTGTGTTAACTGTTTCTATACAAAATCTTTTTATTCTTGGGAGTCTAGTGTGGTCTGACTCTCTTGGTCTAGGAGCATGATCTTCCTGTTCAAAATGGTTCAAATGGCTCTGAGCACTATGGGACTTAACTTCTGAGGTCATCAGTCCCCTAGAACTTAGAACTACTTAAACCTAAGTAACCTAAGGACATCACACACAGCCATGCCCGAGGCAGAATTCGATCCTGCGACCGTAGCAGTCGCGCGGTTCCAGACTGAAGTCCCTAGAACCGCTCGGCCACTCCGGCCGGCTGATCTTCCTGTATTGCAATATCATTACAGTAATATCACTCTGCCGCACGTTGAATGTGTAGCGGTGGGACTTGAGGTCCAGTACCACCCTCCGATGTTGGACTTTCTACGAGGGTATGCTGTCGCCAAGTAACGGCGCAGCTACACTGGTAGTTGTAGTGGTGGCCGAAGCAAGGATTTCACATAATAAGTAGGCATATCAAAAACTGTCACATTATATTAGCCATGATCCAAATACGAGTCGTCGAGGGTGGTAGGAGGAACGAGGTGGTGGTGACAGTGCCAGGGGGTCGTGGCGCCATGTGTTGCAAGCCACTGACTGCGTGAGGCAGGGCGTCCACTTTGTCTTACAGCCACCCAATAAACGTCTTCAGAGGAACCATGTTGGTCTCTCCGTGCAGGGTAACAATTCTCGTGAGTAGAGGGCCATACTGGCTACCTTTCGTGACGTTTGCCTATAACACCGTCAAACAAGACACCACAAGATTTACGCCATTTTCCTGGTGCATGAGCGTGAGGAGAATATGACCATGTAAACTGTGTTTCCGTTACATCCTGATGACGTGGAGGACGACTACATCGGCCAGGTGTTAAGCAGAGCGGAGGAAGCTCGGCCTGTAGGTCTACTCTGCACGCTGCTGGATCAAGAAAAAGATCGCCGAAGGTATGACGCGAGCCACCGTCTCGTTGTGTACCAGCCTGGTGACGTCGTATGGATCTTCACTCCTGTTCGGAAGGTTGGTCTCTCTCTGTGAAGCTCCTCAGGCGCTACTTGGGACCTTATGAGGTTGTGAGATAGTTTTCTGATGTTACTTATGAAGCTCAATATTTCTTAGTTACTTGTGGGAGCGAGTCTTCTAGATTTTCAGCTCATACAGTGCGGGAGGCCATTCATGCAGTCTTCAACTTCATAAATAACACCAGACAACTGTCTTTCTGCCCTGTAAGGTCCAAAGTAGCACCTGAGAAGCTTCTGAGAGAGACCAACCTATCAAACAGCAGTTAAGATCCAGACGAGGTCACCCGGCTGGTAGACAACGGGGCGGTGGCTCACGTCATACCTTCGGCAATCGTCTTCTTGAGCCTTCAGCATGTGTAGTTGCGCTAATGCCGAGCTTCCCCCGCTCTGGTTAACACCTGTTCATGTAGTCGTCGTCCACGTCATGAGGATGTAACGGAAACACAGTGTCTATCGTCGTAGTCGCCTCACGCCCAAGCACCAGGAAATATGGCGTAAATCCTGTGGTGTCTTGTTTGGCGGCGTTGTAGGCAAACGTCACGAAAGGTAGCACCTCATCCCAGTTGCTCTGCTCTACATTGACGAACATAGATAATATGTCGGCTAAGGTCTTATTAAGGCATTCAGTAAGCTCATTAGTTTGCGGATGTTAAGCAGTCGTCATTTGAGTAATGTTGCACCGATGGTTTATCTATGTCACAAGATTCGATTCAAAAAATTTACCCTCGATCCTTAATGAACGACCTTGGGGCACCGTGTTTTAATACAATGTCTTCCATGATGAATTTGGCTAGCTCGGATGCTTCGGCTGTTTTCATGCCCATGTCAAAGAACCATGGGTGGACAACTGTGCGGTACAGTCGGAGCTTGGTATCTACGTTCAAGACCCTGCTATTGAGGAGGCAGTTTGTTATCTATCAGAGCTCCTAGTTATCAATGGAAGTTGGACACCACCAATAGTAATATTGTGGTAGAGGATAGAGCCTCGTTTGGTGAAGTAGACGGCCATAGTTTTTACGGCACTGAGGGAAATGTTCTTTGAACGACGCCAGGAGACTTTTGCGTCCACCCGCCGCTAGAGACGAGCAGTGTGTTGGTCAGTGTAGCGGCCAGTCGTATAGAGCGCGGTATCGTCTGCTTATTACACTGGTCTCAGTGAGGGATGACTGCCATACCATAAACATAAATGTTATAAAGGATGGAAGACAGCACAGGGCCTTGCGAAGCAGCATCGACGTGTGACGTATGCTCGAGCGTTTTTCTTGATGAGTAACCAGGGAGGTCCTATCGCTGAGGAAATCATCTACAATCTTAATATACACTCCTGGAAATTGAAATAAGAACACCGTGAATTCATTGTCCCAGGAAGGGGAAACTTTATTGACACATTCCTGGGGTCAGATACATCACATGATCACACTGACAGAACCACAGGCACATAGACACAGGCAACAGAGCATGCACAATGTCGGCACTAGTACAGTGTATATCCACCTTTCGCAGCAATGCAGGCTGCTATTCTCCCATGGAGACGATCGTAGAGATGCTGGATGTAGTCCTGTGGAACGGCTTGCCATGCCATTTCCACCTGGCGCCTCAGTTGGACCAGCGTTCGTGCAGGACGTGCAGACCGCGTGAGACGACGCTTCATCCAGTCCCAAACATGCTCAATGGGGGACAGATCCGGAGATCTTGCTGGCCAGGGTAGTTGACTTACACCTTCTAGAGCACGTTGGGTGGCACGGGATACATGCGGACATGCATTGTCCTGTTGGAACAGCAAGTTCCCTTGCCGGTCTAGGAATGGTAGAACGATGGGTTCGATGACGGTTTGGATGTACCATGCACTATTCAGTGTCCCCTCGACGGTGGTGTACGGCCAGTGTAGGAGATCGCTCCGCACACCATGATGCCGGGTGTTGGCCCTGTGTGCCTCGGTCGTATGCAGTCCTGATTGTGGCGCTCACCTGCACGGCGCCAAACACGCATACGACCATCATTGGCACCAAGGCAGAAGCGACTCTCATCGCTGAAGACTACACGTCTCCATTCGTCCCTCCATTCACTCCTGTCGCGACACCACTGGAGGCGGGCTGCACGATGTTGGGGCGTGAGCGGAAGACGGCCTAACGGTGTGCGGGACCGTAGCCCAGCTTCATGGAGACGGTTGCGAATGGTCCTCGCCGATACCCCAGGAGCAACAGTGTCCCTAATTTGCTGGGAAGTGGCGGTGCGGTCCCTTACGGCACTGCGTAGGATCCTACGGTCTTGGCGTGCATCCGTGCGTCGCTGCGGTCCGGTCCCAGGTCGACGGGCACGTGCACCTTCCGCCGACCACTGGCGACAACACCGATGTACTGTGGAGACCTCACGCCCCACGTGTTGAGCAATTCGGCAGTACGTCCACCCGGCCTCCCGCATGCCCACTGTACGCCCTCGCTCAAAGTCCGTCAACTGCACATACGGTTCACGTCCACGCTGTCGCGGCATGCTACCAGTTTTAAAGACTGCGATGGAACTCCGTATGGCACGGCAAACTGGCTGACACTGACGGCGGCGGTGCACAAATGCTGCGCAGCTAGCGCCATTCGACGGCCAACACCGCGGTTCCTGGTGTGTCCGCTGTGCCGTGCGTGTGATCATTGCTTGTACAGCCCTCTCGCAGTGTCCGGAGCAAGTATGGTGGGTCTGACACACCGGTGTCAATGTGTTCTTTTTTCCATTTCCAGGAGTGTAGATGTCCGGGCCAGCCGGTGTGGCCGTGCGGTCTAGGCGCTTCAGTCTGGAACCGCGTGACCGCTCCGGTCGCAGGTTCGAATCCTGCCCTGGGCATGGATCTGTGTGATGTCCTTAGGTTAGTTAGGTTTAAGTAGTTCTAAGTTCTAGGGGACTGATGACCACAGATGTTAAGTCCCATAGTGCTCAGAGCCATATAGATATCCGGGATGGTCGTTACGTCAGCATTTTGTTGACAATATTGTCCTGCCAAGTAAGGATGGCTTAGGGGCTGCTATAAGTTTAGCCGGTTCCACTATGGAGGGAAAAGGCCAGTCGTGAGACAGTGGTTCACAATGTTGATCAATAAAACCAGTAGCTTGCGTGGGAGCTAACACAGGTGTTAAGTTAAGATGCCATTCAATCTGGGAGTCGATTGCCCACACTTTCACCGGAGGAACCGCTGCAATTGTCGCGGTGACATAACGTGAGGGCCATGAAGAGGTAATCTGTATCGGAAAGTGACAACGACTGTCAGAATATCGTATTCAGCTTGGAGTTCTTCAGGCGTGCGGTTCTGAACGCGCAGTTGATTCTGGGGTTCAAATGCATCAGCCATAGTTTCCACCACATGGATGGCATTATAAGCTAAACCATCCGCCAAGTAGATGGGATTGCGGGTCCTCAGCGTGGGATGTCTCAGGACTCGCACAACAGCTCCAATTGTTTCGTTTTCCAATCAGTGAGGCAGTGGCAGAGTTAACATTGGAGATGTCTCATGCAATGTCTGTCCCAAGAGTCACAAACTGCTTCCACCTCTTGTGGTAGAGGGTCTTCTGGATTTTCAGCTCACACAGTGTGGAAGGCAATTCATACAGTGGGGTTAAGGCCCTAGACACAAAGGAAGTAGAGGCCCTCATTGCCTTCTGGATTTACGTTATTAGCAAATCGACAGTCCTGACAAAACTGGCAGGCGTTGTCAGGTTAAGGTCTTGTAGAGGACTCTGTAAATTTTGTTTCAATCCGTGATCGTCACGATAGAGTAGACGTGAAAGGACAGTGCTACATTGGTAAGATGCAGAAGCAGTGTATCGTGGTCTGACGGCAGTTTGTGGAGCGTTTCCAATGAAAACTGCGCAGCGATATTCTTGAAAATGACCACATCCAGAATGTTCGGCTGGCATTTGTAGTGGACTGGTAATTGTGTGGGAGTGTGGGGACCGCAGGCGGTGCCAGAATATCTTTCAGCTCCAGGAATATCTTCCATACATATAAAACTACACTCCTGGAAATTGAAATAAGAACACCGTGAATTCATTGTCCCAGGAAGGGGAAACTTTATTGACACATTCCTGGGGTCAGATACATCACATGATCACACTGACAGAACCACAGGCACATAGACACAGGCAACAGAGCATGCACAATGTCGGCACTAGTACAGTGTATATCCACCTTTCGCAGCAATGCAGGCTGCTATTCTCCCATGGAGACGATCGTAGAGATGCTGGATGTAGTCCTGTGGAACGGCTTGCCATGCCATTTCCACCTGGCGCCTCAGTTGGACCAGCGTTCGTGCAGGACGTGCAGACCGCGTGAGACGACGCTTCATCCAGTCCCAAACATGCTCAATGGGGGACAGATCCGGAGATCTTGCTGGCCAGGGTAGTTGACTTACACCTTCTAGAGCACGTTGGGTGGCACGGGATACATGCGGACGTGCATTGTCCTGTTGGAACAGCAAGTTCCCTTGCCGGTCTAGGAATGGTCGAACGATGGGTTCGATGACGGTTTGGATGTGCCATGCACTATTCAGTGTCCCCTCGACGGTGGTGTACGGCCAGTGTAGGAGATCGCTCCGCACACCATGATGCCGGGTGTTGGCCCTGTGTGCCTCGGTCGTATGCAGTCCTGATTGTCGCGCTCACCTGCACGGCGCCAAACACGCATACGACCATCATTGGCACCAAGGCAGAAGCGACTCTCATCGCTGAAGACGACACGTCTCCATTCGTCCCTCCATTCACGCCTGTCGCGACACCACTGGAAGCGGGCTGCACGATGTTGGGGCGTGAGCGGAAGACGGCCTAACGGTGTGCGGGACTGTAGCCCAGCTTCATGGAGACGGTTGCGAATGGTCCTCGCCGATACCCCAGGAGCAACAGTGTCCCTAATTTGCTGGGAAGTGGCGGTGCGGTCCCCTACGGCACTGCGTAGGATCCTACGGTCTTGGCGTGCATCCGTGCGTCGCTGCGGTCCGGTCCCAGGTCGACGGGCGCGTGCACCTTCCGCCGACCACTGGCGACAACATCGATGTACTGTGGAGACCTCACGCCCCACGTGTTGAGCAATTCGGTGGTACGTCCACCCGGCCTCCCGCATGCCCACTATACACCCTCGCTCAAATTCCGTCAACTGCACATACGGTTCACGTCCACGCTGTCGCGGCATGCTACCAGTGTTAAAGACTGCGATGGAGCTCCGTATGGCACGGCAAACTGGCTGACACTGACGGCGGCGGTGCACAAATGCTGCGCAGCTAGCGCCATTCGACGGCCAACACCGCGGTTCCTGGTGTGTCCGCTGTGCCGTGTGTGTGATCATTGCTTGTACAGCCCTCTCGCAGTGTCCGGAGCAAGTATGGTGGGTCTGACACACCGGTGTCAATGTGTTCTTTTTTCCATTTCCAGGAGTGTATATAAATGAAGTTTCCTCATAACAGTTTGTTTCTGTATGTTGGAGATATCTTCAGGAAACAGTTGTCAGGCTGACTCGCGAGAAAGTTAGAGTACATTATTCATAAATATTTGTGCAAACAGCGTGACTCATGATGAACTGAAGTCTACCGCTGATGTTAAAACGGTGCCATGGCCGTCTACCCTGATAAGCATAAGGATAGTAATCGACCTGCTGCGTAGAGCGTATCATGTATTAAACTACTGAGAGGAGACACTATGCTACAAAGTTATTTTCTTAAGGCTATGGATGGAAATTCAAGAAAAATTCTGCCAGAAAATGTAGCTCGTGCAGAACTGGCACTGAATGCAGTGGTCAACAAGAGTACGTAGCTCATGGCAAACAGACACTGCAGTTAGGCATAATGAGCGGATCCTGCAGTGTGACAGCTCACACCTCCCATAACTAACATCAGCTGCCAGTCCAAATGCCAATTAAATATGGAACACATAAGATTCGTGCCCTGTGATAACTTTCGTGGCATGCACACCTTTAATCGTAAGCTGTATCAAAGTGATACTCCGTTACGTAATGTTGCTTTCTGACTTTTAATAATAACTCTGTACAGTGCCATCTGAACAAAAGTAGCACAATACCACACAAGCTGTCTCGCTTTAATCACTTAGTGCTATGAGTGTGAAGCCAGGATAGGTAGCTAATAAATATAGAGAAAATAACAACGGATAAAAAGAAAAAAAAGACCAGACGACAAACAATTGTAGTGGGCAAGTGTAAAAGGTGTATATGCTACGTCGTATTTATTTATGTTATACTGCTACTAGGAACATAATGTTCACAATATGTTTTAATTCACATCTCAATCATGCTTTGTTAATCTTCGAATAAGGCTGCTAACAGAAAAGTCTACAAGCTACATAACAATACAATTTCCTTAAGTAATTTATAATGAAATGTTGTGTTGTAGTGTATCTAGGTGCCGGCTAGGGAAGAGGGTTGCTGAAGCCCACTGGTGTTAGGTGGTGTAGTGAAGAAGCGCCATTGTTTGCAGATTAGCACCAAACAGCAAATTTTGAAGGTTTCATTGAATACATTGATTGATGTTTAGGGAGACGATTTATACACTTTGAAAAAACGCTGTATTTGCTGCTTTCCTGTAAGTGCTGGTATATGTGGAAGAGCTTAAGTGGTAGCCCTGTCATTGTTAGTAGGTTGCCATTAAATGCCAGAATAAAGCTGGTGTTCCTGTCTGGGCGTTTGCACTGAAAGATCACCGTCAAACCTCTTTGTCTAGGGACGCCAGATGTAAGTTGATTTCGTCAAGCCCTGAATGTAAATAGCGCAACGTATAACTGGGGAGGGGAGCTTGAGAGCGCTACCTAAAGAGCGTGCCCTTTCTGTACGATAGTAGGCAAGGGGCTGGAGGGCTCACACGCTGATGTGTGGGTCCCTGCATTCTATATCTTCTATTTTTAAAATAATTCCTTTAACTGGACTCCTATGTGATTTTTTAAAGGTATGTTAAAGATTGATGACAATTGATTACCTATTTATTTTAAACATTATCACTCGATTTTACAGCGATTGCAGCAATTGTCCCAGTTTACAGATATTACAATTTTACAACTTACAGCTCTGGTATATTATATACTAATCTGCACGCACATTTCTCGTCTCCCAATACTTTACATAAGACATCCACTACGTGAGGAGGATAACGGGCAAACTGGGGACCAGATACATTAACACAGGGAGTCAAATTTCCGAACTTAAACGAGCACATTTATTTCCTTACACAATCCGAACCTAGAAATGAAAGAATTAATACAAATATTCAAATACCTCTCTTACATGCTCGAACATTGAGACAGACGAACTGAGGGCACGTCTGCTCACTTACCCGTCTTCTGTAACACCCCTAGAATATGGCGGGCACCCGGAGGTCTTCCTGGGCCCCGGTTGAGGGGGTGGTCGAACCACTTGGCCGTGACCAGCCTCTCCACCCCAAATCTTGTGACACTGGAAAGTCGTTGACTTTTACCTGCCTATGCTGTCTCTCTGATCCCCTACCCAGGAGTAAGGTTGGCACTACTATACTACAGAACTACTTCCCAACAAATATTTGGCCACGCTTTACGGAAAGGTGTGAGGAGGATTAGGAAAGTTCATGTGCAGATTCACATTCACGAAAAGAAAGCATAATACACGACACACGACACATATAAATACTTATTATGAAGCCTGACACATTTCTTTTCACCCGGCCACATGGGTTCTGTTGCACCCGCGGCCGGCCGCGTCGTGCAATAAAATTGTCGGTGGAGCCGCCTCTGTTTGTATTTCCCGGTGCGAGCGAGCAGCGAAACCTGCTGCTTGTACAGCGGAAACTACTGTACCGTTTCGGCACATCAAGCAAAGGTACAGTTTAATTCGTTTCAGGTTAAATTAAACACTTTAGTGCCTTTTTATGGACACTGGTGAATGTACTGGAAATGCCTCTATGTAAATCATCTCTTCCACTTATCATATACACTCCTGGAAATGGAAAAAAGAACACATTGACACCGGTGTGTCAGACCCACCATACTTGCTCCGGACACTGCGAGAGGGCTGTACAAGCAATGATCACACGCACGGCACAGCGGACACACCAGGAACCGCGGTGTTGGCCGTCGAATGGCGCTAGCTGCGCAGCATTTGTGCACCGCCGCCGTCAGTGTCAGCCAGTTTGCCGTGCCATACGGAGCTCCATCGCAGTCTTTAACACTGGTAGCATGCCGCGACAGCGTGGACGTGAACCGTATGTGCAGCTGACGGACTTTGAGCGAGGGCGTATAGTGGGCATGCGGGAGGCCGGGTGGACGTACCGCCGAATTGCTCAACACGTGGGGCGTGAGGTCTCCACAGTACATCGATGTTGTCGCCAGTGGTCGGCGGAAGGTGCACGTGCCCGTCGACCTGGGACCGGACCGCAGCGACGCACGGATGCACGCCAAGACCGTAGGATCCTACGCAGTGCCGTAGGGGACCGCACCGCCACTTCCCAGCAAATTAGGGACACTGTTGCTCCTGGGGTATCGGCGAGGACCATTCGCAACCGTCTCCATGAAGCTGGGCTACGGTCCCGCACACCGTTAGGCCGTCTTCCGCTCACGCCCCAACATCGTGCAGCCCGCCTCCAGTGGTGTCGCGACAGGCGTGAATGGAGGGACGAATGGAGACGTGTCGTGTTCAGCGATGAGAGTCGCTTCTGCCTTGGTGCCAATGATGGTCGTATGCGTATTTGGCGCCGTGCAGGTGAGCGCCACAATCAGGACTGCATACGACCGAGGCACACAGGGCCAACACCCGGCATCATGGTGTGGGGAGCGATCTCCTACACTGGCCGTACACCACTGGTGATCGTCGAGGGGACACTGAATAGTGCACGGTACATCCAAACCGTCATCGAACCCATCGTTCTACCATTCCTAGACCGGCAAGGGAACTTGCTGTTCCAAAAGGACAGTGCACGTCCGCATGTATCCCGTGCCACCCAACGTGCTCTAGAAGGTGTAAGTCAACTACCCTGGCCAGCAAGATCTCCGGATCTGTCCCCCATTGAGCATGTTTGGGACTGGATGAAGCGTCGTCTCACGCGGTCTGCACGTCCAGCACGAACGCTGGTCCAACTGAGGCGCCAGGTGGAAATGGCATGGCAAGCCGTTCCACAGGACTACATCCAGAATCTCTACGATCGTCTCCATGGGAGAATAGCAGCCTGCATTGCTGCGAAAGGTGGATATACACTGTACTAGTGCCGACATTGTGCATGCTCTGATGCCTGTGTCTATGTGCCTGTGGTTCTGTCAGTGTGATCATGTGATGTATCTGACCCCAGGAATGTGTCAATAAAGTTTCCCCTTCCTGGGACAATGAATTCACGGTGTTCTTATTTCAATTTCCAGGAGTGTAGAAGTCGTCATCTATGTATTTTTCATCTATGTATTTTCTTTCTTTTATGCTGCAGTTTCTTATTCCTTAAATGAGCTTTTCCAATACTTGCTCTTGGAAAACTTTGTGTCTAGGGGAACAGGTTATTTTTGTGGATTTTCGGCACTACACAACCTTAACTAAGTGGGTTTCTTACTAACAAACTTCCACGTGTATTTCACATAATTCGTTTTCATTTTGCCAATAGGCCTCAAAATGAAAACTGACTATGTGCAAATAGGACTCATGCACTGAGGCTAGCTTATAAACTTAATTAGGGACGTATTTGTAGTTCATGAATCCTGGGAATCGAGAATCTCAAAGATTTTTACATGATTTTTACATGGGTACTGGCAAGATACAGGTTCCGGAAACTGCACGACCGTATAAAAATCTCTATATTAGTACGGTACCTCAGTCCAGCCCATAGATACGAAAGGAAGTGGGCAAGGGACTTCGGTTTGTATATGTAGAGATATAAGACTTAATAAAATATTTTTTTGTCTTTCTAAAACGAGTAAAACTTGGTTGCTGAAGTCCACTGGTGTCAGCTGGTAAAGCACTGGTAGACGCTTCATGATGAACGGCATTGTCTTCAGATTAGCACCAAACAGCAATTTTTGAAAGTTTTATTGACTATCCTTTTTTACGTTTTCGAATAAGATTTATACACTTAAAAAAACGCTCTATTTGTTACTTTTCTGTAAGTACTGAAATGTATGGAAGAGCGTAAGTGGTAGCTGTGCATTGCTAGTAGGTTTGCAGTAGACGTCAAAACAAAGCTGGTGTTTCCGTGTGGGCATTTCCACTTCAAGCAAAGGTACAGTTCAACTCATTCCAGGATAAATTAAGCAGTTTATTGGTGTTTTATGGACACTGGCGACCGTACTGCAAAGGCCTCTATGTGAATCATCTCTTCCACGTGTCATATAGAAGACGTCTTTCTTGTACAACCTACTGGGGCAGTATGCTTTTGACGAATGATCAGTGCAATGTATATTCTAATGGTGGAAAGATATTTTTATATGATAAAATTGGAATTTAAAAATTGTCAGACTTCTTATTTGTACCGCGAAACCTTGTTTCTTGCCATATTTCATGATTCTACGTCAACGTAGCGTACCCTATAGATTTTGATAAGTGAGTTTCGAGTGTATGACTTAAATGGCTGAATCTTTGATAGCACTGAGTTAGAAAACTTCAATGTTTTCAACCTACAATGGACCATAGACCGTATTAAGACACATAAATTTGAATTTCGTCAGATTTTGCAATGGAAAAAATCCAAACACAGGGACAGACACAGAGAGAGAGAGAGAGAGAGAGATGAAAAATGACAAAAAAATATTTGTTTGTATTCTATAATCAGAAAGTAACAATTTTCGGATTCTTTGTTTATCTGCACTGTGAAACCTTCCTTGTTGCCTGATTTCATTATTCTAGGTCAACGGGAATTACCCTACCGGTTTTGATGAGTGGGTTTGCGAGGTTCAAAATATGACATGAATGGCCGTATGTTTTGAATGAATAGACTTAGAGGTTTAAATGTTTTACACTGACAAGGGATCATAGACTTTAAAGTATGTGACATAAATTTGAACTTTATACGCCACCCTTTTACAGGGTAACAGAGGTGTTAATATACGGACAGATAGACAGATGGATGAAGAAGAAATACTCTTTTCGTGCGACGTGATTACAAATTAACAATTTTCGGAGTTTTCTCTCTACTTGTAGTGTGAAACGTTGCTTCTGGCCAAATTTCGTGATTCTAGGTGAACGGAAATATCATACAGCTTTTTATGTGAGAGTTTTGCAGTATCAATATATGTGGCATAAATGGCCGTACCTTTTGACTGAATAGACTTAGAAGTTTAAAATTTTTATTCTGTCAGCGGACCATATACCTTAATATGCGACATAAATTTTAAGTTGAAACTTGCACCCGTCCGTGAGAAAGAGGATTCTTAACAGTCGGACAGTTAGACGACAACAAAGCGATCCTTCAACGGTTCTGTTTCTTCACGCACAGAATACACTCCTGGAAATTGAAATAAGAACACCGTGAATTCATTGTCGCAGGAAGGGGAAACTTTATTGACACATTCCTGGGGTCAGATACACCACATGATCACACTGACAGAACCACAGGCACATAGACACAGGCAACAGAGCATGCACAATGTCGGCACTAGTACAGTGTATATCCACCTTTCGCAGCAATGCAGGCTGCTATTCTCCCATGGAGACGATCGTAGAGATGCTGGATGTAGTCCTGTGGAACGGATTGCCATGCCATTTCCACCTGGCGCCTCAGTTGGACCAGCATTCGTGCAGGACGTGCAGACCGCGTGAGACGACGCTTCATCCAGTCCCAAACATGCTCAATGGGGGACAGATCCGGAGATCTTGCTGGCCAGGGTAGTTGACTTACACCTTCTAGAGCACGTTGGGTGGCACGGGATACATGCGGACGTGCATTGTCCTGTTGGAACAGCAAGTTCCCTTGCCGGTCTAGGAAAGGTAGAACGATGGGTTCGATGACGGTTTGGATGTACCGTGCACTATTCAGTGTCCCCTCGACGATCACCAGGGGTGTACGGCCAGTGTAGGAGATCGCTCCCCACATCATGATGCCGGGTGTTGGCCCTGTGTGCCTCGGTCGTATGCAGTCCTGATTGTGGCGCTCACCTGCACGGCGCCAAACACGCATACGACCATCATTGGCACTAAGGCAGAAGCGACTCTCATCGCTGAAGACGACACGTCTCCATTCGTCCCTCCATTCACGCCTGTCGCGACACCACTGGAGGCGGGCTGCACGATGTTGGGGCGTGAGCGGAAGACGGCCTAACGGTGTGCGGGATCGTAGCCCAGCTTCATGGAGACGGTTGCGAATGGTCCTCGCCGATACCCCAGGAGCAACAGTGTCCCTAATTTGCTGGGAAGTGGCGGTGCGGTCCCCTACGGCACTGCGTAGGATCCTACGGTCTTGGCGTGCATCCGTGCGTCGCTGCGGTCCGGTCCCAGGTCGACGGGCACGTGCACCTTCCGCCGACCACTGGCGACAACATCGATGTACTGTGGAGACCTCACGCCCCACGTGTTGAGCAATTCGGCGGTACGTCCACCCGGCCTCCCGCATGCCCACTATACGCCCTCGCTCAAAGTCCGTCAACTGCACATACGGTTCACGTCCACGCTGTCGCGGCATGCTACCAGTGTTAAAGACTGCGATGGAGCTCCGTATGGCACGGCAAACTGGCTGACACTGACGGCGGCGGTGCACAAATGCTGCGCAGCTAGCGCGATTCGGCGGCCAACACCGCGGTTCCTGGTGTGTCCGCTGTGCCGTGCGTGTGATCATTGCTTGTACAGCCCTCTCGCAGTGTCCGGAGCAAGTATGGTGGGTCTGACACACCGGTGTCAATGTGTTCTTTTTTCCATTTCCAGGAGTGTAATAAGTATAACTTCTTCGAAACGTGTCGCCATGTATTGAATTAAAACACAAGATTTCGATCATTGCCCATCATAAAGTTAAATGCCTCCTAGGGCCTTTGTAGGCACGTCACGCCGTAAGGAAAGCGAAGCAGGGGGAATTCAAGTGACGATCGCGGAAAAATGAGAAATTTCACAAAGGGCAGTGTCACCTGGTCGTCTGAATCCTGTTTCTTGTTACTCTGTGTCGATGTACATTTCCAAATCCGCCGTCACCACAGGCGAAAAGCACATTGAAATATTCACCGAGCCTCGACCTCAAAGCATTCGGTGGGACCAATGGTAGTAAAATAAGGCATTATGACAGCTATGGACTACAGACATTATTGTGGACCACATGCTGCTCTTCATGCTTCATGTGGTTCCCGACTGCGAAGACAATAGGATAACTGACCGCCACAGGATCAAAATCAAGCTCCACTGGTTTGAGGCACGTGGTCGCGAAATCACATTGATGTCTTGCCCATAAAATTCTCCTGACCTGAACGTCTGAGACTCTGCTGTGTGCCCCATCCGCCCCCATAAGCCATCGGTCCGTAATTAACCGGAAATTGTTTGCTCTGTGCGTAGACATCTATTGCCTACAGACCTCCGGAGGGCTGCCAAGGACTTGTCGAATCAATTCCGTTCATAATCTCTGCTGTACTGCGTTTCAAAGTTGGCCGAACTTGCTGTTCAGCAGATGGTAATAATGTATTGGCTCATCCGAGTAAAATGAACAGGAAGCAATGTTTCACATGTAACTAAACACTGTGTGGTCAAGGTAAAATACGCTACTGCAGAAAATATCTTCGGAGGCAGAACTGTGACTCCGTTACCAAATGATACGTTTCGGATGTAGCTCCGTCTTTCCTGAGCAGTGGTTTTCAAAAATGGTTCAAATGGCTCTGAGCACTATGGGACTTAACTGCTGTGGTCATCAGTCCCCTAGAACTTAGAACTACTTAAACCTAACTAACCTAAGGACATCACACACATCCATGCCCGAGGCAGGATTCGAACCTGCGACCGTAGCGGTCACGCGGTTCCAGACTGAAGCGCCTTTAACCGCACGGCCACACCGGCCGGCAGTGGTTTTCAGAACGAAATCAAGTTGTGTGGGCGGGCAGTCGAGTTTCCTGTGTCGCTTTCCTTACAGTTCCCTAATAACAGAGCCACTTCGCTATAAGTTATAGACGTAAAAATATGCGTCAAATGCCTCTGAGCCCTATGGGACTTAACATCTGAGGCCATCAGTCCCTCGTAGAACTACTTAAACTTAACTAACCTAAGGACATCACACACATCCATGCCCGAGGCAGGATTCGAACCTGCGACCGTAGCGGTCGCGCGGTTCCAGACTGAAGCGCCTAGAACTGCTCGGCCACAGCGGCCGGCTGCTATAGACATAAATATTTCTATAAAAACCATGAACAGACGTAACTTGAGAAACCATCTTTCATATACGTACGTTACCTTGCCAAATCAAAGAAGCAGAAAGGTTAATAGAATTACAAAAATTTGTATCTCCAGGAGGCGACTGCCCAAAGGGATGTGATCGTGAGTACGTGGAACGTCTTACGTTTGAACGTGGCAGGGAAGCTAAAAGGTCTATAAATGGAAACGCAAAGACTGAGTCTACATGTCGTGAGGGTCAATGAAGCGAAATCTAAAGAAAATATGGTCAGACGAAACAGGGTAATATCAACAGCAGCACAAAAAATCGATTTTAATAGGAAGGTACGTCAGAGAATGTGTTATAGTGAATAGTGCAGTTAATAATGGGAAATATACCGTTGAAAAATCTCAAGAGGAGGAGATATACTTGGAAAACACTTGGATAATACCTTGGAATACGGGAAGACTCCAGGATTACACCATGGACAGACAGAGATTCTGGATGTTGAAACAAATTTTGGGCTTACGTCCAGTTGTCGTTTAATTCATTGCACGAGAATTTGACTGGGCACTACTCGTCATTTTCAGGTGAGCCTTCGACGAGACTGACGAAGAAAATTCACAGATAAATCGAAACTAGATACTGGATTGCAAGACATATCTAGGAGCAGATATAGACTAACATTACAATTTAGAAATGATGAAGAGTACACTGAAGTTTAGGAGAGTCGTAGTGAAGAATCAGTGTTGAAGCATTTTAGATGCTCAAACAGATGGAATACGACGGTAGACTGTTATGTAGAAGAATAGAGGACATGTTTGTAAAGGGCAATCACAGATGTTGGAACGACTAACACCCTTAGTTGCTTACAGGGGTTGACATACGTCAACAGGGACAGATGAAAATGTGTGCCCCGACCGGGACTCGAACCCCGGATCTCCTGCTCTCATGGCAGACGCTCTATCCAACTGAGCCACCGAAGACACAGAAGATGGCGCGACTGCAGGGGTTTATCTCTGGCACGCCTCCAGAGAAACCCAAATTCTGAACGTATTGTCCAGCACTACATTCATAGTGCCCCCGCCCATTATACTCAATACTCGCGGCGCGTTTCCGATTCCCGTAAGAGTTCGGGCACTGTTTGTGCATTCGCACAGAAGAAGAACATGGTCAAGTGGCCGGTGAGATTTAACTATATATAGACTAAGATGGTATCTGTTCTTTCGGACATATATACGACTAACATAGACACAAGGAATGCAACTGCACAAAAAACTTCGCCAATAGAAGCAAATATGCAGTTAGGTGACGAAAGGAAGAAATAGAAGGATGTGCAGGCAGAGGCAGGTACATAGGAATGTAAAGCACTTAGGAATAGAATAAATTGGAAAATAAGGCCAGCTAAGGCGAATTGGCGGCAGAGAACGTGTGAAAAAATCGAAATAGAAATGATCGCCTGAACGATTGACTCAGCATAGAGAAGTCAAACCAGCCTTCAGTGAAATTAAAAGCAAAGGTGTTATCATTAAAGAGCCAAGGGGAATTTTGGTGTTAAACGCAGAGAAGAGAGCGGTTAGCGCATAACTGGAAAGAATACTTTGAAGGCTTCTGTGAGGAGGAGGAGACAGGGGTCTCAATGTTAGAGTCCAAACTTAAAAGAGCTTTGAAACTTGAAATTAAATAAGGCAGAATGGATGGATAATATTCCATTCAGTTCCCAAGATAACTTAAGCAGAGAAGTACGAGAACTGGTGAATAATCTGCTTATTACCTTAACTCTCAAAGGGTGCAGGAGGAACACAGAAAGAGGATGAACATAGCAACAATAAATATAGAAGCTGTAAACTGTCACAGCTGTGTTAGGAAAGAACCAGAGCTCCAAGCGCGATTAGAAAGTACTGAAGCTCAAATCGTTACACTCACTGAAAGCTGCGTAAAACCGCAAATACGTTCAGTGGAAATTTTTACAAAAGACGAAGTGTTTAGAGAGAACAGATTCAATACATTTGATGGCTGCGTCTTTGTTGCTGTTGCAAGTATTTTATTCTGTAGCGAACCTGAAGTAGTTAGTTCCTGTCAGTTGTTTAGACGCTATACTTGTTAACCGGAATAAACTAATACTTAGTTCCTTTTACCGATCCTCTGACTTAGATTATACAGCTGCTTTACAGTTCAAAGCAAACTAGATTCCCATCACAAATACTGACACACAGTACGCATTCAGGAAATACTTTCCTTGCGAAACAGAACTAGCTCTATATCCGCTCGACGTAATGAGAGCTGTCGACAGGGAATCTCAAATTGAGTCTATATTTTCAGATTTGCACAAGACTTTTGACACCGTTCATTATAAGAGGATTGTAATAAAATCGCCTACCTAGGTACCATCACATTAGTTGTGCGACGAGCCCGTGATTTCTTCTCCGGAAGATCGCAGTACATAGTAATCGACGGGAAACCATCGAGCAAAACAGAAGTGATGTCCGGCATATGCCAAGGAAGTGCTATGGGCCCTCTGCTCTTCATAATCCACATGAGCGATTTACAAGACGACACTGTCACCTACAGTTTAGTAAATCAAAAGAAGATCAAAACTAAATTCAGAACGACTTAGGAACAATATCTGAACCGTGTGAAAAGAGGCAACAGTTTCTCAATATCGAAAAGTTTGAGGTACCCTCATGAGTACAAAATGAGATCTGTTAAATTTCAATTGCATGTTAAATCGTACAGCTTTAAAGTCTGTTAATTCAACAAAATACCTGGGAATTATAATTTCGAACAACTTAAATTGGACCGATCGTATAGACAATGTTGTACGGAAGGGAAAGACTATGTTCTATGGGTAGAACAGTTAGAAGATACACCAAGTCTAAAGACGAGATAGCCTAGACTCCACGTGTTCGTCCTGTGCTAGAAAATTGCTTTGCTGTAAGTAAATTGTTACTTAATAGGATCGAAGGAAGACATCGAAAAAGTAAAAGAAAGGTAGCTCGTTTTGTATTATCATCAAGTAGGGAAGAGATATCAAAAGTAAGTTGGGACGCAATCGTTAAAACAAGAATGGAATCTTTCCACGAAATTTCAATCACCAGCTTTCTTCTCTGAATGTGCAGATATTTTATTGCTGTCAACACCCATAAGGCGCAATGATCATCATAATTAAATAAGAGAAATCAATAGTCGTACGGAAAGATTTAAGTGTTCAATTTTCCCACGCGCTGTTAGACAGTGTGACTGTAGAAAAATAATCTCAAGGTGCTTCGAAGAACCCTCAGCCTGGCACTTCAATTTTAACTGCCGTGTAGACATGCAGTTGTACTTGCATACAACTTGTTGTCTAAAGAAATGTACAGAAGAATGGAAAAGAAAACTGTGGAACCATTAGACGATTATCAGTTTAGGCAACATCTTCTACCAATAGGAAATGTGAAGACATTCACTGATGTTTCTCTAGATAATGGACGCAAGAATGAAGAAAAATTACATTCATAGGAATTGTCGACCTGCTAAAACCGTTAGACAATGCGAAATGGTGCAAGATGTACGAAATTTTGGGAAACATTTGAGTTAGCTATAGGGAAAGACGAGTAATATACAATACATACAAGAAACAAGAAGAAACAATAACACAGGAGGACCAATAACGAAATGATCGGATTAAGAGGTATTAAGGCGTATACCGCCCGTACTGTACAATCTATACATCGATTAAGCAATGATGGAAATCAAAGAAAGCATTAATAGGGGGGATCAAAATTCAGAGCTAAACGGTATCGACGGTAAGGTAAGCTCATGACGTTGCTATCCTCCGTGAAGGTGAAGAAGAATTACAAGATTTGTTAAGGCTTTCGTGGCCATTTGTTGACCAACTGCCTATTGGCTTTTGTCTCGCGCTCTTCAGCCGACGTTCATCTAATGATTCTACTGACGTTTCGCCAGCACGAATGGCTGGCATTGTCGAAGCTTCACCCTCCATCGCCGGTGGTTAACTGGAGCCGAGCTCGCGGCCGCAAACTATATGTACCTGGCGCGCCAACGTCCGAGGGCTTCTCCGCGGTCATTTCCGGTGCGGTTCTCCTCTTGCTACCTGCGATGGTCGTTCGCTGCAGTACGGGAAGCCAGGATCCGTTTACCTTAAGGATTTCCTCTTTATTGTTGAAATTGTTCTCGTGTTTTTGTATTTCTACAGCTTCTCTGAACAAGCGCGTGTGATAATGCTTCTCTAGAGTCAGAACTCCTGTGTCGGCTAATTTCATTACGTGGTCGATCTCACTCAGTGCGTGATCTGCCACAGCCGATTTCTCCACCTGTCCCAACCTGCAATGTCGCTTATGTTCTTTGATCCTGGTGTTGATTGAGCGTCTAGTCATTCCGACATAAAAAAATTTCACATGTGCATGCTATACGGTAAATTCCCGACATTGCAAGTGGGTCCCTTTTCTCCTTAGTCGATCTAAGACACTCTCTGAGCTTTCTTGACGGTTTGAAAATCGTCTTTACGCAATGCTTGCGCAATATACGGCCGATTCTTTCCGTCACTCTGGGAATGCATGGCAGAAAGGTCATACCTGACATTCCTTTTTTTTTTTTTGATTCCTTACTTCGCCGAGTGTTTGGCTATGTTACACTTCTAATATCATTTGTGGAGTACCCATTGCTCCCCAGAACACTTTCCATGTGTTGCATTTCGCGTCTGAGGTGCTGCGGCTCACTTATTCGTCCTGCTCGCATTACGAGCGTTTTAATTATGCCTCTTTCTTGGCTCGGGTGGTGGTTTGATAGTTTGTGCAGGTATCGGTCGATGTATGTCGTTTTTCGATACACGCTGTGTCCAAGGTTTTCGCCATCCCTCGTCATCAGCGCATCTAGAAATGGCAGTTTTTTGTCCTTTTCTACTTCCATGGTAAATTTTCTGTTGGCATGGAGGCTTGTCAAGGGTCTTAGGAAGTCACCGAGCTGTTCTTCACCATGGCACCACACAACGAAAGTATCATCGACGTGTCTATACCACACATTAGGTTTGAATGTCACCAAGTCCAGTCCCTGTGCTTCGAATTGTTGCATGAAGAAGCTGGCCACCACTGGACTAAGAGGGCTAACCATGGCGACGCCTTCCAGCTATTCGTAGAAATCGTCATTCCACACGAAATAGCTCGTGGTGAGAAATGCATGGAAGAGCTTTGTGATGTCTCGCGGGAAAATGAAACCGATGTTCTCCAGAGCGTCTCTGAGTGGCACTTTTGTAAACAAATAAACAACATCAAAGCTGACCGGGATGTCGTTTGGTGCAAGTTTCAGTTTCTTCAGTTTCTCAATGAAATGTCGTCCTCTTAGACCTGTGGTGGCCAACTTCTTCATGGAACAATTCGAAGCACAGGCACTATCTTGGCGAGTTGCAAACCTAAGGTGTGGTATGGATATGTCGCTGGTACTTTCGTTGTGTAGAGCCATGGTGAAGAACAGCTCGGTGGCTTCCTAAGACACTTGACAAACCTCCATGCCAACATAAAATTTACCATGGAAGTAGAAAAGGACAAAAAACTGCCATTTCTAGGTGTTCTGATGACAAGGGATGGCGAAAACCTTGGACACAGCCTGTATCGAAAACCGACACACACGGACCGATACCTGCACAAACTATCAAACCACCACCCGCGCCAGGAAAGAGGCATGATTAATACGCTCGTATCGCAAGCAGGACGAATATGTCGGCCGCAGCACCACAGACGCGAAATGCAACACCTGAAAAGTGTTCTGAGGAGCAACTGGTACTCCACAAATGATATTAGAAGTGTGACATAGCCAAACGCTCGACGAAGTAAGGAATCAAAAAAAAAAAAAAAAAAAAAAAAAAAAAAAAAAAATGTCAGGTACGGCCTTTCTGCCATGCGTTCCCAGAGTGACGGACAGAATCGGCCGTATATGTCGCAAGCATTGAGTAAAGACGATTTTGAAACCAGCAAGGGAGATCAAAGAGTGTCTTAGATCGACAAAGGAGAAAAGGGACCCACTCGCAATGTCAGGAATATACCGTATAACATGCACATGCGGAAAATTTTATGTCGGAATGACTGGAAGCTCAATCAACATCAGGATCAAAGAACATAAGCGATATTGCAGGTTGGGGCAGGTGACGAAATCGGCCGTGGCAGAGCATGCACTAAGTGAGACCGACCACGTAATAAAATTCGCCGACACGGAAGCTCTGGCTCTAGAGAAGCACTATCACACGCGCTTGTTCAGAGAAGCTGTAGAAATACAAAAACACGAGAACAATTTCAACAATAAAGAGTAAATCCTTAAGGTAAACGGATCCTGGCTTCCCGTACTGCAGCGAAAGACCGTCGCAGGTAGCAAGAGGAGAACCGCACCGGTAATGACCGCGGAGAAGCCCTCGGACATTCGCGCGCCAGGTACATATAGTCTGCGGCCGCGAGCTCGGCTCCAGTTCACCACCGGCAATGGAGGGTGAAGCTTCGACAATGCCAGCCATTCGTGCTGGCGAAATGTGAGTAAAATCATTAGATGAATGTCGGCTGAAGAACACGAGACAAAAGCCTATAGGCAGTTTGTGAATTACAAGATCAGTTGAATGAAAAGTACAGTTTAGTAAATACAGATTATTAATTGACAGTAAAGCGAAGAAAGTCGAATGTAATAATAAATAGCAGAAATGAGATTAGTGGGAAACTTATGTGCAGGGAGAAAACCCCCCCAAGAGGGATCATTACCGACAAAATTTTATTAAATAGAATTTTCCATGCATAATGTTCGGCCATAGCCGGCTTGGGCATACTGTGGTTGAAAGTGCTGGCCGGAAGGCCATGGTCGGCACATTCCTGCCACGTGCTCCTCGGTCAGACTCAAGTCCCATGGGTTGGCTGCGCTGACGGGTGTACGCTACTAGCATGGCGCGTTGGCGGAATCAATCCTGCAATCAGAGACTAATCGTGTGATCACGTGGGGACGCGGCCGGGAGCGGCGAGGGCGGCTTGGAAACGGCTCCGCGCTCTCTTAGCTTCTGACCTCGGCCCCGAGTAGTCGCTCCTCTAGCCTCTGCCTCTCTGATGAGCAGACGGCAACCCCTCTTGGGGCTGCTCGGCCTTACGTAGGAACCACTGTACCATCATTACAAGAATAAACTGGGTCCATTCCACTTCAATTAATTTTCATTTCACAACGCCCTCCGCTCCTGACCTCTATCCTGACGAACACTTAGCATCGAAATTGTTGATGAGAAGGTAAACGAAGTTAAGGAATTTTGCTGCATTGTGTAAAAAACAACGGGCGAATGAAAGAGGACATTTGAATCGTGCTAGCAGAGACAAAGAGAGCATTACTCGGCAAAGTAAGTCTATTAGTATCAAAGATAATCTTCGTTTGAGAAAGAATTTCTGAGAAAGTACGGTTGGCGCCCAGCATTATATGGCTGTGAATCATGTACTCTAGGAAAACCGGAAAAAGAATCGAAGCAATTGAGTTGTGGTCCTACGGAATTTTGAAAATTAGGTGGACTAAGGACTGTGGAGGTTTTCGTAAGAAATGGCGAAGAGAGGAACATACGGAGAACACTGCACTGAATCACTTCAAACACCTTTTGTAAATGGACGTTCATGCCACCTTTGTGAGCTTTGTTGACCCTCAAAGACCTTACTATTATACATCATTGGATTCTATAAGAAAATAAGTACCAAACTGTAGCATCCCATTAAAAAAAAAAAAAAGACCTTCGTAACTCTGACGCTACCCCAACTAGCAACAAAAAACCAACGTCATATTATGGCCCCTATTGTCCCATGAAACATCCCACAAACTATTCAGCTACTATCATACTTACGCAGTTATTCTAGGTGGCAATATTTAGTGACTCACCCTGTATTACTTGCACAAATATTTAAATGACCAATAACCACGGTGCGCATTCTACTTTATGTGCAATAGAGGTTTGCCATATATTTACTTACTGTGTATTTTCTTACATAAATGTTCTTTATTATTGTGGGTATGACACGTTAACATGGTATTTGAGTGTACAAGCTGACTTTATATATTACTCCAGTTAATACTGTAATTTTCACATATTATTTTAAGTGTTGAAGTTCGTTTATACCATCGTATTTTCAGGTCTATAGTGAACCATGTTACTACACGCAATCGTTATAATTTCAGTTCACTACTTCACAGTTAAGTGAACGTCATTCCTAATTGGGAAAGGACGAATTAACTCAATGGAAGCGGTAGCACCGCACGGGCAGCATCAAACGATTCAGAAGGCCAGTGACTAAAAAAAAAAAAAAAAAAAGGTATGCCTACACGCTTCGGTTCACCTATAGACATTTACATTACCTCTGTTTTTCATAGTATCCTCAGCTTGATCACCAAGCATGCAGTGATCCACTTTGTTACTTATAACGTTCTCTGCCTCGTGATGACTGGGTGTTGTGTGATGTCCTTAGGTTAGTTAGGTTTAAGTAGTTCTAAGTTCTATGGGACTGATGACCATAGATGTTAAGTTCCATAGTGCTCAGAGCCATTTGAACCATTTGAACTTATAACGATGTATTTGACTGAAGAACGTGAAGGCATTTGACGGAAACGAACCAGAGACCGGTTTCGTTAGGAAGGAAAGACTTCTCCCGAGATCAGCGGCATTATCCGACGCTCTTCCTCATTTGTTAAACAAAATGGAAAAGCTGATTGTTTTGCAAGAGACATTGATGAAGTATGTCGCCAGCTACAAAAAACAGTGAATCAATAGTGCGGACTCGTCAGAAAAAAAGTCCCATCTGACTTTTTTTCCTTTTTTTCTTTTATTTTAAGTCGGGAAGTAATTTGAGAAACTGCTACGGCCGTGCTATTTATAAAAATGTCGAGTGCGCAGATGCTGCCAGCACAGAGAGGTAGGTTACTTCAGACAGTCAAATGATTCACGGGAGACGCCGTAATGAGGGGAATTATTATAAAAGAATTTAACGGTCTCACCAGAGTTTCTGAGCTTGCTCTGACATCTGCGACCCTGGTGGTAAATCAAGATAACATCTCCTGTCATTCTGCAGTTCACTAACGATCGCCCCATTCTCCTAACTTTACGACAGCCAATAAAACTTCCATAAATGCGCTGGCCTTCCGTTAACGTTCGGTGCTTTGAAAAGGAAGGAATCATTCCTCTACGTGTTTAGTTTAGTACGACAAGGGTTTCACTTAATTTAACGCATAAACCTTTATAAATTTACGCTTACACGTAAGTAGACTGCCGTCGTTTATGTTCCGACACGTCAAATGAAAATGGATTATTCATGTGTTATCTAATACTGAATTGTCTTTCAGTATTTTAAACTGTATAGACATGAAGCCAGTTGTTCATTAGGCCTCTTTAAAACCTTTTTCTCCAAAAGTCGCGATCTAGCACGATATCTGTAGATCGCCATAATAACCCTTTGAGTTTCCGTCAAGCAACAGACCACGCTCACGTGTTTTAGAAATGACATTCGTTACAGGATTTGCGCATGATCACGATGATTTATATCTAGTTCTGCATTTCAGATTAATAGCGTCAAAACAGTTGAATGGAACGAAGCACCCGTTTTATACAATAGGCATTATGTTAACGGGGCCAGAGTATTGTACCAAACAGGTTTAGAATCTATTCATAGTCCTTAAATTATCTCATTTTTAAAACAATATAAACAAAAAAATTAACTTATTCAGTTATTAAATTTTTAAAGAATTGGTTTTCACTGTAATCAGGAAGCATGTATGGCCAAATATTGCGCAACTGCTAGTTTCAGCTTGCGATAGTAACGTAGCCCAAAACAGAAACTCCAGCGTAAAGTTAGTAAGTCCACATATCAAGATATATGCTGGATGTCGTGCTATTTTACTTTGAAAAGTCTTAAAATAATGGGGGCTTAGATATATAATCTGCATACTTGTGCATAGGGCATTTAGCGATTGTAATGTTAGCTATTTCGATATCTCTAAGTTATTAGTTACATAACTCTATGTCCATATCAATAAATTAAGAGATTCTAGAAACATATAAAACACGACGCATGGTGTCAAAGTGTACGTTGAGTTGAGTACTGATGTGACAGGTGACATAGTGTCCCCCCCCCCCCCCGGTATCTGAGTGGTCAGCGTGACAGAATGTCAATCCAAAGTGCCCGGTTTCGGTTCCCGGCTGGGTCGGAGATTTTCTCCGCTCAGGGACTGGGTGTTGTGTTGTCCTAATCATCATCATTTCATCCCCATCTACGCGAAAGTCGCCGAAGTGGCGTCTAATCGAAAGACTTGGACCAGGCGAACGGTCTACCCCACGGGAGGCCCTACTCACAAGACTTTCCTTTTTTTTTTACGTTGCATAGTAATGAAAACACAAACAGCTTATTGACCTTGTGAAGGGCAGAACGTTGCGGTCTCCCTTCGCCAGTGGCGTACAGCGTTTGATGCCTTTGTAAGGAAAAACAAGGTGGCTAGTAACTTCCTACTGCGTGGGTCGGAAAACTCTTTTGTGAGCCGTAAGCCAGTTCCATACGTCTGCCTGAAGCCCCATTTGTATGAGGGATGCTGGTGGTAACCAATTACGCCGCGGGAATCTTCCATATTGTGTATAACTGTAGGACAGTTAACAATGATCCACGTAGCCCAATTTACGATTCATACATCCCCACAAATTTTTAATTATTCCGTTGTTTCAACATTTTAAATTTTGCTGTTTACAGTGAAAAAGAATAGATCATACAAAACTCGTAACTATGATATAGTCACTATTACAATTAACATGCGTAGAGAAATACTTACACCTCCTTTCGGGTCCACAGGTTGAAATGACTTATTTGGCCTCACCTTACCCTATGAATTATTTACTCCCATCCCATTCAGTGTCTCAGTGTACACGGGAAGTCAGTGAAGGACCATCCTTTCTCAGCTAATGCTAAATACGTGTGATAGACGTGTTTTTTGTTGTGTTGATTAACTTGCATCAAAGTCTAAAAGGATCAGAATTGTCTGGAACCGCGTGGCCGCTACGGTCGCAGGTTCGAATTCTGCCTCGGGCATGGATGTGTGTGATGTCTTTAGGTTAGTTAGGTTTAAGTAGTTCTAAGTTCTAGGGGACTGATGACCTTAGAAGTTAAGTCCCATAGTGCTCAGAGCCATTTGAGCCATTTGATCAGAATTGTTGTCCTAGTAAGGTAAAAAAAAATCCAAGAAGTCATAGTAACATTCGCTAGAAATGAATTGATACCATATCATTAACGTGTTCAGTTTTATTGAGGGAAATAGTTGCTAGATGACTGTACTAGTTACCATATCTTTTTCTCGCGGGACAACATATGGGTGGCTACTATGCACACAAAGTGATTTTGAATTCTATTTGTCGCACAGCGTCGTGATTCCACTACTTGCGAATACGGCTGTGCCCTTCTGCACGGCCTCATTACAGGCCAGCGTGCGTTCTGCATACTCCCGCGACTCGTCCCACACACTGCCGCAGCCACTCTCATTCAGCTCCAACCCTCGCTCCACTACCCTCCCCCACCTACTCCCACCTAATGTGCATAGCAATCAGCCCCACCTCCAAATCTCCATTTACACGTATACACGCCTACTCTGCAACCCACGTATTGTAGATGACAGCGGTTACTACGCACCAATGTTAGCGACTCTCTGTGTACAACTCCATTCTCCCAGATACGTGTGGTTGTAATAGTTAACGCACTGGACTGAATTTAGGCATAAGCACTATTTAAACTTCCTTGCGGACATCCAAATTAAGGTTTATCGCAGTTTCTCTAAATGGAGATGAAAATCTAATAATCATGGAATACTGGAAGACAATTATAGGAAGAGAAATGCTTACGACAGAACACGTTGTAGGTAGTAGGAATGATTGGAAAATCTATTTGAGTTCTGCAATAAATTTCAGATGATAACAGCCAATATTCTGTTAAAAAATTACGAGATGGGGAGGCATACTTGGGAAGCAACCGGAAATATGGTAAGATTACAGACTGATTACACGTATTACTTGGAACGAAAGAAATAGGAATTACAGGGAAGCTAAGGCGAAATGGAAGCATGAAAAAAGTTAAGATATGGAAAACGAAATGATTGTAGGAAGGACTGATTTAGCAAACAGAAAACTCAAAACAACATTTGGTGAAACTAAAAGCAAGGACAGCAACATTAAGAGTGAAATGGAATTTCACTGTTAAACGCAGAGGAGAGTGCCGATAAGTGGAAAGACTACGATGAAGGCCATAATGAGGGGAAGAACTTGTTTAACGACGTAGCCGAAGAACAAACTAAGTCGACAGCGAAGGGATAGGGGATCCAGTATTAGAGTCAATATTTAAAACAGGTTTCGGCAGTTTAAGATCAAATAAGGCAAAAGGGGTAGACAACAATCCACAGGAATTACTAAGATCATTGCGGGAAGTGGCAACAACGACTATCCACCTTGGCGTGTAGAATTTATGAGACTAGAGATACACCATCACACTTTCGGAAAAACATCATCCACACAATTCAGAAGATAGCAAGAGCCGACAAGTAGTGGGTTATCGCACAATACGCTTAACGGCTCATGCATTTGAATTTCTGGCAAGAAAAATATACAGAAGAATAGAAAAGAAAATGAAGATTTGTTAGTTAACGATCAATTTACCTTTAGCAAAAGTAAAGTCACCAGAGAGGCAGTTCTGACTTTGCGCTTGATAATCGAAGCAGGATGAAGAAAAATCAAGATACGTTGATATTATTTGTCGGTCTACACTAAAGAGCCAAAGAAATTGGTACATCTGCCTATTATAGTGTAGGGCACCCCACAGCACGCAGAAGTGTCAAGTGCCGCAACACAAAGTGGCATGGACTCGACTAATGTCTGAAGTAGTGCTGGAGGGAACTGACACCATGAATCCTGCTGGGCTGTCCATAAATCCGGAAGAGTGCGAGAGCCTCGATATCTCTTCTGAACAGCACGTTGCAAGGAGTCCTAGATATACACAATAATTATCATGTCTGGGGACTTTAGTGGTCAGCCGAAGAGTCTGAACTCGGAAGAGCGATCCTGGAGCCACTCTGTAGCAATTCTAGACGTATGGGGTGTCGCATTGTCCTGCTGGATTTTCCCAAAGTCCGTCGGAATGCACAATGGACATGAATGGACATAGGTGATCAGACAGAATGCTTATAAACGTGTCATCTGTCAGAGCTGTATCTAGATGTACCAGGGGTCCCATACTACTCCAACTGCCCACGCCCCACACCATTACAGAGCCTCCGCCAGCTTGAACAGTTCCCTATTGGCATGAATCCATGGATTCATGAGGTTGTCTCCATGCCCGTACATGTGCATCCGCTCGATACAATCTGAAACGAGACTCGTTCGACGAGGCAACATGTATCCAGTCATCAAAAGTCCAACGTCGGTGTTGACGGGCCCCAGCGAGGCGTACAGCTATTTGTCGTGCTGTCATGAATGGCACACATATCGATGATGTTTCGTTGAATGGTTCTCACACTGACACTTGTTGATGACCTAGAATTGAAATCTGCAACAATTTGCGGAAGGGTTACACTTATGTCACATTGAACGATTCTATTAATTTGTCGTTGGACCCGTCTTGCAGGATTTTTTCGGCCGTAGTGATCTCTGAGATCTGAATTTTTACCTGATTCCTGATATTCACGGTACACTCGTGAAATGGTCATACGGGAAAATCCCCACTTCATCGCTGTCTCGGAGACGCTGTGTCCGCCGGCCGCGGTGGTCTCGCGGTTCTAGGCGCGCAGTCCGGAACCGTGCGACTGCTACGGTCGCAGGTTCGAATCCTGCCTCGGGCATGGATGTGTGTGATGTCCTTAGGTTAGTTAGGTTTAAGTAGTTCTAAGTACTAGGGGACTGATAACCACAGCAGTTGAGTCCCATAGTGCTCAGAGCCGAGACGCTGTGTCCCATGGCTCGTGCACCGACTATAACACCACGTTCAAACTCACTTAAATCTTGATAATCTGCCATTGCAGCAGCAGTAACCAATCTATTAACAGCGCCAGAAACTTGTTGTCTTATATAGGCGTCGCCGACCGTAGTGCCGTCTTCTACCTGCCTACATATCTCTGTAAAGGATGAGCCAGACAGTAGGAAAATGGCTCTGAGCACTATGGGACTTAACATCTGAGGTCATCAGTCCCCTAGAACTTAGAACCATTTAAACTTACTACGGTCGCAGGTTCGAATCCTGCCTCGGGCATGGTTGTTTGTGATGTCCTTAGGTTAGGTTTAAGTAGTTCTAAGTTCTAGGGGACTAATGACCACAGATGTTAAGTCCCATAGTGCTCAGAGCCATTTGAACCATTTTTAAACTTAACTAACCTAAGGATGCCACACACAACCATGCCCGAGGCAGGATTCGAACCTGCCACCGTAGTGGTCACGCGGTTCCAGACTTAAGCGTCTAGAACCGCTCGGCTACACCGGCCGGCAGACATTAGGAGATTTTAATTTATTATATTAGCTTTCAAACGATAACTTCATTTTTATTGTTACAACCAAGCCACGACCGTCAGTGTTAGCTGCCTGTAATTTCTTTCGTGCCACGGTTTAGCAACGGGAAGTCAGCACCGAGGAAGGGCACCTTGGCCACGTGCCTCCCTTACATGCTGACAAGGTAGCGCCGCCCCAGGCGTCGCTTAGCAGGCGGTGCTCTGCAAAATTCCATGTCGCCCGCACGGTTTTCTCGATCCCGACCAATCAGGGCGGAGGAAGCCGCGTGGTGCGTCGAATATACCCGGCTATCGCCGAGCCCGCTCTCTTGTATTCCTGCTCACCCGCGAGTCGGATGCGCGCCCTGTAGCATTGAACATCTCCCGCTTCTCCCGGTGCTGCGGCACTGTGTACTTAGTTATGGCAGACAACAACTTTCTTTACCTTCGCGAAATATGATTCGCCGAAACCTATGCTCTGGCTCACCCTCACTTCTGTAGGCCTATATAACCCCTCTTAACATGCTTTTGCCAATAAATGGCCTTTATCTAAAAATTACCCTATTATACCATAACGCCCACTGCCTGCCAATACGCCAATCCTGTACATCTCTGTATTTGAATACGTATGCCTATGCCAGCTTCTTTGGTGCTGCAGTGTATCTTGTCTATACATTCTATACTACGATTAGTACCAAAACTCGGACTGATATAAGTATACGATAATACACAGCAGCAAAAATGTTACTGTAAACGTTGGTTCACGAGTGAGACGTTTGCTAAATAATTCAGAAAGTGGGGATAGGTGCCGCCGCTGACGCCGTTACGAAATATTGCCCTAATCATTACAAATATATTTGGAATTTAAACTTTTCAATTAAGTTCCCATCTGATTGAGCTCGTATTTCACCATTGGCCTTAACAAGAAATAAAAAAAACTATTACACGACGTTTCATGCTACAATTTACTTTGAAATGTTGTTACATTAAGATAAATGGCAATTTTGTCTGTGATATCGGCCACAGTAAATACTTTTCCTAACTAAATTTATAAAGGGGTCTCCCTGGATTCCAAAGCTAATTTTGTTGTCAAATAGTCACTTAGCATGGGTACGGACTTCCATGTCGAGCGTTGGCTGAAGTAGACTTTTGTATTAGTGTGCAGGCCTTATTTCTAAGTGCTGTCGCTGCAGCTTCATATGTATTAAAAAAGGTAATTTGCTGTGTGCGTTAGATTTGCAGTAAATGGAATACCGTATTTAAAGAATCTTTTCACATTTGGTTTCTAAATTTATTAATTTGCGTTGTTTTACTATTACGATTCTACTGTATCTATAGACTGTAAACGTATGTACTTAGAAGAACACCACTTCACTCTTTCCCACATTTCCATTTTAAATACTAAACGCGAATGTTGTTTAAAGAATTAATTTTCTGGAAAGTTTTGTCTAATGAGTTGACTTTGTAAGCTTATTGTTCAGTCCCAAATTTTAAGTATTTGATAATAACAATATCCTATGATGTAGGTATTCTCTTATCTTCTAACTTCTGGTAATGAATACAGATTTGAAGTGCAATTAATCTCGAGATGGAGCCCCCATATCTCACTTGCTATTCAAAGTCTTTTAAAACAAAAGTTACTCAGAGTCACATTGCAGCTAGTAAGATCTGAATATTATTATTCTGAATCTGAAACTTGCTCGCACTCGTCAAACTCGCGTTGCATCCGGCAAGTTGTATATTTGGTAATGGCAATCTCAGTGTGATTTCTTTCAGCTTGTCTCAGAAATGTGTTACATAGCAGCTGCCTGATTAACCGTTGTCGCACAAGGTTAGCCAATGATTATTAGTGCTAGAATTAGACATTGTCTTGTACACGTAGGAAACACTGACTGTGAAATCGGATCACACTCAGTGAAACAATAACTCGTTTGACATACTTTCTGATATTATTGAATTTTGCATTGGAGATTAAAGTACTAAGATTACGTGTAAAGTTTATACAGAAACATAACAATCGCATGTTGTACATCAGATACGTTGTGTTCATAAAGACTGCACATAATGGACGTAATTATGTACGTAGATATTTTAAACTGAGAAGCTTCACGTGAAGTACAATTTACGGGTACATTGAGGCCCTACTCAGCATGAAGTGACATCACGTACGCATACAGCTTAGAGCCTGAAGGATTCAGTGAGACGCAAAAGTGAAACCTCTCTTCGTACACAAAGTATTAGACTTCAAAAAATTACATTAGCAGGATAGACTGTTTTGAAAATTTAAACTGAGTACAGAAAGTGTAAAAGTTACAACTATACGTTTCGTGCTTGTTAAAGAAGGCGTTCCACGTCCAATCCTCCCATTTGGACGCAATACTGCGCTCTGCTCTGAGTTAAGATTTCTTTCAAATACTACCGGATAATCTCGTACATCTGGATAAAGACGGCACGGTTCGGCGCTCCACTTCTTCAACTGTATCAACTGGATTACTACATTTCTGTTTCTAGATGATTCTAGGCAGAAAAATGCATACGACAGAAGTCAGGTTATATCAGAAGCAAAAATACAGGCCCTACTCGATCGGTCATTCTTGGAAGGAATTCGCTAGTTGGATGACATCTTGTATCAGCCGGAGCCCCATCGTGCGTCTATTACATTCTCCAGCGTTGTGCAGGGGTGACATCCTCAAACAATTCTGGAATTTCCCGACACGGAAATAAAATGCTCTTTCTATAAAGTTTTGTAAGAATACATTGTCAGATAAGACGATCATCTAGTAATTATAACCAAACGATCAACGAGAAAGGGTGCTTACATGTCGCCTACTGAGCGGCACGTCCTTGCATAAATTTGGTGCCGAGTCAGATCAGCAAATCCAGTTCGTAAACCGCTTAAGGGATACGACATCTACTGTGAAATACATTAAAGAATTATACCAGCCCTTCGATATAAGCACACGTGTAGGGAAGGTTATGCCCTATCCCCAAATAATTTTGACTTATATCCAGAAAGAACAGCAACAATTTGGAGTGAATAAGTTCAAATGGTTCAAATAACTCTGAGCACTATGGGACTTAATATCTTAGGTCATCAGTCCACTAGAACTTAGAACTACTTAAACCTAACTAACCTAAGGACATCACACACATCCATGCCCGAGGCAGGATTCGAACCTGCGACCGTAGCGGTCGCGCGGTTCCAGACTGAAGCGCCTAGAACCGCTCCGCCATAACGGCCGGCGCTTGAAAAAGTAAACTGATATAAGATTTCACCAATAATGTAGGAATAAATACTCTCGCATCAGCAGATGTCGTGCTCTGCTTTCTGAATGTGTGACATCTGCTGTAATCGAAATTACTCTCTTAGAAGAACCAGCCAGTAGTACTGGCTTAAGAATTTATGATAAGGAAACCAAATATTTTACAAACATTAAAAATGCGCCTAAATTTCTGAAAACAGATATCGTCCAGAGAGCGAAGGTTAGAAGTATTTAAATATCTTGGGAAGATAACCCAAGGAAATGGTTTCAAAAAAGCCACTGTAATATATCTTCTATTCCCTGTACTGAACTATAAATACATTTACGTAAAAGTAAGGAATTCGCGTGGTAGAGATATCTTTGTGCAATTGGCTGCCATTGAAAGAGGAGGCATATAATAACAACGTAACTTTTCGTGCTGCTAAAAGCGCAGCGTCGCTGCGTCTTTAGGTATTATAAAGTAACACGTAACAGAGCTTGAAGCCCCAAATCTCTTTCGCTTGTCGTCGTCATCAATTTTGCGATCATTTCTGTAAGAGTATCATTCTAATTGTTTAGGTGTGATATTTGAAGGACTAATAAAAAGTGTTCTCTAATGCGCGTTTTCTTAATAAAAGTGATCTATTAACTTCATCCAAGATTTATTTCCTCAAAGTTGACATAAGTCCATCTATAACGTCAGGGCATGTATTGAAGAAGGCAATAAAGCCGAAATAAGCTTATATACTAAAACAAAATATCAAACAGCATACAGTTTTCCAATTCACTGCATCAACCCAGATTCCAGAGACTGAGTTGCTGTATCAGCTTTCGTGACACACGAAATCAAATTAATAGCCTTCAGCTACGCAAGTATAATTGAAATAACGAGCCCTCCGCTCTATTTTTATTATCATTTGCAGTATGGTTCGCTTCGTACTTTTATCTGGTGAACGTAATTAAAAACGAAATTCAGTCACTTGATTATTTTTCATTATACAACTTAAAACCTGCATCTTTTGTTCCAAACTCCGATGGTCAAAGTTTAATTAATAATATTACGTGATATAAATTTACTGGTGCCAGATACTTCGGCGAGGCGGAGCGGCACTATACTGCTATAGAGGAAAAGTACATAAAGTGAAAAGGCTATAACTAAAGGCCTTTCCAGTAAAAAGCACCCGTTTAAAAATGCAAAAATAAGGTATTACAATGCAGTACTGAAGCCAGAATGTTCATATACAATCGAATGTATAGCACTAAACTATAATCTGGATCAGTTAGAAACACAAAAAAGATAAATCCTTATAAAAATATCAATACCATTCACAGCTACCGAAGAATGCAAACTACCATGCTACGACAAAATTTGTCGAAATACAGAAAGCTTACCGGAAATGTTAAAAAAATAAGAGTGGTAGTTTTTGAAGTTTTATATCGAATGCTAGACATTAGATTCACTAAGTAGATCTTCAAAAATATTTGTGGGACAGAAAGCGACAAGGAGCCAGATCCACAAAGTAAAAAGGGATTTTGAGGAAAATAGTGAAGAAGTTGAAGAACCAACTGAGAAGAGTTTAGGGAAAAAGTATTGAATTTGGTAATTTTCCAACGTATGTGACTGAAAAAAGCTGGTCTGAAGTGGTTATAAGGGACGAAGAAAACATAGTGCGCAGATGAAACAGTACTCTAAGAAAAAAAAAGAAGCGCAATGAATATAGAACTGAAAGTAGCACGTGGCGCTTAGTTTACCGCCAGAGAAGAAAACAAAACATTTATATTCCGACCGTTTACTGCAGCTTGTTGCAACCAGTGACGAAATAAATCAGTCTAGGATCAAATTCCCTTTAACTGTGAAGTCGCTGTGGATGGTACGAGTATAGTGAATCGTGATTTACAATTGTCCACACGGTACTGTGGCTTAGTACGACAACTCTGCTCGTCGAATTGTCTATAGAGAGACGAGACCTCCAGCTTCTAAGGCCATATCGTAACCTCGGGTGTACTTGTGCAGTATTCCCTCTCACATGATTAATAAATTGGTGTATATAGTAGCGTCGGCGATCTGATCATTTTGAAGTTCTACCTCATATCGTTGTACTCAATATATCTATGACTGATTTTCGATTGTAATCCGTTTTGAAACAAAGTAAGAACTATGGCATTCTTGTGGCGTCTAGCAGAATGTAAGCACATCATTTTCTTGCTCTCTGTAATATTCTCCTTAATTACAGAAGTAACAGAACTGAGTTCTGTTAGCACCAGCATCCTTTACTAATACCATCTCTGTTCATGTTCTGGTTTTTAATAACGTTCGGAAGAAATTGGTTTGGTGACGTGTCGATAGCGGGACATCCGTGTGACACTGCATACAAATATGTAATTTTTATAGGTCGAGACATACAATTTAAATGTCTTGTGACAAGTAAGATCACTGTTTTCCTCTTAATAAAGCACATAACTCTGTTGCACTATACGTGAAATTATCACGGTGCGCTGTCGCCAACTTTTCTTCTCCTCAGTATGGCCGTGCGGGGTAGCCGAGCGGTCTCAGGCGTCTTGTGACCGTCCGCGCGGCTCCCCCCGCGTCGGAGGTTCCAGTTCTCCCTCGGGCATGTGTGTGTGTGTGTGTGTGTGTGTGTGTGTGTGTGTGTGTGTGTGTGTGTGTGTGCGTGTGTGTGTGTGTGCCGTCCTTAGCGTAAGTTAATTTAAGTTAGATTAAGTAGTGTGTAAGCTTAGGGACCGATGACCTCAGCAGTATGGTCTCATAAGACCTTACCACAAATTTCCAAATTTCCTACTCAGTAACAACTCTGCACAGGAATACAAAGGAAATAATGATACCAGCAGGTAACGGAGGCGTTTTTCCGAAGTAGGAGGTTTAATTCCAACGGAAAGTGGAATTGTAATCATATACAGGATGCTTCAAAAGTAACCGTGCACACTTCGTGAGTGTAATGTATGCATCATAATAAGAGTAAAACGTTAAATAAAGCTTTGTATGGAATTGCTTCATTTCAGAGTTTTGCGGTACAGCAAGCATTACAAGTGCAACACAAACAACCCAGAATAAATTTTTGTCAGGAAGCAATGGCAGGAAGGGACCCGAAATTCTACACAACTGCATACTGTACATTCACCCCAGAACTTGTTCACAATGATGTCCACGTAGAACAAGAGAGTGGTGTGCTCGACGTCCTGCAACTCTCGGAATGTTGCAGGCTCCGGCCATCTCATTCTGCACCGCCGCAGAGCTGTTTTCCATTCGCTGCTATTGTGCTACTTTCTCAATTGCAACACCATGCACGAGCTCCATGAGAAAGCCGCAAAAGTAGAAGTCCAGAGGTTAAGATCCGCAGATCTGGCGGGCAAGCAAATAATCCTTCACGAGCTGTCCAATTAGCGGCATAATATACATTCAGATTCTCTTAGTGCCTCCCGACTGAAATGCGCACCTTCGAAAAAACAGCATCAGACGATACGCAGGTGAACACAACACAAAGAAACCTAACTGGTCCATGTTGTAATGCCTACCACAAATGACATTATGCTTGTTTAACATGTACTCTTTTCTCATCAATACATTATAGTCACGAAGTGTATACAATTACTTTTGTATCATCCTGTACATTTTTTTTGTTATACTCATCTTGTTGTCACTTTGATCTACACTTCCGAACAGTTTTGGAATATTTAAGTACAAGCATTTCATTCCATCTGTTCTTTTTCAATGAGATACGTTACACCTCCGCCTGCAAAGCTCTACTGCTACCGTAGACGCGTCTTCGATCATGTTATTCCTGTGAGTAAAACTGTGCAGCTTCCAACGCATTGCTGTCAGCTGTCATACACGAGATGCATGTTCCAAACTCTTCGATTCGGTGAGGTTTCACAGATACCACACCCGATGCTGCTGAGAAGAGTGAGGTGGTAGCTGCGTCAGTGCACTATATTTATTCTGTCCTTCCTGTGCGAATAACTTAGTGCTCTACCTTTCGGCTGTGTTTAGTTCTGTAAACAACAGCATAGCACCGCGGACCGCCTCTTGTGTGTAACGAGTGAAGCGTAATGATTTTTACAACGAATAAAGTCACTGGTTGCTCATATCCACACCAAAGCCGATCGATTTCATACCTTTGCTCTCTAACACATTCTTCCTTCTAGTAAGATATACCTTCTCCAGTGTCTTTTGTCGTTATTAATTACGCTACTGGACATTTAAATTGCTACACCATTAAGAAATGCAGATAATAAACGGGTATTCATTGGACAAATGGTTCAAATGGTTCTGAGCACTATGGGACTTAACATCTGAGGTCATCAGTCCCCTAGACTTTGAACTACTTAAACCTCCTAACATAAGGACATCACACACGTCCATTCCCGAAGCAGGATTCGAACCTGCGACCGTAGCGGTCGCGCGATTCTGGACTGAAGCGCCTAGAACCGCTCGGTCACTGCGGCCAGCTATTCATTGGACAAATAAATTATACTACAACTGACATGTGATTACATCCCCACGCAATTTGGGTGCATAGATCCTGTGAAATCAGTATCCAGAACAACCACCTCTGGCCGTAATCACGGCCTTGATACGCCTGGGCAATGAGTCAAACAGAGCTTGGATGGCGTGTACAGGTACAGCTGCCCATGCAGCTTCAACACGATACCACAGTTCATCAAAAGTAGTGACTGGCGTATTGTGACGAGCGAGTTGCTCGGCCACCATTGACCAGACGTTTTCAATATGTGAGAGGTGTAGAGAATGTGCTGGCCAGGTCAGAAAGGCCCGTACAGGACCTGCAACAGGCGGTCGTGCATTATCCTGCTGAAATGTAGTGTTTTGCAGGGATCGAATGAAGGGTAGAGCCACGGGTCGTAACACATCTGAAATGTAACGTCCACTGTTCAAAGTGCCGTCAATACGAACAAGAGGTGACCGAGACGTGTAACCAATGGCTCCCCATACCATCACGCCGGGTGATACGCCTATATGGCGATGACGAATACAGGAATCCAACGTGCGTTCACCGCGATGTCACCAAACACGGATGCGACCATCATGATGCTGTAAACAGAATCTGGATTCATCCGAAAAAATGACTTTTGGCCATTCGTGCACCCAGGTTCGTCGTTGAGTACACCATCGCAGGCGCTCCTGTCTCTGATACGTCGTCAGGGGTAACCGCAGCCATGGTCACCCAGCTGATAGTCCATGCTGCTGCAAACGGCGTCGTACTGTTCGTGCATATGGTTGTTGTCTTGCACACGTCTCCATCTGTTGACGCAGGGTTCGAGACCTAGCTGCACGATCCGTTACAGCCATGCGGATAAAATGCCTGTCATCTCGACTGCTAATGATTCGAGGCCTTCCGGATCCAGCACGGCGTTCCGTATTATCCTCCTGAACCCACCGATTCAATATTCTGCTAGCAGTCATTCGATCTCAACCAACGCGAACAGCACTGTCACGATACGATAAACCGCAATCGCGATAGGCTACAACCCGACATTTATCAAAGTCGGAAACGTGATGGTACGCATTTCTCCTCCTTACACGAGGCATCACAACAGCGTTTCACCAGGCAACGCCGGTCAACTGCTGTTTGTGTATGAGAAATCGGTCGGAAACACTCCTCATGTCAGCACGTTGTAGGTGTCGCCACTGGCGCTAACATTGCGTGAACGCTCTGAAAAGCTAATAATTTGCATATCACAGCATCTTCTTCCTGTCGGTTAAATTTCGCGTCTGTAGGACGTCATCTTTGCGGTGTAGTAATATTAATGGCCAGGAGAGTATTATGTAGCCTGCATTATGACAAGGAATGCTGATAGACAAAATATAATCGGTCTGAACGTTAGAGAAGTAAAATATAACTATTAATTAAGAATTGTTATCATGCCTTACATCTGTTTGACATATAGTGTGTCTCTCACTAGAGGCGTCAGGTGCGTTTTCTCTGGCGTTTCAGTAAATATTTGCAATTTTGTTCTTGTAACGTGTAGCTGGAGTCAGCCGAGACAAAAATTCCTCGTGACGTCTTCATGAGACGCCCAGTGTCTTTGGAAAGCATCGTTATGTTTCCCGTTACAAGCAAAATGATTTTCAGAGCGGGAATTTTACGTGCCCATCCCACAGAGCTAGCCCAGATTAGGGTAGCACGATGTTAGTTTTATCTATATATTAATAGGGACAGAAAAACTCGAAGAATAAACAGGCACCGCGGCAGCGACAGCGCAACCCTAGCTCGAGCTGACTGCTGCAACCAAGCATGCAGCGCAACTGAGTCGCTTCTAGAATGCTGTTTACTCTACGTGTTTTACTGTTAATACGCTCTAAGACAAAAAAGCGACGCACCATGAAGATATTATCTAAATGGGAAGGACATCAGTAACCAGACAAACAACTGATTAGAATTTCGGAAAAAGTTGATGATTTATTCAAGAAAAATAGCTTTACAAATTGGTCCACCAATGGCGCCGATGCGAGAAGTTATTCGGCTTGATATTGATTGATGAATTTGCTGGAATTTCTCCGGAGGGTTATCGTGCCGAATTCTATTCAGTTGACGCCTTAGATCGTCAACATTTCTAGCTGTCCACAAACTTCCAAACGCTCTGAACTGGGGAGATATCGGTCACCTCGCTAGCAACGCGGGGTTTGGCAAGCACGATGACAGGCAATAGACACCCTCGCCATGAGGGGACGAGTTTTACGTTCATGAAATGTAAGCCCAGAGTGGAAGGGCAGCAAAGGGAGCGTACAATATCTTCGGCATACTGTGCAGTAATGGTACCGCAGATGAAACCAAAGGGGCCATTCTAATAAACTGTGTGTTACACTTGAATCATTCCTAGTTTTTGGGCCTTGTATTGGGCGACTGTCAGGTTGGTACCCCTTCGCTGTCTGCGGCACCTCGAAACACGCCTTCACTGCTCATCGGGGCTCAGTTAGAAGCGGGACTCGTGACTGAGGACAGTTCTACTCCAGTCAATGAGGCCAGCCGGTGTGGTCGAGCGGTTCAGTCTGGAACCGCGAGTCCGCTAAGGCCGCAGATTCCAACCGTGCCTCGGGCATGGATGTGTGCGATGTCCTTAGGTTGGTTAGATTTAAGTAGTTCTATGTTCTAGGGGACTGATGACCTCAGATGTTAAGTCCCACAGTGCCGAGAGCCATTTGAACCATTTGAACTCGTCAATGACATTCCAGGCCGAATGTGAATGACACGTAGGTCACTGGTGGTGGACGCAAGGGGCGCCGTGACTCAGCTTCCTTTCAAAAATGGTTCAAATGGCTCTAAGCACTATGGGATTTAACATCTGAGGTCATCAGTTCCCTAGACTTCGAACTACTTAAACCTAACTAATCTAAGGACATCACACACATCCGTCCCCGAGGCAGGATTCGAACCTGCGACCGTAGCAGCAGCGCAGTTCCAGACTGAAATGCCTAGAACCGGTCACAGCTGCCGTCTCAGCTTCCTTTCTACTAGCTGTCTATTAATGGTCCTTGAAACATTACTTCCCCGTCAAATTGATGATAATAATCAATCTTGGGCTCTGAGTGCCTTTCTAAGGATTCGTCGGTCCTCGCATTCTGTTATATCTCTAGGTCGACTGCTTCTGTCTTGATGTTGTGTCCAACCATGTTTCACCCATACTTGCCAACATTGTCGAACAGTGGCATCGCTCCTGCTTAAATGTCGAGCAATTCGTCGACTACCCCAAAAGGTGTCGTTGAGCCCAGCTACACATCGTCTCTCAGATACTTACATCTGTGTGTACGAGTACTGTTAATGAGTCTGTGAGGCATAGTAACTATCCACTTGAGAACAAGGAATGAAATTCGTAGAATTCTTATGCTCTGGTATCCACATTGTTATGATATGAAGAACTACAATCTTCTGGTCATGACTGTGGGATCTGTTATTGCTCCGGGAGATGGCTGATCAGAACTGCCGAATATGAAAAATGAGCCGCGCGCGGCTCGTGTTCGTGCTGTTTATTGCTTGACATCTAGTCTTTGTGGTACTGCCATACCGTTCCTTATTCGATTTAATGGTGTCACTAAGTTGCTGGCTTGCCTGCCCATGAGTGGCAGTAGCAGCGCTTATCGGTAAGAGCACCGTCATACTACCTTTGGAGCGACTGCTAGTGTTTCCCATTCGTCGTGTGTCGTGAGTTCAGTCGAGGCGGAGCAGCAGTTAGGTCCGAGCGTTGCTGACACACCAGACTTGAGTGGCGACGACCTTGGTTGGTTGTTCGTTCGGTCACGTCATCGGACGACGTGTATTTGGTCGCTGACCGCTTCTGAGTTCTCTGTGTGTGTCGACTTGTGATTCGTCCTTGTTATTCCACAGTGACTGGTTTTTAGTTTTGTTCGAGTTGATTGTGGAACTGTTTTCGCAGAACTTTGTGTAGCTTGTGTGGTTTGGACTGAGCAGTTATTTTTAATGATGTCTGTGTGTGTGGTAGTCAGTTGGTTGGGACGGAGCAGCCACGAACTCAGGCGGAAGGGAATTGGTTAAACTGTTGGTCGGTCCTTGGGCTGTCCCTAGTTTGGGTTGCCATCCGATCGTTTAACTTCAACTCTTGCCTGCCCGTCTCACCTCAACTTACGTTTGAGCTACCTTCTCACGCTGACCCCTGGAATACTTCTGAGAACCACTTGTTCTGTTTATTTTAGATAGTGATTTTCATTTTAGTTTGAAGTATTGTGTGAGGCCTTCGGCCATGTATTAATTGAGTTGTTTTTAAATTTAACATAATGGCCTTCAGCCATATTAAATTAAAATTTTGGAGATTGATTTTATTTTAAAAAAGAAATTTTTTTTCCTTAAAATAGGTTCCATCTGAAATTTTTTTGTATTGCAGACCCTAAGCCGTTAGTTGTTCGATGTGTTGTGTGTGGCCTTCAGCCGAGGATTTACGTGTATCTCCTTTAATAAGGCCATCAGCCGTGTGTATTATTTAAAGGAAAGTTGTATATAAGAAGGAAGGGGTTTATTTTAAATTGTTTGTCTGACTTGTTGTTCAGGCCTTCAGTCATTGTTTCAAATTTGTTTGTGGCCTTCAGCTGACTGCTGTGGCCGAGCGGTTCTAGGGGCTTCAGTCCGGAACCACGCTGCTGCTGCGGTTGCAGGTTCGAATCCTGCCTTGGGCATGGTTGTGTGTGATGTCCTTCGGTTAGTTAGGTTTAAGTAATTCTAAATCTACGGGACTGATGACCACGGATGTCCCATAGTGCTTCGAGCCATTTTAGCTATTTTTGTGGCCTTGAGCCATGCAGTACGTTAATATTTCTTTAGTTACGCTTTTGGCCATGCTGTTGTAAGTTTAAAAAGAAATTTATTGGTTGGAAAAATTGTTTAATAAAGTGTTTCAATTGTAGTTGTCCTTCAGATGTGTAGTGCAGGCCTTCAGCCGCTAATTGGTTTCAATTGCATGTTTTTTAAAGGATAAAAGTTTTTACCTTCTATTTTTAACTGCTTTTGATTTCTAAGCCAGGGCTTCAGCCATTCAAGTTCTTTAACTAGGCGTTCAGCCATGTTGTTTAGTTGTGATCTCTTAAATCAATGTGTAAATGAGTGGTTCTTAGAAAAATAAAGTTGTCTGTTTGAATGTGCAACTCACAGTAACTGTTTATGGCCCCATCCAAAGTCATAACCTAGTCCTGTGCGCTCTCTGAGTACCTAAAAGTCCGGTTTCAAAAAATTAGTTCACTTTACTATAATAATGATAAAATATTTACTGAATTTCATACACTCGATTGACACAGCAACGTGTTGAATATTTAGAACTGACATTGAACAATAAAGCATCACTTGATGCACACAGTTACAAGCTATTCTCCTGAAAGTTCTGCATTCATGCAGATACCGTTCCATCTGAGACTTGAATGGTACAGATGTCCTAAATAGATGATGGTGACTATTTCATCAGAGGTCACATACTGGGCCGAGCGAGTCACGATCGACCTCCATGTCGTGGTGCTGCGGTGCTGTGGGAGAGGGCGTGTCCCCAAAAGCGCCATGCAGTCGTCGGTGCGGATTGCAGCGAGACATCTTAGTGTCTGTGGAATAAATGCACGTTGCCAACTTTTGGACGATACCACATACACTCACCTCTTTGCTATCTTTGCCAGCAGTGTGGTGAAATTGCGCTGCAGCATCACACATTAATCCATCGGCCGCAAAAGTTTACACTCTTGAATTTTCCGTCGATACCTCTATGAATATCAATTTGTGACCAGTTTGCATAGATGCTTCTTTGTGCATAGTTTTCTATGTCTTAGAGGGTATGTATTGATGAAACTAATACCGAATTAGACTAATCTCTGAAGCACTCTACCAAATATGCGTGTAAAATTCAACTTAAAAATTCATTTTGCTTGTAACGTGAAACAAACAGACGCTTTCTGTCGATACTAGGCGTCGCATGAAAGACATGATGAGCAGTATTCGGTTGGGATGATACCAGCTACAAGATGCAAAAACGAACCTTCATATATATGCTGAAACACCAGAGCAAATGCACCTGACGACTGTTAGGTGAGATGTGTTCAACTAATCGTAACTTTGTTTAGCAGAAGAGCATCTTACTTAGGATTTCCAAATCACATCACATAAATACTATACTTATTTCATAATGAATGTTTCTCCTGTTTCCAGCACCGTCTGCATCTGTTTAGCGTTAAACAAACGTTGATGACATATCCTCCAGCATGCACGACAGTGAAAAAAGCAGCAACAATTTATTGCTGCTCTCGTCAGACTTCATTAGCGAGTTTCGTAAAATGATATATCTGGCGTTGTTGTTCAACATATATATATAACTCATTCAAAACATAATCTGCTATGAACTCAATGTGTTCGATTCAGCTGAAATCTAACATTATCCTTCCTTAACAAGGACATTGATGTACAACGATTTCCAGCTGTTCCATCTGCAAAATGGTAAACATGACACGAGTAGAAATAATTCTTTCGAAGCCATTTGTTTTCGAAGAAGGCGGCAGGGGGTCAACTGTATCAGAAATTAGTTACATTGGCTCAAATCAGCAAGGTTTTGCCATCACAACGAATGGAGGTTTCGAAGCCGGTGGCACTACTGCAGAACCACATATCTGTGCGCTGTCGGGAGTCGTTTCTGCTTAATTTCAATACGCACGTTCTCTATTTCATTCCTTTCAATTTTGAAGTCATGAGTCCCTTTCAATTTTGGTTTGCCTAGTGTTATAATTTTAAATGATACTTGAATCGACACCATAGCTGCAAACTGGCGTTGATGTACATCAATGGGGACATGTGGTAATGTGTGCCCCGAGCAGGACTCGAACCCAGGATCTCCTGCTTACATGGCAGACGCTCTATCCACCTGAGACACCGAAGGCACAGAGGATAGTGCGCCTGCAGGGACTTATCCCTTGCACGCTTCCTGTGAAAGCCACATTCCCAACATGTCCACACCACTACATTCGTAGTACGCACACGCTATTCCCCAACTCGTACATGACTTGGTAGATGAATCTGCCACGAGTAATGAGTGTGATGGGCAAACATCCATTAGGCGCACTACGAATGTAGTGGTGTGGACATGTTGGGAATGTGGGTCTCACGGGGAGCGTGCAAGGGCTAAGTCCCTGCAGCTGCACTTTCCTCTGTGCCCTCAGTGGCTCAGATGGATAGAGCGTCTGCTATGTAAGCAGGAGATCCCGGGTTCGAGTCCCGGTCGGAGCTCAAGTTTTCAACGTCCTCAGTGATGTATATCAACGCGTGGTTGCAGCTAAGGTGTCGATTTAATTATTTCATTTTAAAGAAGGTACACGGTCATCAATGTTATCTGTTCTTTCGGGAAAAGATACTACCTCCATATACCATATAGTTACAATTTTAATTTCAAAAATTTTAATAAGCGAAGTAAATTGATATAGTATTTTTTGTTTATCTTTTCCAGTGTCAGCTATTACGGAAATATCAATGACATATCATTTGAATGGTAAACCCGTTCAGTTTAAGTTCAGATGTTTTTTCTTCCTTACAGCTTTTTCGATGTAAGGTAAACAAAGAAATAATGAGCTTACTTGTCTTACTCGTTTCTAATTTTTGCTTTGCAATGTTCTGCATTAATCTCTATACTCACCTGTCGGTTTTTCTACGTGTTTAATATTGGTCTGTCTTTGTAGTCTATGTGAATAACTTTCAAGATACTGGGTAGTTCCTTCCGACCAATACGGTTAAGTAGCTGTTCCAGTGTAATAAAGGCTACTTCACTCAAACTTTGCAAGATACGAGAGTTATGACAATTTCTTTCGTCCCTAATTTCAATCTACTAGCGATTTGGTGCTCTTCAAGCACCAGTTATATGTAGATATTTTGCATTTTGTTCTGTTCTTTTATTAATGATGCCACTATTCTTGTTGCTTACGAAATAATGATTATCCTTCTGTTATTGAAGAAATATGTTGTACCCCCTTGCTACGAATGAGTATTGTTTTATTTTATGCAAAATCATCTGGAGTTATAACAGCGCTTTTTAATTTTGAAATGTTCATGTCTCCAGTGCTTCTGATTCGTCTCTTCTGGACTTTGAACATTATGTCTTCTTGGTTCTTTCAGTGCTTCTTGAAACGCCATTTTCATAATTGGAGGACCTGCTTCATCTGCTGGCACCTGTTTGGCGATGCGAGACTATACGGTAATTTTCCTTTCTATATTTCCTTATCAGTGCGTTTCAAAATAAAATGTGTTCAAGCTTACGAAGTGATGGATCTACAGCTTGATTAAAAGCAATATTGCTCAATTGTCTTATATTTCAAAACATAGACGTGAATCACTGCAATGAGAACATTTAATCAAAGGTGTAACGGTTTTTGTCCCTCTCTGGACGTGTAAGGCAGCGTTATCCACGCAGTGCACTTCTTTCGCTCTAACCCCTTTGAAGAAAAGAGCGTTTATTGACAGCCGTTCATCTATACCGCTAGTTTGGAGTCAACTGAGTTATTCATTTGTACTGAAGTATATAGCTCGTAATAGATATCGAATGCTTTCTGTCTATGAGATCCCCAGACTCACTTTAACGTCTTCGAAAGCGATTTTGTGATTTTCTGTACAATTAATCTTTCATTAACACCGAAGACGTCTATTTTTAGATTAATGCTGAGACAGTGTAACATGCTTACTTACCATTGATTGGGTATAATCGTTCTTCCAGTTCTTCTAGCACAAATAAATTTATGATTCCGAGGCGGCAAAATGCACTTTCCCTTTTACGAGACGAAAGAATTCTCGGAAAACCTTTTTTGCTGAAATGAAATGCTACATCTCTGTTGCACCACGTTAGTCCGAAAATATATACCGTCGGGCTTCATGTGTGACTGGGTTCTGTTTCCTGCTGCTCACCTTGTGGGCACGATAACGCGTCACACGACGGAATGGACAGAGAAAGGCTATTCACTGGGAAATAGAAAAAGCTTTCATTCACATCTACCATTGTTTCTCCGTCCAGTATGTCCGAACATTTTGCGTGAATGGTAGTCACACTTTGACAAAGCGTACGTGGACAGCACCTGCTGCATAGCGACCTCAGATAGTTTGATTGGTGTTTACACCGTGAGGCTATTCCTGTCTTTAAAGTTTCGGACCGCCTTTGGCTGCTGACGACGTGCAAATAACCACCTCAGTGTCGTGTTTTAAACTGATGGCCTTTAATATCCTTGAGACGCATTTGATTGTTACAAAGTGAGTTAATAAGTTTCCAAATGTGAGTCATCAGTTTTTACCTCTCTGGTAAGTTGTTACTGTATGAAAACCAAACTGATACAGCATCATTTCAAAACTTGTGGAACTAATATAACTGAACGCTGCTTTCATCAAATCCAAAAGTACATACATATTTGTGGACAGGGGCCCCATTTTCTACATTGACGACAAGAGCCAAGCGAGTGTCTGCATTGAACTTCGTGAAAATCTGCTCACTTCCTTCGAAATTTTAGATGATCCCCTACTTCAATTACTGTTGAATATCGCTACAGTATCTTTACGTGAAGATCTAGGATTTGCAAAGCACGTTCACATTTGTACTTAATTTATAATGATGAACACATAAATTACAGTCATCCGAATGTTAACACAATCATTTGGAAGGATGACTAACACGTTAACTACGCATCTCACAGGCGCATGTAGCATTACACTAATTTTCCACTGTCCCACCGTTACAGCTCCTATCTGTAATCAGTTTTTCAGCTGTAAAATCTGTGTTAAATCATTTTCTACGACGCTTGTTCTCTCTAAAGTTGAACTGTTTGGAAAGAAGGCTGTGCATGTGTGGTCTGTCACATTTGTGTCACCTTGAGAATGAATCAGTGAGAGCAGAATTAACCTCGTCCAGTTTCCTCTGAGGAAAAAAGTGTTATCAACGATTGGAACGTAATTTGTAATACAGGAAACTACTGTGAAAAGTATCATAGCAAATCGCTCGGCCCTCCTATACGCCTATACCACAAAATTTCTGCCGGAAGTTGCACTAAATGGAGAAGCCAAAGTAATAATAAGTTTGAACCCAGTAGTTCTTCTGTAACTTACCGAGGAAACTATTCCGCTTTCGAGGATTAATCGTCGGCCTCCTCTAATCGGAAGTTCTACGAGTAAATTTCGCATTGGCAACGCCACTTGGCAAAAGCGGAACCCAGGTTGCGGTCACTATACTTTGAATAAGATGTTAACTATATCTATTTAGTACATTTTCTCTTCGTTGTGCAGAAATACATAATCAAAAAAAAAAAAAAAATGGCTCTGAGCACTATGGGACTCAACTGCTGTGGTCATAAGTCCCCTAGAACTTAGAACTACTTAAACCTAACTAACCTAAGGACAGCACACAACACCCAGCCATCACGAGGCAGAGAAAATCCCTGACCCCGCCGGGAATCGAACCCGGGAACCCGGGCGTGGGAAGCGAGAACGCTACCGCACGACCACGAGATGCGGGCAATACTTAATCAAGTACTGCACTCAGACCATCTATGAGTATTCTAGAGACAGATGTTCTTGTCTTTAAAAATCAAGCGGCAGTGGAGGGTACTTAATTTAGGAAAAATATTAAAACCTGAAACGTTAAAAGTGGTTGTCATCTACGAGTGCTTCGTTATATGAATTTGATTGATTATATAAAAGTGGCCTATGTGTGGAGATTGTGACGTGTATGGCTGACTGTGCAGAAATAAAATGAAATAAAATCGTGTACGGAGCTGTGAAGTCACTCACAGCTCGCTGCGTTATAAGGACACTGTATCAATTAGGAAAAAGTTTGCGACTGAAAGAAAATATCAGTGCAGCCACACGAAGACCTAACTGATAAACGCTTCAGGGAGTAAAGATCATTACACCAAACCACATGTGTTAATCCATTTCTTCCCTTTTTGGAGGGACGTTAGGGGGGATACAATCATAATATATGAATGTCCTGGAGTTGTGCTTCATTGCTATTAAAGCAATTGCCTCATACAACGCATTTAAAGTAAATCGTCTAGAGACAGAAAAATTATAAAGACACCTGCCTTCCGTTAATGGTGAGGATGGTGTTTAGGGAACTCAGCTGAAAAGCTTCGGACAAATTTGTTGGTGGGGCAACCGTAGCTACGAGTATCCGTCTTGGGTAGTAATAACCACTTCAGCTGTATTATTGTCCTTTATTGCTGTTCCACTATCGGTTTCGTGGCGTTAAAGCCACATGTTCAGGTGACATATGATTACAACATTACAGTGGAAAAGCTCGGAATCTTTTTTCCCAACATTCGTCGTCCGTCAACACAAAACACTGCTAAGAGGCGGATCAGGTGAAAACAGAGGAAATTATTTGGGGAAACTGCAAACTTTCACAATGAACGTATATTTCTATAAAAACTGACATCAGCATGCAACGAAGAAGATCCTAACGCTATCGCTTGCTGGTGTCTGACTGTCGCATGAAATAATCTTAAACTACAATCCCTTCTGTTTGTGGAAGACAGGAGAGGTAGACTTAACAGATTCGTAAGCGCATCAACACAGAAAATGTTAAAGACAGGAAAAATTAGATAATCACTTTACAGGATCAATTGCGGGAAAGAGAGTCGTACCGACTGACATCACGTTAACAATAAATAAAACAAGCCCGAATGCGACATGTAATAAGAGAACCGCAAAACTGCTGAGTAATTTAGCAACTATAGCAAGCACGCGAATTATCAACAACGCATGAAAACGTTCGAAAAAGAATAACAGGAAAAGCTGAGGACTTGACCTGTTCATAGCAACACATGGTGTACACAGGCAAATAAAGTTTCATAAACGCAGATGTTCTGAATTAATTATACACTCGAAAACAGTGTTGAATCAACTAATTCAGTGTAAAGAACGATTAAGATTGGAAATAAGAAAATATGGTGCTGAAGGCTCATTGAAAAAATGTGAACACGTGGGCCCAGTGAGAGAGAAAACTCGAGTAAATATCGAACAACAGCAACAAATAGAATTACCCATACACGAAGACAGAATTACATAAGCATTCACACTAAAGAAAGAACTATTCTTACATAACTAATGGTCACTAATTATTTCACACTTCAAAACGTCGAGGTCCCAGTGGAACAAAGCAAGTCCCTGAATAAATCAATATGTCACGAAAATTCTACTATTCCTTGCTCTAAATAAATCATGGAACATGTTGCTAAAACCAAAGCTGCAAAGGACAACGATTAAATTTATCAGTTAGGCTGAAGACGTAGACAAGAGCATTACGATTCTAAGCTACCCAGATCGCAAACCGACAGTGCACTCACTAAGACATGGGAGCAGGTTGCCCGAGAATGCTTGATGACTACTTTCCCAGGTAAACGGAAGTAACCGAAAGTGTCCCTTCCGTTAAAAACCTACCAAAAATCAAACGACTTACACAGAGCGGACGAAACGCTTTGACTTGCCAACCTATTCAACGTTCGCCATACATTAAAACGACACGAAAATTCACTCACGTGAGTAACACTGGAGAGAGAGGAAGCAACACAGGAATACAAAATACAAATAATATAAAATACAGCTGAAATTTAAGTGGGAAGCAATGGATGATAGTTGTGCACGCATAATAAACATGTTTTAAATTGAGGCAGAACACATGTCGCTTGCATCGTAACATTAACTGTGGTTGAATTAAGTTAAGGAGTGCACCAGCAAAGTGGAAAAACGTCTTATACCAGGCAAAATATTTTGAAACAGTCCTTACAGAGACGCTTAAACCTTCTCAGTACACTGACGGAAAAAATAGTGACACCAATACATTAATTGTGTATCGTAACGAAATTTCGGGAATACATTTCTGTAGGTAAAGTATCTTAGTTATTAACATTGCAAGATCGCAGGTTAATGTAAGCGCGAGATACGCCATTGCCATTGTGAATTGTTGGTGCATTAATAAACGGTGTACCCGCCATATGTTGAGTGTAAGCATGCTAACGCTGCTTGTGGATGACGCTGGAGATGTCGTCCAAAGATGTCCCGTAAGTACTCGACTGGAGGCATATCTGGTGATTGAGCAGCCAAGGCAACATGTCGACACTCTGTAGAGCGCTTTGGGTTGCAATAGTGTTTTGTGGGAAAGCATACTCATTTTAAAAATCAGCACCCCAGTTGGGTGTTCCTAATGAATGGCTGAACAACCAGTCGAATCACCAGACTGACATACAGATTTGCAGTCAAGGTACGTGGGAGGACCGCGAGGGTGCTCGTCCTGTCATACGAAATCGCAACCCAGACCGTACCTCCAGTTGTAGGTGCAGTGTGTCAGCCACGCAGACAGGTTGGTTGCAGGCCCTCAACGGGCCCCCTTCTAACCAACACACGGCCATCACCAGCACCGAGTCCCTGCCTTTTAATGACCTCTCGCTTGACTCCACGGAAGCAGCAATTGGCGGTGGTTGGGATCAGTGGAATTGAAGCTACAGGGCTTCTAGTTCGGAGTTGTCCTTGAAGTAACCGATTTGTAACAGTTCATTGTATCAGTGCGGCGCCAGATGATGATCAAATTATTTCTGCAGATGTAGTACGATACGCCACATCCATACGCCGAACACCATGGTCTTCCCTCTCGGAAGTGCCACATGGCCGACCGGAGGCCGGCCTTCGTGCGGCCGTACATTGTCGTTACGACCACTGCAAGGAATGATGTACATTGGCAAAATTTCTGCCAAGGCTTTCTGCAGTATCGCTGAACGAACATCCAACTTCTCGTAGTCTTATAACACTCAAGCGTTGACAGTGGCGTCATTGTCACCTTAAAGACATTTTTAACCAATATAAAGTTTCATATGAACGTTGGGTACTAGAAACACTCCCAAAAAATCTACTTGCGTAGGTGGAATTGTCATGAACTGATCTCTGCACTACCAGCGTCACTATTACGCCACTGGCGCGAAATTCAGTTTCAGAAACACGTCTACCAACTTTTCTTTATGTCGCACAACTACATCTACATCTACATGATTACTCTGCAGTTCACTGTTAAGTGCCTGGCAGAGGGTTCATCGAACCATTTCCATACTACTTCTCTATCACCCCACTGTCGAATGGCGCGTGGGGAAAAGAAACACCTAAATCTTTCCGTTCGAGCTCTGATTTGTCTTATTTTATTATGTTGATCATTTCTCCCTACGTAGGTGGGTGTCAACAAAATATTTTCGCATTCGGAAGAGAAAGATGGTGATTGAAATTTCGTAAATAGATCTCGCCGCAAAGAAAACCACCTTTGTTCCAGTGACTACCACCCCAACTCGCGTGTCATATCAAATGGTTCAAATGGCTCTGAGCACTGTGGGACTTAATATCTGACGTCATCAGTCCCCTAGACTTAGAGCTACTTAAGCCTAACTAACCTAAGGACATCACACACATCCATGCCCGAGGCAGGATTCGAACCTGCGACCGTAGCGGTCGTGCGGTTCCAGACTGAAGCGCCTAGAACCGCTCGGCCACACCGGCCGGCGCGTCATATCAGTGACGCTCTCACCCCTACTGCGCCATAACACCAAACAGGCTGTCCTTCTTTGCACTTTTTCGAAGTCCTCCGTCATTCCTACCTGCCACGGAGCAATATTCCGGCAGAGGACGGACAAGTGTAATGTAGGTTTTTCTCTTTAGTGGGTTTGTCGCGTCTTCTAAGTGTTCTGCCAACAAAGCGCAGTCTTTGTTTCGCCTTCCCCACAATATTATCTATGTGGTCTTTCCAATTTAAGTTGCTCCTAATTGTAACTACTAAGTATTTAGTAGAATTTGCGCGATTTATGGTATACCCAAAATTTATCGGATTTCCTTTAGTGCCCATGTGGATGACCTGGCACTTTTCTTTGTTTAGCGCCAACTGCCACTTTTCGCAGTATACCGAAGTTCTCTCTAGAATAGTTTGCAATAGGAATTGATCGTCTGATGATCTTAGTAGACGGTAAATTACAGAATCATCTGCAAACAATCAAAGGGGGATGCTCAGATTATCACCTAGATCATTTATGTAAATCAGGAACAGCAGAGGGCCTATGACACTACCTTGCGGAACGCCAGATATCACTTCTGTTCTACTCAATGATTTACCGTCTATCACTACGAACTGTGACCTCTCTGAGAGGAAATCACGAATTCCATCACACAGCATATGCACGAAATTTGATTAACAGTCGCTTATGAGAAGCGATATCGAAAGCCTTCTGGAAATCCAGGTATATGGAATCGATGTTCTAGGAGTTGCGCCTTTTCCTCCATCAGTGTAGATAGAATACATGTGTAAGACTCTTTTTAAGTACTTGCTGTGCCAAAAAACACATTTTACAAGAAGTGGTTGCACCATTATGATGTGAGTTTTTCTAACAAGTACAATGCCCATGAATTTAATTTTATTATCATTTTTACGACAGTAATACCGTTTCAGTTAATCTGTCAGAAGCCTGTCATGCATTTCCCTGCGGAAGATGTACGCGGGGTACTAGAAACAGTCCACAAAATTTACTTGCGTAGGTGGAGTTCTTATAAACTGATGTATACAACATTATCAGATGGCCCTGCGGCAGTGGTGACACAAGTTCCCGTCGGATCACATAAGTTAAGGGCTGTCGGTATAGGCTAACACTTGGATGGGTGACCGTCTGCCAAGCGCTGTTGGCAAGTGAGCTGTACTCAGACCTTATGAGACCGATTGAGGAGCTACTTGACTGAAGAGTTGCGGCTCCGGTCACGAAAAGTGATAATGGGCGGGAGAGCGGTGTGCTGGTCATATGCTATTCCATATTCACATCCGGTGACGCCTAATGGTTGAGGATGACACGGCGGTCAGTCGGTGAAGTTGGGCCTTGCGAGGCCTGTTCGGGCGGAGTTTTAGATGTCTACAACATTCATGCCCTTCGATGAAGGACATAGCTGATGATGATGAGGCCCCAATAATCCGAAGAGCGTAGGGAATTACACTCCTGGAAATTGAAATAAGAACACCGTGAATTCATTGTCCCAGGAAGGGGAAACTTTATTGACACATTCCTGGGGTCGGATACATCACATGATCACACTGACAGAACCACAGGCACATAGACACAGGCAACAGAGCATGCACAATGTCGGCACTCGTACAGTGTATATCCACCTTTCGCAGCAATGCAGGCTGATATTCTCCCATGGAGACGATCGTAGAGATGCTGGATGTAGTCCTGTGGAACGGCTTGCCATGCCATTTCCACCTGGCGCCTCAGTTGGACCAGCGTTCGTGCTGGACGTGCAGACCGCGTGAGACGACGCTTCATCCAGTCCCAAACATGCTCAATGGGGGACAGATCCGGAGATCTTGCTGGCCAGGGTAGTTGACTTACACCTTCTAGAGCATGTTGGGTGGCACGGGATACATGCGGACGTGCATTGTCCTGTTGGAACAGTAAGTTCCCTTGCCGGTCTAGGAATGGTAGAACGATGGGTTCGATGACGGTTTGGATGTACCGTGCACTATTCAGTGTCCCCTCGACGATCACCAGTGGTGTACGGCCAGTGTAGGAGATCGCTCCCCACACCATGATGCCGGGTGTTGGCCCTGTGTGCCTCGGTCGTATGCAGTCCTGATTGTGGCGCTCACCTGCACGGCGCCAAACACGCATACGACCATCATTGGCACCAAGGCAGAAGCGACTCTCATCGCTGAAGACGACACGTCTCCATTCGTCCCTCCATTCACGCCTGTCGCGACACCACTGGAGGCGGGCTGCACGATGTTGGGGCGTGAGCGGAAGACGGCCTAACGGTGTGTGGGACCGTAGCCCAGCTTCATGGAGACGGTTGCGAATGGTCCTCGCCGATACCCCAGGAGCAACAGTGTCCCTAAGATGCTGGGAAGTGGCGGTGCGGTCCCCTACGGCACTGCGTAGGATCCTACGGTCTTGGCGTGCATCCGTGCGTCGCTGCGGTCCGGTCCCAGGTCGACGGGCACGTGCACCTTCCGCCGACCACTGGCGACAACATCGATGTACTGTGGAGACCTCACGCCCCACGTGTTGAGCAATTCGGCGGTACGTCCACCCGGCCTCCCGCTTGCCCACTATACGCCCTCGCTCAAAGTCCGTCAACTGCACATACGGTTCACGTCCACGCTGTCGCGGCATGCTACCAGTGTTAAAGACTGCGATGGAGCTCCGTATGCCACGGCAAACTGGCTGACACTGACGGCGGCGGTGCACAAATGCTGCGCAGCTAGCGCCATTCGACGGCCAACACCGCGGTTCCTGGTGTGTCCGCTGTGCCGTGCGTGTGATCATTGCTTGTACAGCCCTCTCGCAGTGTCCGGAGCAAGTATGGTGGGTCTGACACACCGGTGTCAATGTGTTCTTTTTTCCATTTCCAGGAGTGTTTGTGGGAGACCCGCACGGCGGACTAGGGTAGGTCATAGCGGAGGTGGTTTGCCATTGCCTTCCCCCGACCGTAATGGGGATGAATGATGATGATGAAGACAACACAACAACACCCAGTCATCTCGAGGCATGGAAAATCCCTGACCCTGCCGGGAATCGAACCCGGGACCCCGTGCGCAGGAAGCGAGAACGCTACGGCAAGACCACGAACTGCGGACTACATGACTGAAACGTAGTGTAAAGTCTATCGTGGAAAATGCACTTCGACAACTATGCTTACACATGCTATTCTTACACCACGATAATAATTGTCATGTATTTTGTTTTTCGAATGACACATACAAGGCTTGAGAACGTTAATCAGTCGCTGTGACGCGCTCCAGTGACGCGGGAGGAAGGTTAGCCAATACAGGCGCACATGAAGCCCGCTACTGGTGTGACGATTACTGACATCTTCCGAGTAACCACATTATCTCAGTAACCGGGTAGGTTGCGGGCGACGTGGGTGGAAATATCTGAATACTACGATCAGTCTGTGCAGTAAGCATAAATGTCGGAAACAGTTAGCTGAACAATGACAAGATACTACAGATTTGTAGACCTAGTGCACGCTCATTTCAGCGGCAGCAGCGACAAAAATGAAGGCGACAGTCAGATGTGATCCAGAAATTTAAGGAACTGCTTCAAAGCTGTTCGCCAATATTGATGTAAAAGTCACTGTGGTGTCCTTCATATAACAGAAGCCACGAAACATCCGTTTCGATAACCTGTGTTTCTATGTCCGTCTTTACTGTTATTTCAAGATACAGTACCTGTTCGAGCGAAACTGTATAGGATACAAATAGCCACTCTTCAGCCAAGCGCTGCACTTCATAAGTATTTATTTTCCTTGCGAGAATGAGGGCATGTAGCCCATTATGAGTGGCATCTAGTGCAGAGGATAACTAGCAGTGTGGTTATCTATGTCGGTAATGCAAGAACTTTGCGTACACTAAAGTATAAATATAAAATTACTGATGTACTATGCACGTCTACATCAAACGACATGCCTCTCAAGGGCTTAAGACGGATAAAACTGCTGTCTATTAAGAAAAGACTGAAATATTGTGGATATTTAAAATCTATTTGTACCTCTGTTCATAACCATGCCTACATAACCACGGTAGGGCCTGTTATTTGTGCTAGAAACCTTACCTTTCCATTACATAAGAGGGGTGTTTGAAAAGTCTGTGCAAAAATAAAAACTACTTATGTGTTTGGGGTAAACCTTTTTTATTTTTCGACATAGTCTTCTTTTAGTCTTATATACTTCGTCCAACGCTGTTCTAATTTGTTGATCCCTTCCGAAAAATAGGAATTGTCCCAGTCTGCAAGATAACTATTAGTTGCTGCAATCAACTCCTCGTTTGAATAAAATCTTTGTCCCGCCAGCCATCTCTTCGAATTGGGAAACAAATAGTAGTCCGACGGAGCCAAGTCTGGAGAATAGGGGGGACGTGAAACGAGTTGGAATCCTATTTCCATTATTTTGCGACCACAGCTGCTGTGGTGTGTGCTGTAAATTATCGTGACGGAAAAGGACTTTTTTGCGGTCCAATCGCCGGCGTTTCTCTTGCAGCTCGGTTTTCAAACGGTCAAATAACGATGAATAATATGCACCAGTAATAGTTTTACCCTTTTCCAGATGGTCGATGAGGATTATCCCTTGCGAGTCCCAAAAGACAGTCGCCGTAACCTTTCCGGGCGAAGGAATCGTCTTCGCCTTTTTTGCTGCAGATTCTCCCTTGGTAACCCATTGTGTAGATTTTTGTTTGGTCTCAGGAGTATAGTAATGTATCCATATTTCATCCACACTGAAGAAACGGCGCTTAAAGTCCTGCGGACTCTTCCTGAACAGCTGAAAACCATCCTTGTAACACTTCACACGATTCCGTTTTTGGTCAATCGTGAGCAATCACGGAACCCATCTTGCGGATAGCTTTCTCATGTCCCAATTTTTATGCAAAACATTATGTACCCGTTCATTCTAGATGATCACAGCACTAGCAATCTGACGCGCCTTAACTCTACTGTCATGCATCACCATATCATGGATTTTACCAATGATTTCTGGAGTCGTAACCTCCACAGGGAGTGCAAAACGTTCAGCATCACTTGTGCCCATATGGCCGCTCCGAAAATTTTGAAACCACTTATATGTTGCAGTCACCGTAATGTTCATGAAGCTTCTCTTTAGCCTCTTGAGGCGTTTTGCCTTTCATAAAGTAATGCTTAATCACCACACGAAATTCTTTTTCGTCCATTTTTTGACAATCACTCGACTTCCTCGATTCACACGAATGCCAAACACAAAGAAATATACCAATATGGCTGAAACTTGGTGTGCATTCTTTGCAAAGATGCTACTAACTAAACATGACCTCGATACGCGTCGGTGGTGCCATCTCTCGGACTTTGCATGGAGTTTTCAATCGCCCCTCGTAGTAAGATATTCCTTCACACTTCGCCTACCGCACTCCGAAGCTTCATAAAATGTAAGGGTGATGATATGTATATCCCAGACGTAAGATATTTGTTTCTGCCGCGACTACTATGGTTAGGCATTGTTATGCACAGGGATGTAATTTGATTGTAATTATTGACGTGGCCTCTGCGTTTTCTAGGTTCACATCATCTTTAATCATCCTAAAGATTTTATGTATAACAGACAAGTCATTTTATGTAGACGTGCACGCTATGTAAGAAATACCTTGTTTAGTCTTGAATGTGTACAAACTGTTCTTGTACTATCGCCATAGGTATGCATACTTTCGTTATTTATCCTTTGTATTAGATCAGGCTATATGCCCGGATACTGGTGTGGCAAAAAAATATTTCTGGGGAGCCGTACACGGTGCACAAGAAACATCCTTTACGGATTATGCACAACCTGGAGAGCACCCAGCGTACAAGGTCTTCAGGCAAGTGGGGCAGCTGGCACGACAATTGGCTACGATTTGCTTTAGTTTGCACTTGTCTCGTGAATATTGACGTGATACAATGTATCTAACGATCAAGTGACATAAAGTGCCTTTGAAAACGACGGAATGTCAAAATGTCTAAGGTGATTTTGAAAATAATAAAAGTGTGATCAAGACATAAGAAAACTTGTTAAAGACAATTTCCTAATTGCTTCCGAATTTTAAAGTAGAGGCGATAGTATGGACTCAGCAGAAATGTATCCAGCAGGAGAAAGATTTCAAAAGTGCCAGTTTTCATATCAATGACCAATTGAGTTTGAGAACGTGTCATGCCCCAAGTAATGAAATTGATAGGAAATACACCAATCTTACTGTATCTTAAGTGCTTGAAACTTATGCAGTAATATTCCTTTTAAGACTGATTCGTGTCGTACCATATAGGTAAGCGTATTTCATTAGTATATCCGAAGTACATGTTTTTATATTGTTTATTTGAATTCTTTAACAGCCTAGAACTGAACCAAAGTTGTCCTCGTCCACCCCCCACCCCCCCCTTTCCAAGTTACTCTGTTGCCATGGTAACTGGACAACAGAACTCGTCGCTCTATTGCTCGGTAATGCACTTGTTAGCAGGCCACGTAGTTCAACGGCCATGTAGATTAGGAAGGTCCAGACACCTTTTCTAGCTTAATATTTCACAGTTTTTCCTCTTATCAAGAGTATAAATAGGTGTCTTTTATGTATCTGGGTCTACAGATGAAGTATCTTTGAACACATCTACAGCATAGACTGCCCAAATTCTTCATAATATAAAAGCTATGTATCGTGCAAAACAGAATGAAGTCTCGGAAAACCTTGGGGAGTTTAAAGAAAACCTAGTGATGAGATTAAGATTTGCAGCAGGTGAAAGGGCTGTGATGGTGGGAACTGGGTGCAGGGCCGGTATATTGCAGCCATCTTTGTGCTGTGCTGGGTATTCGAGCTGACCTTTTCTGTATGTAGCTCGTTAAGGGCTTAGCAGTGAAGCGACGGAGGAAAGATCGGTTACTCAATTGCGGCAGTGTTCCGTAAATGTTCATATTCCCCAACATTAAAAAAGGACACCGAATCCGCCAACTGACAAGAAAACTGTGTAATGTCTCATGACCAACGTGGCAACGGAACATGGTGTGTTTACTAAGCCACAGAGTCTCCGTTGAATCTATCATTTTGATAGAAATAAAGACAATCACGCCTAGAAATTTTTGACAGTTCGGAAATTAATTAAATTTCTTCACAGATTCCTGGAGAGGGAGGATCAAGTGTGCCCTGTTGCCCACCTTGCGGACGCCTTGCCGAAAAAATAAAAGCTGTGTAACTTGCGTTGCACATCCAATGGTGCACACCCTTGTGGATAGTGTTTAAAAGGCACTGAAAGCCATGAATTCGAAGTAAAATTCCCCACGGCACATAAACGATTTGGAGTGCATAGACAGTGGACCTCAAGACTGAAGTCTGGCATTATGAAGACTGACAGGCATTATCTGAGGTCTGTTGATCTAGTACAGAGAGAAGCGTCCTCCTTCTGTTTTGGAATACAGATGGGAAGGACAACACTTACGAACGGAGCTGCAATAGTGAGAGCAATAATCTCAACCGTTCTCGTCAGCGCAGCTTGGGGATTGTACGAGGGCTTGCTGAAAATCACTGCCTCGAAATTCTGTATGGGAAGACTCATAAAATTTTTCAAATCAAACAAATATTAACATTCTATTTGTTCATCCTTCATGACCACATATTCATCGTGTCTACATATTCTGCCGCTAGGGGGCTCCGCATTTTAGCGCGTAATATAGCGCTGAATAAAGTAACTATATCAGTGCGTGGGAAACAGCGTGCTGTAGCTGAGATTCGTTATCGAAGAGTGTGCACACACGCGGAACAACCTCTTCTTCGGCATGACAATGGCAGACCACACACGAGCGCTACGATATCTGCGAAAACACTAAGCCTGGGATATGCTGTCATCTATCGTCTTCAATACAGTCTCGATTCTGCTCCATCCAAGTTTTATCTGTTTCTAAAACTGCAGGTGCATATGCAGGGCAGGAAAGAGGAACGTCATGGACCTCATCATGGGTGTAGTTCATCCATGGAGGAAATTAAGGAGGACGGAAGGCAAACGGGATCAAAAATCGAGTTTTAGATTTCTGCGTAATTGACATTTCCCCTATTTCCTGCGTAAAACCGTTTTTGTTTCAAATAAATACAATTGTTTCATGGTTTATGATGGTTTCCCTGACGCTCTATGCGAACTGACATTTAAATGACACTACTTTTTCGCGTCGTGCAGAGATAACGTACAGATCTCTTTTATTCCTTGTTTCTGATTCTGAATTAGAATGCTTTTGGTATGTCGAGAAGACAACGGGGTCCAGGTTGAGAAGGCTATTAGTACTGGAAGATGGCAAGAGATGGTAAAGATCGCCTTACAAATGTTGAATTAGATTACAGAGTTAATATGGCTCGACCACAAGAAGAAATGTTGAGCATTTAGAAACTGTGAAAAAAAGCTACATGGGCTACAATTTTCCATTAGCTTTCCACAAACCAAAATCCTCAGCACTATCTTTGCCCGAATGATCCTGACACCTGATACAAGTACAGGAGAAGTGCAACATATGACCACAAACATTCTTTACCTGCAGTAGTAATGAATGAAATTAAACATATATTTAGAAATGTTTGTAGAGATACTTTGCTGAAGAAATTTCTTCATAGGAAAACGCAAGATTTAAATCAATTTGTGAATTCTGTCATTTGGAGCCGGTTACTGAAATCTGTATTTGATCAGATTACAACCCTCAAATTTGGTGTTAATGATACTAGTTTCTGCTTCAATAATAGACAAGAAAACTAGATATTTTGGAAGTGCTGGGCATAAAATCTAGTTTAAGTACTGCAAAATTCTTGGTGCAAATAGACAAAGAGAAAATCCTCAAAGTACAAATTGCTAATTTAAAATGCATAAAAGAAAATAAACTGAAAGAAGATAGACCAAGAAAACAAAAGTTCAGTGTGATTGAGATGATGCTCAATATGGTGCAGGAAAATATTAGTGGTGAGTAATTCTCATCAATAACTATACTAACATTTCAGTGCTAAACTTTAAATTGATTTTTCTCAAAACTACATTTTTTGACTGTCAGGTACTAGTAATTTCTAAACTAATGGTTAACCCATGAAATTTCGTCAAATTTCGTCAGTTTGTATCAGAATCGTAATAAGTTAATACAAGTAAATTGAAAACCAGCAACCCAAGAGAAACTGTTTTATAATAATTCATGTATTAAGAAGAGAAATTTTACTAGTGAAATAATAAAAAATTCTTCAAATCCATAAGAGGTATTTTTTTGCATTTTACTTGTAAACCTAAGAATATACGTTACATACATTCAGTAAAAAACAGTGTTTTAACACTTACAGTTCTTTTGATAAATGCACCAATCCAAGTGGTGAAACAGCATTGGCAGAATAGGGATAAAAATCGCCTTCCTTCTTCCCTTAAGGACTGCTACACTGTATCTTAAATATTGCAATAGACTTAACGAACTACAGCCAACGGTACAAGTGAACATGCATGATGATAGCAACAATCAACAGTATGAGTAGCAGTAGTAATAGTACTAGTAGTAGGGGGAGCTCGAGGAAGGGGAGGAGGAGAATGAGGAGGAGGAGAACAAATTGGAAATAAATCATAAATTTCCATACCAGTTACTTAAGGGTGTTTACGTAAAGAGAGAATGTTGTACCTGCACCTAGCAACACATGTTGGTACCTGGTTAGTGTCTCAATCTACTACCGGCTGTAGCATCACATGGAGGAACCGGCACAAAGACAGTCATAGGCAGTTTCCGGCATTTTCTACTGTTTTGTTGTTCTGAGACATGAGGTTGTGTTTTATGCAGCGTTTGTGAGCATTACAAGTTCTACATACTTAACTACTGTATAATACAGTTAAGCTATCCGGAGGATATTCTTAATTTCTGAATTACAGAATTTTATGATTAGTAAAATTCTGTTCATTTTTAAAATTAGATAACTAGGGACGATTAAGCAATAGCTCGTCAGTCACGCATCATCTCATATATTGGAATAAAAGCTGCCATGGAACACGAGGCATTTGCAAATGAACTCAGTTTCTTTAATGTCTTTTTTTTGCTCTATTTTAAAGACTGAAATTTATATTAGTTGCCAATAGCTTCAATTTCAAAATGTTTTTAACTTGTGACTTATTTTGATAACGCTTCTTCTTAATTTGGTTTCACTTATTGATTACTGGTTTTTAGCAGATTAATAAAGTAACACGTAGATTATTTAAAAAGAGTACTAACAAAACTTGTTTCGGATGTAGCACTTTTAAATCTGTGTATTTAACCATGTAGTACCTCAGAACAGGTTCAACATTTGGGAAAACATTACTTTTCCGGAATGATTTTTGTAATTTCAAAAAGTCTGCAGCAAACATAGAGTGAATGCTACAATTTCAAAATCGAATAAGAAAGGTTCTATTACTGGGCTGGATGAAGGAGAAGATCTGATTTGTATTCCCCATATTGCAGTGGCATCTAGCAATAGTTCAGTTGGCGGTGAGACAGCATTTCAGGCAACTATAGCAGGGGCAGACAAAGACTGAAGTGCTCAAAACATATTTTAGTGGCGTTTGGTTGTAGTAGATCCATGGAGATGGACAGATTAGCATACGATAGGACAAGAGACGTTAAGCAGTCAATTTACGACTTAAAAGGAATTTAGAAAAGATCTACAGACTAATTTAAAGAGAAACAAGACGTACACAGCATTTCCAGACAGAGCAGCATCCTGAGTATTACAAAATTTACGGATGTGAAAATTGTCAAGATGCACTGCGGGTGCAAGTTCACGTTAAGCTAAAGTGCTCCTATGGTGGTGGTGGTGTGTTGGGGCTTACGGGCGCTCAACATCGAGGTCATCAGCGCCCTGACACACATTAAAAGGAACGAATGTGGACAGACCTAAGAAAACTAAAGCACACACACAAAGAAAGCAGGAAAAGAAGGAAATTGCTACATAAGAAAGTAAAACGTAAGGAAAGGGGAAACTTAGCAGCAAGAATGTCACAGGAAATTGTTATTGGCTGGCCACTTACATAAAATATGGGCGAGCTTGTCACACAGTGAGCAAATTAAAATCCTCTCCCTAAAATCTTTGTAAAAACATTTGAGTGTTGCCTAAAAGAGATGGCAGGTCCGCTGGCAAGTCAGCCGCGAACCGCTGGTCAGAAAAAAACGCAATCCAATAAAACGTGGCGCACAGTGACCTGGACGCCGCAAGCACCACACATTGGAGGGTCCTCTCGCCGGAGAAGGAAGCCATGCGTCATAGGGCTGTGGCCTATTCGAAGCCGAGTGAGGAGAACCTCGTCCCGTCGATGGGGCTGAAAGGAAGTACACCACACACGCGTTTTGGGCTTGACTATACGGACCTTATTGTCAGTCACTTCCAGCCACTCATCTTCCCACCGACGCATGACCCGTGAGCTCAACAGCGAGGTGAGTGCGTGCAAGGGGATAGCACACTGAGATACTTGTGGGGCGAGACACGCCTCCTTGGCTGCGAGATCTGCCCTTTCATTCCCAGCAATGCCGACATGCCCCGGAACCCAGCAGAAAGCTACAACCTTCCCCAGTCGCTGTAGTCGGAGGAGGGCATCCTGGATGGTCTGGACTATTTTCTCTGCCGGATACAAACGTTGCAATGAGTAAAGGGCACTGATGAATCGGAACAGACAAGAAATTTAGGAGAGGAAGAATGTCTCGTGTGCTCCAGTGCCCGCAATATCGCAAACAATTCTGCATCAAAGACAGTAAAAGTCTGAGGCAGTCGGACCTCGAGGACACGATATGGAAAAACAACTGAGCAACCAACGGAATCCCGTTGTTTCGACCCATCCGTAAAAACAGCTACATAGTCGTGGTGCTCAGATGAAATGGCAGAAAATGCTGCATTAAAAACGGTGGCAGGAGTGCAATCTCTCTTGTACTGCAATAAATCTAAAATCACTCCGGGTTCTTCAGTAACCAGGGTGGCAGGCGGTTAAAACCTTGGATTTGGGGTTGTACAGACTCCACACCGAGGGACTCTAGTACACGTTGCACACAGATCCCAAACGGCAACGTAGCCCGGGGACGGCGGGAAAAAAGGGTGTCCAGAGGTGGATGGGCAACAAGATGGTGAGCAGGCGATCTGGGAGCTGCAAGAAACTTACAAGCCTGGCGCACCAGCTGGAGCTGCCGCCGGATGGTAAGTGGCGGTTCGCCAGACTCAGCTCAGAGGCTGGGTACGGGACGGGTCCGATAAGCACCCGTGGCCAGTCGAATCCCAGCATGGTGAACAGCGTCAAGGATCCGCAAATAAGATGGCCTCGCTGACCCATATACTGTGCACCCATAGTCCAGCCGTGAACGCACAAAAGCTCCATAAAACTGTAGGAGACGCGCCCTGTCCGTGCCTCAAGAGGATGTTCAGTGCCTTCAGCGTTCTGGCTTTCAAGTCACGTAGGTGTGGCAGCCATGACAATCTGGAGTCAAAAATTAGGCCCAGAAACCGGACTGTGTCTCTAAAATGTAGGACAGTATCCGCCATATGCAAGGCAGGCAAAGTAAAAAGACGACGAGAACGATTAAAATGAACACAAACACACTTTTCGGCAGAAAACCGAAAACCCGTCTTTGCAGCCCACTCCTCTAACCGCCGCACTGTTAGCTGCAACTGACGGCTCACGGTTGCAACACTGGAGGAGGAACAGAAAACAGCAAAGTCGTCCACAAATATGGAGCACTGTACTGGACTCCTCACTGTAGACGTTATACTGTTGATGGCTATGGCAAAGAGGGTAACGCTTTAAAACACTGCCCTGGGGGACACCGTTCTCTTGCTCAAAGCGATCAGTCAGTGTGTTACCAACGCGGGTCCGAAAAAACCGCTGAGACAGGAAAGACCGAATGAAAATGGGGAGGCGGCCACGAAAGCCCCATTGATGCATTTGTGCAAGAATACAGTGTCTCCAAGTAGTATCATATGCCTTACTGATATCAAAGAAGATACCGATACAGTGATGCTGACGGAGAAAAGCCTGCTGAATAGCCGCCTCTGGGAGGGTCAGGTTGTCGACCGTGGACCGAAATTTTCGGAATCCACACTGAAAGCGGCTTAGGAGCTGTCTGGTCTCTAACAGCCAGACCAGACGCCGGTTAACCATCCGTTCCAGGGTCTTTCCGACACAGCTTGTCAAGACGATACTACGATTACTACCGGGACATGTGCGGTCCTTTCCTGGTTTGAGGAGAGGGATGAGGATTGCCTCCCTCCACGAGATGGGGAACACTCCTGTCTGCCATATGAGATTAAAACATTCGAGGAGGATTTCCTTTGACGCCTCTGGCAGATGTCGAAGCATGGAGTACCGTATGCGGTCGTAACCTGGTGCAGTGTCAGAAGTCTCAATAAGTGCCGATTCAAGTTCCCACATGGTGAAAGGGGAATTGTAGGCCTCAGAACTGCTCGACCGAAAGTCCAAGGTCACTCTTTCGACAGTCGCACGGTAGCGACGAAACGCTGCATCCTGATTTGCAGTGGCAGAACTTTGTGCGAAATGCTCTGCCAGAGTCTGAGCAATGGCTCTGGGTGTCGTTTGGAGGCATCCCTGGTTCAGGACAGCAGCTATTGGTAAACGGCTATGTTTACCGGAAATCCTCCGGATGGCTTCCCATACTCTTGTGGACCAAGTGGAACGGTTGATGGAGTCCAGGAACTCCTGCCATGACCTTTTCTTGCTCTCTTTAATGACACGGCGTGCCCTGGCTCTCGCGATTCGAAAGGCGGTAAGATTGACCGCTGTTGGGCGGCATTTAAATCGGCGAAGAGCCGCACGCCTGTCCCGGATGGCTGAACGGCACTCTTCTGTCCACCAAGGCACAAGGCGCCGCTTAAGAGGGCCAGAAGACTGTGGTATGGACAGGTCAGCAGCATGATGGATCACAAGCGTGATGTGATCCACCCATTCCTGTGCGTTATTGTGGCGGTCAAAGACAGCCAACCGAGTGAACAGTGGCCAGTTAGCCCTGCCAATCATCCATAACTAGTTCTCGCAGTTCAGAGGTCAGAGGAAGCCAAAGCCATGTCACCTGTAGTAGGACCATGCCTTGTAAAGCAAACTCATGTAACAACTATCCCTCGGTCTGAAGATTGTCCATTTCTTACGTAGCTTGTTTTAGTTGCAGAAAATAATTCTGAAACCATTCAAAAGCTCACAAGTTGTACAAAGACTGTAAATTCATTACTTCCTCTACAGATATCAATCATAATTGATTACAACATTAGCAATAAAACCAGTTCATTTAAGGGGCTTACATAAGGAAAGGTAGCAAATGGATACAGTATTGTTGTGATCTCCTTTCTAAAGATTTGTTTTAAGTAGGTCTTCACACTAGTCTATCCTGCGTAATTGTCTCTATCTTTGCATATATAGGACAACCTAAATCCAATTGAATCTGCTTACCATAGTTAACCCACTATTACCCTCTACAGTATACAGTTACCACCATTACTAAACTGACGGTAGATTGATTACTTAGAATCCGTCAAATTAGTGGAATTGTATCGTACATGATGTGCTGCAAAAGCGGCTGTGAACTGCAATTTAACTGGCATGGCAGTTCACAGCCGCTTTTGCAGCACATCAATATATATGCGACACATTCTTTTGAGTTATCACCCTTCTGACTTATGCGGCCCTCCACGAATTCCTCTGCTGGTTTATCCTTCTCATCCCAGAGTAACAACTGAAACCAACATCCTCAGTTATTTGCTTGATGTATTCCAATCTCTGTTTACCTCTGCGGTTTATAACCGCAATAGCTCCCTAAGTACTGTGGGAGTTACTCCCTAATATGTAAACAGATGTCCTATCATCCTGTCCCCTCTTCTTGTTACTGTTGCCAATACAGGGTGTTACAAAAAGGTACGGCCAAACTTTCAGGAAACATTCCTCACACACAAATAAAGAAAAGATGTTATGTGGACATGTGTCCGGAAACGTTTAATTTCCATGTTAGAGCTCATTTTAGTATCGTCAGTATGTACTGTACTTCTTCGATTCACCGCCAGTTGGCCCAATTGAAGGAAGGTAATGTTGACTTCGGTGTATGTGCTTGTGCCTTTATAAGTACGACACAACGTGTGGTTCATGCACGATGGAGCTCCTGCACTAATCAGTCGAAGTGTTCGTACGCTTCTCAACAACTGATTCGGTGACCGATGGATTGGTAGAGGCGGACCAATTCCATGGCCTCCACGCTCTCCTGACCTCAACCATCTTGACTTTCATTTATTGGGGCATTTGAAAGCTCTTGTCTACGCAACCCCGGTACCAAATGTAGATACTCTTCGTGCTCGTATTGTGGACGGCTGTGATACAATACGCCATTGTCCAGGGCTGCATCAGCGCATCAGGGATTCCATGCGACGGAGGGTGGATTCATGTATCCTCGCTAACGGACGACATTTTGAACATTTCCTGTAACAAAGTGAAGTCACGTTGGTACGTTCTGTTCCTGTGTGTTTCCATTCCCTAATTAATGTGATTTGAAGAGAAGTAATAAAATGAGCTCTAACATGGAAAGTAAGCGTTTCCTGGTCTAGCGGTTCAGGCGCTCAGTCCGGAACCGCGCGACTGCTACGGTCGCAGGTTCGAATCCTGCCTCGGGCATGGATGTGTGTGATGTCCTTAGGTTAGTTAGGTTTAAGTAGTTCTAAGTTCTAGGGGACTGATGACCAGAGATGTTAAGTCCCATAGTGCTCAGAGCCATTTTTTTATGCGTTTCCGGACACATGCCCACATAACATATTTTCTTTCTTTGTGTGTGAGGAATGTTTCCTGAAAGTTTGGCCGTACCTTTTTGTAACACCTTATATATTCTTTTCTCGCAGATTCTGTAAAAGAACCTCCCCATTGCTTACATTATCAGTTCACCTAATTTTCAACATTCCCTTCTGTAGCTCTATATCTCAGACGCTTCGATTCTCTTCTCTTCCGGTCGTTGCTAGTCTGTTTTTTATGTCGTCCATGCTCCGTCAGTCATAGCTTAATTTGCTGCCTAGGTAGCAAAATTCCTTAAAATCATCTATTGCCCAACCGTTAATCCTATTTTTTTTATTTTGTTCTCATTTCTGCTACTTCTCATTACATTCGTCTTTCTTCGATTTACTGTTTCCAAACTCTGTTTTGAATAGGCTGTTTATTCCAATCTACAGCTAATACAATCCTCCTTCACTTTCGCTGTGGATGGAAACGTCACAAGTGAATCTTGTCGCTCATATCCCAATCTTGAACCTTTCTTTCACTTCTGTCGTTGCTTCTCCGACATATAGACTCAAAAATATGATCTCTTACAACCTTTTAAATTCGAGCCCTTTGTTCTTCGTTTTGACCTCGTATCATGGGCATATTGCGAGTTCGGGGAGGTGCATGACATTAATCACATCTTCCTGAGCTGCACTCGATGAGGAAGGGAATCCGAATCGATGGTTACGAAGCTGGTCGACATGGACCAACCTCTTCGTCCTCATGTGTTACTATTGCTGTTTACAAAGAATTTTAGTATTTAAAAATTAATAGTGGTGTTTGCTACTGTAACGATGAAGTTTGTGTGTGTGTGTGTGTGTGTGTGTGTGTGTGTGTGTGTGTGTGTGTGTGTGAAGGTGCTCTTCCTACTCGTTAAGATGCCGATGTATTCGTTTCAGTATTATTCTAATACGTTGTACGTTTGGACTGTCTGTATGGGTGAAACTGAAGGACAATAAATGCACAAAAAATGAAGATGAGCAGGAAATACTATCCTTAAATGTTCGAATGCTGCTTGTCAGTTCCACGACCATTGTACACCTAGGTGAACATTTGATAGCAATATTAAATGGGACGAGCACGTAAGGAGGGTAGGAGGGAAGGCTAATGGTGGACTTCGGTTTACTGGGAGACTTACAGTAAAGTACAGCCCATGTATAAAGAAAACCGCGTACGGAGTACTTGTGCGACCTTTTCTTTGGTAACATATTGTTCGAGTATTTTGAATTTTCTGACTGTTAGATTAAATGGCCGCGTCGAAACAATACCGAGACGTGGTGCTCCATCTGTTACAAGCAGGTTCGATTAACACATGACGTTTCATGATCTCAAATGGGAATCGCTGTTGGGTAGATGAACTTTTCATGGGAAACTATTGAGTAAATTTAGAAAAGTAGTTTCTGGGCTGACTAAAGAAAGATTCTATGCTGCAGACGTATATACCGCATAAGGATCGTGAAGATAGAAATTAGGGAGCACTCGGAAGCATATAGATACTCGTTTTCTCTTCGATCCATTTGCGTGTGGAACTCAAAAGGACTATCTAGTAGTGGTACAAGGCACCCACCCCAAGCACCGTGTACTGGTTTGCAGAGCACATATTTTGATGTACGTATAGATATAGATTGGATTCATTAACCACATTGGTTATCCAATCTCCGAATCACCTAGATTTATATTCGACATTAACTGTTTCTCTGTTTCAGTGTCGATTTATTGCTAAGCATATTTGCCCAAATGTTCAGAGCTTATTAAATATCTGGGAAATATGTAGTACACTGAATTTTACAGCATTCAACAAGAGATTACCATTTTCACATTACTGTGATAAAAAGGAGACAAACATCCTGTAAAATATCTCTCAGTGTTGTCATACGATATCAAAAATTCAAATAGCTCTGAGCACTATGGGACTTAACATCTGAGGTCATCAGTCCCCTAGAACTTAGAACTACTTTAACCTAACTAACCTAAGAACATCACACACATACATGCCCAAGGCAGGATTCGAACCTGCGACAGTAGCAGTCGCGCGGCTCCGGACTGCAGCACCTAGAACCGCTTGGCCACACTGGCCGGCCATACGATATCACTTACGTCTAATTGTTTAATATAGTAACAGAAGGAAGGTAACATTTTTATGCTAACTCACTGTACGTGTGTAAGCATACGCTTCCGCGGCCACTGCCACAGTCAATAAAATCATTCTGGGTATATGACCGCACTGCAACGTTTCGGCCACTGTTGCAAAAGGTCTTCCTCAGGGTGCTTGCAGAAAACTTGGGCTGATTGTATATTTGTTTATTTGGCATATTCGTATGGCTCCGTTCAGGTTGAGAGTATCTTCAGAGTGGTACTTCCAATTCATACATGTAGGGTTCATATAATGGGTATTATTAGATAGAGTAACTGTAAGTCATTGTGTTGTTCTGTTCATACTGGATATGTTCATCTGTGACTTTCTCTACTTTTACTCTGTGCGTGTAATTTCCTTTGTGTGATGTAACGTAATCCACAATTCAGGATTTGAAAATTTTTTCCGAAGCATATGATGTCGTTCAAGACAAATGATTAAAAATCGGGAATGGTAACAACAGTTTCAAAATTTTAAGAGACATCTGTAACTAAAGAAATAAAATTAATCCACATGTCCTTTACACGTTGTTACACATAAATCTGGGTACTGTTTGTAACATGGATATCAGTGGTTAAGAGGCAATTTGGACAATCAATTTGTGCTGCCACTCTTCCAGATTTTTCTCTGACCACTAAAATAATTTGATGGGAAACAATAGCAGCTGACAGTTCTTCTTTTTTTTTCTTTTTTTTTTTTTTTTTTTTTTTTTGCCGTAGTCCCCAGCTCCGGAGCGGAATTAGGTTGTTACGAGCGAGAAGACAAGTGGGAGTTCGGCGGGATAGTATACCGGGGGCGCGGCAGGCGCGGAAGCGTCGCGCCGGGACTCCCCTGGGGTCCGGACAGCCCGGGGAATTTATGCGAACGCTGCTTCCCTGGGACTGCCGCACCACGCCGTAGGGACACGCCTGCCAGTTTTTATTTCATTCGCCCGCTGGAAATTGCGTAGTCTTTCTCTTTACTATTTTTGCGCTGACACTACAGAGTTGAAAGCAATATACAAACAAGACGAGAACAAGCCGCCTACGTTTTTACGGTAAAAATCGTGCGTTGTTGTTTTAAAAGTCGAACCTACGCTATGAAGGGTCTGTGCCCATACGTAATCCTCAGAGCACGTTCAAAAAATTACAAACTAAAACAGTGGCAACATTACGGTTCGTTGGCTTTTGGGGACGCACATAAAAGAAAAAGATATTAATATCTCCAGAGCTGTTTTGCACACTATTGTCACCGACCCGGACTGAGGGCTAACTGGCAGTCACCGGAAACCTTTTGTTTAGCCTTACTACTGGAAATGTAATTAATTATTTTCTTTCATTCTACGTCCAGTCATAGTTTCCATTTAATTTTACACACCCTAAGTTACATAGAGTTTTACAGAAGGCCAATGTGGGAAGCAGATTACTTTTCATAATTTCCCCCTTTCTTCCTCCTGAGGTTTGACTACATCAGTTATATTAAATATGAGCATGTTTAATTTTCATGTCGTTGGCGTGGTCTGCAGTGAAGAGACTGGTTTGACAAAACTCGCCACCCTATGGTACCCTGTTGGAAGTCAGTTCCTCTCTGCATCAATAATTCGGTCTTCGTCCATTTGAATTTTCTTACTGTATTAACGCTTTTATCTCCTTGAAAATAATAGATTTCAGCTATCAGTCGTCCTTTCGAAATTCTACTGGCATATCTAGATTTCAGCTAGAAACTAACCATTCTCATTGTACTATCATTTTTGATCAAAAATGATAGTGCATTGATAATGGCTAGTTTCTAGCTGAAATCTAGATCTGGCAATAAAACTTATAAAAGCCGACTGATAGCTGAAATCTATTATTTACAAGTCAATATAACAGTCGTTGCGTGCAACAGCCTCTGAATGGAGGGTAACCTGACTTATCTCCTTCTACAATTTTCACCAACCACATTTCCCTCCATTTCCAAACTGACGAACCGTTCATGCCTCCGGACGTGTACTATCAACCCATCCCTTGTTTCAGTCAAAATCGTGTCCTTTTTTTACCTATTGCGTTTGAGTACCTTCTCATTTCTCTACCTTTACATCTACTCTTTGGTATTCTCTCGTAGCACAAACTTAAAATGCTTCTAACCTCTTCTTGTTAGAAATGTTTACTGTGTACGTTTCGCTCTAGTACAGTGCTACATAGGAGAAAATGTCCTGACAAGCGACTTCCCAACATTGAAATTTATATTCCTAATTTATATTTACATTCGATTTTTTATTTTGTGGTTAAAAATAGGGAAAGCTAACTGTGTACCACAGAGTGTTACATAGTTAATTTCTGCTCGAGAAAATACAATTTTGGTGTAAATTTTCGCTTATGCATAGTAATACCCACTCCACATATGCAGAGCATCTAATGAAAGTAGGTCACCATGACACTGGGATAAAAAGAGGCTCCGCCGTCTTATGCCATAACAACAAAAAAAAAGGAAAAGATTACGCTATGGACAGAATATTTCATAAAGAAAACCACAAATGGAAAATGAAAACACGCTCAATGACAAGAGGAGTAACAGCGGAACACTATTCATACTAATTCACAGTTTACCTTAAAAAAGTGACACAGACACAGACACAGACACAGACACACAGACACACACACACGCGCGCGCGCGCGCACACACACACACACACACACACACACACACACACAGTGCCTCGTCACGCCCCTCCCATTTCCCCACCCCCACACCTTACTCCACTCTCACGTTCTACACATCACATGATCCCTCACTCAGTCAAACCTCATGTGAGTAAGAACATGAACTGTGTGCTACAGTGTAGGATGTGTGTGGAAAAATGCTTAAAAGGAGCACATCAATTGGATGAAACCTCTATAGAGCATTTAGATCATCCAGAACAACAAAGTGATGCACGAATAGGATATAAAATGAATGTAAAAAAATCAAAAAAGAAACAACGATGTAGTTGTAAACAGATATAGGTGTGCTTAAATAAGCTGCCAAGAATAAGTACAGATCTTGTATAAGAATACGTGTAACTAATTAATGTTTTTGTGTTATGGGCCACTACAGATGCGTAGAATGAGTACGCGAAACATGTTTCACCCACACAAATAAATTTAGCAGCAGTAGATGAAAATTTTCTTAATTACATGATAAAGCATAATACAAAGTTTTTATTTTTAAAAGAATTGTCCGTTATTACAAGGTTATGTCCTTCACATGCACCCAATAAAAGCGCGGAACTTTTTTACTATTACTGAACCGTGGCGCCATTGAGTTAGTAGACTGTTCTGTCTGTTGCCTCTGGCTCAGGTATAGTATCGATTATCCATCTTGCGGCCCCATTGCCAATATCTATGAGGAAGAGTTGGTATCTTTGGTTGCGTCCTTAGAAGGTATTTGCTTGCCGATCCGATATGCATACGGCGTTCGATGGCCCGAGAGGGAGGACGAAGTTTGGGGATCGGCGGTAGTGTCGCGACAAGAGGTGGTTACGAGGTCCGAAGCCACGAGCTGCGCAAGGAGGGCCTGCACAGAGCGAAGATACCCGAATACTTCACCGGGGTCAGAGTCGACTGCAGGCAGCAGGCCGACATCCTGTCGGTTGGTTGGCTACATTTGTGCCGGGCCTGGCTTTCATCGGCACCACTCGCAAGGGAACCTCCCGGTCGCACCCCCCTCAGATTTAGTTATAAATTGGCACAGTGGATAGGCCTTGAAAAACTGAACACAGATCAATCGAGAAAACAGGAAGAAGTTGTGTGGAAGTATGAAAAAAATAAGCAAAATATACAAACTGAATAGTCTATGCATATGATATGCAACATCAAGGACAGCATTAGCTCACGAGTGCCGTGGTCCCGTGGTTAGCGTGAGCAGCTGCAGTTCAAGAGGTCCTTCGTTCAAATCTTCCCTCGAGTAAAAATTTTAATTGTTTATTTTCAGACAATTATTATTTGTCCGTCCGATGCGATCACTTTTTTGGGAGTGATTATCACATCCACAAGAAAACCTAAATCGGGCAAGGTAGAAGAATCTTTTTACCAATTCGCCAAGTGTACAGGTTAGGTGGGTCGACAACATATTCCTGTCATGTGACGCACATGCCGTCACTAGTGTCGTATAGAATATATCAGACGTGTTTTCCTGTGGAGGAATCGGTTGACGTATGACCTTGCGATCAAACTTTTTCGGTTCCCATTGGATAGGCACGTTCTTTCGTCTACTAATCGCACGGTTTAGCGGTGCGGTCGCAAAACACGGACACTAAACTTGTTACAGTGAACAGAGACGTCAATGAACGAACGGACAGATCATAATTGTCTGAAAACAAAAAATTAAAATTTTCACTCGAGGGAAGACTTGATCCAACGACCTCTTCTACTGTAGTTGCTCACGCTAACCACGGGACCACGGCGCTCATTAGCGTATATTCTCCGAGATGTTGCCTATCTTAGCATGGACTACTCAGTTTGTATATTTTGCTTATTTTTTTTCATACTTCCACATAACTTCTTCCTGTTTTCTCGATTGATCTGTGTTCAGTTTTTCAAGGCCTATCCACTGTGCCAACTTATAACTAAATCTGAGGGGGGTGCGATGGGGAGGTTCCCTTGACAGTAACAGCTGCGACGCACCGTTGATCCCAGGAAAGGCTTGCTGATAAAGGGGAGTAACAATCTGTAATCCTCGTGGTGACTTGTTTCATTGTCTCACAGCTCTCCTTATTATATTCTGGTTTGTACCCGACCATCAGAATTTTGCTCGGTTGGCCGTTTTCTCTTAAATATAAGCTGTAGTATTGTCCTAAGACACTAGTTGTCGTTCGAAAATTTGTCCCAATGTTATATTGCCTTTCCTCTCTGGTTTGTATCCGATCATTAATGTTCTAATGAATCACCTCCTGGTCGTAAATACAGCCGGAACAACTGTACTAAGGCACAGGTTGCCGTTAAACAGAAGAAGGACCTTCCTGGTTAGATTTAGATGGTAAGCGGTTCAATTCTTTGATTGTAATGGATTTCTGTGTCACTAGTTATAATCTGAACAACCTGTTGTACTAAGATATTCGTTGCTGTATTTTAGCTGTATCTTATGGTTCAGCCGAATGAATTCTCTTGTAATAAGTGTTCACAAGCAATGTTTTAAGACGTTCCTTCAGAGCGGTCTTAATAACTGACAATCAGTTCAAGTTTGAAAATATTGACAGCCAATTGTCACCAGGGCTTTAGTCAGAATAAAATTGTGAGAAGCGACGGGTTGGGATCCAGTCGCACCTTGGTTGCCGATTGAGATTAAGATGTTTGTTGCTTTGAAGTAAGCCTTATCCTTGCCATATTGTTTCCTAATCTGTTTAACCTTTAAGAACAGGTGCGTATCTTAACCCAGAACCTTTCGACGTACAGCATTCAAATTAAAAGTTACGTCATCTGTTTAGAGTAATTGAATCACTCATGTTATCAATGGTGCTTATATAGTTTTCATGTATTGCAGAAGGGCATTTAATAAGACAGACTGTGTCCAGTGCTATAGTAAACACCGCTGTTTCACCCGATAACGGGCGTGCTGCAGGTCCGACAGTCTTGTAATCATTGTCATATTTTTTGCTGTTTCGCAACACAGCACTTCAGAATTCTTTTGCAAAAGCTTATTCAACTCAAGGTTTAAGATTAAAAAAAATTAGCAAATTTTTTCATTAAGTTAAAGAAATATTTATAGTTATATGTTGTTAAATAAACAGGTTGTGTGAAAAGAAAATCATATTGGTGGGTCCTCCCTTCCACGTTTTCCTTAATTCCAGTAAGTCCCACGTATCAGTTACGTTTAGTATCGAACTTTCCACTGACCTTTCACAAATGTACAGTGTGCCTCCCACCGGATACTACGGAACCATGCGGAAGATACGATAGATGCCATGACGTGGTGCTCCGTGCTACTGAAAAATAAAATTCTCGGCAGTTTCTCGTAATTGTGGAAAGTCAGATCACCAACCTCTCGACTCCTGTAACCAATGGAGCCGCAAGCGAGTGCAGAATATGTGCCAAGCAAATAATATGACCTGGTAAATTACATCTGGTGCCAAGGTAAAATTGTAGTTTGCTTCTGTAAATTGAAATTTAGCCTAAATTTCTATCTTGCGGCTTTTAGAAGATAGCCTTTTGAAATGGGATACACATTTTTAAGACCCCCTACTTTAATATGTAATCACACATTGTATTTATATTACGCATTTTGAGGGCCGAAATTGGTGTACTGTGGAACATTCCATTGACAGCAACAAAATGTATATTCGCTAAACAGGCAGGGCTGTAGCAGCTAGACTGACTGAACATGAACGTTGCTGGACGTTAGGTAAGTCAGACTCCACATTTGCTGAACTTGTGTAGAAGGAAGTTCATAAATCCAAAGTCAGCACAGAAGTGCTGCATATAGGCATCAAGGACAAAAGAAGTTAACCTAGTAGAAGTATTTGAAATAAACGTTTACCCAAAAACCCATGCCTGGTTCAAAATGACCATAAAATAATATATTATTTCCAGGAGATTCGGAACGATAGCTAGACTGTGTCCAAATCGGTCACTGAGAAAATAATATAAATATTACAACATGCAATCTAGGCTGTCATATATCTTCAGTTAGGAAAGGTCAGTTGCAGAAAATCCTCACTCTTAAGGTCACATGATCCAATCAACAAACCACACGCTGCCACACATCAGTCATAATGACTACCGTAGAATCGTCATACCATACTTAGTTCTTTTTACCATCCTTAGTATGACATTCGTACAACTTGTATACTTCAATTCTGCATGTTTCCTTTAGATATTACCTACCTTTTCAGCTGTAATTTGTGGTTTAATATTTTTCGTGCATAATATGAATGATGAGCCCTCAGTTCGACCTTTCTCACCTAATGTCACGACCACAAATTTTGTGTTTGTTGATGGCATCTTTGTATCTGTTTCATTGCCTCCGCTGGAAGCTTGTCAGTTGTTTCAAGACGATGGTCCACCTTGTCGAAAATCAGTTCGAAATTAACAAATGTTAGTAGAGCGTAAACAGCGGTTGCTTGATTTTCAACGTTAGTACAAAATTGTTCTACCAATGATGTAGGATTCCATACATATGGTAATATTTCTTTTACAGTTGCGATAGATGGTATTTCCTCGTTCCTCACCTGAAATAATATAAATTATTAGCTGTTAAAAACACCATACTTACGTTTCCTTTCAGGTCCATTTCCGTATTCAATTGACTTACCACAAATACTGCACGTCCAAGGTAAAAGCAGCTCAGCGTCAATTGTACGTACCTGAAATCACAGAAAAGTATCATTTTAGTTGAAATTGCAATATTTTGTTAAAATTACAACAATTTAAAAATTACAAATCGCTATGCCATGAAATAACATCGAAACTCAATTTACGCAGGATTGTGATATCACTTACTTCGCTACCTCAGCGTACGATATCCGTCAGTAGGTCAACAGTTTTATGGTCATTCTCGTACTCTTTCTTGTTAAATGTACCACAGATAAAAATCAGAAGCAAACAAAACCATCGAATAAGGCGGACGCAAACGTTCGCTAATTGTGAATACTTCTGTGCAGGTTTCATGAGTACGGGACATTTGATAGACGAGGCCTTTGGCAGGTAGCTCTATCTTCTTGCAAACTGAACATATTTACTTTATTGAGAGTGGCAGCTCTCTCAAATTTGGAGATAAACATGCGTAGTCACAGTGATTTCAAAGAACATCAGGCGGCTAATTAGACTATCTTAAATTGTTCACAAAACTCTAGATTATTTTATGACACGAAAAGGAATTTGATGCACAAGCGTGGCTTTTCTTCGTACCAGTAGTGATTACTCAAACTGTTCACAGAATCAGAAAGGTGAAACGAAGCTTCGTCAGACTGGAAATACAGAAGTGGATTAAACTCACTGTTCACGAACTTTTAAGCACTCGTAGTACGCTCTTTTACCAGCTGCAAATAATCTCCGAACACATGAGACGTGGTGTCAGATGTAAGGAGGTAAATACTGAATAACAAGATACATGCTCAACATACGGTAGTTTTTTCGGATATGCAGCTGGAAGTGTTAGATACGTCTTTGATTTGTGTATCTCTACATGAGTTGCGAGTCACTCACATGCTTGGAAGGTTACGCATTCCTCGCTCTGGTCTCCTAGGAATTCGTCTCTTTCCAAGTATAGTGCAAAGCATAGCCGCGAGCTGAATTTTGAATGCAGAGCCTTTTCGAACAATCAGGCTGCTTGATTCAGAGTTCGAAGTTGTAATAGGTCCATGTTGCTCCACTTACACTCTTGCCGTGGGTACCAACGGATTCAGTCAACGTCGTTCTGCAAGCCGACGATTGGTTAAGGTCAAGCATGTTGCTTTGTCCATTACGAAGATGGGCGTTTCTAATCTGCTGTGTTCAATATTTAAGGTAAGACTTTGCTTGCTGGCGCTGAATTGGTATAATTCTATATTATATGATAGTCAGGTCTGCAGATGTATCCATGAGGGCAAGGTCAACCCTTCTTTCAGTTTGCGTCTCCACATGATTTAGCGAGAATCAGCCCCTATTTCTGTTTGAGAACTTAATTTCTCACTCACGAACTTGTATTATGGTGACATGAAAGCATTTCCCGTATATATTCTGCTTTGTGAATGAGTGCCATAGCATCTGCATGTGACCTCTTGGAGGGCAATTGTTCTGCTGTTTGTGAATTGCCATTCTTATTCGTTGAATAATAAGTGAAATTAATTTTAAATAGCTAATGAATTATTTTTCTCGTAAGCTCATCTCTGAGACATAAACCTTTATGTTCAAAACACATATGCTAGTTTAGTCTTTGTTCACGTGAGTAACTGGAGGGAGCACAACTTACTGCCGATGAACTGTCTTCAGCAGAATTAATAATTCTATAAACTGCCCTCAGCAGACAGACTTTTGTCTTCTTTGCATGCAATTTTTCATTCAAATAAAGTAGATTTGATTTGCAGAGAAATGCAGCACACGTTTTGCATGTTTGTGATTCATAGTTCATGTTAGGTGCCAAACAGTACAACGCACTCTCATATCTGCAGTGCGCAGACCTCTGCAAGACAACAAACATATCAGAATGTTCGACAATCTTAATTATGGCTTGTTCTCCTTAAACTGCTGTTTGTCCCTTTTTCCATATATCGCTGCGCTATGAAAGTATGCTTACTACCTAATACTTCTTCAATATTATGTAGATTTTATTGTTTTTCACTCACTGATAAAGGTTTATGGTAAAGGGAAATATTTGCACGGCATTAATACCGGAGTCGGAATTGTTACGCACCTAGGTTAATTTCTAACTAATAGTAGGTGCCTTTCACCACAATTTTGTGAATAATGATTGAAATCGCTTTCGCGGACCGAAATGAAAATTTACAGTTACACTTAAAATTACAATTACCGCCTCTGGACCATTTTGTTGTCAGATTCTGAACCTCACTTTCTGTAGTAGTACTGAATATCGTAAATTCTTCGTGAACAATTTCACGAGGTTTTTAAACGATCCAGTGCGGATGTATGGTTGTATAACAAGGGCGTTCTTGAAAATTACGCCTAGAATTTTTTACGGATAAACTCTTTGACCTTTTTAAATAAAACAAATCTTATTAACATTCGACACCTTCACATGATTACTTCTTAATTGACAAATGATTTCGCACTAGTCCTCCTTAAGGACATCCAGGAGCGGCTGCCAAGCTGAACGGGGAAGATGAGAAAATGATTGAGTAACCGACGACAGGACAACGTTCTAGGAGTCGGGACGTGCAATATCAGAAGTTACAACGTGGTACGGAAGCTACAAAATCTGAAAAGAGAAATGCTCAGTCTAGATTATAGTGGTGGGCACTGAAGTGAAATGGAAAGAAGTGAAGGATTTCTAGTCGAATGAGTACAGGGTAACAGCAACAGCGGTGCAAGATAGTGTAATGGGAGTACGACTCGTCTTGAATAGGAAGCTAGGACAGAGAGCAATTTACTGTGAGCAGTTCAGTGATCGAGTTATTCCCATGAGTAGCGACAGCAAACCAACACCGACAACGATGTTTATGGTATACATGCCGAAGTCGCAAGATGTAGACGAAGATATATTGAAAGCATATGAGGATGCTGAACGGGGAATTCAACACATAAAGGGAGATGTAAATCTAATGGCCATGGGGGACTGGAATGCAGTTGTAGGGGACAACTAGAAGAAACAGTGACGGTAGAATATAGGCTTGTTACTAGAAATGACATAGGAGAAAGACTAATGGTGTTCTGTAATAAATTTCAGCTAGTCATAGCGAATACTGTGTTCAAGAACACAGGCCGGGAGATACGGAAGATTTCAGTTAGGTTACATCATGGTCAGACAGATTTCAGAATCAGGTACTGGACTGTAAGGCGTACCCAGAGAATGTAGACTCAGATCACAATTTGGTAGTGGTGAAGAGTTATCTAGAGTGTAAGAGACTTGTCAGGAAGAATCAATACGCAAAGAAGTGGGATAGGGAAATACTAAGGAATGAAGACATATGCTTGAAATTCTCAAAGGCTGTAGATACTGCGATAAGGAATACTTTCGTAGGCAGTGCAGTTGAACAGCAATGGAGAACTCTAAAATGGGCAATTACAGAAGTTGGAAAGGAAAGCAAAGGTAAAAAGAATGTAAATTCGAAGGAACCATGGATAACAGAAGAAATACACTCCTGGAAATGGAAAAAAGAACACATTGACACCGGTGTGTCAGACCCACCATACTTGCTCCGGACACTGCGAGAGGGCTGTACAAGCAATGATCACACGCACGGCACAGCGGACACACCAGGAACCGCGGTGTTGGCCGTCGAATGGCGCTAGCTGCGCAGCATTTGTGCACCGCCGCCGTCAGTGTCAGCCAGTTTGCCGTGGCATACGGAGCTCCATCGCAGTCTTTAACACTGGTAGCATGCCGCGACAGCGTGGACGTGAACCGTATGTGCAGTTGACGGACATTGAGCGAGGGCGTATAGTGGGCATGCGTGAGGCCGGGTGGACGTACCGCCGAATTGCTCAACACGTGGGGCGTGAGGTCTCCACAGTACATCGATGTTGTCGCCAGTGGTCGGCGGAAGGTGCACGTGCCCGTCGACCTGTGACCGGACCGCAGCGACGCACGGATGCACGCCAAGACCGTAGGATCCTACGCAGTGCCGTAGGGGACCGCACCGCCACTTCCCAGCAAATTAGGGACACTGTTGCTCCTGGGGTATCGGCGAGGACCATTCGCAACCGTCTCCATGAGGCTGGGCTACGGTCCCGCACACCGTTAGGCCGTCTTCCGCTCACGCCCCAACATCGTGCAGCCCGCCTCCAGTGGTGTCGCGACAGGCGTGAATGGAGGGACGAATGGAGACGTGTCGTCTTCAGCGATGAGAGTCGCTTCTGCCTTGGTGCCAATGATGGTCGTATGCGTGTTTGGCGCCGTGCAGGTGAGCGCCACAATTAGGACTGCATACGACCGAGGCACACAGGGCCAACACCCGGCATCATGGTGTGGGGAGCGATCTCCTACACTGGCCGTACACCACTGGTGATCGTCGAGGGGACACTGAACAGTGCACGGTACATCCAAACCGTCATCGAACCCATCGTTCCACCATTCCTATACCGGCAAGGGAACTTGCTGTTCCAACAGGACAATGCACGTCCGCATGTATCCCGTGCCACCAACGTGCTCTAGAAGGTGTAAGTCAACTACCCTGGCCAGCAAGATCTCCGGATCTGTCCCCCATTGAGCATGTTTGGGACTGGATGAAGCGTCGTCTCACGCGGTCTGCACGTCCAGCACGAACGCTGGTCCAACTGAGGCGGCAGGTGGAAATGGCATGGCAAGCCGTTCCACAGGACTACATCCAGCATGTCTACGATCGTCTCCATGGGAGAATAGCAGCCTGCATTGCTGCGAAAGGTGGATATACACTGTACTAGTGCCGACATTGTGCATGCTCTGTTGCCTGTGTCTATGTGCCTGTGGTTCTGTCAGTGTGATCATGTGATGTATCTGACCCCAGGAATGTGTCAATAAAGTTTCCCCTTCCTGAGACAATGAATTCACGGTGTTCTTATTTCAATTTGCAGGAGTGTACTTCAGTTGATCAATGAAGGAATGAAGTACAAGAATGTTCAGGGACATTCAGGAATACAGCAATACATGTCGCTTAGGAATGAAATAACTAGAAAGTGAAGGGTAGCTAAGGTGGACATGGTTGGATGAAAGATGTGAAGATATCGAAAAAGAAATGTTTGTCGGAAGGTCTGACTTAGCATATAGAAAAGTCAAAGCAACCGTCGGTGTAATTAAAAGCAAGTGCAACTGGAATTCCGCTGTTAAACACAAAGGAGAGAACGCGTAGGTGGAAGTACACTGAAGGCCTGCGTGAGGGGGAAGACTTGTCCGGTGTGATACACGACGAAACAGCGGTCATTAGGGAAGAGAAAGGGAATCCAGTATTAGAACCAGAATTTAAAAAAAGGTTTAAAAAATTTAAGATCAAACAAAGCAGGAGGGGTAGATAACATTCCATCAGAGTTTCTAAAGTCGTTGAGAGAAGTGGCAACAAAACGTCTATTCACTCTCGTGTGAAGAATGTGGGTCTGCGGTATATCATCTGACTTTCTGAAAAGTGTCATCCACACAAATCCAAATACTGCAAGAGCAAGAATTACCGCACAACCATATTTCCAAGTTACTGACGAGAATAATATACCTAAGAATGGAAAAGAAAATTGAGGCTGTGTTAGGTGGCGATGAGTTTGGCTTTAGAAAATTTAAAGATACCAGAGAGGCAGTCCTGAAGTGGCGGTTGATAACGGAAGGAAGACTGAAGAAAAATCAATACACGTCAATAGGACTTGTCTACCTGGAAAAAGCGTTTGACGATGTAAAATGGTGCAGCATGTTCGCAACGCTGAGGAAAATAGGTGTTACCTACAGTGAGAGACGGGTAACATACAACTTGTACAATAGCCAAGAGGGAATAATAAGACTGGGAGACAAAGAACGAAGAAACCGGATTATTAATGATGTAAGGCTTGTCCGGTGTGATACACGACGAAACAGCGGTCAATAGGGAAGAGAAAGGGAATCCAGTATTAGAACCAGAATTTAAAAAAAGGTTTAAAAAATTTAAGATCAAACAAAGCAGGAGGGATAGATAACATTACATCAGAGTTTCTAAAATCGTTGAGAGAAGTGGCAATAAAACGACTATTCACTCTCGTGTAAAGAATTTTAAAAAAAAGCTTTAAAAAATTTAACATCAAACAAAGCTGGAGGGATAGATAACATTCCATCAGAGTTTCTAAAATCGTTGAGAGAAGTGGCAACAAAACGTCTATTCACTCTCGTGTGAAGAATGTGGGTCTGCGGTATATCATCTGACTTCCTGAAAAGTGTCATCCACACAAATCCAAATACTGCAAGAGCAAGAATTACCGCACAACCATATTTCCAAGTTACTGACGAGAATAATATACCTAAGAATGGAAAAGAAAATTGAGGCTGTGTTAGGTGGCGATGAGTTTGGCTTTAGAAAATTTAAAGATACCAGAGAGGCAGTCCTGAAGTGGCGGTTGATAACGGAAGGAAGACTGAAGAAAAATCAATACACGTCAATAGGACTTGTCTACCTGGAAAAAGCGTTTGACGATGTAAAATGGTGCAGCATGTTCGCAACGCTGAGGAAAATAGGTGTTACCTACAGTGAGAGACGGGTAACATACAACTTGTACAATAGCCAAGAGGGAATAATAAGACTGGGAGACAAAGAACGAAGAAACCGGATTATTAATGATGTAAGACAGACGTAGTCTTTCGCTGCTGCTGTTCAGTCTTTACATCGAAGAACTAATGACGAAAATAAAATGAAGGTTCGAGAGCAGAATTAAAATTCAAAGTGAAAGGAAATCAGTGATACGATTCACTGGTGGCACTGCCATCTCGAGTGAAAGTAAAGAAGAAATACAGGATATCCTGAACGGAATAAACGCTCGAATCAGTGCAGATTAGGGATTGAGAGTAAATCGATGGCAGAGAAAAGTAGTGAGAAATAGCAGAAATGAGAACGGCGAGGAACTTAACATCAGGATTAACGGTCATAAAATAGATGAAGTTAAGGAATTCTGCTGCCTAACCAGCAAGATAACCCATGGCGGACGGAGTAAGGAAAACATCAAGAACAGACAAACACTGGCAAAAGGGGCATTCCTGGCCAATACAAGTCTACTATTATCATAGGCCTTAAACTGAGGAAGAAATTTCTAATTATGTACGTTTCGAGCTCAGCATTGTATGGTAGTGAAACATGGACTGTGGGAGAACCAGAACAGAAGAGAATCGAAGCATTTGAGATGTGGTGCTACATGAATGTTGAAAATTGGCTTGGCTGATAAGGAAAAGAATGATGAGATTTTGTGCAGAATTGGAGAGGGAAATAATATATGGAAAACACTGACAAGAAGAAGTGGCAGGATGACAGGACAACTGTTAAGACATCAGGGAACAACTTCCATGGTACTAGAGGGTGCAGCGGAAGGTAAGAACTATAAAGAAATACGTCCAGTAAATAATTGAGAACACAGGCTGCAAGTGCTATATTGAGATGAAGGGATTGGCGCGACAAAGGAATTCGTGGTGGGCAACATCAATCCTGCCAGAGGACCGATGAACCAAAAAATAGAAAAAATTAAATCTTTGACGTTGTTGAAAGAGCCACCACGTCATCTCTGCATGCACCACTTCATCATCATCAAAATTGTTTCGTTGTTGATGGATCAAAATGGGATTGGGCGAAATCGGGACTGCATGAACGATGATTGATGATAATGAATTCAGGGCTTCGGTTTGTTGCAGATACCGCAGCACTCGTGTGTGGTTTGTTACTATCATGCTAGGATGCACCATGTGTGGACGAACTCCTCGAACTCAAAACTCGATAACAATACGCTGTTTCCCACACACCACCACATTACACCCGACAATACGGAACCTTCTAGCGTCAGAGAGCTGCAGTTATGTAGACATGAAGAATAAAGATGTACAATTTTGATGAAGTTTGTTTTATTTAAAAATCATAGTGAGTTTCGACGTAAAAAATTCGGAGCCGTTAATATTCACAACGCTCTAATATACACGCACCTTCTTTCGTAAAATACGGCATAGTATACTTGAAGTCAGAGAAATACTACGCCATTCACAAGATCAGAAGTTTGAGCGTGCGGTGAACAGGAAAATGCCGAAGTCTTGATTACAGAAAGGGGACACTTTTATCTTTGTCCTTCTGTATTCATGCGTTCCTTCGACATTCACGATTTATGGCGTACGATAAATCTCATAAAATGTCTGCTCTGTATTAAGCATCAGTGACTGAATGGACACCTTTTCATTGTTTGTGGTGACACGTTGAATCCGGTGCTTCTGAAGTGTCAGATCAGTGAGGCGGTGCAGTTTTTAGCGTGCTGGACTCGCATTCGGGAGGACAACGGCATAAATCCTCATTCGACCATCCTGATTTACTTTTTCCATGATTTCCGGAAATCACTCCAGGTTCCATAGAAAATGACACTGCTGATTTGCTTCCCCATACTTGAAACACTCTGAGCTTGCGCTTCCTCTCTAATAATCGCGTTGTGGATATGATGTTAAAGCCTGATCTTTCTTCCTTCCATACTCTACAGCTGTCAGGTTTAAAAAAAATACATCAGACACTAATCTTTGGCCGAATTTTGTAGAGAAATGGGTTTAGTTCGGGCAGTAGTGTGTCACTCCTCAGTGAATACATCGAAAGCTGCTGTTTTTATGACCTGATACATTTCCCTTCCAGTGAGTGAATCTGAAATTTGGATACCGTGTTGCAGTTCACTCACTCCCCATGTTGGATACACATGATCTTTCATAATTTAATTAATTTATTTATTCTGCTGATTCCTGGGAATCGATCTTATAACTAAACATATTCCAGAAATATATTCCAGTCTCTGTCATCCCCTATATGGCTCGAACTAATGCCATGTAAATTATTCCCTGATATCTCAGCACATGTACCACCATCATAACACCTCTTTCAGTTATTGTTATTTGTTTTCATGGCAAAAGAATTCCTGCCAATCATCTATTACGTTGTCTACATTTTTTATGCACATTTCATCGCTAATCTCATTTCTGTTACTTCTCATTAACGTCGTCATCCCTATGTTTGCTTTTTATCCGTGTTCTCCATTTCTTACACTATTCGGTTCACTCAGTAGGTCCTGTAATTCTCCCAGAGTTTCACTTAAGGCAACGATGACGTCATTGAATCTTTTAATTCATATTGTTCTCCCATAAATTTTAATCCCACTCCTGGAACTCCATTTCATTTCCTTCTTAGCTTCTTCGATGTGCATAGCGAACAGTAGGGTAGAAAGTTTGCCTCCTTGTCTTGCATCCTCTTCAATCCTGACTGATCCATCTTGGTACTCCGTATTTATGGTTCCCTATTGGTTTGTGTACCTATTGTTTCTTGCCCGTCTTTTCCTATCACCATAACACACTTCTCTGTATGGTGTACATTTTTAGATAACGAATGCATTTTCTAGGTCGACAATTCCTAAGACAGTCATGACTTCTCTAATGTCCGTCTCCATTTTCAAGCCACAGTGATCGTCATTTAATAAATTTTCAAATTTACGTCCCAATCTTTGATTTTCTTGTCAGCAGTTTGGATGCATGAGCGATTAAGCTCACTGAGCAAAGATATACACTTATCTATGTTTTATATTTTCGGAAAGCTTCTGATCTCACACATTCTGCACACTAATTTGACCGTGGATTCGTCCACAAGTCCTCCAGTCATCTTATAAATATCAGAGAAATATTATCCATCAGTTTTAGTTGAATAACAATCATACAGCCCCTGCACATTGAATTTTAATAGAAAATCGTGTATTGCTTTACTGCTTTCCGAAGCATACATCTAATGCCTCGCTTGGTATTTTCAGAACTGCTGTACCGTGTCCTGAATGCACAGCGGTACTCGTTGAAGTGTTGAGTCGATATCTTGCGCAAAGCTCCCCTGGTTGATCCGTTCTCATATTCGACAACTGCCGAGTGCTCCGAATCGCTGTCGGGGTCTCTTATCACAGGCTCGCCTTCCGCAGTCACTCGCACTTTCCCGTGCGGCACCTCAGAATACGGCATACTTTAGACCGAGGATACGTGCCGCAATCTTCTTTATCTCGTTGCCCATACCATCGCGTGCCAAATAGCCATTACCGCGGCTCGAATGAAATCAACCCGGCGCCTCTCTGGCCGTTTAAAAAGATCGCGCGCGCCGAACCATCGCGTTACCTCCCATGCGTGCCGGGAATAAATTGCGCAGATACTCCATATCGGCTGCGTGTCTCTCTGAGATGAGCTGCTCCGGTCCTTATAGTAAGACTCGATAGCAATCTCTCGACGATGCATTGCGAATCGAAGATAGTAATTATAGTGCCACGCAAGCGCGGCATCATGTTATTATGCGGGTCGGAAATGATGAAGAAATAAAAGAGAAGACCAAGAACGGCTCCGTAGCAGTGGTTACCTCGGCTACATTTCGCGAGGACTAAATATTATCTTTGTGCAAGGACTGCAGGCCGGTGTTGAAGTGCTTTGGTATTCTAACTTGGCCATCTCGCTTTATATACTTCCAACACGCAATTTGTGGTTAATAATACGGAGTCATTCAAAATGAAATGCCAGAAATATCCAGCGAGCGCTGGATCGATAAATGGTATGTGTTTCAATGACACATCTTTGATTAGGCCAGACTGCTGTGCACTACCTTGGGAGGTATATTTTCAGTAGGCTTTCAAAAGTACTGTAAACATTTCAGTGACAAACTACAGATTTCCAAAGACTCAAGACTCCATCTTTACTGTACATCAGCAGAATTTTAGCGACCTGTACTGTAACTAAATACTTGCAGAATGTGCTCACTGGCTGATCAGAGACGGACAATGAACCTGTCTAGCTCGCTAGCTCAGATACTAGAGGACGATGGGTTGGCAGCTACCAAAATTCTAAGATTCCTGAGGGAAGTGGATTTTAAAACAGCTTTGTGCACCTCCTCGTTTGGTGTTGCGGGCGATTTAGGGAGGAATATCTCTCGCTGCGGCGAGCGTCATGTGTGGCCTAAGGTTACTTTCTTCTTCCGCAGTGTCGTGCTTTATGAAAATACGACAATACGAAATCGTGCAAGACGTTTCAAACTACAGGGAAAGCCAATGTGATACAGATTATGTACAAGAACCAAGAGGGTACAATAAGATTTGAAGACCAAAAACGAAGTGCTCGGATTAGAAAAGGCGTAAGACGCTGATGCAATGTTACGCCTCTATTGTTCAGTCTATACATAGAAGAAGCATTGATGAAAAGAAAAGAACGATTTAAGAGAGGTATTAAAAGTCGGGGTGAAAGGATAAGATTTTCTGGTGGCATTACTACACTCACTGAAAGTGAACAAGAATTACAAGTTCTGTTGAATGGAATGAACAGTGCAACGAATACAGAACATGAATTTTGAGTAAACCGCAAAAGACAGAAGTAATGGAACTCCATGTTACTAGAGGAAAGTGTAGAGGTAGAAACTGTAGGGGAAGACAGAGATTGGAGTACATCTATCAAGTAACTGAGGCTATAGGGTGCTAATGGTTTGCACAAGAGAGGAATTGTTGAGGGGGCTGCATGCATCAAACCAGGCAAAAGACCAACGAATCAAAAAAAGCTAATATTATGTTTAAATTTATCCATGTTATATGGATGTTGTTTGAGAGCTGTGACTGTATTATAAGATTATGTGGAATAATTTATACTGCTGCAGTCACTTTTTACTAATATTTTATTGGTACAATGCATTTCGGCAGCATCGTGCCATCATCAGGTGCATTATACAGTTACTTATAAATCAGCTGATATGTTATGTACATTAGCTGTGTGTGCCAGTGGGGTTAAGAATCGAAAAATATACACTTATGTTGGCGATTTCATTTTCTGGCACACAGAGCACAGTAACAGGTAAATCAGAATATAGCATTTTCACTAACATGTTTGTGAAAAAGCTGCTGCATCTCTTAACTTCGACCAGTTTTGCCACTTGGCGGCCGGCGATGTGATTGTTGCTCACGCTCGCTGTACGTACGGCATCGCGCGTCGGCCACCTGTGATATAGGCCGAAAGGCCAGTCCCATCTTCTAGGCTTTGACGAAAATCAACACGGCTCTGATTTCGTCTATGCTGAATTGCTTACATCAATCAGTCGAAACTTGACTTTCGCTGTGTGATGGAAGTGTTTCTCTTGGTTCGACTATATTGTGATTTTCAGTTTATCTAGCAATTTAAAATGAATAAAATAAGTGATTTATATTTTCTTTACAGCAAAATATATGAAGTATACAAAGCAACTTATACCGATAAAAATAAACAAAATATAAAGGACGAAGTTAATACCGTATGGTGGAGTTTGAAAAATAGTGACAATGTTGAAGGTGAAGTGGATTCGAAAATCAAACAAATGTAAATAAAGAGACGAAAATAAAGCGACTGTTTATTTTACTGGAAAATTTGTTCATCGTCAAAACCGTGCAAGTAACTAGAGCCCCTGGGCGTAAAAGCTCATTTAAGCTTCATGTTTAAAATTTAGTTCCTCACCGCTAAAAATATACTTAAGTGTTCCGTGGTAAATTGAAAAACTGAACAACCCAGATGTTATTCACTAATTACTATAAAATAAAATAGGTCACCGTATATTTCTGTCTGTCTGTCTGTCTAGCGTAATCTCGGAAGGTACAGGGTCGATTTCAATGCGGCTCTGAATATCGTGTAGCTGGATCCTCAGGGTGGTTTATTACACATACTGTGTGGACCGACCATATTCAATATTTTACATGCCTACTTTTAATTTGAGAAGAGACCAAGCAGGACTTACCAGAAACACCAAAGATATTACGAAGGTTTCCCAGAAAGTAACGTACGCATTTTTTTCTTCAACATTTCTTTATTGTGCATAATGACAATTACCCACACGAAAGAATGGTGTTTTATCTACACACCCTATTTTTTCCACGTAATCTTCGTCCCGTTCTATGGCCTTCCTCCAGCGCGAAACAAGGACGTGTGTGCCCTGTCGGTACCAATCCTCGCTCTGGTGGCGGAGCAAGTGCTTCACCGTGTGAATCGTCTCCTCATCGTCCTCAAAATGTCTTCGACGAATGGAATCCTTTAAATACCCAAACAAGTGAAAGTCCGATGGAATTAGGTCAGGGCTCTACGGTGAATGTGGTAACACTGTTCGACCCTGTTTTGCGATGTCTTCAGCTGTCTTCACACTTGTGTGAAGCCGAGAGTTATCGTGTTTCACATAACATGGCGAGGGTTGCTGTAGGGTCGAAGTCGCCGGAAGTGCGTCTTGAGTTTTGTCACTGTCTTGGCATATGCTTCTGAATTAATGGTACCGCCTCTTGGTATTACATCAATGAGAATCACACCTGCACAGTCTTCACGACCTTACCGGCAGAAGCAGTTGCTTTGTATTTTTTCTTCTGTGGGCAGTAGGAATGGCGCCTTTCCATCGACTGTCGTTTTGTTTCGGGCTCAAAATGGTGAACCCAGGTTTCGTCACCTGTCGCAGTCTTGGGCAACAAGGTCACCCTCTCAGCTTCAACAACACAAGACAATGTGCTGTTTGTGATCCACCTTTAGACACCACGAGACGCACCTTGCACACACGTTTGAGTATCCAAGAGTGCGGATAATTGTATCCACACTTCATTTGCTGATTGACAGATGCAGCGACAACTGCTGAGTCGTAATGTGTCTGTCCTCTCGAATGTCATCAGCTCGTTGCAACATGTCAGGTGTGACAGACATGAATGGCCTCCCCGACCGCTGCAAATCGTGGAGCTCCGCCGAACCGCCTTCTGATGACCTCACCCTCCGTACCCAGCGACTAACTGTACTTCTGTCAACAGCAGATGCTCCATAGACTTAGAAAGAGCGTTTGTGAATATTACCAACAGTTTCTATCTCCGCCGTGAGATATTCAATGACGCCACATTGCTTGTAACGTACATCAACAACAACGACATTTTGAAACTGTCCTGCAGCTACGCTATCCGTCGGAAGTGACGGAAACTTTGGAGCGCTCACTCAGGAGACTTCAAATAATACACATGTAACGTTTCGCATTGGTAGCATTGTTCTCGGCAGAGAAAAGAAATGTGGTGCAGTACTTTCTAGGCTACCCTCGTGGTATGCAACCAAGTGGAAGCCAGTTACCCCAAACAAAGCCTAAATCAATGCCTAGTCAGATCACTTCTAGAAATAAAACTGCAGTACTAGGGTGTGAGCTCAACAGCTTTTCGTTAGCATGTGATGCTCGCATGAGGACAAATGAAGCAACAAAATCAGCATTACAGAGACACAATCAACAGGAAATAAACATACTGAGTAGAAAGACCAGCGAGGTCGAACGACAGAAAAAAGCCGTGATTCTAAAAATCAACAATTCTAGCAATTTCTGAAAGTAATTCCGACTTAGCAGCAGCTCTTAAAGTTGGAAATACTGTCGGTCGGCGTAGAGTAGAACAAAATGAATCCGGTTTACTTCAAGTCATAAAGAGGACTGCAGTTTTTGATGGTGGAACTGATGATCGACGTCGAACTGAAAGTAAAAGTTGAGAGAAAACACTGGACGACTTACAAGCCTAGCTATGTAAACAAGTATATATAGAGGGCTTATTTCAAGAGTGGTACTAGTCCATTTTTGTTCATGTTGGGATACAGAGTCCTAAAGTTAAATGAGCTCTGAAAAATCTGCAGTTTAGATACCAGAAATATTCAAGCATATGGCTTCTTGCTAGAGATGAACCTTTCTTTCTGTTCGTTTGGCTCATTAATTTCAGAAGCAATATAGACGGAAAACTGGAGGTAGTGGACTTGTACCACTATTGAAATAAGCCCTTCATATTATCAGTCTTTCAGGGCTGTATTTATGACTCCTTCCCAGACGGGTCAATTTAGAAGAAGGAAAAGGCGTGGTAACTGTTCCTGTTAATTTGTACAAACCAGACTCTACGCTTCATGTAAAGCACAAAGATGGCATATTCTGTACAGCTATTATAAGAAACCTTGAACTTTTAGCCTCAATTTGCACTCTGGTCAAGTATTCATTTATCTATGCATGACAAAGCACGTGTGCCATTAGGTATTGTAGCAGCAAATGCTCTCGCACCAGTATTACATTGACTACCATGTAAAACTACCGGATTATGATTTCATGATCGCTGAAGAAGTAAACTTGTTCCTTCAAATTGTGTAGGTCTGTAATAAAGAAAGGTGGTGAAGGGAAACATGAAGTTGCGACACTCTGGGCCAACATTTGTAGCGATTCCTAGTGGGAAACTTTCTTCCTACAACGCAGTGAATCATGCCACAGACGTACAAAGAGTATGTAAATTATCAGCTTTGGAAAAGTTAATGAGAACTCGAGAAGGTTTCGTAAAACCTGTGTTTATATCCACTTGCAATAGTGATCGTGACGAAAATCCATGATAAATGCGAGATATAGTTTCAATTGTACAACATTTTGAAGATTTTAAATTGGCTGTTGTTTACATTGCCACAAACGTTCAAGGAAGAATTGCATTTTACAGAATGGAGCAACGAATGGCGCGTCTTAGTCGCAAACTTAATGGTGATGTGTTAAAACATGACAGTTTTGGTTCACAACATGATTCCAGTAACCAAACTCCTGACTTAGAGCTACAAAAACGGATCGTTGAGAGTGCAGGCATCGTGATGGCTACTATTTGGAACCAAATGCTCATAGACGATTTCCCTGTGGTTGCCGAAACATTATGACAACAGATACCAGACTTGATATCGTACAGGCTAAGACATTGAAAAACGATTCTACTCTGTACACAAATCACGTACGTTGATCACAATATATTTTACAAATTGTAAAAGTGAGCTTGTTGCGTGTTACGGTGTGCAACTATTTAATATGTGGTGATTATTGCTAGAGCAGTTTTTACCACCACCTTTTCTGATTAAACAGATCCGCAGGAAATGACGACTCCGAAGAAAGATTTCCTCTGAAGTTACTACGGCTACCTTAGGACCTCCGAGAGTCGTCACATCTGCAACTTCCGAACGATAACTATCGTCGCCTTGTGGAGGCATACTTATTTAAACGATCGTGTGGCAAATGTAGTCTATATTTTGTATCATAAAAAGCCACTAATGAACACATGCAATCGGATAAGAGCCAGCAAGAGGTTTTGCCCATCACAAACATTCATTCTCAATGAAACGCAGCTGGACCTGCCATGGACGTTCTTTGTTTGACTAACGATAACGATGCTGTACGGTTGTATGAAGATGTGTACATCGAGTGCTCCTAACATTATCCACGTCGAGAAAGAAGTGACTGCTGTGCCAATCATAAATAATATAAAGGAATGGGTTCAAAGTCCTTAGACATAAGATGATTACATTTTTGTATCGTTCATCTGATTTCTTACGTTTTGCAAATTTTCTGAAACGTTGGTTTGTTCTTGATTTTAGGAAAAAAGATTTGGTATGTTAATGTATAAATGATTTTTGAAGTGATGTTTTAATTTAATAATATCTAAATTTTAAACTGCAAGGGCCGGCCGGAGTGGCCGTGCGGTTCTAGGCGCTACAGTCTGGATCCGAGCGACCGCTACGGTCGCAGGTTCGAATCCTGCCTCGGGCATGGATGTGTGTGATGTCCTTAGGTTAGTTAGGTTTAATTAGTTCTAAGGTCTAGGCGACTGATGACCTCAGAAGTTAAGTCGCATGGTGCTCAGAGCCATTTTGAAACTGCAAAAAATGTTACTTCACAAAAGGGAGGGGCATTACACAACACACAAATGTGACCATCAGTGACAAAGAGCTGCGGGAGGAGGGGAGCAGGACTCCAACAATCATTAAATTCTTGTGATGCGCTTTATGGGAGGACTCTTACATACAGGAGGAGGAGGAGATTAGTGTTTAACGTCCCGTCGACAACGAGGTCATTAGAGACGGAGCGCAAGCGCGGGTGAGAGAAGGATGGGGAAGGAAATCGGCCGTGCCCTTTCAAAGGAACCATCCCGGCATTTGCCTGAAGCGATTTAGTGAAATCACGGAAAACCTAAATCAGGATGGCCGGAGACGGGATTGAACCGTTGTCCTCCCGAATGCGAGTCCAGTGTGGTAACCACTGCGCCACCTCGCTCGGTGACTCTTACATACATTATAAGCATGTAATAATAATGCTGTTTCTGAATCAAGTCATCAACTTTAGTTTAATTTCTCCAGATCAGTGATTGCCCAAAGTTTCGTAAATGTAAAAGGTAGTGTGCCATTTTATAGCCATAAATTATTGCCAATACTATAAGAAAACCATTTTCGTACATTTCTCATACAATAGTAAATATTCAACTACTTGGTTTTATTCAGTTTCTGAAAATGAGTCACGCCCGGAAGCTGCTAATACGTTCAGCACAATTTTCATTCGAAAGATTTTCGTAGAATGACGTTTATTACAAATCATTGCGACGACAGCGAAAACATGATCTGAGCACACAGTATCACAAATGACGATTCAGTATATCTCTCACCACTTTCCTTACCAGAGCTCATTAGAAGTCATTTTTCTCTAGTTCTCATTGTATCGGAAATATAACTGATGGTAACTTTTTGTAGGAAAGGTACTCGTATTTATACTTAAAAGACAAATGTGCACTGTATAGCGGCGGAAGACTCAAATGAATTTTCCATTATGTTTGCTTTTTCTTACATTATTTGTTTCATTTATTTCTAGATGCGTTGTATATCTACTGCACTTCATATTCACCTTCGTCTGTTACATCTACTGCATGATATGACGGTACGGTCCCGAAGAATGCACCTTGTAGTCTATGGCAGTGGACGCGGAGGAGAGTGATGAGTTTCTAACGCTCTGTGTGACAGCTGACGACACCCGAGCTGACATTTGATAGATAAGAGGAGGTGGTAGCAAGCGTGGGCACCCACAGGGGCAACAACTTTGTAGTTCGTCCTCTAGATGTCGGCGCTCTTGAGCTCTGCTAATTGAGCGAAGACCATGAGAAATTCTGATGCTAGCAGACGACTAACTCACTCTGAAAGCTCGTGGCCGCTATTACCAGTGCTCGAAAGCCGTTGGGCAGAAAAGTGGTAGAAAGGGCCGCCATGAGAGTCTAAAGGATCTTGTATTACAGACTCAAAGATAAGATATGTTGTAATAAATGTGAACCTATTGAAGTACTGGAAATCTTGGACCACAGAAATAAAGGGAAAATTACAGCGAGTACGAGGGAAGAAGTGCACCCTCGGTGTGACAAATAATTTTTAAGATATTCTGAGTTAAACAACTTGTAAACTGTATGAATTAAATAAAATTTAACTTGGTGACAACTAAACCGATTTTCATAAACGAAGTGCCAAAGGTTCAATCTCGTAGAGGCCTCTCAGAGAATTAAACCAAAATTGTGATAAAAATTAACATATTTGGCTATAGGCCAGAATGTGTATTCCTTGCTGATAAAATCGTCGAATTTACCCACAAGATTAATTTGTATTGTAAAAGTAGTGGTAGAGTTCAATAATAACAATATTTAGGGACTTAAAGATAGCTTAATAATTGTTTAATTGTAACAACAATGTCACCAAAAGTAACGTTTTTTACGTTAATAGCGTAAAAATTGAGAAGGTGATAACATTTTGAAGTGATGTCGTGTGTAATAGTCGTATATATCAATAGATTTATATTTTTATACGAACAGGAAGCAGATACTGATCTTACTCATGTGACCTACGTGAGAGTATAAATTCTCGACCGCCTTCTTGGCTCAGGTAGGCTGGTGTGAGCAGTATTCACTAGCAGTCTCTGAGTGAGTAGGTTGGCAGCGACTTGGTCGTTTCGTGAGAGTGCTGTGGTTTTACTAAGTCCCGAGTATGGACTTTAAAAATTTTCGCGTCAGTCGCCAGTGAACATTTAGTAATATTTTCGAGCTGTGGTCTTACAGTATTTTTTCGTCAGGGGACGATTCCGAACTCCAGTTAGCATCTGTGAACTTTAACTTGAATCTGAAGCAAATTCGACAGAATATCTCGAGGCTTTGGAGTGAGTGGGGACGTAGCTGGGTTACTGCCGAATCATTTAATTTTCGCATAGGATAAACATTCAGACTTGGAAGTTGATTTAACTTTTTGCTGCGCGTTGGTAGGAAAGTAAATGAAACTGTTTCTTGGAACACAGATCCTTGTGAATTGTGAATTTTGTTACGTAAATAGCTGCCTGTATTCTGTTGAATGATCTACGCAAATAAGACGAGTGAATGGTTGGTCCCTAGAAGGTAACGCAGCCAGAATTTAGAAAAATCCAGCCTGTCACTGTGGCCCTTGATGGTGTGATACTAACCACTTTAATAAATAGATAACGTACACAGTAGTGTTGCGTCTCAGAGATGTTTCAGTGATCTATTGGACATTGACATTCAAGTGTTATTTGTTCAGTTCAGTACTTCAGTTTTGCTGTTACATTTTCAGGTTAGATAGTACACATAGGAATTAGCGGGCAGTATAGTGCAGTTGCAATGACATCTATGCAACTTTTAGTATGTTAGAACAGTGCTATTAAAATTTAGAGTGGCAAATATCCAGGTGTGAATCAAAAGCGTTTGGATGAATTTTTATGACAATATAAAAAATTTGTCTTAATTAAAATTTTCCATTCGGTACTAACGTTTATAGAACGCAATAAAATATATATAATGTAATTGAATTCGAGACCATTGCAAATACTTGATTGATTGGTATTCTGAGACGTACATCTGAACTCACACTTAAAATCCATGCTAGTACTGTAAGTAGGCTGTTTAGGTTTTTATGTTGGTAACGCCACGTAGTGCTCTGTATGAAAATCACTGCCTGCGCTGTGTGCAGTCTGTTGCTGGTTGGCATTGTTGGAATATTCGCTATTGTAGTTTCTGGGCAGCGCTTAGCGTTGCACAGTTGGAGGTGAGCCACCAGCAGTGGTGGATGTGGGGAGAGAGAGATGGTGGAGTTTTGCGAGCGGATTATCTGGACGTGTGTCCGTCAGAGACAGTAAATGTGTAAGACTGGATGTCATGAACTGATATACACTCCTGGAAATGGAAAAAAGAACACATTGACACCGGTGTGTCAGACCCACCATACTTGCTCCGGACACTGCGAGAGGGCTGTACAAGCAATGATCACACGCACGGCACAGCGGACACACCAGGAACCGCGGTGTTGGCCGTCGAATGGCGCTAGCTGCGCAGCATTTGTGCACCGCCGCCGTCAGTGTCAGCCAGTTTGCCGTGGCATACGGAGCTCCATCGCAGTCTTTAACACTGGTAGCATGCCGCGACAGCGTGGACGCGAACCGTATGTGCAGTTGACGGACTTTGAGCGAGGGCGTATAGTGGGCATGCGGGAGGCCGGGTGGACGTACCGTCGAATTGCTCAACACGTGGGGCGTGAGGTCTCCACAGTACATCGATGTTGTCGCCAGTGGTCGGCGGAAGGTGCACGTGCCCGTCGACCTGGGACCGGACCGCAGCGACGCACGGATGCACGCCAAGACCGTAGGATCCTACGCAGTGCCGTAGGGGACCGCACCGCCACTTCCCAGCAAATTAGGGACACTGTTGCTCCTGGGGTATCGGCGAGGACCATTCGCAACCGTCTCCATGAAGCTGGGCTACGGTCCCGCACACCGTTAGGCCGTCTTCCGCTCACGCCCCAACATCGTGCAGCCCGCCTCCAGTGGTGTCGCGACAGGCGTGAATGGAGGGACGAATGGAGACGTGTCGTCTTCAGCGATGAGAGTCGCTTCTGCCTTGGTGCCAATGATGGTCTTATGCGTGTTTGGCGCCGTGCAGGTGAGCGCCACAATCAGGACTGCATACGACCAAGGCACACAGGGCCAACACCCGGCATCATGGTGTGGGGAGCGATCTCCTACACTGGCCGTACACCACTGGTGATCGTCGAGGGGACACTGAATAGTGCACGGTACATCCAAACCGTCATCGAACCCATCGTTCTACCATTCCTAGACCGGCAAGGGAACTTGCTGTTCCAACAGGACAATGCCCGTCCGCATGTATCGCGTGCCACACAACGTGCTCTAGAAGGTGTAAGTCAACTACCCTGGCCAGCAAGATCTCCGGATCTGTCCCCCATTGAGCATGTTTGGGACTGGATGAAGCGTCGTCTCACGCGGTCTGCACGTCCAGCACGAACGCTGGTCCAACTGAGGCGCCAGGTGGAAATGGCATGGCAAGCCGTTCCACAGGACTACATCCAGCATCTCTACGATCGTCTCCATGGGAGAATAGCAGCCTGCATTGCTGCGAAAGGTGGATATACACTGTACTAGTGCCGACATTGTGCATGGTCTGTTGCCTGTGTCTATGTGCCTGTGGTTCTGTCAGTGTGATCATGTGATGTACCTGACCCCAGGAATGTGTCAATAAAGTTTCCCCTTCCTGGGACAATGAATTCACGGTGTTCTTATTTCAATTTCCAGGAGTGTATATTATGACTTTTGAACACTATTAAGGTAAATACATTGTTTGTTCTCTATCAAAATCTTTCATTTGTTAAGTATGCCTGTCAGCAGTTAGTACCTTCAGTAGCTACAATCTTATATTCAGCTGGCAGTATTGGCACTCGCTGTATTGCAGTAGTTCGAGTAACGAAGATCTTTGTGAGATAAGTGATTCATGAAAGGTATAGGTTACTGTTAGTCAGGGCCATTCTTTTGTAGGGATTATTGAAAGGCAAATTGTGTTGCGCTAAAAATATTGTGTGTCAGTTTAGTGTTGATCAGGGTAAGTAAAGAGCGAAATGTGTGAGTACGTTCAGTTCTGCTCAGCTGTTTCAAAATCAAATAACGTAAGGGGTATCCAATCACAGTAATTCATAAATATCCCTAAGGGGATGTTTCAGTACTACAAAAATTGATTTGTCTTACTCAGTATATTTGCTTAGTTAATACTGATCAACATGATTATATTGGTAGCCGAAGACTTCATAAAACATCTTATAAGTTATTGATAAATAGCTTTGAGTCTTCTGTAGAATTTCAGAAATGTAAATAAACATTATCTTGTCTGAACAACATAAATTTTAGTGTCCATCACAGACGTTGATGCACGCACTTCTGACAGTTATTTCTTTAGCTACTCTCATACCCCTACCTGTTTCCATAGACATTACGTGATTCCACAGGAAACGTAATTCACTGTCTACTAATACTGTTAGTTCTACAATGTGTTATTATAATTCATATGAAGCACACTTTTAAACATAATACCCCAATAAGCAGAGAAAAACCAGCAGTGGGTTGCAAGGCTCCACGATTATTTGTCTGCAGCGTAAGGTGCGTTACAGAGGAGTTATGGATCACAATATGATCACCAAGTGACATGTCCTTTTTCCTGTCCATTTCCGCTTTCCCCTCTGTTCATCTCTTCCTTCCCCTGTACCTGTCTATCTCCTCCTCTTTCCTTCCACTACCCATCCACTCCTCTTCTCTCTATTTCTCCCTCCTGCTTTCTCTGTCCACATCCACCTCTTCCGCTGTGCCCATCTCCACCTCCACCTTCCTAAAGCGCGCTAGGAAAGTTTTGCAGTACACCTTTATGCATTTAATTTCTTCGAAGTAATCTCCGCCACACTGAATACACCTCTCCCTCCTCCGAAACCAATCCATAAACCATTTGTCCCACGTTTGTGTAGGGAGTAAGACACACTCGTTGTCTCAAGCCGTCAGGTCCTCATTACTTAAAATGTGCACTCGTTTCAGTTTCATTTTCACATGCGGGAACAGTGAAAAATCACGGGGAGCAAGGTCTGGACTGTAAGGAGGGTGCTCAAGAAGTTTCACTCCTGTAGCCCGCAAACATTCGGTGCATGCTTTGGAGCAGTGAGATGGAGCGGGTCGTGATGGAGGAACCAAGTGTCCATTCTTCAGTTCGGTCGAACGTTATTCAAAGGTTAGATAATTTTGGGCAGGCACTTCTCAGTGTACCACCAAGTTGTGACTGTCATCTGTGGGTCCAAAACAACATGCTCCACAATCCCATTCGATTTGAAACAAACAGGCACAATTTTCTACTTTACTGATCGCGATTTTCTGCCAGCTTTTCAAAGACCGAAACATTGTGTCGAGTCTTAGTCGGCACGTCGTAATGGGACAGCCACGTCTCGTCACCTGTCACGATGTTATTCGCAAGCTGAGATTGTTCCTTAGAAAATTTCTTTAACATCTCCCGGCACCAAGTTACACTTCCTGTCATCTGCTCTTCCGTCAGTCTATGCGGTACCCACAGACAATAATGTTTATTTACTTGCAAATTTTAATGCAGAACCGAACGAATTGCTGGCGCGTTTAGCCGTAAGGCATCCTCTATCTGCTTATAGGTCACTCTCCTGTCTTCATCTAGTAGTTTTACGTTACTGATGATCGTGTCCTTCGCCTCCTCTCAGCGTCCTCCAGAGTGAAATTCCGTCTTTAGTATTCTCTTTACTACATGAATATAGTTGTACGACGTGGACATACTTAATCGAGTGCAAGAGTCATTTCTTCAAGGCATTGGTCTATGAACCATTAGCGAAGTAGCACAGCAAAACAGCCCGGATCTTACTTCGTGACCATGATGCCATAGAAAGCACTACGAACTAACCCTGCCACTGAACGAGTACACCCACAGACATGGCACAGCGGCTACAATACAGGTATGAAGTATTTTCAGAACACAGCAATAATCAGCCTCCTGCGAATTGTTGTTGCGTCGTATTGCAAAACTTTCCTAGCAGAAGGCTGGTAGTTCTTACACCCACAGTATTTCTTTAGAGTTTGTGATTAACATGCATACCAAATTTGCTCTGAGAAACGTGTTGTGAATAGAGTTAGTAGTAAAGAAGTAATAAATTAAAACATCACGAGTGATACGGCAGTTTTACACGTATATCAGTATTTGACATCATACCTCCTGAATACGTCTTACAATGATATAGTTTTGTAGGTACATTGTGCTGCAGTTGTGGGTACTCTCACAGAAAAGTGTTGCAAATATACACTCCTGGAAATGGAAAAAAGAACACATTGACACCGGTGTGTCAGACCCACCATACTTGCTCCGGACACTGCGAGAGGGCTGTACAAGCAATGATCACACGCACGGCACAGCGGACACACCAGGAACCGCGGTGTTGGCCGTCGAATGGCGCTAGCTGCGCAGCATTTGTGCACCGCCGCCGTCAGTGTCAGCCAGTTTGCCGTGGCATACGGAGCTCCATCGCAGTCTTTAACACTGGTAGCATGCCGCGACAGCGTGGACGTGAACCGTATGTGCAGTTGACGGACTTTGAGTGAGGGCGTATAGTGGGCATGCGGGAGGCCGGGTGGACGTACCGCCGAATTGCTCAACACGTGGGGCGTGAGGTCTCCACAGTACATCGATGTTGTCGCCAGTGGTCGGCGGAAGGTGCACGTGCCCGTCGACCTGGGACCGGACCGCAGCGACGCACGGATGCACGCCAAGACCGTAGGATCCTACGCAGTGCCGTAGGGGACCGCACCGCCACTTCCCAGCAAATTAGGGACACTGTTGCTCCTGGGGTATCGGCGAGGACCATTCGCAACCGTCTCCATGAAGTTGGGCTACGGTCCCGCACACCGTTAGGCCGTCTTCCGCTCACGCCCCAACATCGTGGAGCCCGCCTCCAGTGGTGTCGCGACAGGCGTGAATGGAGGGACGAATGGAGACGTGTCGTCTTCAGCGATGAGAGTCGCTTCTGCCTTGGTGCCAATGATGGTCGTATGCGTGTTTGGCGCCGTGCAGGTGAGCGCCACAATCAGGACTGCATACGACCGAGGCACACAGGGCCAACACCCGGCATCATGGTGTGGGGAGCGATCTCCTACACTGGCCGTACACCACTGGTGATCGTCGAGGGGACACTGAATAGTGCACGGTACATCCAAACCGTCATCGAACCCATCGTTCTACCATTCCTAGACCGGCAAGGGAACTTGCTGTTCCAACAGGACAATGCACGTCCGCATGTATCCCGTGCCACCCAACGTGCTCTAGAAGGTGTAAGTCAACTACCCTGGCCAGCAAGATCTCCGGATCTGTCCCCCATTGAGCATGTTTGGGACTGGATGAAGCGTCGTCTCACGCGGTCTGCACGTCCAGCACGAACGCTGGTCCAACTGAGGCGCCAGGTGGAAATGGCATGGCAAGCCGTTCCACAGGACTACATCCAGCATCTCTACGATCGTCTCCATGGGAGAATAGCAGCCTGCATTGCTGCGAAAGGTGGATATACACTGTACTAGTGCCGACATTGTGCATGCTCTGTTGCCTGTGTCTATGTGCCTGTGGTTCTATCAGTGTGATCATGTGATGTATCTGACCCCAGGAATGTGTCAATAAAGTTTCCCCTTCCTGGGACAATGAATTCACGGTGTTCTTATTTCAATTTCCAGGAGTGTAGTTAGTAGCAACGAAGTAATAAATTTCAACGTCTTGCATGATGTGACATTTTTTCACGCATTTCAGTGTTTGACATCTTATGCCTTAGCTATGTGTCATAAAATGATATAATTTTGGTAGTACATGCATTGGTATATGTGAATACTGACTACGAAATGTGTCGTCATTATATATAGTAGTAAAGAAGTAATAAATTAAAACTTCATCTTTCATGCAGCAGTTTTGCTGCATCAGCAGAGAAAATGTAGTATGCTATAAACTTTTTTCGTTGGTGTCATCACAGAGAAAAAGATTCTTAACGGTCTGAAACTGTGTTTGAGTTTCGTTGAAAGTCCTGATTTTTTAGTACCGCGTGGTTTAAGAATGGATACTACCGCACCGTGAGCTACAATTCTTTTTCATCCCCACTTCCAGCTCTTTGATCGCTAAGTGGTTCCTAATACCACAGCAGTGATTCCAAGACAGTGAGTGGCATGTGCAGAAAGTCTGGTTCAGATTCATCTAGTCGAACATATATCCATACATACGTAAGTAAATCGATATTTATAATATGCATAGATACATGATTGCCGATGGTTTGTTAAGTTTGATAGGCCAAGTTCAAATATCATTCTCAATGTGGAATTCATATGAGTGGTACTATATATACTTCTGCATTTTACTGTTCAGATCTAATTTTCTGAGGCGATGTAGTTTCAGCTTAATACGTAATTCAGATTTGTAGATTATATCTTCTGTCAACCACGTAGCATGAAGAATTACAAAGCATTCAAAGACAGATGAAAGGACTTGTGTTTAAAAAAGATTAAATGACCGAAGAGATTTCCATTACCAAGGCTTTCAAATTCAGCAAATAAAAACTATAAAAGTACATTACATACGCGGATGGAACCGGAAAACCAAAGACATTGATGAATACAGGTCACAACAGTGATATGAAGTTGAACAGCTGAAAAAAGGTTCATGAACCAAAATGTTTGAGCTCGAAAGAAATTTCGATTATAAACCGGTAACAACTTAAATGTGGAGAAAACTGTTCGAAACAGTGAACAAGAATGACTGAATACATATAAAACATAGTATATCACAAGTAAGAAATTGGCAGTATTGTTGAACGTGTGCTAACTGCAAAAGTGGATTTTCCTCACTCTGTTCCTGTGAAAATAATAGCAGCAACTAAAAAAAAGCTAGTGATTTAGGTAATAGGATGGATTTATTAATAGAAAATGCAATGAACTGAAGCGTGCGTGTACGGATTGATCGAGATCACATTGTTCGATATATTGGGCTTGCATTCGACAGGGCATGTACAGCCATCCATGTAACGGTAATTTAGTGACACACTACGGCCACTGACATTTTTTTATGTCCAGTTCGAACTATTGTCAAATGTGAATGACCCCATTCGACAAGACATTAATCTCTGATGTTCTTTTGTTTCATACTAATGTGCAGAGTGTTTCTCCCGCAGAAATTGTTTTGACTGACGTTAGTCTGCGTTAATAAGGCAATGGAATTTTTGTATTGGTCTGAACATTCTGTGACTTGGAAGAATTATTACCTGAAAAGAAACAAAAAGCGGTAGAAGATAAATGTTAAATAGTTTCTTTTTCATGAAACTCGACCCAAGATAGTAAACATGACGAAAAATCTGCAGAGTAGGAGAAACCAGTCTTTTTAAAAAACAAAAAACTGTAACTCAGATCGAAAAATGTGAATCGGGGAACTTGTAGGGCTTAAAAGATCTACTTAATGCATTTTTATGTTCCGAGATACATCGAAAAAAGTTAAAAATTGAAGGGGTCGGAGAGATATAGTCATAAGCCACATCGAACTAGTTTTGAGATACAGCGAGTTTAAAGATCCACGGAGGTCTGAAAATGTTTAATACAAAATAGAAACTTTATTTCTACTGCAAACACTTGCTTAATACTTGCGAAGCATGTTGTTAAATAGTCAACTCTCTTCATGCTATAAATTATTAATTTCAGAATGATTCTAATTAAGATGTAGTCAATGGTGGCTCTTGACTATATCTCCCAAAAAATTGTTTAAAACATAAAGTATGAATTTGTAGGGATTTATTTTAACTACTCTTACACAGCAAGCAGAATATATAATTTTTACACGTTAATATATACATATCAGGTATCTGAGATGTATAAATTACTTTTTCATTGATACAGTTACATCAAGGAAGTTCCTCTACCTCATCATCGTACACGTTATTTCCAGTACATGACCGAAAGAAATCTTGATTTGCTGCAGGTATGTATGGCATAAGAGACAGTACATCACCAATTTTTTTCTGGTTAATTGGTAGTGGCTTTCTGTACTTTATTGGCATCTGATATGGATTCGGTTCGACAAGCCTTCCTTTCTTTTTGACACGAATATCCACTGACATGAAAGCTCCTATGTCTGAATAAGACATAGCTTGAAGGGATCTTCAAACTTAAATTGAGTAGCTTCACTGAAATGGTGGGGATCTCCTGACGTGGATTCTGTACGTTTTTAGATCAATGTCTTCAGGCTTTCCAAACTTCTGAAGTCTTCTCTTTCCATTTTAGTTACAATGAAATGTTTTGGACTCGCAGATTTTATTACTTCTGCCCATTCATCTGGAGTGTACACTATTGGACGTTTGTTCCTTGCATACCGTTCAATGCGACCAAAATCACGATCGCAAGGTAGCACGGTGTGACCCATCACAGGGAAGTAATGCTGGACAGAATCAAATCTTTTGGTAGCAACAAGGGACCTTTCCAAAGCAATAATAGTCCATTTCTTTGCCTGACCCTTGCAGTTGTCTGTGATTATGTGGGGATGTTTTTTCTAAGGATTAGTTATCTCTAAGTACTTCAATAAGCAGCTCGCAACCTCATCTGAACCCCGTCCTCCATCTTTCTCGCTCCACAGAAACATATAACCCTTATTTGATCCACAGTCATTGATACCATAGTTGTATATCCATATTTTCCTCTCGTAAAATGCTGGACCAACTGTTAGTTTAGGTGTGGGGAACGTTTGCTGCATATCCATTGCTATCATATGATGCTCTTTCCAATTTTCTTCAGCCAGAGCAGTTAAAGACGCAATCATATTTTGTCCTCTGTCAGCCTTTTTGAGATGCAGATCATATTGTTGTTTCTTTCCTGTGACTTCTTCTGCACATAATTCTGGGCTATTTATTGCAATTAGAAATCCATCACATTTTTAACAGGTGTCACTTTTTGGTAGTTTGAAGCCTATGTCAAATTCAGATACGAAAATTTCTCTGAATTTACTTTCTGATACTGCAGGAACCTGCTTTTCCTAGCAGTGTTCTGAGTATTTATCTCGAAATAAGGAAGCAGTTGAGAGATCACAACCCAAATACACTTTATTGGGGTTCTGTTGCCTACTGTAATGACTGTTATATTTCGGTATGGCGTTGAGAAATTCTCTAACACTTTGTACAGCTTCGTCTTGAAATTTATGTGGGTAGTTTCCATGTTTTCCTGAAAGAAAAAAAAGATGAGCTTATATCCTCTTCCTAATAGAAATATTTGTATAGTACTCAGTTTGAGTACATCCCTAACTTACAGCACAGAGTAACATACAAATCTCTTCCATCGTCTCTTGGCACTGCAAATCCCTGCTTCATTTGATGTTGCAAATTCCTCACTCTTCGTGCATGTATCTGTAAGCCATGAACCCTTAGGAAAGCTTCCTTGCAGATCATGACTTCTATTCCACATACTCTCACATTATCAGAAAATGTAACATCCCTGGATGATATTTTCTTGGAAGTCTTTTTTGGATAGCTCTGAAAGAAATTATGACAAATATAACAAAATGGAATAAATATGCAAAATATTAAACCATTTTTATTTAAATAGTGAACAAACTTCCGCTTTTTCGATTCCATTTTCATATAGCTCATCAGGTAAGTATTCTGGGCATTAAAGTTTCCTATGTCCCCAAATGGATGAAAAATGTTTTCTTCCACTCCAAGCATTTTTGTGAAGCATTTATTTAAACAAGTACAGGGACTTGCTATAGTAGCAGCCTGAACAGTCTTGTGGGTTTTTGAAGACTTATACTGCTGACCAGCATTTCGTCGACGTTTTGCTTTATTTTTCTTCCACTGATCAATATTTCGCTTTCTTCTCCGTGAAGGCTTTGGTTTTCCGGGTGATTCTTCATTTATTCTACTTATTTCAAGCTATAATATGAAGAGCAAAATAGTCTAAGAATTTGCGTGAGATATAGTCATAAGCCACACAAAACATTAAATTTCGCTAAAATCACATTAATGAGAAAATATTTTTTACACATCTTTTGCCTTTGTAACTACACTATTGCACCATTAAGCAGTAATATAAATGTGCCCATCACGTTTCATCATTAACACACAGGATGGCTGTCAAATGCGTTGGCAATGTTGAGAGAAACAAAGTCACAAGCCACAGGAAATTAATCATCAGAAATAAACCGTTTTATATACTTACCGAAACATCATCTGAGCTGGAACTGCTGGTCAATGGATGCCAAGATTCATCACTGTCAGGATCCAAAGGGAAAAGCTCTTCGCTTTCACTACTGTCTGTGTCAAATATGCGTTGAAGACCCGAAGACGCTTCAGACGCTCCTGACCCACCTGCCATTTTGCCGTAGCTTGTGACTATGTATCTTCTGAAACTACCACCAGATGGGACAGCATAGAACTGCACTCCATCATAGCCTGCCATCTGTTGAAGTAACATGGAACTTTTTCAACACCTTGTGAAGAAGATATTGTTAAGAATGCCACAACATGAAAAACTCAATTTCGTGAAAGTTGTGGCTTATGACTATATCTCTCCGTGCCCTTCAATTTGATTCTCAATAACTCGTTAACATTCACGTCCCCTTGATTGCCTTTTAATCTAGATCGAGCCCACGACATGTAAAAAAAAATTTATATGAGAATTTAAAAAGAAACGAAAATTGTTGTTCGAGATACATCGATTTTTCGAAAAAAGGTGCTCTTGATAATTGGCTAAATCTCGTCAGTGGGTGGTCCTACAGTAATGGTTTTAGGCTTATTTGCAAGGCAAACAACTGTGCTGAACGCTATCAAATAATTTTTTACGTTTTTATTGAAGACATTTCTTCACGTATTAAAAAAATTGACAGCCTTCTGAAGGGTATAGCTGAAATGAATGTAGAAAATAAGAGGTCTGGCAGAATGGGTCATAACAAGCACATCTCCCATAGCAACTCATGTCCGTATCCCTTTGCGCACGGCGCTAGGCGTCGTTGAAAGCGTCGCGCGCCGCTATAGGGGAGGCACACAACACGCCTACCGAGCTGTTATGGTATCAGGTCTGAAAGGCAACGATTTCAATGTATTTTGTGACATCTAGGTAAAAGAGACGTCGTGTTGGACTTTCATGACCTTTATTTGCAAACGCGGTAGTCGACATAGTTGCGGATATTGCAAGCGGTACAGCATTACGTTTTTTCTGCCTCTTACTGTGACGTTAACACATTGCCTTTGGCTGTGCAAACGCCTGTTTGATAGGTGTTGCATAGAGTGCAGCATCTGTGCACACCGAGTCAGTTTGTCATCAAACATGGACAAAGTTGTGTTTGTTACTGCGGGGAGCGGACAGGAAATGGAGCGCTATTCTAGGGAAGAAAGAGCAAAGATGCACTGTGCTTACGGGGCGGCGAATGGGAAAGTTCACTCTGCCCAACGTTTCTACGTTCGGCGGTTTCTGAATCGTCGAGTGGCACATCCACGCACATTTACTGCCATCCACAGGTCCCTACGAGAGACAGATACACTTGACGTACTTTCTCGTAATGGCACGTGTGTATTGAAGTTCTACTTCGAAATACAGTGTATTCGTCCTGTGTTATAGTTGCGAAAGCCTGACGGACACTGTCGTCAACGCACAGTGTATACACCACGGCTCGAAGAGGCAGAAGGGGGAGAACTGGAGTTCGCTCGCTCTGGAAACTGATTCTAGACGGCCCGTACTTGCATAACCTGATGTTTCGCCTTGTGTATCCCTTACAAAAATCCTATTGTATATGCCCTGGGGTAGCTCGACAAAATATACACGAATGTGATAGTCATTTTCGCCTTAGAAGCAAAATGGAACGGAAATGAAGTCCCATGCTTCTTGACAGAGCGCAGGGGAACAATGAGGGAGACCCGCAATGCCTGTCTAGGCAAGGTCCTAATGGAGGTGGTTTGCCTTTGCCTTCCTCCGACCGTAATGGGGATGAATGATGATGGTAATGATGACGAGAGAACACCCAGTCATCTAGGGAGAGGTGAAAATCCCTGACCCCGCCACGAATCGAACCCGGGACCCAGTGCTCGGGAAGCGATACCGCTATCGCGAGACCACAAGCGGTGGACAGAATCAAAAAAGCCCAAGGAATATTTCATTTTTATTTAATTTCTATGTACGTTTATCGTCCTTTTAATAAATTTATTACGACAGTACCCTTCATGTAATACCTTACATGTTTTACTTAATTCGTGATAGTTACGCTATGTATGTTGCTGGTTTCTTTAAAGTTGCTTCATTACTTCAGAACCTAATTATTTTTTATGTTAAATTTGAAAATAAGCAACATACCAGGATAAGTATAAAGTATTTTATTTACTTACACAAATATTTAATAATAAAACTATCAATAAACTATGTGCAAAGCCATTAGCAAAAAACAATGCAGAGCACCTTGCGCCACTATCGAACTTCAAATGTACAATACGATGTTTGTCTCTGGGCTTAAACATCCACGAGAAGACGGAAAACACGAGTGTTTGAATGATCGGTATATTTTTGCTCTTCGTTATCGCTCTGTTCTGCCAGAACCAGAATAGCTTCTTCATACCCGTTCGCCATAGAGTGATCCATCCTCTTGTCTCTTTTTCACAACTACTTGTCACAGAAACTTGACCCCAAGTAGACGAGAGAGAGCAAGGCTACCAGTTCCAATAATTGACCAGTGAGTTGGACCTCTGCTCCTCGATCAGTTATCACGAGTTCTGTCTTAATGAAACTGATGTCTAAGGCAGATGATAGACTATACTTTTTTTAGCAGCTTGGCTAGTTCATCTTCACTCTATCATCAGTAAATAGGAGATTCTTAGTAGTTCTTCAACCAACTGAAGTGTTTTTAGTACAGTCATCAAAAGCTTTCCGAATGTGACGTTCGGCATAGATATTAAACAGTGACCGGAATAGGACACAGCCCTGTCTGACAGCTGTCTATACTCTGATGAAATCAGACATGCCAGTACTTTTCTTCATAGCTACGAGTTTATTATTGCATAGACTACGAATTAGTGCCATAAAGTATAGCAGGGATACCGATCTCGGCCAGCATCTACCACTACATTTCCCAGACAAAACAGTCAAAGAGTTTGCAGTAGTCAAGAGAGCAGAAGAAAATAAGAACAGAGAATTATTCATGTATGAAGCATCCTTTCACCAGTTAATTTTCCTTCAACAAATTTGATTGCTCCGTGACTACTTTACCCTAAATACTTTATACGGCCTCAGACTGTTCAAATGACTTAAAAGCGATATAACAACCCTATTAAGATAAACGTTACGCTGGGAACCAGGTAACGTAACTAATTTTATAAAATACGCAGACCAAAAAATTTCACAATACCAAAACGTAACTAATGTGGGGTGGTGAAATCTTGATTGTACATTTGTCTAGGTAACATATTTAAGTGATTAACGTTGCAAGATCACAGACTGAGATAAACCATTGCAAATGAGAAACGCTGGTACATTAATAACAGGTGTGACCGCCAGACTGTTGAATATAAGCATGCAAACGCGAATGTATTGTGTTGTACAGGTGACAGATGTCAGTTTGGGGGATGGAATACCATGTCTGTAGCACCTGGTAGGTCAATACAGGGAACGTTAATGCTGTTCGTGGATGACCCTGGAGTTGTCGTACGATGGTGTCCCAAATGTGCTCGATGGACACACATCTGGTTATCGAGCGGGACAAGGCAAGATGTCGCCACTCTGTAGAGAATTTTGGGGTGCAATAGCGGTATGTGAGCGAGTGTTATCTTGTTGAATACATCGATTGGAGTGCTGTTCTTGAATGACAGCATGACAGGTCGAATCACCAGACCGATATAAAATTTTGCAGACAGGGCATATGGGATAACCACGAGAGCGCTCCATTTGTCATAAGAAATCGCAGTACATATGAAACTCCAGGTGTAGGTCCAAGGTAAGTTGCGCGCAAACAGGTTCGTTGCAGGGCCTCGTTCTATCCAATAAACGGGCGGCACTGGCAGCGACGCACAACATTCATCACAAAATACAACGGGCCTCCATCCTGCCCACCAATGAGCTATCACTTGACACCACTGAAGTCGCTAATGGCTGTGGTTTCGGGTCATTGGAATGCGCGATACAGAGGCACCTTGCTCGGAGCTGTCCTTACAGTAGCAGATTTGTAACAGTGTGTTGTGTCATTGTGCCAAGTGCTACTCACATTGCTATACGTCGAGCACGGTGATCTTCCATCTCGGTAGTTGTAAGTGACCGTCTGGAGCCCAGCCAACTTGCGACTGTACATTCTCCTGACCACCGCTGCCAAATCTTTCTGTAATATCGCAAGAGGAAAATCCTGTTGTGTCCTCGCCAATGGACGCAAACCGCAGCTGGCAAGATGAGACAGTTTCCGACTGGCGCCAAGGGCGGAACTTTGAAGTTGGTCGCCAACCACAAGGACGGTCCAATCAGCAACCTCCGCGATGCCGTCAGTGAGATGGACTTCCGCGTTGTGATAAGCGACGGTCAGAGAGAGCAACGGACGGTTCGTGTTCGGTGCTGGCGTACGACAGTTCTAGTAGGTCGAAATTAGAATTACATTAAGGGGCTCCGGAAAGGCTCAAAATCATGAAAAGTTCAATTTTTACTTTTTTGCGTTTTCTGAATCTGCAGACTATTACCTTTTAATAGATATATAATTTATTCAATTCCGAAGACTACAACTATTTTTAAATTTTTTTTGAAATGTGTTCTACATGGGCGTGACCCACTGTGGCGCTGTTAAACTGCTGCCAAATGGTGTTATTATTAACGTCCGTCTTCATCAGGTACATTTTAGTGATGTGAGATAAAGTATGTGCTGTGGCTAACCTGTGATGGTTCAATATATATCGCTGGTGATTGTCGATTGTTTCATGTTTATTTACTCTGTCGTTATCTCGAAAATATTCTTAATTAATTCTGTTTCTTGAGTCTCTGTTTTGTATAATATTAATGAGTAAAAGTAAAGTTATTAGAAATCCTCTGAAGGCTTTTAAGAAAAGGAGAAATGTTGGAAAGCCAAAGGTATTTAGAAAAATGGGAATGAAGATGGGTTCTAACATGGTACGAGCGATGCTTGCTTTAGACAAGGAACGCCTTCGGGCTGCAGACAGGGCTGTAAAGAGTCTAGAAATACAAGCAAGAGTAAACAGGAGGAGGAACAAGAGGAAGCTGGAGGAGAAGTTTGTAGAGGATGAAGATAATCCATCCTATGGACCCGGAATGCACTAAAAAGTTAGTCCAATCTTTGTCGCTCGATTCCCAAAACTTTTATTTTCTCATACTAATTACATGTTTTCCAAGGATCTTCCAAACATATGTGTTTCAAACTTTCAGTAAATGTTACACAGTACCTTCTGCATAATTTAACACAGCCTTTTTCCAAAAAACTGTATATTCTTGAATATATAATTAAAAATTGCAAAAAAATGTTGTGAATTTTCATTACAATTGAAAAAAAAATCATCTTTAATAACTGAACTAAATTTTTGTAAAATCCCTGTGTTAAGTTGTAGCCCATATTCCAATAAATAATCTGTAAAAAGTTCAACTTCCTACCTCAAATACTTTGTGAGGAAAGATGTATTTATAAGCGTTATTTTAACATTGCAAGTATAGGGCGTTCCGGAGCCCCTTAATACAGTCAGCTGCGCACGGGCGTTGATATAGATCAACGGGGACAGGTGAAAGTGTAAGCCCGACCGGGACTCTAACCCGGGATCTCCTGCTTACATGGCAGACGCTCTATCCATCTGAGCCACCGAGGGCACAGATGATACTGAGACTGCAGGGACTACCTCGCGCACGCCTCCCGCGAGACTCACATTCTCACCTTGTATGTCCACACACTACATTATTAGTGTGGTGTCACCGCCAGACACCACACTTGCTAGGTGGTAGCCTTTAAATCGGCCGCGGTCCGTTAGTGTACGTCGGACCCGCGTGTCGCCACTATCAGTGATTGCAGACCGAGCGCCGCCACACGGCTGGTCTAGAGAGACGTCCTAGCACTCGCCCAGTTGTACAGCCGACTTTGCTAGCGATGGTTCACTGACAAATTACGCTCTCATTTGCCGAGACGATAGTTAGCATAGCCTTCAGCTACGTCATTTGCTACGACCTAGCAAGGCGCCATTATCAATTGCTATTTATCTTGTGATGCATGTAGCGTCAGACCGATGTTCACCACTTATCGATTAAAGTTAAGTATTCCAGCAGCTACGTACTTTTCTTGCTAGTATAACTCCTTTAACTGTTCCAGACCTCACGCCAGCCTGCGTGAGCTTAAACGCGAGCCTTTCGGCTACCCGTCACTGTGGATTGGCTGTCTTGCCAGTCCACAACAATTAGTGTCCCACCCCTACACACTCATTACTCGTGGAAGATTCCACATTCTTCCAAGTCCCGTAAGAGTTCGGGGAATATGTGGGCATCCGCACAGAAGAAGGAGGTCATGGCCGGTATCGCCAAAACTATATATTTATATGGATATGGTGTCTGTTCTTTCGGACATGTCCGAAAGACAGACACCATATCCATGTAAGTATATAGTTCTAGTAGGTTGTCCGAGAGTTGCTGTTTGTAGCTACAGTTCATGGTGGAGACTTAGTCTACAAATGGAGTCACCTACAGACTTCGCATAAGGACAGGTATGTACTATAGCGATTGACAGTTTGACTCCCAGGACGAACATTGTATTCTTGCTTGACAAGCCCCTGCTTAGTAGTATTACCCCGTAAGAACATCCAACGTGTTCCCGTACAACTTTAGTGAAGTATCGCAGCGCAATGAAGTGTCTTTTTGTGTGCCACTAATTTCTTTGCACCGTCACACTGCATCCGTCCACCTCGGAACACCTAAACCCAATACGAATTGTGCGAGCCATCCTACCCAGACGATCCGTGCACATCACATTCAGCTTCTCGTAAGCCGTATTATGCGACCTCGTTTAAACTCAGTGAGGTATTGATAATGGCGTCCTGACTAACGTAAAATCACCACGTCCAGTCTCAAATGTAACTAAAGAGAGTATGTTTAAAACGAACTTAGAACTTCCTGGCAGATTAAAACTGTGCGCCGGACCGAGATTCGAACTCGGGACCTTTGACTTTCGCAGGCAAGTGCTCAAGTGCTCTACCACCTTTTTTTTTACCTTTGCCTTCGCGGGCAAGTGCTCTACCATCTTTTTTTTCTTTTTTCTTCTTCTTTTTTTTCGCGGGCAAGTGCTCTACCAACTTTTTCTTTTTATTTTTTCCTTTTTTGGTTTTTTTATTTCTTTATATTATTTTTTTTAAATTAACACACTTTTTTTAGAAAAACAAATAAAAACCTCTTGGGTATGAAAATAAAAGACGACGTTCTTCATAAAATAACAGAATATCCTTTGAAAGCGTAAAACATAAAAGGTAGCTATATTTCCGCTACGGCCTTCTTTTGTATTTTTATGTTTTTTTGTTAACATAAATGAGTATACAGTCTCACCATCAGCAGCAATTTTTTTTTTTTTTTTTGGAGCACAAGAGAAAGAGAACTATCCAAGTGCTCTACCAACTGAGCTACCCAAGCACGACTCACGCCCCGTCCTCACAGCTTTACTTCCACCAGTACCTCGTCTCCTAGCTTCCAAACTTTACAGAAGCTCTCCTGCGAACCATGCAGGACTAGCACTCCTGATAGAAAGGGTACTGCGGAGACATGGCTTAGCGACAGCCTGGGAGATATTTCCAGAATGAGATTTTCACTCTGCAGTGGAATGTGCGCTGATATGAAACTTCGCAGGAGAGTTTCTGTAAAGTTTGGAAGGTAGGAGACGAGGTACTGGCGGAAGTAAAGCTGTGAGGACAGGGCGTGAGTCGTGCTTGGGTAGCTCAGTTGGTAGAGCACTTGCCTGAGAAAGGCAAAGGTCCTGAGTTCGGATCTCGGTCAGGCACACAGTTTTAATCTGCTAGGAAGTTTCATATCAGCGCACACCCCGCTGCAGAGTTGATTCACATTCTCATAGTGGCGTTTGTAGCGCCACTCTTGCGCGAATGGCGCCAGATTTGAACAGGCAACATTTTTCAGATGTATAAACTGGTCTACCAACTTTCGTTTACGTCGCACAAATCATTTTTGGTGCTGTGACTATTTTCATTCAGTGTAGAATAGTTAAGTGTGCCAGGATACTTTTCTCTTTGTATTTAGAGTAAGAAGCCACCTGTATTTCCACATATCCACAGTTCCACTACGCCAGTTATAGAACAATATTAACCGGTGTTTCGCGTGTTCATGGCACCGCGCCGGCGTTGGCGGCAGTTCGCGTCAGCCAGCGATCGAGAAGTGTGATTGGAGTTGCACGCGTACCAGTCTCTGCCGCCATTAATTTCGTGTCAGCGATCACCCAGGGAAGCAATTTCTGAACTATCCATTTTGTTCACAGCCAATATATCGCTGCAGGCAGCGCGCTTTGGAAACCACCCGGGCGAGATGCAACGTGACGCTGCTGCTGCTTCGTTTGACGCGCTCCCACAAACGGCGAACTCATGTGGAGACACGTCTCGAACGCAGCCAGCCGTCAACAGAATGAAATGACGTCAATTACAGTTACGATCTAAAACAAGCAAAACGGTTGAATGAAAATGCACTAGTTGACACGGATGTCATTTAGTGCCGTTGATTTGTTTAACGACTCGTTTCAGATAGTTTCATGTTCGCGACATCATCTGAACGATTTTTAATCGAAATGATGCGGAAACGGTCAGTTTGCAGACTACGTACAACTAATTAATTTTAACATCAGTAATCATTTTCTTTTCGGTATTACATTTCCAGCTTCCCTTAAGACTCTCTGGGGCAAATGTTATAAAAAGCTGGTGATGCATTTGAACTTCATGCTGAGCCACTGACAGCTCTAATAAAGATTAATACAGGTCTCTTTTTTTCCTTCCAGCGTTGTGGGTACGGACATCACTACTATTTGCGACGGATTTCATTAGCCAATACAGTGAGGTTCAGCTGCCCCCTGCCACTACCGTTTTACGCGATCCGCAGTGTTATATCTGGACTTCAAAACTCACACGCGATATTTTCACATTCTCTCGTTCGCTACTCGCAAACTGTTAGTCGTACAGGAAAAAATGCATACGATGTTTATGTAGGAAATTTAATTTGCTCACATTTTGTAGTGGGATATGTTTAAGCTGGAGGGCGTAGGTTTCGAGGTACTCATGAAAAACGAACAAAAGTGACCTACAAACGCTGCCCCACTCCCATACTCAGATCCCACCGATCAGGATTTCAAGAACGTTGTCCGTGGTACTCCTACCACCGTACAAAAAATTTACGACTGCACGATTATTTCCCGCATTCGACCTTCTGTTCTTCATTGACTGGTCCTCTTACCCCACCGGCTTAGTCGATCACACAAAAATTGTTAAATTGACGTTTGTGTAAATTCGACGTAACTGTTTTATGAGTTTTAACAATTACGTCGACATATTCCTCCGATCTTCTAAGAAACTACTGTGCTTCTAAGGCCTAATTTGGCTCGAATTCTCAACGTAATTCATTTTAGCGTAACGTTTAGAAAAGTCGTTTTTCCCTCATTGTGTTAAATATAGTTAACGAAAAAGCAGACTACGCTGGTGGCGTAATAGCCATACAATACAGACTAAAAAAGTTCGAATATCTGGAGCAGTTCATCTAGTCGGTAATTCTTATACACTGGTAGGTGGGAGTTCTACGAATAACATAATAGAAATCCTGACTGGTGGGGAATTACTGTGGGTGGTGGAGTTTCCTTGGAAGCTTAGATTTGTACGTTTATCTTGAATAATTCGAAAACCGTGTCCTCCAGCGAAAACTTATTCCAGTAAAAAATACAACTACATTAAATTTTCTATCAACAGTGGTGTTTGTTTTCTCTGTAGAACTAATAGTTTACGCGCAGCGAGCGAAAGAATATAAAAATGTCGCATGTGTATTTTGAAGGCCAGGAATAACGTTGTGGGTTGCATAAAATGACAATTCTGGTAACTGTTATATTTTCAAATGAGCTAACGAAATTCTGATTTCCTCACTGGGTAGATTTGTTTTGTCAATATGCTGAACTTGTTCGTAATATTTTTTTTTACCTTACAGCGTTTCTCGTTAAACTCGTGTCGTACAATGAAAATAACAGCCCTCTTTACTTTCTGAGCTTGCTGCGTACCATGTTTATTCCACTGTTCTATTAGCCCTTCTACTCCTTCCTCCTTGACATGTTCATCTCCTCTACCACCTCTGTCTGTGTACCTCCTACACCCCCACTCCCGCTCCACTCTCTCAACATCTCCCCTTCCTCTCAATTTCATCTCCTCCTTCCCATCCCTCCTTTTCCCCCCTGCCTCTGTCCATCTCCTACCCATCTATACTTGTTCATCTTCTCCTCCTTCCTCTCCCTCTCTATCTCATCAACGCTCTGTTCTCTATCTCCTACTCTTCCCACTTCCGTCTAATTTCTCTTCTCTCCTCTCTCTCTGTCAATTTCCTTGTCCTCTGTGTCCATTTACTCCTCCCCTTCTCCACTTTATCACCCCCATCCCAAAAGTGTTGCCTCTCACCTGCACAGTATTTCTTTGCAGATCGTAACTAATAGGTGCACCAAGATTGATAAAAATGGTTCTGGGGTTTTAGAATGAGCTTTCAACCCGTAACGTTGGTCGTGTACATGTGTACATACAACACATTTTACATATATTTCACCAATATCACACTACCTGTACACATATTTCACCTGCATATTATTGCATGTACACTCAGCCACATATGACTATATTGTCTGTGAAATAAATTCGAATGTAGTACTGGAGAAGTAGTAAATTAAAAGCGAATCGAGTTAGTAGTGGAGAAGAAATAAATTAAAATATCATCCATGATACGTTTTCCAAGCATCTCAACATTTCACGTCATATCTCCTGAACTGTATCATCAATCATACGTCTGGTTTGACGGGGTCTGCCATGAATTCCTACCCAGTACCAACCTTTTCATCTCAGAGTAGCATTTGCAACCTACTTCCTCAGTTATTTACTGGACGAATTTCAAATAGTTCTAATGGCTCTGAGCACTATGGGACTTAACATCTGACGTCATCAGTCCCCTAGAACTTAGAACTACTTAAACCTAACTAACCTAAGGACATCACACACATCAATGCCCGAGGCAGGATTCGAATCTGCGACCGTAGCGGTCGCGCGGTTCCACACTGAAGCTCCTAGAAACGCTCGGCCACACTGGCCGGCTGGGCGAATTTCAATCTCTGTCTACAGTTTTACCCTCTACAGCTCCCTCTATTGTCATGGAAGTTATTGCCTGATGTCTTAGCATGTGTCCTTTCATCCTGTCCTCCTTCTTATTAGTGGTTTCGTCTTATTCCTTTCGTTGTCGATTCTTCGCAGAACTTCATCACTCCTTACTTATCATTCCACCTAATTTTCAACATTCTTCCGTAGCGCCACATCTCAAATGCTTCGATTCTGTTCCGTCCCAGTTTCCAAAAGTCAGTGTTTCACTGCTACACAGTGCTGTGTTTAAAACATTCTCAAACGTTTTTACTCATATTGAGGTCCATCTTAGATACGGCTAGATTTTTGTAGTCCAAGAATGTCTTTTTTGCCAGTACCAGTCTGCTGTCTATATCCACCTAGCTCCGTCCGCAGTGGATTATTTCACTGTCTAGATAACAGAATTCCCTGACATCGTCTACTTCTTAATTACCGATTCTGATGTCAAGTTTTTCGCTTATGAGTGGTGTGCTCCATGTGGTTCCCAAGTCGTGCAGCGAGCGTAAACTAGAAAATTACCAAATATGCAGCAACCAATCGCAAAATCATGTTTTATTTATTCATGTCTACAAATCGATTTCTTCAACCAATATGTGCCTTGAGTAGTAATACTGTCTTGAGGTCAAACATAAAGTTTGACCTCTGCTTAAGACAGTATTACTACTCAGGCCACATATTGGTTGAAGGCACCGATGATGGCTGTTAATCAGTTGAAATCGATTTGCAAATGTGAATACATAAAACATGATTTTGCGACTGGTTGCTGCGTATTTGGTAAGTTTCTCGCTGTTCTCATTTCTGTCCCTTCTACTTTCATTTTTCCTCGATTTACTCTCACTTCATATTCTGTACCCATTAGAGTCTTCATTCCAGAGAGCCTGTAATTCTTCTTCACCTATGATAGCAATGTCATCAGCGAATCGTTTCATTGATTTCCTTCCGCCTTTAATCGTGAATCTTTCTTTTATTTTCATCACTGCTTCTTTGATTGTACAGGAGATACAAAAGACTACATCCGTGTTTTACAATTTTTTTTAATCATTTTGTCTTTTAATACTATTGTTTCCTCTTTTTTCTTGCAGTTACTGTTTATCAACCGTCTTTCTCTACACTTTACCCCTACTTCGAACATATTGCACCATTTGTCAAATGCTTTCTTTAGTCTTGATTCCATTATCAACGGCAACTTCAGATCTGCCTTTCTCGTGCGACATTCCTAAAGCCAAAATGACGTTCATCTGTCAGATCCTCAATTTTCTGTTCCACTATTCTGTATATTATTCTTGTCAGCAACGTGGATTCATCAGCTGTCAAGTTGGTTGTGCGATAATTCTCACAGTAGTTGCTTCTTACTATCTTCGGGACTGACTGAATAATGATTTTCCTTAAGTCTGATGGTATGTCGCCAGTATCATACTTCCTGCACACCAACGTGAATAGGCGTTTTGCTGCCACTTCTGCAATGATCTCAAAAATTCCGATGGAAAGTTATCTTTCTTTCACTTCCCACTTACTTAATCGTAAGTCATCCCAATTCTGCCTCTGATCCTGCCTGCCGTAACTCTTCTCTGTCGACTCTTGTCATCAGGTAAGTCCTCCGCCATATTCAGTGTAATATTTCCACTGTCTGCAAAATGTGTTACGAATAGAGCTGGTAGCTAAGACGTAATGAAATTTAAACGTCAGGCATCTCAGTTTTTATGACGTCATATCTCCCGAAATATGTGTTGTACATTCACATTAGTTTGTACATACAGTCAGTGGTGTATGTGAATCCTCTCTGCAAAGTGTGACCCGAATACAATAAATAGTAAAGAAGTAATAATTTAAAATGCGATAGGATATTTCTTTATTTTAAGGGGATTATCAGCGAGAAAAGTTTCGTACAGGTTTGAAATTATGTGGAAAGTTTGTTGCAGGTTACTATGTGCTCTTTCTCAAATCATGGGTGAACAAATTATAGATGCTCGTCGTGAGCTACAGTGCTTCTTCATCCCACCCGTCTGATAGGTAGGTGCTTCTTACCCTCACAGCAATTATCTCCAGACAGCAAATGATTATCAAGTACCATTCGAAATCGATCTAGCGGTTTAGGAGGAGATGCGGTACATAAATACAGTAAATACACACATATGCACGTACATACATTTTTATATTATGTATGAATGCAACAGTAAAACGATATCAATGTCTTCTTTTCACAACTTCTTCCGGCAAAAAAAAAAAAAAAAAAAAAAAAAAAAAAAAAAAACATTTCACAGGAATGAAGTTATTTCCTGAACACAAATGGGAAAAGAGCTATAGTGCGGAAACAAAAATTCTTTCTTCTGCTCGAACGCCTTAAAAATCAGCAAGCGAATTCCATAACAAATGCTGGCAAAACAAAAACATCGACCTCTCTACTTTGCAAGCCATCTGTCGGTATCTTGTCAGGAGTGTATGTAATACCGTTATTACTACTCCGCATTCGTCTTGGATGTGCGAACAGTAGTAGAAAAACTGCCGGGAAACCATCATGTGGCCTCTAATTTATCTAATTTTCTCTTTATGGTCACATTTCGAGATGTATATTGGAGGAAGTAAGATGTTGCCTGGCTCCTCTTGGAAATTTAACACAATTGTAACATAGTAAGATAACATGTCCCTGCGTATGTTCGTAGTAGATATATTTTTCTCAGTCTGAGCAATAACTTCATGTTTGTTTTTCTCTTACAGTGCTCAAGATGGCTCTAAAGCTGCAACTATCTGGTTATTTTTTTTAAAGTGTTAGGACCGTGAATTCTATGAATTATTTACGTAACTGCTACACTCATAAAACTTATCACTGGAACTAAATGCTGCGAGGGATGGGTCTTTGATAGGCATAATTACGCAGTCAACGGAATTAGCATCTTCCTCAAGAGCAACACTGTCTGATGCAATACTCTTTTACACTACATGAATAATTAAAGTTTCTTAAGTCAGTTACATTTCACGCCAAAGAGACAGTTATTATTCATGCTTCTTATAACCGTCTTAAGAAAGATATTAGCGTAATGACTCCGACATTTTAAATAAGTGATAGAGTATAAAATGCGAAAAGAGACACCGTCTGGGCTGCTTGGTGTAGGTGTGTTGTTGCAGTTGCGTCATTGTGAGATGAATTAATTATCTTAATTTAATTTTAATTATGGGATTTCATTTACTTTACCGGCACAAAGTGGAGCTAACTACTGGGAGAGTCTGTCCACATTACCAGCGTAGTTTTCTTGAAATTGCGAGGAGATCTGAGAAAAATATTCCTTTATAATCTCAAGTAGTGCTGTTCAGATTATATTCGATTCATTTTTTGCCAATATCCCACAGCGGGTATACCGTCATGATTATGATCAGTATGTGTGTAATTTATACAACAATTAAATTTCCTTATTTTAATAAACTTACAGGTCATTTGAGACGTCGTTTCCAAGTACGCAGAATAATAACAAGAAACATTAGTGCCTTCAATTACGAGTTAGAATGACATGCAGATACGAAGTTACTGTGAAAGTTACCACTGATGGAACGGTCTGAATGTCGGTTTTTACGGTGGTTTTATTTTCCAAACAATGCGCCCCCATGACCAGAAGAATTTTTCTAAAATTTAAATTGGCCACGGAGGTCTCCGCAGTTATAAGATGATATTTTTAATTATAAATAAATGCAGAAGATGTATTTAATATCTATCGAAATCTTTCAACAAGCTTCTTCAATGAAGTGTTGATATGACATCACAACTCCCACTAGTTACAAGGCCTGGCACTCTGAAAATTCTACGAGTAGCTTGACTTAAAAGGTTACTCGGTAGTATGAAAGACAGTATGGTTACGTGAGGAGATTAAGGGGCGTAGTGATTACGAGACCTCTCAGGATTTCCAAGGGTTGTTGGGAGACGTAAGTGACGCTCAGGCGCAAGATTACGTCTTATCTGCTTCCTTAGATTTCATAACAACATCACTCTGGATGAGTACAAATCAACGTCGTATATAGTTTTCTACAAATATACGACCATAAGTTAGGAATGGGGCCTTGGTTTACCGTTTGCAAGTAGGACACAAAATAATTATTTGTTTCGAATTGCTTCCGAAGAAATAGGTCTTCCAACACAGTGTCCTACGTTTCTGGACTGTCATCTGAAATGCCAAATGTAATATTAAATTAAAACAGTCACGGGCTCTTGATATACGTTTTGGCCAAAATGTAATTGCCTCGGCAAGAGTGACCAAATCAACAGAGAAAATACAACGTTTAAGACAAAATAATTTAATTAACACATTGACTTCCATGTCACGTGTAAACGACAGATATCATCGCATCCCATTCAGTCGCTGTCAGACATAAATTTCTATCCAGTAACTGTTGCAAGCAGGCATAAGTTCCAATTTTTTCATATTTAATGAGTAATGATAATAAGAAAGATCTTAAAACACGAAGATCATTTTTTCAGCAAAATAATGCATACATTGACACTGTAAATATTCATTTCTGTGACATTTCTCCAAACTCTCGGAGCTCATAAATGCCTGACGAATACAATGTGGCTAAACACGAGACCTCTATCCGAAAGTTTTTATTTTTTGGTGTTCTCCTTCCTTTTATCTATCTCAGTTAAGTGTTTCCAAGAAATATGCGTAGTAGATACACCAGGTCACCAGAAAAATCACTGTGTTGTAGTATCTCTCATACTTCTTCATCAGCTATTTCTATTCTACTCTGTAGACACGAAACGTCGGTGCAGTTCCCTTCTACACTCACTACAACAAAAAGCTAATGTGAACTGAGACAACAATTACACACAACGACCGCATCTTACTGCCTACCAGTTTTCATCATTGTGATGACAGGAGCTGTGGTACCGTGTTGAGAGGTATGCAATAACATTTAGGTAGATGTTTATTAACAACTTAAGCACCGAAACTGGCAGATAAAAAACAGTTCAGTAACACAACTTGCAATAAATACAACTCTGGCCGTAGACGTGCCAATCGCGCCCGAGAGACAGCTATGTCGCTCTGTGACAATGGTGTCATGGAATGCTGTATGGAGAGGCATGTGGTCAGCACGTTGCTCTCCCGGCCGTTGTCGCGTTTCTTGATCTTGTAAACACTGCTAATCGGTCTAATAACTCCTTAGTTCGCCTGAGGAGGTTGAATGTAATTTGTACCAATCCTTCCAAGAAGGAAAATTGCCTTGCAGGACCAGTAGTAGAATCCTGGTCCCCAGTACGTCAGTCAGACGCACTAACATTTCAGCTATGGAGGTCGGCTAACAATCCAACGTGCGGCCATTAGAAAAGGAATATAGGACAACATCACTTCTACAGACATTAAAAAAATTTAACTCTCACAGTACCAGACTACCAGTGTCACAAATAAAAGAAGTACCATCAGGATATCCCGTCTATGATGCCACTTAGATTTCCATTACAATAATCACATAACACACATTTGTACGAGTACATTAACCACCTGTTCACAGTTGTTACTACACCATATAATTTTGGTTGCTCCAAGCATTCAAACCCTTACGATTTTAATACTCCAAACTGGACCCTCCAAAAAATGAACCCCCAACAGGAATCACCACAGGTTTGAGTGAAATCTGTCCAGTATAAATGGGGCAACCCAAAGCGCGCAATAGCAAAAGCATTCACTCTCTTGGCTACAGCCACAAGTGTCATTCAATCAGCAACGTGAATTGACGTGGAGCTTATGTCTATTATTCAATAAAGAATAGCAAAAACATAGGTACAAAAATGGTTCAAATGGCTCTGAGCACTATGGGACTCAACTGCTGAGGTCATTAGTCCCCTAGAACTTAGAACTAGTTAAACCTAACTAACCTAAGGACATCACAAACTTCCATGCCCAAGGTAGGATTCGAACCTGCGACCGTAGCGGTCTTGCGGTTCCAGACTGCAGCGCCTTTAACCGCACGGCCACTTCGGCCGGCAAACATAGGTACAAATTAAAAAAAACACACACAGAATTACCTTAGAACTTGACAACACTAACGGGTATGAGTCTATTTCCAGATCTCAGTATGACATACCTCAACCAACAACAAAGTTTACAGTACATCCGTAATCCAATTCTCTCGCCAGACATAATGACTTAGAGTTCATTTGATACAATTAATCTCCATTTCATACTTGCCGAACAAATCCAATGCCAACTCAAGCTAATATGCCGGCGGCGAATCCTGTTGATGAGTCCAGTTTCTTACCGGATACAGGAATGTGAGATTAAACCCACCAACCGCCGATAATGTGCCCCTGCTGATGGCTCGACACGGAAGACCACACTCGGAAAAGCCGCGCAGCCCAAATCGAACCCCGGAACGCCCACTATCTGCGGCCAGGACGCGTCAGAGTCGTTAGACGCGTGTTCAGATAGCTCGATGACGTGGCGGTGTGCAACCGTCACAGTCATACATATCTGAATGACACGCTCCGCATCCGAAAAAATCCACGCGCCTTCATAGACATTCTGCAAGCAACTCTAAAGTTCTTCGTTGAGGGTACCTCGTACTAATACTATTAACTCATTTTTTCTATTCCATTCTCTTATTAAGTAAGATAAAGATGTGTATATGTCTCTGAAAGTGATTTTTTTGGGTCATTAGTCCACTGCCGGGGTTTGATGAGGCCTGTTACTAATTCCTCTCCTGGGCCAACCTCTTCATCTTAGAGTGGCAGTGGTAGTCTAAGTCCTCAGTTCTTTGATGGATATATTCCAATTTCTGTTTTCCTCTACAGTTTTTACCCTCTACAGCTAACCTCTAGTACCGTGAAAGTTAATGAGTGTTATCTTAACACATGTCCTGCCGTCCAATTCCTTCTTCTAGTCATTTCTTTCCATTCCTTGCCTCACCGATTCTCTTCAGAACCTCCTCATTCCTTACCTAGTCATTTCACGTAAATTTCAACATACTTCTGTAGCACTTCATCTCAAGTGCTTCGATTAGTCACTGTTCCGGTTTTTCCATAGCCCATGTTTAACTACAGTACAATGTTGTGCTCCAAACGTGCCATGATCAGTGTTGTTCTCATGAATCTAAGCGAAATATGCGATGGTTGCTTCGAACACACAGTTGAAGAAGCTAATCAGCAGGACAGTTCTGAGGCGACCACTTCAAGTTGTGCCATTACCTTTGGTCCACTGTTCGTCCGGATGGCGCTTTCGCAGTCCTTGTCTTCAGATTCGGCGTACCTGGCAAAGCGCGGCTCTAACCGTCAGCCAGTGACAGAAACCTTTTGTTGACGGACTCTGATCAGAACGGACTGGAGAGGAGATGGCCATGAAACCGGGTAGCGTGACAGAGCAGCAGTCAGCAGTGGTCAGTGCAGGGCTTGGGCACCTGTATGCGGATATCGTGAGAGGGGTAGCGGATGGTGTCTTCTTGTCAGCGTTCGGCAGAGGACGGCAATTCAGTCATCAGGGAGGAACGGTGGGGGAATTGGGTATAGCAGCACGGAGCAGAGAACGTAGCGTCATTTGCTTTCAAGAATCATAGCTGTAGGTGGTAAACATTACGAGATTTGGTAGATTATAGTGTAGCATTATGCACGAGGTAGGTAAGTCGGTTTGCGTGTCTGTGTTTGTGTATGGCTCTGAGCACTATGGGACTTAACATCTTAGGTCATCAGTCCCCTAGAACTTAGAACTACTTAAACCTAACTAACCTAAGGACATCAGACACATCCATGCCCGAGGCAGGATTCGAACCTGCGACCGTAGCAGCCGCGTGGTTCCGGACTGAGCGCCTAGAACCGCTGGACCACCGCGGCCGGCTGTGTTTGTGTAGAAGCACGGTGAATTGTCAAGTGAATTACAGAATTGAACAGTTATTTCATGGCACAAGAAAGTGATTGTGAGCTATATACACAGCGACATCGTCGCCCGACGATAGATACTAGTGACAGTTATGTATTGCACTGTGTAGTGTCCAAGTGAACAGATATATAGAAAATAATGTAGGATATAAAACACTTTCTTTTAACGGAATAGATTTTTCAATCAAAGAATGAAGTATCGTCGAACTTTTAACTGTATACATTTACATATAAAAGAAACGTAATTAGGCTTTGATCTTATTTAGACTCCAATTACACACTTACTGAAATAGTAATTACTATTTCAGGAGAGTTGCGGGATTTTCTCTCAACATACGTGCCCGCATGCAGACAAAAATGTGACAACTCTACATTTGCAGATGTCTGTCTCCAACAGCAGTATTATACGTGGACTGCCACTATTGCAAGCAAGTAGGATATCCGACGTCGGCATAGAAAATTATAGGTACTGGTGATTGCATTCGTTGTACAGTAACCACCAAAGTGATTACTCAGAGAGTATATTTTACCTTAATTTTAATGCCTTCTCGTATATGGTGCTCCACACAATACGTTTAACATCACTGCCCCCGTTCCTGACCTAACAGCGTAGCGTTTATGCAAATCCACGTGCAATAGAAACCGTAAAAAAGCAATAGCTGATATCGTGCAGTTCCTTCCGTGCAGCGAAAACGGTGGGCGTCCAATCTGAACGCAGAATGAAAACAGGCAAGGAACGAAATCGTAGCAACGATAATGTACTCTACCTCCGCTCTTCTCTGAAGTTCAAAGATATCTTGACGTAAATAAAATTAATATTCCATAAAAATAATTAATGGTATTATCCTGATTTCTTATGGTCCTTGTAGGTGTTAGTTCCATGTAGCTGTGATGTCTGTTGGAACTGCCCTGGGAAATGCATTAGAATGGTGGATCAGTTCATTACACTTTGGATTCCCATGTGTTTATTTCGGTTGTTATGAGTTTATTTATCGATTTTCATTTTTTATTTATAGTTCAATGTTGTTGTTGTTGTTGTTGTGGTCTTCACTCCTCAGACTGGTTTGATGCAGCTCTCCATGCTACTCTATCCTGTGCAAGCTTCTTCATCTCCCAGTACCTACTGCAACCTACATCCTTCTGAATCTGTTTAGTGTATTCATCTCTTGGTCTCCCTCTACGATTTTTACCCTCCACGCTGCCCTCCAATACTAAACTGGTGATCCCCTGATGCCTCAGAACATGTCCTACCAACCGGACCCGTCTTCTGGTTAAGTTGTGCCACAAACTTCTTTTCTCCCCAATCCTATTCAGTACTTCCTCATTAGTTATGTGATCTACCCATCTGATCTTCAGCATTCTTCTGTAGGACCACATTTCGAAAGCTTCTATTCTCTTCTTGTCCAAACTATTTATCGTCCATGTTTCACTTCCATACATGGCTACGCTACATACAAATACTTTCAGAAATGACTTCCTGACACTTAAATCTATACTCGATGTTAACAAATTTCTCTTCTTCAGAAACGCTTTCCTTGCCATTGCCAGTCTACATTTTATATCCTCTCTACCTCGACCATCCTCAGTTATTTTGCTCCCGAAATAGCAAAACTCCTTTACTACTTTAAGTGCCTCGTTTCCTAATCTAATTCCCGCAGCATCACCCGATTTAATTTGACTACATTCCATTATCCTCGTTTTGCTTTTGTTGATGTTCATCCACACTGTCCATTCCGTTCAACTGCTCTTTCAAGTCCTTTGCTGTCTCTGACAGAATTACAATGTCATCGGCGAACCTTAAAGTTTTTATTTCTTCTCCATGGATTTTAATACCTACTCCAAATTTTTCTTTTGTTTCTTTCACTGCTTGCTCAATATACAGATTGAATAACATCGGGGAGAGGCTACAACCCTGTCTTACTCCCTTCCCAACCACTGCTTCCCTTTCATGTCCCTCGACTCTTATAACTGCCATCTAGTTTCTCTACAGTTTGTAAATAGCCTTTCGCTCCCTGTATTTTACCCCTGCCACCTTTAGAATTTGAAAGAGAGTATTCCAGTCAACATTGTCAAAAGCTTTCTCTAAGTCTACAAATGCTAGAAACGTAGGTTTGCCTTTCCTTAATCTTTCTTCTAAGATAAGTCGCAAGGGCAGTATTGCCTCACGTGTTCCAGTGTTTCTACGGAATCCAAACTGATCTTCCCCGAGGTTGGCTTCTATTAGTTTTTCCATTCGTCTGTAAAGAATTCGTGTTAGTATTTTGCAGCTGTGACTTATTAAACTGATAGTTCGGTAATTTTCACATCTGTCAACACCTGCTTTCTTTGGGATTGGAATTATTATATTCAATGTAACTATTTGAAATTACGTATCGCCATTTTGTCATTGGGAGATACTGAATGGAGCTGTGAACGCTAGAAAATGGAGTGCCAAGTCGAGAAATCGGAATATTTTCGACATATTCTTGTTTTAGTTCAACAGAGGCTTGAAGGCAGGAGAGGCAGCAAGAAACATTTACGCCATATATGGAGATAATGTCACGGGGTAGCCGCGCGGTCTAAAGCGCCTTGTCACGGTCCGCGCGGCTCCCACCGTCGGAGGTTCGAGTCCTCCCCTGGGCATGGGTGTGTGTGTGTTGTCCATAGTTTAAGTTAGATTAAGTAGTGTGGAAGCTTAGGGACCGATGAGCTAAGCAGTTTGGTCCCATAAGATCCTACCACAAATTTACAGTTTTACAATTTGTCACTGGAGCACGGCATGACAAGGGTTTTGTCATTTTAAGAAGCATCTTTTTGACATTAGTGACTCTCCACGTCCAGGAGACCTTCGGGCATTGATGAAGATTGCTTACACGCTCTAGTCAATAATGATCCATTGTACTCGAGAACTGACAAATGTGATACACTGTGATCATTCCACCATCGTGCGACATCTGCATGCAGTATGGAACGATCAAAAGTAACACATGAGTAACGCACGCTCTACGCAAAAATCACAAAACTCAATGGTTGGATTAAGTGCATCTCTGTTTTCTCGTCGTCAGATCGCATCCTGTATCGTTACTAGTAACGAGAAATTGTCTCTCCATGGTAACATCAGAAAAGTAAGGGAATGATTGAGCGCAAACAAGGAGAAACGTCCTGTACAAAGGCATGTGCGCATCCACAAAAGGTAATTTTATGCATCTGGTGGAACAGTAAAGGTCTGGTGTACTACGAATTGCATCCAAGAAGTGTAGCCAATTTATTGTCAACAACTGAGATGTCTTGCAGACAAAATCCGAGAATAATGATCATGATGACTGCGTGAAGTAATGGTAGACCACCCACATTCAGCTACACTGACAGCACCGCCGCAACTTTCGCCTTATTCAATTCTTTGTAGATTGGTCACAATGACTAGTCGGTGCTTACTAAGCCAAGCTTTCGTTACTAAGTGGATGGTTCGAAATACAGAACCAAAACATTCTGTACAATAACTAAAAGTATAGCAGGAGCAGATCTTATTACGATGTGTCTCGAGCACGTTTTCCCTGTAAACATCATCTCACGAGATGAATGTTAGCCTATCAAAAGATAAGTTACCTTCAACCAATGCGGTGTATATAAAGACATTGCAACACTAGAGAATTTCTGTTGGAGGCAGGACGACATGCAAAAGATAAACGCTTGATTTATTGGTAACAGTCGACAGTCAACATATACATATGTAACAAACAATCCTGCCAGAGGAACATCCGCAACTGACCGTTATATCAGGCGTTGAAAATACGGCCTCAGTTGTAAGGATCTTATTATTTAAAAGACGAGCACCGTGCTCTGCGCTCGCTGGTGATACACTGCGTCCTGTACTCGTCCACTGTGGCGCTGCGGTTCCAAGCATAAAGTTATAACACCTGATGATGGGTATGTAAGAGCCCGAAACCGGTCGTGTTTTAAATAAAAAGAACCTTAACACTGAAGCGGTATTTTCAACGCCTGATATAGAAATGTGTAGTACTGCAAGTAATTATATCTTGTTATACGATTGCTGAAAAATCTTTATCCTTTACGTCCGTTAGATATATGTAGTCCAGGTAAATAAGGAAATATGGGCAAACAATTTATAAAGCTTTGAAACTTTGGGAAAACACTCCTAGGGGATGTAGAAGAAGAAAAAACAGGAAAGTTCCTTCCCCATCGGGGAAGCTTACCCCTCCCCCAATCTTACTGTAATTTATTTTTCTTTCTTTAAACTCTACTAAAACCGGTTCATTTAACGAAGTTACCTATGTGACAGAAAATATTCATATTCTACTCAGAGAAGGTAAAACGCATGTTTAAGCAAGGTAATTAGTTTATGAGTGCTAAATTTGTATGTAAAAAAAGTGAAATTTCCTTCAAAACAGACTTTTATTTATTCAGAACAATTTTACTTTATAGAATCTTACTTCAGATGTACGCAACTTAAATTATTGGAATGAAAATCATTTTTCATGAAAATTAAGAATTGATGTAAAAGGAATCAATATTAACAATCATATGTACAGCAATATCTATCAAATAAATAAATTGCTGTAAATATTTTTTTTTTACATAAAACCATCACCGAAATTTGTCAACTCACTGCGAGGGAGGTTAGTACAGCTTTGCCCACGACAGTTTTTAACATTGTTGTGCAATGTAGGTCAGCTTTCACACATCCACACTTTTTTCCTCAGCCCTGAGTGCAGCTACATGAAATCAGTAGTAGTATTTTCCCTGGAGCGGGTGGTCATTTCATGTGAATCTTGGAGAGGGACGAGTTTGATTCCCTCCTGGGATCCAAGTAGTGCCCCAGCCATTGCTGGACTTGCAGGTAAACTCGGTAAGAGTGGATTCGTGCTGCATCAATAGTTGGTCGTAAACGAGAGAATTTGACAGCATTGTTTGCCTGACCCACAAGTACATTAAAACATTTAATTCGAGTGGCATTTAAGTTGTCACATCAGAACTCTCTACAGTTTTTGTGTAGAGAGAGAGTATAAGTTTATTTCCTGCTTTTGCAGTGGTATCAGGACAGGAAGCAGGATCTTTGAATATCCGTCGAATATTATGAATTTGGGGATACTAGTTGAATAGTTCGAAAGCTTTCAGCTTTAATTTCCCAAACAAGTCTGAAGTGCTGCCGCAGTCACTTACTGCATGAAGAAACAGTACTGAATTCTTGCACTCATGAACTAGTGAAAAGTTACGTGTATCTTTAGAACTGTAATACCTTGTTCTGATGTTACCTTCACCTTCCTTCATCAGGATCATGTCTGTGTCGTCTGGAGCAAGAGCAGTAAGTAGCACAAAAAGATCTACATCTTGACCCACTATAATCGCTTGCTGTTTAAATTTTGAGGCATTTATTGCTTTTGCAACAATTTAAACATCTGCATCGTCATCCACAATCCTGGTTTCAGTAGCAAAACTGTCTAGTTCTTGCACAAGCTGTATAATAAACATTGTTCAAAAAAATCAAATGGCTCTAAGTACTATGGGACAACAGCTGAGGTCATCAGTCCCCTAGACTAAGAACTACGTAAACCTAACTAACATAAGGGCTTCACACACATCCATGCCCGAGGCAGGCTTCGAACCTGCGACCGTAGCAGCCACATGGTTCTGGACTGAAGCGCATAGAACCGCTCGTCCACATCTGCCGGTCTATAAACATTGTCTTATTGCTGAAGTTACTAAGAAAGGCGGACTGTGATTCAACACACAACGTCTCATCATTAAAGAAAATTTCTCTTTAAATGCGCTTCATCGTTCCCCTTTTTATGTTCAGAGAACTTTCTGAATATCCGTTAAATACAAAGCAACATCATCATTACAATTTCTCTGGAAGGGCCTGAAGGCTATTAAGGTTTTGTATATGTTACCAGAAGTTCCATTCTCGGGCCACGGAAACCCTCCATCTATAACAAAGAACTTCGATTCATTATTGTCAGTACTCTTTCAGGTACTTGATTGAATAGATTGTTCAGCGACGACTGTTTTGTTTTGCTCATAAATCCACTCGATATTTCGTACGTGAAGCAGTCCTTTAAATCAAAAGGCGAATGAAACGTGCACAGTATTCTCTGAAATAACTGCGTTGTATCAACTTCAGTTATATTTTTTTCAAGCGTATCAGCTGACATGCACATTGTCCTAACTATGCTGGATCACTTAAGCTTCAGAGAACCAAATTTTGGCGAGACAGTAACTATTGTTCGAAGAACTTCATCAAAAGACACAGCTTTGCAGCAGTTTACTTCCTGTGAAGCTACTAAACCTGATCGTGATGAATACAATTGCTTGGTATAAACAAATGGCGTGTGTTGTTGTAACCATAGTTGAAACGTTCTGCGGATTTTTCGTCAATTTCTATACTCCCTCTCCTCGGTTCAACGGGTTGATCTCTCGAAACCGATTATAAGTTGCAGAACTGTTCATAGCTTCACATATATGATGAGCTGTTGGTATACCACAAATCTATCCGTTCAACACACTATCGGTGAAACCTATTCCTTGTGAAACACTCCAAACACTCTCCTCATTCTTCATAAGCGTTTGTTCTCTCGTCATTCGTCCCACACTCCACACCAATCCTTATCAGAGCGTTGAACTGTGAAGAATCTGCCCTTAGTGGATTCATCGAACTCTGCGGGTTTCATGGTTCCTTTCAGTTTTTCCATGTCCTGGAGGTACAAATGACAAGCCTTAGCATAAGGAAAGTGTCCAGTTGCGTGGAATATTGGGAACATAACTCTCACACGTTCTGTATGGAGTTCCCAATTCCCCATACGCTCTGCGTGTATGAAATGCAGTGCCAAGATGACAAGCTGAATATATTGAATCCATAACTGGGAAGTTTTCCCTCTTTGATCAATATCATCCATTGCATTGACAATTTCATTTTTCAGTTTTAAAATCACTTGATCTTTCTCTAAATCGCCGAAAGATGCACCGTTTCCACTCAAATCAGAAATACAGTTTGCAATATGTTGCTATTCCTCCTCCATGACTACCATTTTCTCCAGTATTACGATGGAAAGATCACACATTACTGCAGATATAGCCTGAATTGTCCTCGTGTATGCGCGACCAGAAAGTATGTGCGGAACATAAGCTGCAACATATACTGTACACTCTCCAAACGTTGAGTCCACTGTGTCTCATTAAGAACAATATTGCTCCTAGAAAAGACATTATCAAGTGAAAGCCTCCAAACCGAATAACTACATTAGTGAATAGCTCATTTCCTCCATTAGCCTCCACTGCAACTATATCTTTAGTATCCATGTAGAGTGGTTGATCAAACGTCACGATACATGTTTGCTATGCGGTCCTCCTACTCTCCGTGATGGCCTAAGTTAAAGCAGTTAAAATAGTACTGTAATCTGTGAGCCGGTTGTTGATGAATGAAAGCGCTAATACGTTTGATTACGTATAAGGTTCTCCAGTTGTGTTTTCTCCATAAAACCTTGCCATGCAGTAATAGAAATCTGTAACGACTTTCCCATCATCCAAGTAAAATCGTTTTTGGTAGGCACTGTTGCTTCAGTGAATGATTATTCTGAGTAGACATTTTGTAGAACAATTTCTTCAATTCCAACTTTATTCTGCCTTCGGAATGTTAGCAGACAAATTTTTGGGCACTTTCCGTTTCAGTAGAGTTCGGCATGACAAGAGTTTCATTGCTTTCTGATGTTCTGTCCCTCTCCCAGGAGTTACACACCTGGTAGACCCATAACATGGAATGTACGTTCGTCCGTCGTTGTTGCAATACAGAAGTCAGTATTACTGAAAAAGAACTGCGAGAACGAATCATTTGAAATATTTGGTTTCCAGAACTGAATGGCAGAAACCTCAAATAAAGCCACAGTGCTATATGAAGAGCAGAAACCGATATTAGAGACAGTTTCAACAATGTTTTTTGATCCCCCTTAACGAAACAAGTACACTGCAAGACCAAGTTGCAGCGCTTAGATAAATGAACGAAGCCTGGCAGCTGACACACTCGCATGGGATACTGCTGTACATTTTTTTTAAAGGGGACTGTTCACTACTATTCCTTTTTTACAAAACCACACCCTACAAAAATTCGTGTAAAGTGTCAGGAACCATACCTTCAGCATTCTCTGTCAGGTCATTGATATCTGGATAATCGGCAATCCTGTAAGTAGTCATTCTTATATCTTCACGGATGATAGCTGCTCATGCTTCTAAAACTTTCTCTCATCTTTCTCATTAACAGCTCGTTCATTGTACCACTGATTCAAAAGTTTGTGGCCACTGCCACGACAACATACAACTGGAGGATTTTTTTGGTTTTGTGGCAAACATTGTCTTTCCTTCTGCGAGACATTCATTAACTTTCTGCAACAAATCGAGCACTGAGAATTGACATTCCTCTGAACTATCTATATATTTGCATAATTTTGGAAAAGCGGCATCGCAGTTGGTGTCTTGAGGACGGCGTCTTTGTCGAACAGAGGAGGGGCTCGACACCAACTTTGCATAGCAATCTTGATGATAACGGGCTTCTGCAGCTACTAAACAGAAGACACTGTTGACGTGTCCGGCAACTTTTCTACTAAATCATCATCGTGTTTCTCTGCTTTCTCAATCAGCCTATGTTTTACAGTTCAAGAGCGAACTTCGAACACTCAAAGGCGTTTTTGGTGCGCGCACGTGTTTGTGTGTGTGTGTGTGTGTGTGTGTGTGTGTGTGTGTGTGTTTGTTTCCGTCTCTGTCACACTTTTTTTGAAATTGAGTGGAGAAGAGGATCTCAAACTTTTATCATTGCTTGTGCAAACATACTGTTTAATAAGTTTCCTTATATAACGTTCCTTAAAATGTTCACGTCGACATACCTTATGCACTTCAGTCAGTCCAGCGTTCTGTAGAAGATTGTAAGCCCTATCCTCGCGTTCCTTGCTGACGGGTATCAGTTTCCAAGCTCTTCGTCCCTATTGATGTCTCTCCTTCCGAAACAGATTTACTACAAATAAAACAGGTAGTAGGAACCAGCATTATTGTTTCCTCAGTCCAGACAAAAGAAATGAGACTGAGAAGAAGCTCATCGTAACACCACAAACTGATAAATACTGTTACAAAAACAGAACTCTCTTGCACTACTTTGACAGTTCACATTAACTCATCTGGACACTGGATAGGGAGAAATGGCAGCGACAATAGTGATAGGGAGGCGCTGAGTGAATGGGAAGGGCAATTTGACGTTTCTATTGTTGACATGTACTCCTGATTTCAACAATACTGATCGCAAAAAAAGTAGCATCAAATAGAATATATAGGTTACGAAATATTTCCATACAGTTAATCACGCTTTTCAAATAAATACTTTGCTAAGTAACGAAAACTGCAAACTATTACATTAATAGAATGGTTCAAATGGCTCTAAGCACTATGGGACTTAACATCTGAGGTCATCAGTCCCCGAGACTTAGAACTACTTAAACCTAACTTACGGACATCACACACATCCATGCCCGAAGCAAAATTTGAACCTGCGACCGTAGCCGCAGCGCGGTTTCGGACTGTAGCGCCTAGAACCGCTAAGGCCACAACGGCCGGCCTTTAACAGAATACTATTCCAACTGTTATACCTCAAATACCATTCGTATAAATAAAAAGATGCACAAGACCTTTTTCGTCTACAATTTTGCGAGGAATACATTTACTAATGGAAAGCTCTGTTCGAAAACTGAGCCTTTTGCGTATAAATTTAAAATATGGTACAAATAGACTTTTGGAGGGGATAAAATGGGGACTGGCCCCCCTTACGAAGAGGAATTTTTCTGTTTCTTATTACTACACCCCATATGCGTGTTTTCCCGAAGTTTCAAAACTTTATACATTATCCCCCATTTGCTGATTTTCATGCTAATTTGCTAGGGATAAGGTGGAAATATGCATACGCAGCGACCCCAAGCGTAACGATCAAAAAAAAAAACATAGGAAATGTAGCTGCTATATTAACCTTCAAGAAGTGGAGTTCACTCAATTCGGGTTGGACGAATACTTGATATATCTCCCTGGTTTTCGTCCCTTACCAGGTGGAACTAATAGATTAACAGGAGACCAAACACGAGCACTGCGTTTCGAGATGGGTTTGTTTAGCAACCACGAAAGCATCACGGGGATGCTCACCCGTATCTGGTGAAAGATGTTGCAATGTAAACGTCGTGTATGACGGTGTGCTTTTTTGTTGTTGAAATTATGATAGCGTACGTTCTTACAACTGTCAACCCACATCTTGCTTCCACCTGAGCATAGCCCGCGAAAAGATCATGAAAATTAAGGTTGAGAGATATACTCACAGTCGTTGCTAGAGTTCCACAAGAAAGAGCGAAATACAAGTGGCTTGCGGAAAGAGACCTAATTTGTTAAAAATAGCACAAATAACTAGCAATTGTTTTAATATTTCGTTCATTATGGGGACAAAAAGTTCTCCACCTGTGCAAAAAGTTCTATATCATTCCTCCAGAAATGGAAATGGAGGTGAATGCTTCATTTTGAGCCTGTTTTGTGTTTACACATCTGTTTGAAGGCGCCATCGCGCGCAATTTCGGCGCCTGTGCTTCATTGTTCCGCCTTCTCTTTTACGACTGCACGTAATTTTGCCAGAGTTTCGAAATGAAACAGAAGGAAAACAATAAGCTGAATATCCTCGTGGTAAAAGCAGAGACTTTCCGAGACGTCGCAGTTCATCTGTGCTTCTGTTTCTCTGTTGCCGATTGCTGCGGGCAGTAAAAAGAGTGCGATAATCTGCGAGGATGAAAATGACGAGAGAAAATTTCATATGTATCCTTCGAATTTCATCTAAAAGAGAGCACTAATATTGTATTATGATTCTTCTGTCTAGTCAAGAAATATAATACCACTGATAAGCTGACTCCGTTATAAGTGAACATGCATTAAGCATTTTACAGCTATCCTTATTCCCTTTTAACTACCGGGACATCAATCTCTTCATTCTTGCCCCCATTCCACAGTTTAGTGTGAATTCAACTTATGAAATCCCTCTTTGAAAAATCAACCAAATTTATAGTAAAACTTTTCCGCTTGTGTCGTCGCCACAAAACACTTTTGTTTTTGTCTTTGGACACCTATGACAATATGCAACTGTTTCATTTGCAGTTTCTGTTTTCATCTCTATGGTATTTAACTACTTTCCTGCTTGCAGCAGTGTTTGGACATTCCATGTTCCGATCCTTATCTTTTCTTTCTTCATTCTCCCCTCCTTTTCATATATTTTTCTTAATGATCTTCCTCTCCCAGAGATCCTAGTGAGAGGATGTTTTAACTCTGGAATCTTTCACATGGAGAAACGTAACATGTACTCTTTGGGAAACGAATATGGTGGTATCCCGTTACTTTCCATACAGGCAGTAGGTTACCCAGCCTAAAATCAGCCTCGCACTACGAGTGAGACATTGTCTGTAGCCACCCCTATAGGGTACAATCGTTAGTTGTTCACTATATCAATCCAAGGAGAATAGGTGCCTCTTCCGCCATCTTCACCATTCCGAAAGACTCTTTCTCCGCTGTCACTGTCTTTAAGCTCTCCTCTATTAACCGTGGCAGAGGGCCATTACGTGCTTCTATCAACGAGGAACCAGTTGAACCAAGATTTTTTAACGAGGTATCACTCCTCCTTCCCCATTACGGGCAAAATGGGGTCCTGAGCTTGTCACAGGCTTACCGGAGTTCTGTCAGTAGGGCGTATGTAACTGTTCAAACAAAATGTAACTAAAATTCATTGTCATTTAACGTGGGCGCACTCTCGCAAGGGCAACAGCTTACTTATTAATGTACAAAGCTTTTTATTTGTAGATACTGTGAATGATCTGAGTGTAACCGAATATTTATAAAATTTCTACACTTAAGTACTGTCTTAATATACTAGATAAGGACGGAAAGTTGTCACGTTGTCAAGTTGTGTCAGATAATGTTTATAGAGCTTAAGAACGATGTCTTTTTGTTGCGGACATTAAGGGAACACTACGTTATTTCGAGAGGTCTGAATGTGCTCCAGAGTAGAACTAATATTTTCCGCCTGTATTATGGAAGTGAACATAGACAGAGGTACGAGCTACAATTCTTTGTATCGCGTGTGATAAATTGTAAAACATCATGTTGAGCTCTGAACTTTGAGCTTTCACCAACTGCGACATAATCGCGTGTACAGACAGTGATCGAATACTATAAAATGCTTTTTATTCCAGTCTCTGATCACAGATGAGTTCTTTAGACGATTACCGGTTTCAGTCTGTAACGAACATCTTCAGATCTAAAATATATAAATATATACATCTAGTGAGCAGTGTGTCTCTTAACATAAAACAGCAATATGTATCACAATATACTATCATACACCATTGAAATGTGCAGATAAAATATGCTATAACGTACCTTTTTTACACCATGTCCTAAAGTGATACGGCCATAGTGGCATCGTCCAAGCATATAATCAGTATAGCACAGATTTTAAATATTGTCTGGAATAGGTCACGTACCCGTGGTCTAGGGGCAGCGTCTTTGATTCATAATCAAAACGTCTTCGGTCCCGGGTCCGATCCCCGCCACTGCCTACATTTTGATAAATAATCGGCATTGGCGGCCGAAGACTTCCGGCATAAGAAGTCAGCCTCATTCTGCCAACGGCCTTGTCAAAGAGGGCGGAGGAGCGGATAGAGGTTCAGGGCACTCTCTTGTCGTAGGTGTGGGAAATTGCCCCTAAAGGCGGAAGAATCAGCAATGATCAACGACATGAGGATGCAGAGGGCAATGGAAACCACTGCATTAAAGACACGTAACGTGTATCCACAGGACATGTGGCCTGTATTTGAAGAAGTGTTATGATGGTCTCTCCATTGGCAAAAGATTCCGGAATAGTCCCCCATTCGGATCTCCGGGAGGGGACTGCCAAGGGGGAGGTTACCATGAGAAAAAGATTGAATAATCAACGAAAGGATAACGTTCTACGAGTCGGGGCGTGGAATATCAGAAGCTTGAACGTGGTAGGGAAACTAGAAAATCTGAAAAGGGAAATGCAAAGCCTCAATCTAGATATAGTAGGGGTCAGTGAAGTGAAGTGGAAGGAAGACAAGGATTTCTGGTCAGATGAGTATCGGGTAATATCAACAGCAGCAGAAAATGGTATAACAGGTGTAGGATTCGTTATGAATAGGAAGGTAGGGCAGAGGGTGTGTTACTGTGAACAGTTCAGTGACCGGGTTGTTCTAATCAGAATCGACAGCAGACCAACACCGACAACGATAGTTCAGGTATACACGCCGACGTCGCAAGCTGAAGATGAACAGATAGAGAAAGTGTATGAGGATATTAAAAGGGTAATTCAGTATGTAAAGGGGGACGAAAATCTAATTGTCGTGGGCGACTGGAATGCAGTTGTAGGGGAAGGAGTAGAAGAAAAGGTTACAGGAGAATATGGGCTTTGGACAAGGAATGAAAGAGGAGAAAGACTAATTGAGTTCTGTAACAAGTTTCAGCTAGTAATAGCGAATACCCTGTTCAAGAATCACAAGAGGAGGAGGTATACTTGGAAAAGGCCGGGAGATACGGGAAGATTTCAATTAGATTACATCATGGTCAGACAGAGATTCCGAAATCAGATACTGGACTGTAAGGCATACCCAGGAGCAGATATAGACTCAGATCACAATATAGTAGTGATGAAGAGTAGGCTGAAGTTCATTAGTCAGGAAGAATCAATACGCAAAGAGGTGGGATACGGAAGTACTAAGGAATGACGAGATACGTTTGAAGTTCTCTAACGCTATAGATACAGCAATAAGGAATAGCGCAGTAGGCAGTACAGTTGAAGAGGAATGGACATCTCTAAAAAGGGCCATCACAGAAGTTGGGAAGGAAAACATAGGTACAAAGAAGGTAGCTGCGAAGAAACCATGGGTAACGGAAGAAATACTTCAGTTGATTGATGAAAGGAGGAATTACAAACATGTTCCGGGAAATTCAAGAATACAGAAATACAAGTCGCTAAGTAATGAAATAAATAGGAAGTGCAGGGAAGCTAAGACGAAATGTCTGCAGAAAAAATGTGAAGACATCGTAAAAGATATGACTGTCGGAAGGACAGACTCAGCATACAGGAAAGTCTAAACAATCTTTGGTGACATTAAAAGCAACGGTGGTAACATTAGGAGTGCAACGGGAATTCCACTGTTAAATGCAGAGGAGAGAGCAGATAGGTGGAAAGAATACATTGAAAGCCTCTATTAGGGTGAAGAGTTGTCTGATGTGATAGAAGAAGAAACAGGAGTCGATTTAGAAGAGATAGGGGATCCAGTATTAGACGATCAAGAACGAAGTGCTCGTATTAAGAAGGGTGTAAGACATGGCTGTAGCCTTTCGCCCCTACTCTTCGATCTGTACATTGAGGAAGCAATGATGGAAACAAAAGAAAGGTTCAGGAGTGGAATTAAAATACAAGGTGAAAGGATATCAATGATACGATTCGCTGATGACATTGCTATCCTGAGTGAAAGTGAAGAAGGATTCAATGATATGCTGAACGGAATGAACAGTCTAATGAGTACACAGTATGGTTTGAGAGTAAATCGGAGAAAGACGAAGGTAATGAGAAGCAGTAGAAATGAGAACAGCGAGAAACTTAACATCAGGATTGATGGTTACGAAGTCAGTGAAGTTAAGGAATTCTGCTACATAGGCAGTAAAACAACCAATGACGGACGGAGAAAGGAGGACATCAAAAGCAGACTCGCTATGGCAAAAAAGGCATTCCTGGCCACGAGAAGTATACTAATATCAAATAACGGCCTTAATTTGAGGAAGAAATTTCTGAGGATGTACGTCTGGAGTACAGCATTGTATGGTAGTGAAACATGGACTGTGGGAAAACAGGAACAGAAGAGAATCGAAGAATTTAAGATGTGGTGCTATAGACGAATGTTGAATATTAGGTGGACTGATAATGTAAGGAATGAGGAGGTTCTACGCAGAATCGGAGAGGGAAGGAATATGTGGAAAACACTGATAAGGAGAAGGGGCAGGATGATAGGACATCTGCTAAGACATGAGGGAATGACTTCCATGGTACTAGAGGGAGCTGTAGAGGGCAAAAACTGTAGAGGAAGACAGAGATTGGAATACGTCAAGCAAATAATTGAGGACGTAGGTTGCAAGTGCTACTCTGAGATGAAGAGGTTAGCACAGGAAAGGAATTCGTGGCGGGCCGCATCAAACCAGTCAGTAGACTGATGACAAAAAAAAAAAAAAAAAAAAAAAAAAAAAAAAAAAAAGAGGTCACATCGTCCACATAGTGCCACATAGTGATTATTGCCAACTAGCTATTGAGGTACAGTAGCATCCAGAAAACTGTTTGCCTACGCCGTCCCAAGATGTCGCTACTGTGGCTTTGCTTATATGTAGTCATCATTTACGCAAAAACATAATCTGATAAAAGCACATTAGATAAAATTCATGTAGCAGACGTATTAAAATTGTTGGCCATCTTAGAAACGAATTTTGATACATTAAAAGATGAATGCAGTTATCCATGTGAAATTATTAAAAGAAAATATATGAAGAGTATAGGTCTGACCCTTTTTTTATGGTGAATTTATGGTCAACAATTAATATAGCGTAATACATTGCCTGTGGCAACCTATAAATTACTTATGAAAGATAAAATTTCTATACGACAGCTGAAAAAGAGACAGATCAATGAACAGCGCCCTCTGTTGGGACGGCCGCTAGGATCTTATGTAGGCGCGCACCGATCGTAACAACTTAACCAATAGAGGGCTTTTCATACATCGTGGTATGTCTCCCACAGAAAACTTTTAAACAACATATAAGCATTAAATAAATAAATGAGCTTATGAATATTTTGTGTATTGTGATTAAGAAGTGGACTCAGTTTTCACTTACATTTGATGACTATTTAGTTTGAGGATTTTGCTACCATTCTTGCAACACTCTCAATGTACTTTCATGGCGTTTTTCCGTCCGAACAGGCCTTGGATGGCCCAACGGTACCGACCGACCGCCGTGTCATCCTCAACAACAGGCGTCTCTGGATGCGGATATGGAGGGGCATGTGGTCAGCACACTGCTCTCTTGGCCGTATGTCAGTTTCACCAACTGCGACATAATCGCGTGTATGTCAGTCTGCGAGACCGGAGCCGCTACTTCTCAATCAAGTAGTCCCTCAGTTTGCCCCACAAGGGCTGAGTGCACTCCGCTTGCCAACAGCGCTCGGCAGACCGGATGGTCAGCCATCCAAGTGCTAGCCCAATGCGACAGCGCCTAACTTCGATGATCTGGTAAGAACGGGTGATACCACTGCGGCAAGGCCGTTGGCTTTCATTCCGTTTTATAAGGGTATTTTCCGTCTGTATTTTACCTGAATATCGCAGGACCACATCCCCTTTCATCTGATGATGATTGGTTTGTGGGGCGTTGAGCTGCCCGGTCGTCAACGCCTGTAGAAAGTCCCAATTTTTACACAGTCCAATTTTTTTACACAGGCCTATCTATTCACTGTCACGAATGACTATGATGATGAAATGATGAGGACAACACAAACACCCAGTCCCCCGGGCATAGAAAATCCCGAATCCGGCCGGGAATCGAACCCGGGATCCCGTGATCCAGGGGCAGCCACGCTAGTCACTAGACCACGAGCTGCGGACCCCTTGATCTGAGATACGCTTCCTTGAATAAACGTTATTCAACATAATTCTCTTAATTCAACACCAGTTATAGACGTTATAATATCTTCCACGTTATTAAATTATTCAGTAAATATATCTTTTGTAGTTCTGTGTATTTCATTAAATCTGAGTTCTATCCAGTGCACAGACAGTTCGACTGCAGGATCACAGCTATAGGTTATTATTTGCAGAAAATTACATGCGGGACACGAAAGCATGCGTGCGCGACGCAACCCTATTACTACATCTATTCCTTTTGAAAATAGCCGTCCATTGCCGAAGTACCTAAAGTACGAGTAACCACAGGTAAAGCCACAACAGTTTTGCTTGTATGGGATGCTGTCTAGAAGAGCAACTCAGCAACAGTAACCGTTTGGTACAGTCGCAAATATAAGGAAAACATTTTACAGCGCTGCAGGGATACTCAAACCAACCAATAAAAGATTTAGATATACGACAAGTAAAATAAACACCTTTTTTTCACCTCCGAGTTTTTGAATAGGATACAGTCTTTTAATTTACAGTACGACGAACTGAAAAAAATAATGTACGGCGCTATAATCAGCTTCCACTTCACGAAATTTTGGGTGAGTGGCGTGTCGGACATGTCTGACGTCTGTGTGAGGAAAAATTTTCAGTGCGGATGCACAACGAACGTCCAAATTTCTACGGGAATCAAAAATCTGCAAGTAGCGGGTGAATGGGCGGTAGTCATTGCGGTGCGGCGAGCAGAAGTTGGGAATTTGGGTATGACGGAAAGCGTGTCCGTATAGCCTGTGCGGTTAAGGCAACAGTTCTAATGAAACCGAGCATATGGCATAGAGTCCCAGTCCAGCACAAGTTTTCAACTCTCGCCGTTGCATTGCCGCAGTACCCCGTGCAGCAGGCTGGTGTGCCCCAGCGGTTCTAGGCGCTTCAATCCGGAACCGCGCTGCTGCTACGGTCGCAGGTTCGAATCCTGCCTCGGGCATGGATGTGTGTGATGTTCTTAGGTTAGTTAGGTTTAAGTAGTTCTAAGTCTAGGGGACAGATGACCTCAGATGTTAAGTCCCATAGTGCTTAGAGCCATTTGAACCATAGTGCCCTGTGCGGCAGGAAGTACTTTTTTCCTTCCTATTTCTTTCTCATCCCGTTTCTTTCAGTACCTTTCACCTCAGTTATTCATGGCTAAAGAAAGTATTACCAACCTGTGGTTTTCCATTTTACTACACGCAAGCCCCATTCTCATGCACGGACTGATCAATGCCAACCTAACGTCACCAGTGTAACTAAACCTCAAAACGGCAAATAAATTGAAAGATCCCATCCGATTTTTTATTCATTGTAGACTCTGCACGACAGCAAGGGCCTCCACCAGACAATAGCAGTGTTGTGTCGTTTCCACACCCATTTCCACCATCAAGAACACAGCCTAGACTGCGATCAGAACTATAGTGTAATGGAATGGCCCGTTCGTTTTCAGACTAGCAGAGCAGCGTGGCCTGCAATTTTTGAACGATTCCCATTGCTCTCAAGTATCCTGAATCGCCAAATACGTATAATTGCATCCGTGACCGAGCAAAGAGATCTCATATCGATTAATCAAAACTGGTTATACCAGACCAGCGTGGTGTATGGTAAAGATAAATAACGCGATCTACGACAAACAAAATGTGATAGGAGGAAAAGTGTTTGGGTGAACAGTTTGCCACCTATTTCGTTCAGAGATCAATCTGATCAGGTTGAGCCACACATTCACAGGCTGACTATTTTCTGCCAATAACAAACCCAGTAGACTTCGTGAGTGACAGACAGAACCACAAACCCTACGAGGCTAGGGTGAGACGGAAAGGGAATGAATCTCCACTAAGAATAAAATCATAGAAACGCTGGATGCGTGGATGTAAGTGGAAATGAGTGCAAGGAAACAGTGTCTCCCCCATTTACGCGCTTGGAAAGTCATGGCGTGCTGAGCTGTGTTCAGAGTCGTAGAGGCAGGCGAATACTGATAATGATTAGTGCACAATTTGTCTTTCTATTTCGAAAACTACGATGTTATCAAAGTTGTGAGAGTTTGTTGTTGTCATACTCGTTGTTACAAATGTTGCTGAAGCGATTCACCGTGCTTGTTTGGAATATCATGGACATTGATGGTTGTGTGTGTGTATGTGTGTGTGTGTGTGTGTGTGTGTGTGTGTGTGGTAACAAGAGAGAGAGAGAGAGATATCGAGGGAGAGAGAGAAATAGTGAGAGGATGAATGAGTGATCGAGAGGATGACTGACGAAGAATGAAAGAATGTTTCGGATTATCTGAACATCCTCAACAATATACAAGCAATAATGTAAAGAAAAAACAGAGTTGGTACAGCTTTAAGAGAATTTGAATGAATTTCACTTCATTTCTTTAGCAGGTGAAAAAAAACTCAATTAGCTTGTTTTTTTTATTAGCATCAGTTTCCTCAACTGAAAAAAGTGTTACTAATCGTCTCAATTCTATTGCATGAAACTTTTAAAAATATAAGGGTGATCCAAAAGTTCCCGTTCGGAGGTCTTACAGTCCAGAATCAATGTGCCAGTCAGCCAAAACGGCCGTTCGCATTGAAGTAATCATCCCACCAACGCACGAGGTTGAAGACACCCTCCTGCTTGTTAAAACCGGAAATGCCTGCTGCACATCCTCGTTGCACAAGAATCGTCCACCCTTCAGGGCTTTATTAACGGCCCGAAGAGATACGGACTACAGGGCGGGTGCTCAAGTGTCTCCCAATTGAGTTTGCGTAAATTACGCGTTAAGACATTATGGGGACTTGCGTTATCATGGAGCAGTAGCGCTTCTTGGCACAGTTCGCATGACATGGTTTTCGACAGACGTTCTGCCCCATCCACATTCGCCATTCCCTGCGGGATGTCTACCGATATTTTTCCTGCGGCGTCCACGAACAGAATAAGAACACTTTGATCCTGTTTGGAAGCATTTGGTAATAACATCGTCATAGTTCACGTTGTCGCATATACCACACGCACATCGGAAAACACGAATGCTACACTAATCTCTTGTTTACATGTTGGTTTTTCTGTGTTCTGTGACCGACGCCAGAACAACAGGGAACTGACATGCATCGAGGCTAGAAAATAGTACACTGATAATGGCTAGACACTAGTCGAACTCTGGATTAGCCAAATAGAACCTGAGAAACAAGGACGATTAATTGTTGCGCTCTATAATTTATAAGACATTATGCTTCTATGGGGAACTGCGTTACGGCTGGGTAGGAGTGGGTGAGTGTTTCTCTTCTGTAGGTTGGCGATGGAACAAGCGAAGACGGCCGCCAATCAGTTCATAGCTTTGCTGATGAAAACGTCCAGGCATGGTTAAGTACATCTGAAACCCCGAGTACAAAATGTTCAAATGGCTCTAAGCACTACGGGACTTTAACGTCTGAGGTCTTCAGTCCCCTAGACTTAGAACAACCTAAACCTAACTAACCTAAGGACATCACGCACATCGATGGCCGAGGCAGGATTCGAACCTGCGACCGTAGCAGCAGCGCAGTTCCGGTCTGAAGCGCCTAGAACCGCTCGGCCACATCGGTCGGCAAGACAGAGCACAGTCGACGGGAAGTGATCCTCGAAGACCGGTACGTACAGGCGTGCTGACTCAGGCCTTTCTCGCGGACGTTAGCAGCTGCCCGGCTACCACATCATGCTGTTGGAAGATGGTGGCTGATGTCTACACTGTAGTGGCACGGCAACAATGCGATGTCCCTGTGATCGGCTTGGACACAAAGACAGCAGTCATTGGTATGCTGTCCGGCAGACATTGTCGTAGAAGCGGCAATGACAGACAAAACCTGGTGTCATGGAAATACCCGGTGTGACGACATGCTGACGGGTTGGTCTTGCTTGTCTAAATCCCATTTTCACATGACAGCAGTTTCGGAAGGCCCATTGTATCGAGGCCGCGTCGAAACACCTGGAGCGGGCTCGATGGACTGGTGTGGTGTAATCGGGAGGTCAGTCAATCATGCAACGGGAGTCCACGTGGCATCCCTCAAGCGGAAGCGCTGGCTCCGAAAGCCGTGTCTGCTGACGCTTCTGAGCTGGTAGGGCATTGGCCAGTAACTGTAGCCCGGTTTTTGTTCTGGGCTGCTGTCCCGGCTGAAGGTGTTTATGTCTTATTTGATGACATACTTGACTGGGTATCAGAAAAGCTGAACAGTCGCGAAAAAACTGGTACTAGTTGTTTTCGGTGCATTTATTCCAAATGACGTTTTTCAGGTTCTGCCCATCATCAGACTTACTGGTGTGAACTCATATAAATAGGCACACAATTTTTTGAAACACCAAATGTTAAAAAGGAAGCGCAAATTCTAAATAAGTGTCGGAACCAATACATACCACTTCATATCAAAAATAACTTTGACAGCTTGTTCCTTATTCACACATTCACCACCAAAACGTGTTACATTTCATTTGAACTTCATTGAACTTAGAGTGATCAATGGTTCAGATTGAAAATGTTTTCGGTTTCCACGTTTGACGTTTTGTCAAGAAGTGCTCTGGCAAGACAAATGTTTCAATATGCTGACAGGTACAATCTCGTGCCCATATACTACAGTGATGATCCTTTTACTGTGCTTACGTGCAAGCACACTACATATATTTTTGTTCTGTTTCATTGTTTTAACTGGCAGTAAACATTCGGGCATATGGATAGCCGCAATAATAAATAAGAATACGGCACAAATGCGTTAAGATTTTATGTTTGACGAACAGTCAAGGAATGTAATTGATAATCTAAAGAAATACTTTCGGAATCTTCGACAGTTCCTGTCTTTCCGAGAAAAGAGATTTCTCCGATATGTACGTTGAGTTGTTATTAGTTACTATTTTAAAGCCGGTCGTTGTGGCCGTGCGGTTCTAGGCGCTTCAATCTGGAACCGCGTGACCGCTACGGCCGCAGGTTCGAATCTTGCCTCGGGCATGGATGTGTGTGATGTCCTTAGGTTTGTTAGGTTTGAGTAGTTCTAAGTTCTAGAGGACTGATCACCATAGATGTTAAGTCCCATAGTGCTCAAAGCCACTATTCTAAGTGTTAGTAAACATATAGGCATTTGCACAGCCTCAATGCCTGAACGTAGCGCCCCCCTGCATCGCGTGGTTCACATAGAAAGTGCGAACGCACTGAAGCAGCAGTTTTTCGTTGTTCTTCTCACGACCATAATCTCCAGTTTCCAAGTTAACGTTATATGTAACACTGTTTGTGAATGTATGAGTAAGGAACAACATGTCAAAGTTATCTGTGGTATTAGTTCAAAAATGCCTCTAAGCACTATGGGACTGAACATCTGAGTTATCCGTTCCCTAGACTTATAACTACTTAAGGGGGGTTGGACGTTAAACGGGCCGACTTGGAGCAGGAGAGGCACCAAACGACACTTTAATTTCCACTGTCTATAATTTTACAAAAACTCATAACACTTTGTCAACATGACCAGGAAGGATTCAGAATTCACACTCATAGCAATGGAAGATCAAAAACATAACAAAATAAATTTTTTTACATGTGAAATTTCTTCATTTTTTTCGCTTACTATTGGCTGCATTTGTTGCTATAGGTACACTTTTCTTTACAAGTAAGAGAGATTCTTCGATGATTTTAGCACAGCATACAAACCATACTTACAGGTGTATGAAACTCTAGAAGTTATTTAATTAATGAAAATATGAATGAGCTGTTACATTTTAAACTTCGTGTTTAGAAAAAACTCAAATTTTATGGTTCATTACCTCTATTTTTGGCAAAGATTTTAATAGATTTGGAAAATTCTAGAGTTTCATACACCTGTAAGTATGGTTTGTATGCTGTGCAAAATTCATCGAAGAATCTCCCTTACGTATGAAGAAAAGTGTACCTATAGCAACGAATGCAGCCAATAGTAAGTGAAAAAATGATGACATTTCACATGTAAAAAAATATATTCTGTTATATTTGTGAGCGTGAATCCCGAACCCTTCCTGGTCATGCTGACAAAGCTTTATGAATTTATTTGTAAAAGTATAGGCAGTGGAAATTAAAATGTCTTGTGGTGCCTCTCCTGCTCCAAGTCGGCCAGTTTGACGTCCCATCCCCCTTAAACCTAACTAAGGTAAGGACACAGCACATATCCATGCCCGAGACAGGATTCGAACCTGCGACCGTACCAGCAGCGCGGTTCCGAATTGAAGCGCCCAGAACCCTGTGGTATTGGTTCTGACACTTAGTTCGATTTTATGGTTTCCTCATAATTTTTTTAATTTATAACTAATGATTTGTTATATTGTTTAAATGAAAAACAGAAAACTTGTGACTTGAAATAAATGCACCAAAGAAACTGGCACATGTTTGTTTGCGACTATCCGCTTTTCTAAAATCCGGTCAATTATTTCAATAATAATAGTCACGTACTTTTACCGGCAGTTTCAGGCCGACATACGATTATACATTTCACAAGGAAGAATCTCGAACAGGAACCAGTGACAGAGATCCTGCGGTTGACACACGATGGCGGATCGAGGTGCAGGAGCTTCCCAGAAGTTGGTCAGTGTCACAGACTCGCGGCAGTTCGCCGGGGAAAAGTCTCGCTGCTGCAGGGGCTGTTGTGCAGACAGATCGTTGACCTTGGCTTCTGACGGTGATTGTGCCCTTTTTAGCGGGTCTTGGCTGTGGCTTTTTTCTGTTCCATGGGTCCTGATAACTTATTCCGTGCATGATGGTATCGATGATAAGGCGCGAGAGGTGTTCTCTAGTATGCTGCGTTTATATAGTTCCAAAGTCTATCTGCGATGAAACTTCCTAGCAGATTAAAACTGTGTGCCGAACCGAGACTCGAACTTGGGACCGTTGACTTAAGCGGGCAAGTGCTCTACCGACTGAGCTACCCAAGCACGACTCACTACCAGCTGTCTCAGCTTTAATTCTGCCAGTACGTCGTCTCCTACCTTCCAAACTTCACAGAAGCTCTCCTGCTAACCTCATAGAACTAGACTCCTGGAAGAAAGGATATTGCGGAGACATGGCTTAGCCACAGGCTGGGGAAGTTTCCAGAATGAAACTTGGACTCTGCAGCGGAGTGTGCGCTAGTATGAAACTTCCTGGCAAATTAAAACTGTGTGCCTTCTATCTGTGCTATCTGTGGTGGTTACACCCTTCGTTTCACCGTATGACTCGCATTTTCTGGTGGTCTTGGTGACCAACGCAAAAAGTCCTGTGTCACCAAGAAGGCACGTGTTCTTTTTTTTTTTTTTTTGTTCTTTTTGGTCACGTATTATCTTGCTGTCGTCTGGGGCGTTGTGCACAAAGGGTGTGGCTATGTGTGTTGCAGGATGCCATTCTTGTAGGTCGCACTGGTCACAGTTCCCTGCATAAGCACCAGCTGTGATTTGTGGCTGTACCCAACAGCATCCCACTCCGTAACGCCTTGAGTTCGCGCTGTATGTCTTGTGCGATTGCAATCAGTGTTATGCCGCTCCCCCTGACTGAGGCGAACCAAAAAATGGTCATCGTATTTGAACAAACAGAATCTGAATTCGTCCAAAATGCTATTGGATACAATTCCTGTTCCCAGTGACGTCGTTCCATACACTATTGTCGTCTAGCATGTATCTTCACATTCCTCAGAGGTGGGTGGAAGACGACGAGCTCGTAACTCACGCCGTAATGAACGGACGAATTGTCACCCCTGATAGTTGAAGGTGTGTTCCACTGTTCTACTGTTGCGTCAGAGCCGAAGAGGACGCAGATCTGTCCTGCAATGCCATTCGGATGAGGTGTTGATCTTCTAGGAGGGCCGCAGCCTGACCTATCTTGTTGTGTCCTAGAGACTTCCGTGAACCGTTCTACACACACCCGTCGCACTGCCGAAACACTGTGCCACACGAGCAGAAATTTCTCTTAAGGATGCGTTACGTTCTGTTATGCCAACAATGCGACCTCTTTCAAACCCACTTATTCGACGGTACGCTTCGTGCATATGTCTGCAAGGCATGCTTCACGTATGCTCGGGACCCACTGATCATTACCTCTGGTTTATAGCGACAATGAGAGCCGCAGCACATTTTACCGTTTTCTAATTCCACAAAAACGGTAACAAAAATGGCTATCTTACAATGAAATGACATAAATAAGGTGACAGGTAGTTGCTGTCATAAATTACAGCATTCATAGAATGAGGAATGATATTCAGTCTTTAGCAGTAGCAGACATTTAGCATCTTCAATGTCACCTTCAAGTGGTGGTGTGCTGCGTTACCGACGTTGACCTCGAACCCGCTGGCCGATATGGTTCAAATGCTAATCCTCTCAGCAGCACATTCTAATGTACATGTCCTGCGAACATGAACGTTTTATCTCTGGTGTTTCATTGTGTTCTGGAACACATATATGAAAGATATATGAAAGAGGATGTACTCTTTCATATGCGAAGGTACATTAATATCTACTGCAACAAATGTTCTCTCAAAGTAGGTAGGTTTCATTCAGGATTCAAAAAAATGGCTCTGAGCACTATGGGACTTAACGTCTAAGGTCGTCAGTCCCCTAGAATATAGAACGACTTAAACCTAACTAACCTAAGGACATCACACACATCCATGCCCGAGGCAGGATTCGAACCAGCGATCGTAGCGGTCGCGCGGTTCCAGACTGTAGCGCCTAGAACCGCTCGGCTACCCCGGCCGGCTCAGAATTCAAATACGCCATATTAAGCCCCGCTGTTTTGCCTACAAAACCCTATTTTTATAATAATCTCCGTTCAGTGCAACAGCTTACGCCACCTTTCTGGGATGGCATGTATGCCCGCACAGTTCCATTCCACTGGTGGACGTCGGAGCCAACATCTTACTGCATCATCCACATGCTGCGTCCCGGTGAGTGCACGTTTCATTGGGCCAAACACATGGAGGTTGCGAGATCCGGGTCGTAAGGTGGATGAGGAAGAACACTCAAATTAAGTTTTCTTAGTTCCCCTCTGGTGCGCAGACTTGTGTGGGACCTTGTGTTGTCATTGAGGAGGAGAAATTGGCTTGCAGTTCTGTGCCGAGGAACAGTTCAAGACTCTTCAGTTTCCTGACGGTAACACAATACACTCCACATTTGATCGCTACACCATGATGGAGGAAATCCAACGAAATAACTCCTTCAGAGTCTCAGAAGACCGTCGCCCTGACTTTACCCGCTGAGAAAGCGGCTTTGAGCTTTTCCTTCGGAGGAGAGGTGGTGTGGATCGACTACTTGGATTATCGTTTTGTTTCCGGTTCGAAGTGATGTCGATGTTCGACAAACAATTGTCACCATCTGCCTCGTAACGCGCAAGCACCTCCGCACGGATAGTCCTTTAATGAACTTCATGCTCTAGTCTTACGCGGCAAGGACGACTAGTTGAAGAGTGTGTCAGCACTATCAACAGAGATGTTGAATTTTCCAGCGACATGATTAAGTGTGACCTCTCGATCACCTCGAATGAGTGTGTCCGCAAGTTCCAACACTGCAGACGTCACAGTTGAATGAGGCCGGCCGGCACGCGGGAGATTGGACAGGTTTTCGCGACCTTGTTGCACTGATACGAAAGAGTGGTTTCTCTTCTTTCCAAATGAAGACACACCACGCATGTGTATAAGTGATTAGCCCCTATGGGCAATGAATCCACAAGCTTCAGTGCCGATGCACATTTCGTCCGGCTTCCAACGGGAAACTTTAACATTCGCGGAGGCGCTGCGGATAGGTGGCGCGAATGTCAGTTGCCGGGGAGTGTGGCAATATAGTCCGAGAATTCGTGAAAATCACTACGTGTCGGGGTGGCGCAATGGTTACCGCGACTGGATAATAAGCTGGAAGTCCCAGATTAGAGTCCTGGTGCGGCACATATTTTCACCCCTTGCCGCTGATTCCGCACAAAGTCCCGATGCACCCAACTGATATCATCATTTTCTACCCTGTCCTGTCCTCTGCACTCCTTTCCTTTCATTCCTTTTCTTTTCTCCCCCCCCCCCCACCCCCCCTCGCCTCTTTCCGCCTTCGATTACGTAAATGGTTGTGATGTTGACAGACGCCTCGCCAAACGACTCACAGTTCTTTTGTTCATTGGGTTTTCTGCTTTTCCGCCAATAGAAACACAATAACAGTTCTCTCCTTGGAGCGCACATTAGTTACAGACGCTATTTTGAAGGCAACGTCTAGAGCTGCACCCTATCGGCTGACGACTGGTTATCTCTGTTCTTTATATGCAGCGGGAGGTTTGAACTGGTTTCGATACATCACCAATAACAGATTATGTATTTTGTCGATGCCTGATGCAAAACGCTAATTATTAATAGAGCAACAGTCGCCTTACGCTGCGCACTGAATGTAACCAGAAAGTTAAGCCAGGATTTTACCGGAACTAAGCAGGATCGTTATAGACGATCTGGTATGGTGATTGATTACTACGTGTAGCACGCCATAGTAGAAGAGTGGCCACCCAGCTGCCTCAAGCGGTGCTCACACGCTCAGTACTATTGACACACTAATACTGTGTCAATACGAAGAGCGGAAGTGTGAAGCCGAGAACAGCAGAAACAATATTGCACAATATTTATGTCTAAGACTTAGAACTCTTGTCTTCATAGCGAACATGTCAATGCTCGGCGATGAGAAACTTGTATGTATTGTGACTGAGTTGCTTGCCTCGCAAAACGCAAGAATAATTTCTGCATAATGTTCGAAACAAGTCTGAAAAGTAGTAATTTTATCTGTTTTCAGTCTTTCCCTT